>NC_081412.1:327745856-328455023 GCF_030272615.1 Cryptomeria japonica
ATATGATATTTTCAGTTGAGCCTGAATCAACTATCACCTTGCAAACTTTACCAAGAATCTTGCACCTCACCCTAAACAATGCTCTCCTATGCTTGGGTTCATTCTTCTCTGGCTATCTCAACAAGACCCTATTGAACATCAGATTTTCTCCAATATCTGATTCAATATGGTCCACCTTAGGTGTCTTGCTTCTTGAAGAGTCTTCATGTGCATATGCAACCCTCTTTCCACTGTTTGATGATGTAGGCTTGTCAGGGCATCTATATGCCAGGTGTCCCAATTGTCCATAATTGTAACACTTCATTGTTGCAAAATAGGAGTTACCTCTATCGGTACCTCTACCCCTATTTGGACCACCTTGTTCACCTCTTCCTTTAGAATTTCCTCCTCTAAGATTGGTTTCACTACCATGCTCAGTCAGCTTGGCTTCTCCTTGGTTCCTTGGCTCATTTGCCTTGCTTTGGTAACCACCTCGGTGATTCACTTGATCTCTACCTCTTCCTCTACCCCTACTATTGGAGTCTCCTTTCCTTTTGTTCCTCTCTTCTACCTTGGTAGCAAGCTGATGACATTTTTGAATAGTAGTAGGAGTCCATAGGCTTATCTCCTCCTGAATGTTCCACTTTAGGCTGCTTAGATACCTAGCCACCTTAATAGATTCATCTTCTTGGACTTTGGATCTAAGACATAAACTTTTGAAACTCCTCTATGTAGGAGGTCACATCAAGATCCTTTTGCTTCAATCCTTGTCTCTTTTTATGAAGTTGGACTTCATAATCCTCTGGTAAGTAGTTCTCCTTAATCTTACTCACCATAGCTTTCCAGTTTGCAATAGGTAGCTTTCCCATACTAACTCTTTCTTCTTGCAGGTACTCCCACCATGTCAAAGATGCTCCCCTTAATCTTGATTTGGCAACTTTAACCTTTTGAGCCTTTGTCACTCCCTCACACTCAAAGTGGTTTTCCATGCCCTCAATCCATTCCATAACAGTGTCTATGTCCATTCGTCCACTGAAATGTGGCAATCCTTCAAATGCTTTGGTGTTCAAGGCCTTAATAGCCTTCACAAAAGGTTCTTCATTGATCAAGGGATCTGGTTCAGGGATAATGTCATCTATGTCTATAGTCTTCTTGCCTTTACCCTTGGTGTCTTCATCCCAAGGTCCTTGTGTCCTTTGATCCACCACTTCCTGCAATTTATCCCTTATCTCGCTCATAGCTTCTTCAAGGAGTCTATTCTTCTCCTTCTGCTCTTCTACTTCTCTAGCCAGCTCTACATTAGTAACCATTCTACTCTCCCCTACTGATTCCCTAGTATATAGAGACATACATAGTCCAACAAGTCTTTTACTTGCCCTGATACCAATCTGATGGGTTGGTGCTTGGGATAGACTAGCCTAGTCTATGCTCCTAGATCCTCCCCTGGGATCTCCTGGTGTTCTCTCCACACCCTAGGGTCTCTATGACTTCCCTTTCTTGATAAATCCCCTGACCTTGCCCAATCCACCCACCAATGAGTTGCTATGCTGCTCCTAAGGTCTCATCTACTCATGAGACTCAAAATCCCTTACTATGGCTAATAAGGGCTAAGGCTTGTTCCACACCTTCCAAGGTCTTAGCAAGGTTAAATCAGGTCTTAAACCATGTTTTACATCCCTTCATGTGCTCCCAAGAATTTTATACCTTCATCCTTTCTATCGATTTCACTGTTTTGTGTTTTTGCTTACAAAATACGGCTACAAGGATTAGGACCAATTAGGCCTCCTACCCGGTCCTTTAGGGATTTCTCTCACAATCGATGCATACACAACCCAAACTCCCAAAATAGACTACCATTCAATTGGTAAGGGCTCAAGGATTTTCTATGTTTTGGGCCTCCAAGTGGTCGTACAGTGCCTTGGGCGAATTTTGGGGTTTTTAAGGGTTTTGTGAGGGTTTTGTGGTCTGCCTGGGTCACAGTGAGTGTTTTGTGTTTTAGCCACTTTGTCTAGATTGGTGGAGACTCCTCCTTCACACCAATGATGCTTCAAACACTCCTCTACACCTCCTCCAAAGGGTGTACTTTCCTCTATTCAACCTTGCTCTCCAAGACCTCTGCAACTTAACCTCTCCTAGCCGGGCACTGTTCAGTATCGCCTAGGATTGGGTCTCTTGATGGCCTCCCTACATTTTCAAGGGCCCTGCTTGTTTTTTAGTATGGTACAAGGTCTACACTCTCATTCCCCATGGTTTCATGGTGGTTCCACAATGGGGAATGGAGTTATGCAGCCATTTACACAATCTTGTCCAAAACTGGACAGTAAGAAGACAATTTGCAAACTATTTACAAACACACTCAATCTGCAAATAAACACCTAAACTAATTGCTTGAAATGAAAGTATTTACACCATGAGAGAAATTCCACATATTTTTGGATGTATCTCAATCCATTAACTTGCTTGGTTGCTTCATTCAAACTGACTGGTAACAGTTTTACAGTCTCAGTCTGGTCTTTTTTGCTAGGGTAGTACAATGTCTGACATCCAACCCATCCAATTAGGGTTTGCAACATCTTATACCACCCATACCTTGGTTGGTGTGCCAAAATTATGTCTCTCCATGCACAACAAGGGTCTATGACCATTTTGGGTGGAAAAGTTGCTTGACAACTTTTAAAAGTTGTCATGCAACTTTTGCATCTTTTGAGCAACTTTGCCATTGTTTCTTTTCATGACTCCTAAGCCTATTTTGGGCTATCCTAAGGACATCAACATGCCAATAAGGCCTAACACAACATTCCAAGCACACTTAACCTCTCCTGCACAAGAAATCACAATAAAAACACTAAGGACCTAAAACTAGGACCTAGTCTAGCACACATTAGCTCATGGCTCTTATTCATGTACAATGGCTTCTAAAGAAGCATAACACCAACAAAACAAAGAAAGAGAAAGATTTTGGAAGGGTTCTCCTGCACCAATGGATGTGTTGTATTCCCATTTCAATCCCTAGTTGAAGTCCTCTAAGTGCAGCTCTAAACTCCTCCTCATTGTTGGTAGCAATCCCAATTCTTTTCGAGACTTCCCTGAGGCTGCTGCTATCTGAGCTCCTGATAATGAAATTGATACCACTCTGGCCTAGGTTACCTACAGAAGCACCATCAAAATTTACTTTGGTCCATCCAACTTCTGGTGCTTCCCATTTGACATTTTGTCTCGGAGTTACTGGTATAGCAACTGAATCCCTACCAAAGATTGGCAAAATGTTCAGATTTGGGAAGGCCAATTTTATCCTCCAATACCAGTCTGTGTAGATATTCTTTTTTAGTGTTTTGTTCCTGACTGACTCATTCAATAGTTCAAATAGATGAAGTCCAATTTTCTTGCATAGTGTTGCAAGGGTTATATCCTTATTATGGAAGATCCTTTGGTTCCTTTCTTTCCATAATTCCTAGATCAATAGTGAAGGTAGGATAAGTAGCAGATCTCCAAAAATAGCCTTTCCCTTTCGCTTTGGCCACTGTTGAAACCATTCCTCTAGCCCTTTATGAAATGGGTTAGGGAGATTCAATATGTTCATAAAGTACCACCAGTAGGTACAGGCATATCTGTAATGAAGGAGGAGGTGATCCATTGTTTCTTCCTGTTTCAGGCAGAGTGCACACTGGCTAGGACCATTGATACCCATTTTCTACAGTCTATCACTAGTCAAAACCTTCTTTTGACAGGCCATCCAAGCAAAGGTCCTTGCTTTGGGGAGAAGGAATTTATGCCAAAAAAGGCTAACCGACCTATCTTTTTAATCTATGGCTACTTCCTTAATTTTATAGCCAAAGCAAACCTTGTATCTGCCATCCGAAGAGCCACACCATTTGATGATGTCATCTTCCAAGGAAGGACTAGTTGTCTATTTATTAAGGATTTTTGTGAATAGATCCTTTTGGGTTTGGTTAAGACCCAAAGGATCGAGAAGTTTCTACTCCCATTTGTCAATTCCATTTATGTTGATTGAGTACCCATAATCACACACCTTATTTCTCCATAATCAACAGGTTCTTTCCATTATAGCATGTAGAGACTCGTTAGCACCTAATGCAGTTTCACCCCCCCCCATGAGTCCTTCCAAAAGGAGGCATTCTTCCCATTCTTTATCTCCCATGTAACATGGTCACTTATAATGTCTCTACTTTCAAAAATGAAATTCCAGATGCATGATCCTTTGGGGGGGTTATCAATTATGATAATTCTTTTAGGTTCAAGAGAGTCCAAATACTTGTGTTTTAAGATTCTGATCCATTTCTGATTGCCACCACTGCAGATCTCCCATTCAAGCTTAGCCCCCATTGCCAAGTTCATAGATGAGATTTGTCGGATACCTACCCCCCCTGCATTTTTTGGTTGACTAATTTTTTTCTAGGCTATAAGGGGAAACATCCCTTTCTCATCTGTCCCATTCCATAAGAAGTTCCACATTATAGAGGTTATCTCATTCTCAATTGCCACTGGTAGCTTTAGATAGGCCATCAAAAAGACTGATAGTGTAGAGAGGACTGACTTGATCATTGTGAATTTCCCTGTCGATGATAACCATTTCCCTTTCTAGCTTGCCAGTCTTGTCTTACATTTCTCAATGAGATGCTTCCAATAGTCTTTCTTGTTTCTTTTGGTGAAGAGAGGAGTGCCAAGAAATTTCCTTGGGAAGTTTGCAATTCTAAGGTTGAGTATCCTAGATAGATTACCTTGCAGCGCTAATGGGGTATTAATGAAGTACACTTCCGATTTGTGCCAATTGATTTTTTGCCCAGATGCTTTGCAGTAATCTTCCAAGCTAGTTTTGATATTCTTTGCCTCTTTTCTGCAAGCAGCCCCAAATAGGATGGTGTCATCAGCAAATTGTAGGTGAGTTGTGTGCTCCACCCCATTTTCCACATTGACCCCTTGCCAGCTTCCATTGAGATTAAGATTTCTGATTGTTTTGCCTAAGGCTTCAACCATGATTATGAATAGAAAAGGAGACATTGGATCACCTTGCCGGATCCCTTTAGAGGTGGGGAAGAAGCCATGAGAGGAACCATTAACCAGAACTGAGAACTTTATAGATGATAGGAAACTATTAATCCATGTTATCCATTCATTGTAGAAGCCAAACTTCCTTAGTGCATCAATTAAAAAGGTCATGTCAACCATATCATAAGCCTTTAAAATGTCCAATTTGAGAATCATGCATGAGTCTTTGGTTTTCCTTTCCGTATGAAGTGTTTCATGGGTAGTGATTATACCTTCAACAATTGATCTGCCCGGAGCAAATCCACTTTGTTCCTCTGATATGAGATATTTCATGAGGGGTTTCATTCTATTTGCAATAATTTTTATCACTATCTTATAGACTGTGTTACATAAAGAAATAGGTCTGTAATCACCCATTTCCAGGGGATTTTGTTTGTTAGGGGTGAGTGCCAAAAAAGTGTGATTGATGGCTCCTAACATAGTCCTTTTCCTCCTGGATTCTTCCACTGCTAGAGCTAGATCATGGGCAATGATATTCCAAAATTGCTGAAAAAAGGCAACTGTAAAGCCATCAGGACCCGAAGTTTTATCAGGGTTGAGTTGAAAAGTTGCCTTCCTGACCTCTTCAATCGAAATTTTGCTATAAAGTGCTAAGTTCTCATCCTCAATAATCACCAATGGGATAGCATCAAGAACTTTGTTTCTCACAAATTGATCTACCTGATTGACACCATTCATCATATCTTCAAAATGTCTTACCGCTTCCTTTGCAATTTCTTCATAACTATTCACAGTATCCCCATTGGCTTTCTTTATTTCCGATATTCTGTTTCTATTCCGGTTGGCTATCATAGTTTTTTGGAAGAACTTGGTGTTTCTGTCTCCCTCTTTTAGCCATAATTCTCTTGTTTTCTGATGCCAATGTATTTCCTCACACTAGAGTATTTCACTTAGCTCAGATATCAAGGATTTCTCCTTAGTGAAAGTTTCTGCATTCATTCCAGGTGATATCACAATGTTCGTTACCTCTTCAAGTTCCATCTGAATCCTTAGCTTTTCCACATGGATGTTTCTAAAATGGTTAACATTCCATTGCTTGATCTTGTTTTTAATGTGTTTAAGCTTCTTATTGAGTTTGTATAGACTTGAGTTGTTTCCAAATATTGGCTCCTCCCACCAAGTTGAGAATAAGTCATATAGCTCAGGCTCTCTCAGCCACATCTTCTCAAACCAGAAGGGGGTACCCCCTTCAGACTGTCCCTTGGAAACCTCTAGGCAAACTGGGTAATGGTCTGATCCAATGAGTGGGAGGATTGATGCTTCCAACATAAGATTTTGTCCTAGCCAGTCACTGGCAACAAAGAAACAGTCTAAGCATTTTGCTATATTGGTGAGGACCAACCTCTTATTTGTCCATGTGAAGCTACCATTCTTAGGGATAATATCCAACAGTTGGTTTCTTTCTACAAACTCCAAGAAGTCTCTCTAAATAGTACCGGTCCTTCTTATTCCACCAGGCTTCTCATTGTCTGATAGGATTGCATTGAAATCCTCAATAATCACATAGCCACCCATAGATACATTGCTTATTCTACTTGAGAGTAGTGTCCAGAGAAGTCACTTCTCCTGAGCAAATGTTGGACCATAAACATTAAAGAGATTGAAACTTTCATTTCTGCTTAGAATGGTGATAGTACAGTGTGGCCAATATTTGTCATGTCTTACTAAGGAGACCCTAACATTCATGGGGTTCCATATGACCCCTAATCCCTCGGATGCACCCTCTGAGCATCTCATCAGGCCCTTCCATTGTTTCCAAATTTTCATTTTGGCCTCTATCTCATCTTGAGCCCACTTAGTTTCTTGAAGTAACCATAAGTCTCCTTTAGTTTCATCAATTTGGCACTTGATTAAACACCACTTGTCAGGGGCGTTTACACTCCTGACATTCCAAGTTATAAGTTTCATTGTTTTTCAGGAAGGGGGTTTCCCTTCCCTATCTTTAATTTTGTTTGGCCACTGGCTATACCAGCAACTTCTAGCATTGCTTTCTAGGTTTTTCGTCCCCTTTTCCTTTTGGGTTTAAAATTTGGCTTGGTGATGTTGGACTGAGTCTTCTCAAATCCTCTCACTATGTTTTCTATCAATAACTCAGAGTCTGGCTCAAAATCCTCTTCCCATTCAGATGTTGATTCCTCTATTTCTCCTTCCTCCAAAGGGGGGCCAGTATCTTCTTTCGGTTCTCCCAGAGTACCAGTGTTCAGATTTCTTTGGGCATCTTCCTCCCCAGATTGGGGGTAGGGTATTTCCTCCATTTCTACTTGATTTTCATCTCAACTTCACACAGAGGGTTATACCTGTTGTCTTCTATTGCCAATATAACCTCAGAATCTACTAGTAGAGTTTTTATTGTAGCAATCAATTTTGCCTCAATATCTGCCTGTAGGGTTTTGGTCTTTTCTAAAAGTGTTATTAGATCTTGCTTACTTTTAGGCACCATATTACCAGTGTTTGACTTTGATATAGGAGGGTGACTAATGTTTATTGGTATAATCTCCTTAGAGGGAGAAATATTAGTGTTCAAATCTTCAGTGTTATGGTCTTTCCTTTCTTCCAAAGGATTCATTGCTTCTGCTTCTGATACTTCTTCCTCTAAAGAGGTTTGCATACAGGCATAGTTTCTTTATATACTTGCCACCATCTCACATTCAAGTCCAAGGTGGTTAAGGGAAAAACACCTAGGGCAGATGTGTAGTTGGTCTTCCTTGTTGATTCTTTGGATCCATACTTTCCCAGTCCCTACAATTTTAATTTCCTTTGGGATCTTTGAAACATGCTCTGTGTTGATGCAAATTCTGAGAAAACTCCCACATAATTTATCCTCCAGAATACAATCCATTGATACAAATGTGCCCAATTTGTTACCAAGATCTTTAATGAAGTCAATATCCCAATAGTCTATTGGGCAATTATAGAGCCTGATCCATACCTTGCTGCCTGACAACACATGTGTCTACGGATCAAAATTGGGTTACCAATCTATGATGTGAACCTCAGTACCATCCAAAATGTATGGGCCCTTGTTTCTTGCAGTCCATTTTGCTTCTTTTTCCATGAATTCAATCATATAGTAGTCATTTGGAAGGATGTTTATATTGATTTCCTTACCCCATTGCGATCTACACCAAGATTTAAAAATTGCTATATTCTTTTTCCCCCCACCCCATTTGACAAAAAAGAAGAAATTATGCAGATTCACTCTGGCTGAATTAATTTTGGTTTCATCTAGGATAATGGAGATAATTGCATCATGCCTTACCGGTTTCCGATGTGGAGGTCAATTGGGAGGATGATCCCATCTACTTCATGTAGTGAACCCTTTATGCTCCTACTTAGGGTTTTGATGATTGGTAGACCAATTGGATCTCCACTTTATTGCTCGATCTGCCCTTGACATCCTTCTTTCCCTGAATCGCCCATCCCATTTGCAGAAACTATCCCGAGGTTCCCAGTTTGGTTTACTGGGAGCGTTGTGCAAGTTTGTATTTTTTGTGGCCCTATCTGATACATTGTAGATTGGTCCAAGGGTTCTAAATAGAGGAGTGTTTGATGCCGGGAATTTGGCCTCTCAGAACCATCCCTAATTCTTCCATTTGAAATGATTTTTCTTCCAATTCATAGGGTTGATAGGGCATTGGTTTCTATTTGAATATGGGTTTCCATTGTTTTCCCAGGATCTAGGATCTCTATTGCCTTTTTTTAACTTCCGAGCTGCTTGGATCCTGACCGCTTCTATCGGGAAGGCGATGTCGACTTCATCTCTCCATGAACCACTCCATTGATTTGCTCCCTTACATTCATTGAAGCTTCTCTTTCCTTTTTATGTAGTCACATACCTTGGTTCCTCACAGCCACTGCTCCATCTTTCTCTCTTGTGGGCTTTTTCGCACCTCTACCCTTCTTCGCTCCACTCCATATTTTTAATAATAGAAGAATAATTATTAAATAAATAATAAATATTCATTTAATTAGTCATAGCAATTTTTGAGTTTATATATTTTGCCCCTCTTTGAAATATTGTTGGAACAAAATTGTTTCAAAGAGAAATCAAGTCTCGATCTTTGTTTCCTGACGTTTGGTAAAATGTCGATATCATGCCCGCTCAGGAGATTGATCGTGAAATTTTGAAAAATTTAGTTGAGTGATTAATCTCACAAGCTTTGATTAAAAAGGTTGTACCAACACAAAATTATTTTGAAAATAAAAATGCCCCTCTCCTTTTAAAAATTAATTACCCCTCATTAGGTCAAAGAGGGAATTATATATAAAATATGGATGGGCCCATATCCACCTCATTTGCATTGTTGGCTTTTGGAGAATGAAAGTAGGAGAGCTACTTGGAGATTTGAGTGCTGCCAGTTGTCACAATTGTGGTCCCTTACATGAGTCATCAATTTGAGCGAGTGTGGAGATACCAAAGGCCACCTAAGTATGGACCCCCGGTAGGTACCCTAAACTTGACCTTGTGTTTTAATTTGTACGAATTGTTTTCAAAATTTCCGCATGCTAGAGTAGGGTTTGAATTTCTTCGATTTCTTTTTCTCATTTTAGTGCTTTTGCTAGTTTTTTTAGTGCATTTGTTAGGTTTTTTCGCACTTTTGTTTTTGTCATGCATATGTTTAAATTTTTGCATGCAAATATGAAGATTTTTTGCGCATTTACATTTTTTAGCACATATGTCTAGGGTTTTCGCACATTTGCATGATTTGATAGCACTTTTGCTTGAAATGGTGCATTTTATTTTTGTTGTCATGAAATTGTTATATTGTGTAGTGCTTTTATTTTTTTTGGCACATTCACAAAAAGTATTCATGCATATGTGATTTGTTGTAGCGCATTTTCTAAAAAATAGTGTTTTTGCTCCTTTGTTTTGCACAAATGTGTCATGAGTCAATTTTGTTTGATGAATTGATGATGTTTGATTTAATGTTAATAAAGATAGATGATTATGAGATGATTGAGATGTGATTGATAGATTGATAACCATGATTCATGGTTTTTTAGATTGGATATAAAGCTCTAAGAGACCTATCTAGTCTCTGATGAAGAGATGATAGGTTAGATCACCATCTTCGATTGTGGTTTCATTTCATAGATTGTTTGATATATAGGATAGATGAATTGATAATTGTCTTATACAATATTATTTGCATAAATAGGAGATTTATGATGTGCTCCAGCGTCATGAGCGATTTCCATCCATGCAACATTTAGTTCCTGAGTTAGATGCAGCAACCGTGAGACATATTAATGCATGTGGTTTGAGACATCTCTTGTACATGCTTGATATCAAGATATACAGTGGATTATTGACAACACTTGCAAAGAGATGGCATAGCAAACACAACTTCTTTCATCTTCCTATTGAAGATAATAGTGTGACATTGGATAATGTGTATTGGATATTGCGCATCCCGATTGTTCAGTATGATCATCATGAGATGGGTGGTACAAAAAAACTGAAGAGATTTTTTGGTGATGAGTCTATTGATGATTCTGAGATTAGATGGGAGGACATACTAATGTACTATGATACTCTCCCTTTCATATTGGCCAAATTAGTCAGAGGATTCATTTGTCCAAATAGAAGATCATGTGGCTTATTCGTTAGATGGGGTTGGATTTTGTTGAGCATGATGGAGAACAAGACTAGATATGTCTAGGGAGTCTACATTTGAGCATAATTTTATCATGATCTTCATCAATTTGTATATGATTATGCAGATAGTATGTCCATAGGGGTTACTCTCCTACAAGTTTGGTGTTGGGAGCATATTGTGATCACACATCTCTGACGAGGGGAATCTCCTCCTCTTGATGGACCTAAGTACGTTAGATATCTAGCAACTCATCCATTGCCATGGATTACCGATCTTGCAGATCCACCACCTAGCTCAGGGGATGAGGTTGATGAGGAGGATGGCCCTCGATGGAGGAGGAGGAGGAGGAGGAGGCAATGATAGGTTGGTTGAGGTGGACATGGAGATGAGTGCGATGATGGAAGAGGTGGGAGGAGAGGGGGTGAGAGAGGCAGCAGGTGAGATGGTCGAGCACGTGTTCAGCGAGGACCGTTATTACTTAAGGCAGGTAGGGATGCAGGGAGGGGGGGTTTTGATAGAGGAGCATAACTACCTGGTGCAAGAAGAGTTGGTGGGAGAGATGGAGGCCAAGGAGGTGGATTAGATAGGGGCTGAGGGGGTGAGAGAGAGGGGAGAGGTAGTGGAGTTTTTCAATTTGGTCAAATGGGTCATGATCTTGGTGTGTTGGTGGGTCATGGAGGTTTTGATGAGGGGAGTCTGATGAGGATTTAGAGGATGATGTTCCATTGATCAGACGCTGAATTACTAAGGTACAATGCATGGATACCCCAATAGAGAGAGATATGCCACAGGATGAGGTAGGAGGTGATGATATGCAGATGCATGATGATGTGTCAAATGTTCAGGATGATACTACTAGTTTGAGAGCACAAATTCATTCTCTTACCTTAGAGAGACATACTTCTATTGAGCATTATGGGCAGGTAGAGAGCATTCTTAAGAGTATACATCAGACGAGCATTGGAGGTCTCATAGTAGATACAATGAGAGAGATGGTATGCATTGGGAAGGAGGTTCTTCACTGGCGCGGACTATATGAGTGTGTGGTTCTTCCAAGTCAAAGGGAAGGTAGTTATGTTTCCACCACATAGTGATTAGGCAAATAGGGTCAAACAAAGAGTGGAGGGGTTATGGGACCACCTCGCAAAGACCTGGATCCATGAGTCGGTCCATCTAGAGTAGGAGATTCCCCTCGTCAAAGATGTACAAATTTTGGTGGTAGTACCACATGATGTATTTTTAGACTTGATTTTATCTTTGATGTTATCACATGGGACTTCTACATTATTGATGATATCATTGTATACTTGGACATTTTTTATGTTTTATGATGATATGTAGACATTGATGGACTCTATATGATGCTACTTTGATATCCATGCATTCTACTGTGATGATTTCCTGATTATGATTTTTATATGATGCTCTATATGATAATGATTGTATTGCTTTATCTAGATGATAATTATTATAATGATGTGATCTGTATACATTGCTTATATGAATGATTCTGTAATGATGTATGCATTGATTATGATGATATTATTCTACATATGATGATGATGATTATAATGGTTTTATGATGCACTTATGATAATCTCTCTGATATTTATGATACTCATGTGATGTCTATTCTTATGGATTGTATGTGTATATGATGATGTTAGATGATATGATGAATGATAGATGAAATGATATTTTATGAAATGCTTATATTGAGACACTATATGCAAATCTAACTAAATGCAACTAATGAATATGATAATAAACCAATGAACTAAATTAATTATAAATGATTAATGAAATAAACCTAATGAGTGAATGCAACTAATGCAAATGTTTTTGTTTGTCCAAGTATATTCCATGATTATTTTCAACCATTGATCATGATTAATGCCAAAATGAATAATATAGTGAATGGATCATGAATGCTTATAATATAAATGAAAATGCAAAGACTTACCTAAATGATATTTATCATATTTTCAACTTTTAGTACAGTGCTTCAATTCATCATTGAGCTTTTAAAATGTTGTAAGAAAATACAAGCACCTGGGTATAATTATACCAAGGTGACCTAAGTATCTCTTACATGGATTTTGATTTAGCAAGTTAATACAACCATCTAGGTATAATGAACCAAGATGGCCTAAGCATTTCTTTCATTAACAAATGAGCATTATCCCCTTCCATGTATGATTCACACATCCTCGATGATCTTTTACCAATCATGTCCTCAGGCAAGTACATACATTACTAAGGAATAAACCACAAACAATAGGCAAAGAAAAATAACCATGCCCCATCATAGCTCCTCTAGTCTCAGACATCATCAAGCTACATAGGGAACATGATTAACGAAAATCAATATACAAACATTGAATCATGCATGCCACATGTATGTTCTCTTAGTCAAAACAAATATAATCATCCTGATTAATGATTGTTTATATGTGTTATCACTTGTTTGTTGATTCTCCAAAGTTTGAGTTTCTTGATTCAGTTTGTTTATATCCTGATTTTGTTTAAGACTTGTTTGTTTTGCTTGTCGTCTGTTTCTCAAAATCCACATTGTTCCTGTTAGGCCCAATATGGAAAGCTAATGTACTGAGAGGGGAGGGGTGAATCAGTACTTCAAATCCTTTTCTCAACAATATCTTTATTGTTATGCATAAACCAAAAACTACTGTAACATAACATAAAGCTAAAACAAATGAGTAACAATCATACATGATTCACTCCATAACACATATATTTTGGTTATGTAGAAACTCTTGGTTAGAGATAAAAAATGTGGTGGGGATGGCACCCACAACTTCACTACTGCAATAATAAAGAGTGCTCGGTTAGAGCTACATTTAGCTATTTCTGATAGCTTACCCTGTTAGGAGTATTAAGATTAGTTAGATCTACCTTACTAAAGGATTTATACAACACTATATAAGTGTAGCACCTGGTTAAAGGATTTACAATTTATAGACTTGGTTAGAGTCTTTTACCCTGTTAAAGGTTTCTCTTACAACTTCAAAATATTACAAAAAGACTTTACAAATATCTGCAACTTTACATCTGAAATGCTATAGCAGATTCTATGTGCTCAAAATAAGATTACCTTGCCTATAGCATACCTCGATAACTCTTAAAGTAACTCGGTAAACCCTTATGTTTACTCTATTCCTCGACTGTTCTCTGATAACCTTCTCGGTGACCTCTGTGTCTCTGTAATAGTCATAATACTCTGTGATTTCTCATGTATCACATAAGTCTTTCTTCATACACATATGCCCACACATTTCTCACATTCACACATGTTTCTAACCCTAAATTCATATTGTATAAATAGACTTCTTATGTTGGTGATTTGATTCATTGCTTTGATCTTACAAACATGATTTCTTGAATAAATAACCATGCAAAATATTTCATTGGTTAGATGACCTCAAAATTATACAAAATCTGTATGTGCAATTTCCAATGTGATACCGGTTCTGTGTGCCTCGATCTTGTAACACGTTTTCATATGTGTGTCCAGGTTCAATGAATCTGGTAACACATTTCACTCAGTGTATATCAACTCGGTGTATTATCTTTACTGCTCGGTAGACATGAAATAACACTTGGTAGATAGCTCGGTGTATACAAGGCTTTGTGACTATTTTCCTTCTGTAACTGACTTGGCTATTCATACTGACTAAATATTTCGGTAGTGGTAACCGACTAGAGTATATAGAATGACTTTGTATATAAAACTAATGGCAATTTGATAAGTAGTAACAATCTCCCCTTTTGACATTAGTTGAGATGTTTGACAAAACTACTTTCAAAGTCATTACTCAAAAATCTGTATACTTTACAAAATTTGACTAAACATGCATTATATACATTAGTCATTGAAATAGTATAAGAAAATATACTCCCCTTTTCAATATGTTGTTCAAAACTCTGTAATGTGTGCTCGGTGATCAATACTCTGTAATCACTGTTCTTTCCTCTGTTCACTGCTCTTGGATACTCTGCTTATTCTGCTCATCCTCTGCTCGGTATACTCCCCCTGTATACTACACTCCGGTTGTTTGATACTTTTAATACTATACACTCTTGATGATATACTCTAATATACTCTGATATACTCCCCCTTTTTGACAAACATCAAAATTTAGTTACCATTGGGAGGTGGCAACTGATCAAAAATGGATTTGTACTTTGTCTTGGCTTCGGTGAGAGAAACAAAGAGTACATCCTTTACACTATCCATTAAAGAATTATGTGCATTAATATCAACCAATAATGAAATTAAGCCATCTAAAGTGCTTCCCTCTTGTGTAGTAGAGAGATAATTGGCTCGGTTTAGCTGTTCTTGAATGGATGAAAGATGAGGAAGGAATAATGTTTGAAGTGTCATTATGTCCATCCCGATCTTGTGTTCTTCATTCCTAAGTTCCAATTGTTGAGCCATGAGCTGTTGTAGCTTAGTATAAAAATTCTGAATTGAATTGGGCTCGGGGGTCAACTTATTTGAGAGATTGGTGATCTCTTTCTCAATTGCTTCTATTTTATTATTAATGTCTTTAAGAAATAAAGAAAATGTGCAGAGTTTCTGAAATAATGAAAGAATGTGCTTGAGTTGAGGGGACAACCCAGCAATAAATTTGACAAGTTTTACCTTGCCAACAAAAATGGATCTCTATACTTCCTTTATCATTTTAGCAGTTAGCTCCTTGTCTTTTAGTTTGCTCAAGTATTCAGATGCATCTACTCCAGATGTCTCAATCCGATTTAGGAGTTCATCCAATTGAATATGGATGGCTGCATCAGTTGATACTATAGTTGAAGGTAGCATATCTGATAGTAAGGTCTTGACCTTCTGAAGTACTTTATTCTTCTTTTGTATGGCCAGTTGCTTCTCCTGTTTGGCCTTTGCTTTGCACAATTCACCGAATTCATTGAGTGCTTGCCCTTTCAATGTGGAGATGTCTACATTGGGCAACACTATCGGTTTTGATAAATCAATTTTGAAACTATGCTTTTTCAACTTCTTTTCTTTACCTTTCACCAGGTGAACCACTACAATAGCTTGAGAGGCTTGAGGACCCTCGGTAGGTTGCTCAGTAGAGACAACACTTTTGTTAGTTTCTTTAGCCTTGGTAGTGTCCTTCGGTGTCTCGGTGCTTGGTGTCTTAGCTGTAACATTTTCCATGCTAGAAGGTGCTTGAGAGGTTTGTTCTTGTGAAGTACCTTCTACTGTAGACTTTTGATCTTTGGTGCCTTCACCTGTAGCCTGAGGAGCTTTGGTTGTAGCAGGTTGATTGATCGGTGGGTAAGGCTGAACTTGTTCCAAAATAGATTCACTGGAGACAAGTTTTTCATAAGCATTGCCTTCTATCATTTCTTGTTCAGGTGCCTATGCATCCATGATATCTTCATCTATTTGAATGGTGACAGTAGGGTCTTGCTCAGTGACATCAAGCTCTTGGTCGGTGACATCGACTATTTCCACTGTAGATTGTTCACTAGCATTCTTTCTTCGAAAGATGGTCTTCCATTGCTCTTTTGTTTCCTTTTCCACTTCTATATACAGGCCATTCATCAATTTCAAGGCCTTTTGTTTTACTATAAATTGAGTTTGGCTGTTTGACAGATGTTCTTTTATTTCATCAACTGACATATCAGGAAAGAGATGCACCAAACTTCTTTCTCTGATTTGTTTCTCTGAGTCTAGGGCATATTGCCATCTGGTTTCAATATGTGCATATAATTCCGTAGGAATAGAATTACATACTTCTAATGGGACAACTCAGAATTTGAGAAGTGTGCAAATGACAGCTTCTTCAATTTGCCTCTTTTCATCAGTACATCTGGATTCATATTTGACAAATCTGAATCCACCAAATCCACCATATTCCTTTAGATTATTACAAAAAATTTCTACACTATGTACATCTACCTTCTTGCTTTTCACAATCTGAAATTTATTTGCATCTTCAGATTCGGTATCACTCGACTCTTTTGGCAAAATGAGTCTCCGAGTAGATTTCTTGTAAGTTCTAGTTACCTTGGGAATGGCAACAGTCTTTTATTTCTTACTCGGTAATGCAGTAGATGCCCTTGTGTTAGGTCTCTTTGTTGCAGGGGTCGGTAGGGCCATTGAAGTGTCCTTTTTCTTTCTCTTCAACACTTTTCCCTTAGGCAATTCGGTGCTAAGTGTTATGGCTGCTTCTTGGGCTTCTGTGTCCTCTTCGGTGATGGCTAGAACTCCTTTGACAGGTGTGGAGGAAGACTCTTCTCCAAATTTCTCAGTTAATGCCTTAATCATCTTTGTAGCTTTTCTTGTAGCCTTAGGTACTACAATGCTCATTTTTACTTTTTCCTTCATCTCTTCATAGGTTCCATACCTCAGCTCGGTAGTATGCCTTGGCAATGATAGATAGGCATCAATTTTCTATTGTGTGATATCAAAATCAATCTCGTAACCCATAGGTGACAAAGATTGAGTCCTCGGTTCCACAGTATTCACATAACAGTAATCAGTGTCGACCTCAAAACATATTTCATCTTTGTATTTTTCTACCAGCTGTGGTGGAATCCGGTACCTATTATGCATTTTCTCTTAGAACTTGCTGAAGTAATCATCCATTATATCATTAAAGTTATCACCTAACTTCTTGATGAATTCATTGATCTGATGGGTGATTGGTTGGTGTAGTTCCCAAACAACTTTACCGACTGTTGGAAAAAACTTCTCAAAGTAGAAAAACATACATACAAGTAGTGATCCAAATTTTAGAGTATTTGCCGAGTTGTTCTTCTTCGGCTTCCTGATTGTGTTTAGATTTTCAAACAAGTTCTTCAGCAATACTTCACACAAGTCAATTTTCATGCCTTTCTTAACAATTTTGTATGCTAAGTCCGTTGCCGCACAGGGTACACTATTTTCCCTTGCCGATTGGAAGAAATAGTAACCAATTACTCTAATGGCAAATTTGAGTTCAGGATCAGTGACATTGTTCAGCTTCAGACCTCGGTAATCCGATTCAACTCCAGTCAAACTGATCAGTTCCTTCTGTGATATCATTTTCTGTGCTCGGGCATGATCATAGATAGGATATCCGGTGATCAGATGAATTATTTCTTTAGTGATCTTAAACGGTTTCTCTTGTAGCCACATGAAATCATCATGCACTTGGCTTAGTACAAACTTGACCCACTGGGGTTTGAACACATGGGGATAGGTTAGGGCTTCAGTCAATCCCTTGATTTTGATATGCTCATACTTATTATCCATTTTACCATCTGTGCACAGTTCATCATATGCATCTTTGATCTCAACATGACCGAGTTCTTCAATACGACATTTTGTGAAGAATCTCACATCCTCGACTAACAAGCCTCGATCCGGGATGAGTGAAAAAGCAGTCTTGTCATCTGATTCAGATGCAATTTTGGGAGTCAAAGAGTATTTTAGTGAGGGCTTTTCTACATTTGTAACAACAATGGGGTCTTGGATCTTAGATGCCATTTTGATTTCAGATAAAAATTGACACAGGAACCTTAGGGTTTGAGAACTAAACAAATGGCAGATGCTTCACACTCAGTAGATAATAACAACTTAATGATTTTGGTAAACCAGCTTAGCAATGCGATGAGATTCGATGTAAATACCTTAGATTTTTCTTTGAAGATGGTTTGATCACCTTGATTTGCTCTGCTCTGCTTCTCGAAAACTTGGTGAATGAAAATGACCACAAAAAACCTTTTAAGTACTCAAAAATACCTTATCGAGCTCCGTGCAAGTCAGGTCGAAGACATTAAATGCACTCGGTTCACTTAACTTTCTTTCCCTTTTTTTTTTTTTTTTTTGTGCTTTAACCGAGTAACCAGATTTCCTTCATATACCGACTTGACAGACTTCCTGAATTCACCGACTTAACAGTTTTCCTGTAAAGTGCTCCAAAAGACTTTGATAGAATTTCAAACTTACTACTACATCTTACTATGCAGATTTTGAATTCAGTACATACTAAAATAGGAACTGTTTAAGATTTAACCTTGTGAGGATGCAGTCCCTTCATACCTTTACCGATTAATTTGGAGTGGGAGCACCTAACTCGGTAGGTAAGGTGCTTTCTTTATTTGACACAATTTCCTTCTTTCTCCAAATCATCTTTAATTTCTCTTTTATTTCCTCAGTGTCTTCTCTAGGTTGATCTCTGCAATCTCCAGCCAAGTGTCCAACTTTGTGACAATGAAAACATGCCATACCAGGATTTCTCCATGATCTTCGGTTATTCATTCCAAACCTTATAAAGTAGTTGGCACTTATATGTCCATATCTTCCACAACATTCACACCATATCCTTGTATTGTAATCCCATGGTACTGCAGAATATTGTCGGTAAGGATCTATGTGAGTTCGGTAACCTCTAGTATTTGCTCGGTGTGCAGACCACATGTGGTTCTTTTGCTTAAACCAACACTTCTTGGTACTATGTCCATATCTATTGCAGTTTTTACAAAACCCTTTGAATTTTGCCTTCTGATAATTGTTAACAGACTTTGTCCTACATTGATTAGATGTGTGACCATATTTATTGCAATTGTAACAATAACCATTGGTCTTAGTGGTATTCGGTTGCTTACCTTTTCTGATTTGACACATGTTGGCAGTATGACCTTGATTTCCATAGTAGTAGCAAATAGGCTTCTTCCTTTTGATGTTATTCCTTTTTCCAGCTTGTTTTGATGATTCTCCTCTCTCGGTAGTGTAGATTCCCTTCTCGGTAGTGCAGATTCCCTTCTCGGTAGAGTCTTTTCCTTTGTAACCGAGTCCTCCTTCTTTGTAGGGTCATCTTGTGTTCAGTTGCTCATCCAACATCTTTGATGTGCCAAAATGTGTATGGTGAAAATGGAAAGCAATAATAACAATATTGAAAGGCTAAATGAATTCAACCACAAAACCCTAGCCTAACAATCAACAAAGATCCACCATAACATATGAAGATTACCTAAGACAATGCAAATCAAATGAAATCACAAAGATTGTACCATCACATGTCCAATAGGGTTTGGATCTCCATTCTTCCTATCTCCATTGATCTTGCTTGATATATTTGCTCTCAGATTTTATGTGCACAAGAGCTCAACAAAGAACGGAATGTGGTTGCAAGTAGGATCGTAGTGTAGTCAATTGCATAAGTTGATTAGCATGAATGATTAGGGTTTGATAATGAAGGAAGCATCTCCTTATATAGAAGACACTATATGAAATGGAGGGATAAGATTGAGAGGTGTAAAAGGAGGTCGGCTATGATTAGAGGGTAGGTAAAAGAAATAATAAAATAATGAAAGAGGTAGGTAGTGTATGAATTAAGAGATGAATGACATGTGTCATGGGTAGAAAAGGTTAATGAATTAATTAAATAAATAAAGATTTATTTAATTAATAGAAGAAATGGGATAATTAAATAAATAAGATATTTATTTAATTTAGGAAAAGGATAATTTAAATAAATAAATGTATTTATTTAAATGAGAAATAAGGCTAGAAGAGGATAAATGAATTAATTAAATAAATAAGAATTTATTTAATTAATAGAAGAATTAGGCTAAAGTAATTAAATAAATAAAATATTTATTTAATTAGACTAGACAATTTTGGGTGTCTACAGTAGCAAAATAGGCTTCTTCCTTTTGATGTTATTCCTTTTTCCAGCTTGTTTTGATGATTCTCCTCTCTCGGTAGTGCAGATTCCCTTCTCGGTAGTGTAGATTCCCTTCTCGGTAGAGTCTTTTCCTTTGTAACCGAGTCCTCCTTCTTTGTAGGGTCATCTTGTGTTCAGTTGCTCATCCAACATCTTTGATGCTTCATAACTCTTCTTCAGTGTTTCCTTGGATTTCTTCTCTGTTTCAAGTTCATTGCTCAACCTTGATACTTCAAGTTTCAATGCTTGATTCTCATCATTTTTCAGATTTGCTTCATGATGTGTATAACCTAGTTGATCTGTCAGATTTTATTGAATACCAGTTAGCCTTATGATTTCATCATTCTTATCAGATACTAAGACTTCAAGTTGTTGTTTCTCTCTTTGTAGATCTCTTGCTTTATCCTTGGCTATCCTTAATGCATCTAGATTTCTAGTCATCTGTGTACTAAAATGTTCATGTTCTCTTTTCATTGCTTTTAGTTGATTAGCCAATGTTTTGTTCTTTTCTTTCAACATTCCAATTATTTCTTCAGTTTCTTCAGATATACTATTCTCAGATGATGTCTTGATTTGTTCCACTAACTCTTGAGAATCTTGCAAGTCATCAGATAATCTTCTCCTTACTTTCAGAGATTTTTGCATTTGCCTTTGCATGTCTACAATCACTTGATTTGCATTATCTAGCTCTTCTTGTAGATACACAATCCTTCGAGATTGTTTATAGCCTTCCATTGATAAGATCTTTCTCTTTAGGTAGTTAAACCCTTTTCCAAGATTCAAGCTCTGATACCAATTGTTAGGCCCAATATGGAAAGCTAATGTACTGAGAGGGGAGGGGTGAATCAGTACTTCAAATCTTTTTCTCAACAATATCTTTACTGTTATGCATAAACCAAAAACTACTATAACATAACATAAAGCTAAAACAAATGAGTAACAATCATACATGATTCACTCCATAACACATATATTTTGGTTGCGTAGAAATTCTTGGTTAGAGAGAAAAACTGTGGTGGGGATGGCACTCACAACTTCACTACTGCAATAATAAAGAGTGTTCGGTTAGAGCTACATTTAGCTATTTCTGATAGCTTACCCTGTTAGGAGTATTAAGATTAGTTAGATCTACCTTACTAAAGGATTTATACAAGACTATATAAGTGTAGCACCTGGTTAAAGGATTTACAATTTATAGACCTGGTTAGAGTCTTTTACCCTGTTAAAGGTTTCTCTTACAACTTCAAAATATTACAATAAGACTTTACAAATATCTGCAACTTTACATCTAAAATGTTGTAGCAAATTCTATGTGCTCAAAATAAGATTACCTTTCCTATATCATACCTCGGTAGCTCATAAAGTAACTTGGTAAACCCTTCTGTTTACTTTGTTCCTCAACTGTTCTCTGATAACCTTCTCGGTGACCTCTGTGTCTCTGTAACAGTCATAATACTCTATGATTTCTCATGTATCACATAAGTCTTGCTTCATACACATATGCCCACACATTTCTCACATTCACACATGTTTCTAACCCTAAATTCATGTTGTATAAATAGACTTCTTATGTCAGTGATCTGATTCATTGCTTCGATCTTACAAACATGATTTCTCGAATAAATAACCATGCAAAATATTTCATTGGTTAGATGACCTCAAAAGTATACAAAATCTATATGTGCAATTTCTAATGTGATAACGGTTTTGTGTGCCTCGATCTTGTAACACGTTTTCATATGTGTGTCCAGGTTCAATGAATCTGGTAACACGTTTCACTCGGTGTACATCAACTTGGTGTATTATCTTTACTGCTCGGTAGACATGAAATAACACTCGGTAGACAACTCGGTGTATACTGGGCTTTGTGACTGTTTTCCTTCTGTAACCGACTTGGCTGTTCATACCGACTAAATATTTTGGTAGTGGTAACCGACTAGAGTATATAGAATGACTTTGTATATAAAACTAATGGCAATTTGATAAGTAGTAACAGTTCCATCACTAGGTCAAAGATTTTTCCACCAACTAAGTTATTGATTTTTCCCCCAGCTATAAACAAACTTTACTATGGATATACAATGATGATCAAAACCATGGTGAGATGACCATGTCTAATTATATACAAAAGACCTTATTATGAATATGCACAAATGCAAATGATGGATGCAGAAAGAAACATGAACTCATAGATAGAAGAGTTGACTTTAAGATAGTACCTATTGCCAGGTTTTTACCATCTGCTTTTATTACATTTTTTCATATATTTAATTTTTTATTTTTGTTTTTCATTGTTTTTGTATTTTCCTCTTTTGTGGTTTTTATGGATTTTCTTTGCTATTTCACTTTTTTTTTGGATTTTCTGCTACTTTAGACATAGAACTTTTTCAAATGCATGGTATTGATTAGTTCTTCGAACCATTCACCCTCCAGTGTAGACAAACTATAATCTCTAGGTCCATATGCAGTTGTATACACATAAAAATGGCTATGAGCGATTAAATAAATATTTTATATTTATTTAATATTTATTCTTCTATTAAATAGTTAATTTGAAAAGATTAGTTTATTTAATTCATTTCATGTCCTTCTATTAATTAATTTAATTGAAACTGTAGACATCTAAAAATGGTCAACGCTTGCGGAGTCATACTTTAACATTTGCGCATTACCTTATTTTAGGGTTCTTGCGTCGCATTAACATTTCTTCTATGTTGCGCACTTGGTCTTTATCATTTGCGAACATCGAGTCCTTCTTTGGCATTCCTCATTTTTATCGCTTTCAAATTAGGTCTTGTCGATAACAATCTTCAGTCGTGATTTTGGTCAATCCTTGTCCTTGGCAATTTTGTTATTTTGCGATCGATTTGTCATCGATCCTTGTCCTCTTCAGTCATGTCAATTGGCACATATCAATTTGGTCTCTTTATCAATATTGATCAATTTTTCAACCAATCTCAATTGTTTATCAATCAAATCATTTATCAAGTCAGAATCATGATCAAATCGAATCTACATCAATTATCTTTTGTCAAGACCTAATCTTCTAAGGTTTTATGATTTATTCATTTAATCTTGTTTGGCATTTTCCCTCTAGGTTAAATAATTTATTTATTTATCCTAAGTATTCTTGTCACAATTAAATATTTATTTAATTGGCTAATAAATTCCCCCTCTTTTTGTGAATTAATTAATGAATAAAAAATTATTAATTAATTCACCTAATTTTCTAATTTCATCAATTTCTAATTTCCTAATTTCCACATCATTTCTAATTTTCTAATTTCCTCATTTCTAATTTTCCTAATTCCTAATTTCCACCTCATTTTCTAATTTGCTAAATTCAATTTCCACCTAATCAATTTCTCTCTAGTCTCTCCCTATTTTTGTGCTTCAGTGGAAGCATGAATTTCTCATGCGTCATACTATTGGCATAGTAAGATGTCATAAGCTTTTAGTCCTCTAGCCTTTGCATTGGCAATATGTCATAATTCATGACATAGAAGGTGTCATAACCTTCTTCTTTCAACTCAATTTTGCCATTTTGAAATCAATTGCCTCTAATATCAATTTCATGCTAATCTTGTCTTTTCTCCAATTTATCTATAAATTGGATGAATTTCTTCAATCAAAAGGGCCGAATCAATCACGCTTCTAGTATCCTTACGTTGTCATCTTGTCTTGTCAATCTTGCTTTCATATTATGCTTATGCACTTGTAGGTGAGATCCACAAAACAAAGCCATTTGAAGAAGAAAGAAGGAAAATGGAGCCACATGAAGGAGACATTCATGTTTGCAATGGTTTGCGTTTGAATTGATGTCTTGTTTTCATGTCTTTATTGAATATTTTTAGGATTCTTGTCACTGCATTTGAGTTTTTGTGATTGAACTAGGCTAATGTTTATACTTACTTTGATGATTTCCAAATTCCTATCTACATTAATTGGTGAACCTGACATGAACTAACCCCCTAACCATGCTTTTGAGTGCTTTTGAGTTGATTTGCAGGTGAAAAACCCAAGAAACAAGGTAATGCAGGACTTTCTGGGCACTTCTGCGCCTGTGTCATGCAATCTGCGCCTATGTTAGAGAGTTCTGCACCTGTGTCAAAGGGATCTGCGCTTGTGTTACTACATTTTGCACCTGTGTTACTGAGTTCTGCGCCTGTGTGAGACATTTTGCGCCTGTGTAAGGCCAGAAACAGAGGTAAAAGGCACTGTTTTTACTTGCAAATTGCTTAGTTTTGCATTTTGTTCTTATATTTTGGTTTTCTTTGGTACTGATTCTCTGTGCAGCACCTTGGCATTACATGTGACAAAGACTAAGAATGAAACTACTAACAAATCTTATGCAGGATGTGGTCAAAGACTTCTATTAAAAATATCTTGCATGTGATTTTTAAAGTAGTTGCACATTTATTTTCCTAAAGGTTAACGAAAACCATACATGCCTTGATTGCTTTTAGTTTGATTTCATGTTTTAACCCTTAGAATTGGGCCTGCCTCCCAATTTTCCTGGCACTTTGCACAGGCATTGGTGAGAGGGAACGACCCTAAGTGGTGACGGGCTAAAACCAAGCTCTTCCGAACCACTCTAAATAACTGTGGATGCAACGAAAGTTGTAGACAACAGGTGCTGGAATGGTATTGTGACGATTTATTCACCGGATCAATACCCACCCGAACGGATGCCTTTACTAGAAGCTCTTGTTTAGATGCCAAAAACCTTCTATCTGTTGGCTCAGGCGTTGTGATACACGCATGCCGAAGACACCTCTCATGTACCCCTTAGTTAGAGATAGCAAGTTCTTGGGAAGTGATGCCCCTTGAACTCGAAGCTTGGTATGCCCGAGAAGTGAGTGCACTGTAAGGGGGAGCCAGTGCTACCAAGCATCTAGCTATCCGGCTAAGTGTTGTATTTTATGGTTAGAGGATTCAACAGATATTGCCCTTGCCATCCGTAGGATTTGTTGTAAATGTGCTTGATTGTTTTGAG
Organism: Cryptomeria japonica; assembly: GCF_030272615.1. Lineage (NCBI taxonomy): Eukaryota > Viridiplantae > Streptophyta > Pinopsida > Cupressales > Cupressaceae > Cryptomeria > Cryptomeria japonica. Next base: position 327,771,197 of record NC_081412.1, read on the forward strand.
TCAAAGTCAAACAAACATTCTATTTTTCGTGATTGTCAAAGGTTAAATTAAAAACAAGCCTTCAAAAAAGTGCTCATAATCAACTTGGATTTTCAAAATCAACAACATTCAACTCAAAACATAATCCAAACAAAGGTCCAAGTTTGTCTAAGTATTCATCCAACATTTGAACATGGTCGTCAACACATTAAATGTCTTTGTTTCAACATTCATGTTACTTTAGGCTAGGTTTTGCATAGTCCCACTTAGGTCCTAAGGCATATTGTCATCTCCTTTCATTTTATTCCTTTTCATTGCAAGCGTCCTCATTTTGCACTTAGGTCCAAGATCATTTTTCCCTAAGTTTGCATTTCATTGTCATATCCAAGACATATTTCCATTTAGGTTGCATAGGTTGCATTTCGCATATTCCAAGTCATTGGTCTTCGTATTTTCTTATCATTGCATTGTCATATCATATCCTTGGATCATTTTCATATCATATCTTGAGTCATTGTCATAACCATTGCTTTCTTTCAAGTAGTCTCAAAAACTAGGTTTTGTCATACTTGAGTAATCCAAATCTTTGATAAACCCTAAGTCATTGTTAAGAAGTCTAGACCTTATCAAACTTTTGTCTTTTGTCACCAATGTCATTTCGTCAAACCTAGCTTAGTATCCAAGCATATAGGGGAGACATTGTCATTTTGTCCTTTTGTCACTTGGTCCTTTTGTCCTTTGAGGTCTAGACATCATTTCAATTGCCTAAGGGTCTCTTTTAGATTTGCATTCCAAAAATTTTGTCAAAATCTTGAAAAACAAGCAACAAAAACATAGGTTGCATTCTTGCCATAGATTGTATCTTCATCTATTTAGCTTACATTTAGTTTCATATCATATATTATCCTTGAAAAATTCCAAAAATATTGCATTTGCATAAGTGACATGCCTATTGAAACAAGGTCAAAATCTAAAAAGATGGGCGAACCAACGTATCAACCCATTGACAACATATCAAATTCACAGTTTCAAACTAGTCAAACATTACAAATTGAAGGTTCATCAAGCACATCATTACCACCATATGGAATGGTTCAAGTTGGACCACCTCCATTATATGAACCAGTGTTTGTACCCATGAAACCAGGACATGGGAGTGTTCCACCAACACCAAGAGGAAATGCACCTTTTGATTGGAATCAACCAAACCTGCAACATGAAATTCAAACATTATATGAGGAACAAACTCTTTCACAAGGATTTGGTTCAGATCAAGGCATTCAACAAGAAACAAATCCAAATATTTTACCAGATTCTGATGCCTCTGATGATGTTGATATGTTCCTTCAAGATCCAAAGTTGATGAAAAAGATGGATAAATTCTTGAACAAGGTCTTCAAGATGTTCCCACAAAAATATCTTGACATGATGAGTAATGTGACCTCCTCAAGTGAGCAAATCAATGTGCAAAAACAACATGGCGATGAGCTGTTAAGTTTCTCTCCGCATCCAAATGAAGAACATGTGCAACAAGAAAATCAACCTACCTTGATGAGTAAACGTGCTTCAAAGGCATTAACAGTGACTATTCCTCAAAAGTCACCATTTGAGACAATAAATAATCCATTATTTAACACAACACCTATAACACAAGATCAAATGAAGACCACACAAATATTGATAGCTGTCCCTCAACAAGAAGTGGTTCCTCACGTGCATAAAATTGGATCAAAATCTAAGATGCAAGAAAGCTTCACGACTGGAATGCCTGATCTCACCAATGTCCAAAACAATTCCACAATGCAACAAAGTTCCTATGTCCCACTAAGCTCAATATATTTGCCAAACACTCACGCACCTGTTATGCAGACTATTGTGACAGATTATTCAATAATGGCGACACAAAGAGCTACAGATAGTGGTTTGCACCAGCAACAAATGTTGCAACAATTGAGTAATACACAAAAGGTACAATCAAATGTGCAAACAAATAATGCTCAACAACAACAATATCGCATTTGACAACAAGTTGCAGTGCCCTCTGCACCATTACAAGTTAATGCAAACTTGCAACCATCACAATGGATTGGACAAACAACATAGCAAGTTAATGCAAGTGTCATACCCCATCTTAAGGAGAAACAACAAAAACCACCTAAACAAAGGTTTTTGCAAATGATGGGATTTACACCGCGACAACAATTGGCACAAAGTCAGCAAATTCTGATTCGTCAGCATCAACAACAACATGTGCCTCAATATGTGCCAAGACAAACAAGCTATCATACTTCACAACCGCAATTGACGTCTGTGCAATATCATCAACACCCTCAATTGCAATATCAACCTAGGCTACAAACAATGATTCCACCACAAGAAGCATAGCAACAAGGTCAATATCAAGGCATGGCACAACCACAACAACAAGAGGTGTACCAAGAACATTATATGTCAAAGACACCGAAGACGGCAATTTCAGAGCATCAACAACCAATCGGAAACACGATGTATCGACAAAGAGTACCCACCAGGATTAATGATGGACCTCCAAAATCTGACACAATTGCGCAACAGCTTGAGAAGTTGCAATGACAAGTCGACACATTAGAAACCAAAGGAACAAAGAAGTTGTACACCGATCAAGATTTATGCCTAATCCATTTGACAAGAGCTTATATATGCCTCCCTTCCCTAAGAATTTTGAGGCACCTAATTTTGAGAAATATAAAGGGAATGGTAATCCAAAAGATCACATTCGAGAATTTTTTGCGGCATGTACTGAAGTGAGTTATGAGGAAACATATTTAATGCGCTTATTTGCACGAAGTCTCACGGGACAAGCCATGGATTGGTATTCGCATCTGCCAGGAAATATAAAGACTTGGTCGAAATTGGCTCAAAAGTTTCTATCTCACTTCGCATTCAACATTGACAGTGACGTGACCATGTTAGATTTATGCAACACCAAACAAAAGCAAGGTGAACCATTAGTGACTTTCTTGCAATGATGGCGAAGCTTGTATAGTCGTTCTTCCCTAGATATACCTAAAGAACAACAAGTGAACTTGTTTATCCAAAATTTGGTCCCAGAAATGATGTATGAACTCAAATTGAAAATTCCCAGTACTATTGAGAAACTCATTAAGAAAGGGATGAACATTGAAACTGACCTTGTAGCTAAAGGAATCATTAAGCTCAACAAAGACAGTGACAACACAAACAATTCCGAGGACCGAAATAGATTTTGGTACAAAAACAAGAATGTCACTAATGATGGAGTTGTTGATGCAAGAGCAGTGAATGCAAATCAACCCCCGTTCACAATCAAGAAATTGAGTGCTCCTAATATGTCGACTGTGAAACAAAATCAAACACCAGCGAGCAATGTTACTCAACAGGCGCAATACCAACAGCATCCTCAACAATATAATCAACAACAAGGTCAGCAACAAAACCAGAAATGAAGACCTTTCCGATCAAGGGATGGGCCTCCTCGACAATTTACGCCATTGGGAGAGCCTATTGAGTCAGTAATGAAACAATTAATACAAGCAAAATTTATCAAGTTACCAAATATCAAGGCAGAACCATTGGTAATGCCACATTGGTGGAATGATAATGTCTATTGTGAATACCATCGGTCAAAAGGGCATAAAACTACATCATGTTTTCAATTGAAACATATGATTCAAGACTTGTTAGAGCAAGGAGTAATTGAGGTAGATCCACCCAACACGACCTCTAACACTGATCATACAATTTTCAAAACTCCTTTGCTTGATCATGACAAGGGTAAAGCATCCTCTTCAAACTCTACCCAAACAACAAATTATGCAAATACTGGTTATAACAATGTCATCAATTGTTTTCGAGCATCAAATGAGTATGTTTCCACCCTAAGAATAAAGGGACAAGATCCTTCATGCGCAGTCACCACTCGTCGATCCAAAATAGTCCTGAAAAGAGCTCCTACCGCTCCTCCCAAGCCAACTCATGCGAGTCAGTATAATCTCCTAGATCATCTCGGAAAGACACCTGCACAAATATCGATCCTTGAGTTGTTGAAAATGTCCCCTATGCATCGTGCAGTCCTAGATAAAGCTTTAATTGAATCACTGTCCCGACAGACATTGATGTTGACCAGTTTCAAGCCCGAATAGGACATCTAGCTATTTCCCAACACGTTGCATTTTCTGATAATGATATTTCACCTGCTAAGCTCCCTCATAATGATCCTTTACATCTTGAATTCTTTGTCCGTAATTGCAAAATCTGACAAGTCTTGATAGATGGCGGAGCGGGTCTTAATATTTGTACCTTGAGAGTGGTCATTAGTCTTGGTTATACAGACAAGGATATTGATTCTTCCAGAAGAATAACAATCAAAGCATATGATGATGTTGAGCGCCCATCTAAAGGGATAATTACATTGCCTATCAGAGTTGGTCCAGTAATAGAAAACACTTTCTTGCAAGTCCTAGACCTCAATCTCCCTTACAATATGATTCTTGGTCATCTGTGGATCCACGCAATGAAAGCAGTTCCATCCACTTATCATCAATGTTTAAAATATCCTTATAATGGAACTGAGATAACAATTCTAGGAGATCCTAATCCATTTCAATTTTGTGCTACTCTAAAGGATTCCTCGCAGCAGCAAGTCCCAGTTAATAGAGAGGCTCACTCACATAGTTATGTGGATCCTAATGAGTTGTTAGAAGTTGTCAAAGGTAAATTGAAGATACAGGACCAAGGATGCGGAGAGTATTCAATGGCTCAAACATTCCTCATTGGGAATTTACCAATATCTCCAAAATCACATGGCAAACCACATTTGTTGCAAAAGGAGCCTAAGGTAGTTATTCAATATCAGCCTCCCACTACATTTACAAGATGGAGTGAACTTGACAAAGAAACCTTGGATGATGATGTCATAGATTGGCTTTATAAGGATCCAACTGAGACACCGCCTATCAGGTTGTCGGTGGAGTGGTATGGCAAAGGATTTACTATGCTACAAAAGAAAGGATATGATGGCTGCAGTGGCTTAGGCCCAGACAAGAAAGGAAGGCTAGAACCCATTATACCCAAGAGGCGACCTCCAACTTTAGGGTTAGGTTTTGTACCATTGCGAATTGGACCCTCGTCTACCAAAATGACTACATGTAGAAAGGGGCATAACTCTAATGATGAAACAACACCTGAGGATACCTAACCCGAAACTGATTCCAATGAATGGGAGTGGAGTTCTTTTTCCTCTCATTCCTATGCCCTTGACAGTGTTTTCCTTGACCCTGATGATTTGCCCATGGAAGAAAAACATGAAATAACTCCCCCTCCCAAAACATGTCCTAATGCTTGGATAGAGTCATTCTGGGACCCAAGCTCTGAATCAGATACAAGTAGTTTAGATAGTGACACCACGGATGTTCACATCTTTACCATTTCGGCCCTCTCTCTCCTTAAAACCAATGATGACATGCCTCTCATTTATCCCCAGCTTATCCAACATGACCAACAAGAACCACTCACATTGGACTATTTTCAAAATGACGAAGCAATTGCAGAATTCCTGGGACTATGGGAAGGCATACCACAAGGTGATCATAAGGCAGGATTTGCTATTGATCTAGATTCCACAGCATATTTTGGGGAGTCAACTCCATCTTCCAGTCATCAAAATGAAAAAAGAAAAGAAAAAGTACAAAATCAAGAAGATAGGTCTTTGAGCGAAAACCGTAAGGCACTCTTTGATCATACAAAAGTAAAAATAAAAGACGTACCTGTGGGTGAAAACCTCTCTGAGGCACCCAAAGGTGGAAGAGTGGACATACCCCTATCAAGTCAAGATAAATCAACATTTCTTGTGGAAATGACCGAAGAAATCAATTTGGGTACACCTGACAATCCAAAGGTCATTCATTTCGCTGCTTCTTTATCAAAACAGGAAAAGATAGATTTTGTCAATTTCTTTCTTAAGAAAAAGATCAGTTTTGTGTGGTCCTATGCAGATATGTCTGGCCTTGATCCAGAATTAGTCCTTCATCACTTGCCATTAAAAGAAGATGCCAAGCCTGTCAAATAGAAACTCAGAAAGATGCATCCCCAGGTTGCTCTTTTGGTCAAGGTAGAACTAAAAAAATTACTAGATGTGGGCTTTATCAGACCCATTCATTATGCAGACTGGATTTCAAATTTGGTACCAGTTAGCAAAGTAATTGGGGGCATCAGAATCTATACAGATTTTAGGGATCTCAATAAAGCATGCCCTAAAGATGACTTTCCACTGCCAAATATAGACACCATAGTTGACATGACTGCTGGATATGAGATGCTCTCATTGATGGATGGTTTCTCTAGCTATAACCAAATTCGCATTGCTCCTAAAGATCAACATAAGACTGCATTCACCTGTGCTTGGGGTACCTATTGTTGTAATGTGATACCCTTTGGTCTTAAAAATGTTGGCGCCACATATCAAAGAGCGATGATGACAATTTTCCATGATTTCATGCATACTTTGATGGAAGACTATGTTGATGACCTATTATGCAAATCTTTCACAAGAGATAGTCATCTCGCCATCTTGGGCCCAATCTTTGACCGAATGGAGACCTACAAGCTCAGACTCAATCTAAAGAAGTGTGTCTTCGGTGTCACAGCTGGCAAATTACTAGGGTACATTATTTCTCACAGAGGCATTGAAGTCGACCCTGCCAAGGTTAAAGCAATAATGGATATGCCTCCTCCTTCCAATCTCCAACAATTAAGAAGTCTGCAAGGAAAGCTATAGTCAATCCGCCGGTTTATAGCTCAATTGGCAAACAAATGTCATCCATTCCAGCATTTATTGCATAAAGGAGTCACTTTTAAATGGACTGAGCAATGTCAATCAGCATTTCAAGCTCTCAAGGACTATTTGTTGTCGCCGCCTATTCTAATGCCTCCTATAGAAGGAAAGCCATTTATATTGTATATTTTTGCAACTGAAATGGCACTAGGAGTTCTCTTGGCCCAACAGGATGAGAATGACAAAGAGCGAGCTATTTATTATATCAGCTGGACATTAGTAGGCTATGAGTTGAATTATTCAACTATTGAATGATCATGCTTAGCAGTGGCCTTTGCAACACAGAAACTCTGACACTATATGTTAAATCACCAAACATTGCTGGTTGCAAAAATTGATCCCTTGTAATACTTACTTAGCAGAGCATCTTTGATGGGTCGCCTAGCAAAGTGGGTTATGATCCTCAGTGAATTTGATATTGAGTACATGGAGCAAAAGACAATAAAAGAACAAGTCATAGCGGATCAACTTGCAGAGGCTCCTATTTATGATGATCATCCCATGTTGACAGATTTTCTGGATGAGTCAGTCTTTGCTCTTACATCTTCTAATGAATGGAAGTTATACTTTGATGGGTCCCATACCAAGTTTGGATCCAGAGCAGGCATATTGTTTGTCACCCCTCAAGGTGATGCTATTCCCAAGTCCTATAGAATAACTTTTCATTGTACCAATAACATTGCAGAGTATGAAGCACTGGTCACAGGACTCCGAGTAGCGGTCCACTGGAACATCACACATTTACAAGTCTATGGAGATTCTCAGTTAGTCATCCGTCAAGTGAATGATGACTACAAAACAAAAGATGAAAAGCTTATTCCCTACAAGCATATGGTAGATTTCTTTAAGACAAAATTCACGACTATCCATTTCGGTCAAGTTCCAAGAATGCAAAACAAGTTGGCAGATGCGATGGCTATGATTGCTTCCATGTTAAATATGCCCCACAATATGGACAAATGTGAATTTTTGGTCGAACAGTTGCTTGTCCCTTCTTTTGACATTCTGACAGCAGATGTGATGTGCGTTCTTGTTGGTCCTAACTCCTCGTGGTACAATGATGTATATCAATACTTGAAATCCCAAACCTTACCACCTAATCTTTCCACTAACCAACGCCAAGCCTTCATCCGACAGACAGCCAAATATGTCATCATTGCCGACACCGTTTACCATCGTTCCTTTGACCATACCCTCCTCAGGTGTTTGGATTCTGACGAAGCACAAATGGATTTACACAAGGTTCACGATGGTATATGTGGGGCCATTTCAATGGTCTGAGCTTAGCCAAAAAGTTGATTCATGCTGGGTGTTATTGGCCCACTCTGGAGAAGGATGTTCATGATTTTGTTAAGAAGTACTACAAATGCCAGATCCATGGGAATTACATTCATGCACCAGCCCAAGAGCTTCATTATGTCATATCTTCGTGGCCCTTTTCTCAATGGGGATTGGATCTTATTGGCAAGATTCACCCGACATCTGCAAATGGACACAAGTTCATCATTACAGCCACAGAGTACTTTACAAAATGGATCGAGGCTATCCCCATGACCTATATCACTGGTGTGCAAATTTCAAAATTCTTACTGAATTATATCATATGCCGATATGGGGTTCCCTTGCCATAGTCACAGATAATGGCCGTCCCTTCAAGAATAAAGATGTCAAGGAACTCTATGCAAAGTTTCATATCCAACACCGTTTTTCCAGTCCATACTATCCACAGGGTAATGGTCAAGCCGAAGCATCAAATAAGACCATTATCAAGATCTTGAAAAAGGTTGTCAATGACGCTGGTCAAGATTGGCATGTACAGTTGAATTCAGCACTATGGGCTTATCGCACTTCTATTCGCACACCTACTGGCGCAACACCTTATTCTTTGGTGTATGGTGCGGAGGCCATTTTACCCTTGGAAGTGGAGATTCCTTCTTTGCGTGTTTCCTTGCAACATCTAATTGATGATGAAACACACAGAGTCTCTTGGTTGCATCAGCTTGAGATGTTAGATGAGAAACGTCAGACAGCCCTGACACATTTGCAAGCATATCAAAACCATCTTCGTCGCTCTTATAATAAGAAGGTCAAAGGGCGACACTTCGAAGTGGGAGATCTGGTTTTAAAGGCAAACCCCAAGAATGCACAATCTACTGATGTCATCAAAGGCAAGTTTGAACATAATTGGGTTGGGCCTTTCATAGTGACTGCAGCCTATGGCCCGGGGGCATATCAGCTTGCCACTCCAGAAGGTGAACCTTTGTCAGATCCTATAAATAGCATGCACCTTCGCAAGTACTGGGCATAATTTTCTATCAGCAGTTCTTCAAATATGATCCTGAAAAAATACAAAAAAATCAAAAAGCTCAAAAAAAATACAAAAAAAGTGAAAAAAGAGAAAACAAGGAAAAAGAACAAAAAAAAAAAAAAAGTCAAGAAAAATGATTCGCCCTCTAGTGAAAACCTGGCAAACAGGCACTTTGGGCAAGTACCATGGTGAAAACCTGGCAATCAGGTGCCATGTGTAATGAGATCATTGCTCTGTCATCTGTCATGACCTCTACCTATACTTTCTCTCTACTGATTTATTGTGCCTATCCTTGTCCTAACCCAATGTTCTGTTTCAAGCCTGCGATTGGTCAACATCATTGTCTTGCATACTCCATTTCTTGTGCATATGTTTCGGTCCTGGTTTCAATATATATCTTTCGGATGTGCATTGGGTGCGTTCCCCTTGTCATGATCAATCAACTGGAACTTTCGAATCAATAAATCCAAAAAAATTGAAAAATATCCTAAAATAATCCAAAAAAATTGAAAAATGTCATGCAATAAATCCAAAAAAATTGAAAACTATCCTGAAAAAATCATAAAAAATTGAAAATTGTCTTGAAAAAATTATAAAAAAATCATATAATGTCCTGAAAAAAAATGAAAAAAATCAAAATAATGTCCTGAAAAAATCCCTAAAAAAATCAAATAAAGTCTTGAAAAAAATGAACACAAAAAAAATTGTAAAAAATTGAAAAGCAAAACAAAAAGCAAATATCCCCTCTGTGCATAAACACATCGCTGAGCATGCATCCAATGACACGCAATCACACATTGTCCTTTAATGGAATCATGCGTTAACAGATAAACTGTTCGACCAACCAGACATTCAAACTGATCACAGTTGTCACATCAATCAAAATAGCATCAACATTACCATTGGTCCTTATCAATACTATCATGGGTCTTATACAGGGTGTGGTATACTCGAAACCAGACTGTGTCCTGTCTTAGATGGGGTACCGCATTCCCTGGAACCAGACAGCATGATCATTCTTGTTTTCCACTTTTGACAATGACAATCAGACTATTTGTTTAACTTGGTCGACTTTGTGAGTCTTATCTTTTTACTGATTTATCTTTGGCTTCGATCATGTTCCTATGTTGCTCGATGATGTCACTAAGTGATTTAGAGTGACTGGGATGGTTCATGGTCCCTTTCCTTTTTTGTTGTGTTTGCTGTTTGTGGAATGTTTGTCACAAACTGGGGCAACTATATCATTGGGTGTCTGTGATAAGTACGTTTGCTTTGTGAACGCCGCACATACCTCGACCCTTGATGTATGCACCCTAGGATGATTCACTCATTCCTTGTGTGCGATGTGTCTATCTTTTGCAATAGAGGTTGTGTTTCAGCTCTAGCCTTCAATGCCATGATGCTCTGCATCCGCTTTGCTACATTAAATAAAGGTTCTCACCTACTTATGTGCATTTGTGAAAGCAAGTTTTCCTTCATCTCTAACTGTCCTCTATCTAATTTCTTCTTACTAATATTTCTTCCATTAGTCTTGGCAGTTGCGCCTTCCACTGCTTGTCCTTTGTGCATCTGACCTTCAATTTTTGATCCGTTCAAACCTATCGTCTTCTGTCATTCTTATCGATCACTTGGCCTCTTTTCTGGATTTTTCCGGCCAATTCCTCGAGGGGGCATGCATATGTCATTGTTATTGTCTGGGGCATTTTCATTATTGTTCTTTGAAACAATTCTTAGAATCGCATTGTCTCAAAGAGGGGCAAAATGTAGACATCTAAAAATGGTCAACGCTTGCGGAGTCATACTTTAACATTTGTGCATTGCCTTATTTTAGGGTTCTTGCATCGCATTAACATTTCTTCTATGTTGCGCACTTGGTCTTTATCATTTGTGAGCATCGAGTCCTTCTTCGACATTCCTCATTTTTATCGCTTTCGAATTAGGTCTTGTCGATAACAATCTTCAGTCATGATTTTGGTCAATCCTTGTCCTTGGCAATTTTGTTATTTTGCGATCGATTTGTCATCGATCCTTGTCCTCTTCAATCATGTCAATTGGCGCATATCAATTTGGTCTCTTTATCAATATTGATCAATTTGTCAACCAATCTCAATTGTTTATCAACCGAATCATTTATCAAGTCAGAATCATGATCAAATCGAATCTACATCAATTATCTTTTGTCAAGACCTAATCTTCTAAGGTTTTATGATTTATTCATTTAATCTTGTTTGGCATTTTCCCTCTAGGTTAAATTATTTATTTATTTATCCTAAGTATTCTTGTCACAATTAAATATTTATTTAATTGGCTAATTAATTCCCCCTCTTTTTGTGAATTAATTAATGAATAAAAAATTATTAATTAATTCACCTAATTTTCTAATTTCCTAATTTCCACATCATTTCTAATTTTCTAATTTCCTCGTTTCTAATTTTCCTAATTCCTAATTTCCACCTCATTTTCTAATTTTCTAAATTCAATTTCCACCTAATCAATTTCTCTCTAGTCTCTCCCTATTTTTGTGATTCGGTGGAAGCATGAATTTCTCATGCATCATACTATTGGCATAGTAAGATGTCATAAGCTTTTAGTCCTCTAACCTTTGCATTGGCAATATGTCATAATTCATGACATAGAAGGTGTCATAACCTTCTTCTTTCAACTCAATTTTGCCATTTTGAAATCAATTGCCTCTAATATCAATTTCATGCTAATCTTGTCTTTTCTCCAATTTATCTATAAATTGGATGAATTTCTTCAATCAAAAGGGCCGAATCAATCACGCTTCTAGTATCCTTACGCTGTCATCTTGTCTTGTCAATCTTGCTTTCATATTATGCTTATGCACTTATAGGTGAGATCCATAATACAAAGCCATTTGAAGGAGAAAGAAGGACAATGGAGAATTCTGGAGGAGACATTCACGTTTGCGATGGTTTGCATTTGATTTGAATGTTTTATTTCCATATCTTTATTGAATGTTTGTAGGTTTTGTTATCATTGCAATCTGGTTTTGTGATTGAACTAGTTTAATATCTATTTGCTTTGATGATTTCCAGATTCCTATCTACAGAAACATTTTATTAATTAATTCATTTATCCTTTTCCTCTAATCAATCAATTAAATATCTAATATTTAATGTTTATTATTCTATCCTATAGTCTCAAATATTAAATGATTTCTTAAATTATTTAATTCATTTCCAACTCATCCTTCCATCTCCACTTCATCTTTCCTTTGCCAACTCATCCATCATGTGGCTAAATTAATTCAACAAAATTAAATAAATAAAACATTTATTAGCCACTTATCTCCAACTTCCAAAATAAATGAAATATTGTGTACGTACACATATTTCTTAACCTTCTTCTATATTGTCTCTAACATCCCTATATCTTAGGAAGGACTTTAGTCCACTTGTCCTCTCATGCCTAAATCTTCCCCAACTATCATATATTCCCTCAGTCAGCAACTTAGTCAAGGTGAGATGAGTGACACTTATCTTCTCCTTCCCCCTTTCTCTCAACCATCACCTTTTCTCACAGTCATCCAAATTTGCAGATCTAATCATGACTGTTGATCTCAGACACATCACCTTATCCTCTCAAAATTCTATAAAAGTAGGAGTTTGAGTTGAGAAAGAGTTATTCTTCAAGTTAACAATTTGAGTAAAACTTATGCATCTGTGAGTTTTATCTTGAAGCAATTAGCAATTTAGCATTTCTCATTTTAGCATAATCATTTAGCTTTAAATCATTTTGCATTGCATATCATAGTATCAGTTAACTATCAGTTATCAATCCATTATTCATATGCCATCTTGGAAGCTATCAGTGCTTGTCTGAGAGCAAATCATCTGCAACCAAGAGCAGTGGAGTTAGGACACAATGAGACTTAAATCATGAAGGTAATAATAGTTTTTTTATTTTATATCAATTTCATATAGTTTCATTGGTTGAGTTTGGATTTCCTATAGCATTTCCTTTGTATTTTGTGAAACTAATATGTTGTAGGTAGTATTTTGAAGATGAAATTCAAGTCGACACATTTTGGCACCCACCGTGGGGTCAGAACCTCGCATATATCTTTCTAATATCTTGCCTAGTTCTTGCAAACACAAGTTTAACGCATTTGCAATCCAGATTCACACCTGTGTGAATTCTGACAGTTCTTTCATTTAATAGATTAGCACTTTTATCTCGCAGGTTAGCTCATTTGACATTTAGGTTAGTGCTTTTGTTTGCAAATCAATGCATTTAATTCTCAGATTAGTGCTTTTGTCTATCAGGTTAACTCATGTGTCATTTAGGTTAGCACTTTTGTCTGTGAATTCTCGCATTTAGTCCATAGAGTTGCACTTTCGTATCTTAGGTTCACACTTTTGTCCCCTAGGTCAGCACTTTTGAGATGGAAGACAATGCATTTTCTAGGATAGCGCTTTTATTTGCAGCTAACAAACTTTTTTTGTAGGTCCAAATGCCCAAGAACTGAAAATTTTAAACTACTAACATATCTGTGTGCAGGATTATTTTAAAGAAAATTTCATGCATTTCCTCACGTAGTTAATTAGGAGTTTTATTTTGAAAAGTAACACATCATATTTTTCTCATTTAGCTTAACTAAGGGGACAAATTGACAGCGTGCAACTTGCATTTTGAGTGACTTCTTTAAATTAGTTCCACATAGATTGTAGAGGGCTAAAATAAACTTGTGTTTTCTGTGCTTGATGATGTAGTAGGTAAGTATGCTCGCACCCTCATACGGTGATCAAAAAACCAGACCTACTCTCTTTTATGTGTAACCTTTAGAGGGTATGCCTTCTTGAGTTGCCTTGAGGGGACTAGTGAGAGGGGAATGACCCAAGTGGAAACATGATAATACCGAGTCCTTTCGATCCACTCTTAATAAATCGTGTTTTTGATGAAAGTCACAAACAACATGTTCTTATAAGTTCATATTGACACTATGTTTCCCCATAACCCTATGGAGATGAACCTCTATAGGATGGGAACCTTCTGCATTTATAGAGCTTAAAGTGCCACATGTATGGCCACCTAACCAAAAGCCTTTACTAAAAACCACTTGTACTAGTTGCCAAAATCCTTCTAATTGTTGGCACAGGAGGTCGGACCTCTGAAGCGGCTCACATGCATATGGTTCTTAGTAGAGATATAAATTTTACCATGGAGTTTTCATAGAAACTGGTGCTTGGCTGCCCCAAAGAAGTGAGTGTCGAGGGTGGAGCCAGTGGGGTCAAGAATCTAAATATCCGCTCTAAATAGCCTAGCCTCAAGGGAAACCCCATGTGAGATTCAACAATTATTGTCTCAGCCTGCCATAGGATTTCATGCTTGCTTGTGCATTTTTCTTTTCAAACATTGTGTCTCATATGTCTATAACGTTATCAAAATGGTCAAAATTTGAAGAAAACCATCATCTAAAAATGAGCAAAAATCTAACAACTTGCTGGAAAATTTGAAAAATCCTTGAAACACAGTTAGAGCAATGCTTTCAACCAATAGAGTAGCGCATTTGTCCCATAAGTTAGCACTGTTGACCAAAACATTAGCATATGCTTTCTCACATCTGAGACAAAGCATATCAAACCAAAATTTTGAAGTCAATATCAAAACCCTTCTTGAGTAGAGTTGTCTTTAAACTATCACACATCTTCAAACTAGTTCGATAACTGGGTTACCAATCCAACATGCTATTTCCAAAAAGGTTTCCATAAGCATAAAACATTCAACAAGATAGTGATTCAACCATCTTAAGTGCAAAAATCAACATCATTATCAGTTTCTCATCAGGATACATCAAATCCTCTATCACGAAACTTGATCAATCCACCTTTTGTTCATTATCTTGGATATATCATTCCTATTTTGAACCTAGGTTATATCAAAATCAGAATTGCACTCACATTGGAATCAAGAAAACTTGTAAACCATCATATGCTTATATGACTTTTAAATATCACCTTAAGAAATGAAAGCCCGGTTATAGAGCTACTCAGACAAGGATAAGATTCTTGCATATCAATCGCAAGATCTTGTTAAAACATAGGGCATTCCTACACTGTTTTTGTCACTATTTACGTGGCTACGGGACATAATTTGATGGAGAAATTTTGCAACGACGTTCTTTTCAACAAAGAGACGCTTTATCACAACGAACCAACAATAGTGGTAAAATCAACAAAGCATACCTTCCTAAACCAATAATCACCTATTGAGTTGTTTTTAGAAGGTCAAAACTTCAGAAATTTTTCAAAGCAATCACATGCCAGTTTGGACTAGAGCTCAATACGAATAATTCATAAAACAACAAAAATAAATGGAAGAAGAAGATACTTCAACGTTCTAAAATTTTGGTTATATGGTTTTTGATGAAGAAGAAGTCAATAACACCAATAGAGACCTTGAGGAAGATTTCCAATTTGATAGACTAATGGAAAAATTATTAGCGAAGCAAAAAGAAAAATATCTTTTAATGTTGGCAAAATCAGGGGCTAAATTGTCACAAGACTTTAACATAGAAGGCTTGAAACAAGATGCAGAGACAAGTGATAATCAAAACACAGATGATCCAAATAACTAGGATATAAATAAAGCCATGAAGAAACAAGGGGAGATAAAACAAGAAAAGAACATGATGACACTAGAAGAGAACATAGTGATAGAAGAACTTATGAAGATACAAGGAGAAACCGTATGGATAATCCCTTGTTAAATCTCACTCAACAAATGCAAACCCTACAACAAAAAATACAATATATGCAGAATGGAACAAGTTCCAAGAAGTATTCATTGGAAGATATCTGCCCGTATCCTTTTGACAAAATTTTAAATATGATACCATTTCCAAAGCATTGTGAAATCCCTAAATATGATAAATACAATGGGAAATCTGATCCTTAAGATCACATTAGGGAATTTTGTACTATGAGTATGGAATTTGTACATGATGAATCTTACCTAATGCATCTATTCTCTAGGAGTTTAAATGGACAATTGATGGAATGGTTCTCAAGACTACCATCTGGAATCAAATCTTTTGAAGAACTTGTGAATAGATTTATTTCACAATACTCCTACAATGTAAGAAATGAGATAACAATGTTGGATTTATGCAATGTTAAGCAAAAGAATGGTGAATCTTTCATGATTTTTTTATAGCGATGGAAATGAATGTTTAATAGGTATCCAAGATATGTACCTCATCAAGAGCAATGTACCTCATCAAGAGAAAATGAGCATATTCATTGATAATCTTATCAGTGAAATGAGTTATCGTCTAAAAATGCAATGTCCTCCTTCTTTTGCCAAGATGCATGAAAAAGGTCTAGAAATAGAAGATGCAATGGTAAAGAAAGGAGAGCTAAAGCTTTACAATAATTCCTACAACAATAATCACAACAACAACAACAACAATAAAAATGACAAACCTAAATTCTTGTCAAAGAATAGGAATGTCATCAATGGAGGAAATGATGTCAATAATGCTACAAAACAACAATCAATCTTTAATCTATCAAGTCAAATCCAAAACAATAACAATCAAGAAAACAATAAATCCAAGTCTTTCTTCTCCAATCCTTGCGGGAAATTTACAAACTTTAGAGAACCCTTGGAATCAGCTTTGAAAACTCTTCTTGCAAATAAACTAATTACTTTACCAAAAGCAAGAAGTCATGAACCACAAGTCAAACCTAATTGGTGGAATGACAATCATTTTTTAAATTACCATCAGAATAAAGGACATCAAATGAATGATTGTCAGAGATTGAAGCACCTTATCCAAGATTTAATTGATAATGGAACTATCACAGTAGATAGTCATAAGACAAATGAATCACATCTAGCCTTCAAAACTTTGCTTCCAAATTATGAAAAAGGTGAACAATATAAATCAAAAGATGAAAAAGGCAAAGCCAAAGTAAACTACACTTATACATATGATAATGTGGTAAATGTCATCATCGTTAAAGATAACCCACCTTCAGAACCAATCAATGTCATTAAAAGAAGCAAAGTGAAGGTTACATTTATGGGTATGACAAATGAATCAAAATCCACTTCACGAAAATATAACTTAGTAGAACAATTGCAAAGAATACCCGCTCAAATATCAATTTTAGAGCTTCTCAAGGTTTCACCTATGCATAAGGAAATTTTGGAAAAAGCTCTAACGAAAACAACAATTTCAAAAGACCTAAATGTAGATCAGTTCCAAAACATGGTGGGACACCTTATAGCCCCTCATTGCTTATCATTTTCTGAAAAATGATGATGCATCCTTGCAACATCCTCACAATGCTCCCTTACATGTTGAAGTCACCATTCACAAACTCATGTCAAACGTGTACTCATAGATGGTGGAGTTGGCTTAAACATTGGTGCATTAAGTTTAATAAAGGCTTTGGGATATTCAGAAAATGCAGTAGATCCAAAGAATAAAATTACCATTAAGGCTTTTGATGAAGAAGAATGTTCTTCTAAAGGAACTGTGGTGTTACCAATCAAAATAGGACTTGTGGAAAGGAATACATTATGCCAGGTTTTAGATTTGAATCTATCCTATAACATTCTTCTAGGAAGACCATGAATTCACAACATGCAAGAAGTTCCTTCTACATATCACCAATTTGTAAAGTTTCCTCATGAGGGACAAGAGGTCACTATAATTGCAGACTCCAATCAATATTGCAATAATCTGAAGCCAACACAAGATACAAGAGTTCCACATAGCACTGAATTAGTTTATCGTACCAAAAAAATTCAAGAAACGTTATGGGAAACCTTTGAGAAAAAGCTCAAATTAAATGATGAAATAATGGGAAAATATTCTTTACATAGCTTTCCACTTTCACCTAAATCATATGGAAAGCCTACAAATGTTCAACCACAGATCTCAGAAAAATCAGTAGAAATGTTTGATGGAGCATTTGTTAGAGCTGAAACACTTGCAAAAGAAACTGAAGACAAGGACATTCTTAGTTGGTTGTACAAATATGAAAATGAAACTATAGAAATAGTTGTAGAAGTCAATAATATTCCCATAGAGCAATATGGTAATGGTTATAAGATCATGCAAAAAATGGGATATGAAGGAAAAGGACCAAATGGTAAGTGACGAGAAAGTATTTCAGAACCTATTTGTCCTCACCCACAATCTAAAGAAGATAAATCATGACTTGGATATCCAAAATCAAATCAAAAGCAACATAATTATCAACAGCCAAAATGGAGAAAGAAAGCAGTCCCTAAAGAAGAACCATGGAAAGAAACGCTACACCGAGCAGCATAAATAGTAGCAAATAAACAAAAACAAGAAGAATATGAGAGACAACAAGAAGAACTTGCAATCAAAAGAGAAGAAGAATATTGTAAACAAGTTCAAGGAATATGAACAAGTGCTAAATCTGAGCAAGATATTCCAGAAGCAGTGAAAGAAGAGATGGCCGAAATCAGAGAACTATTTGCACCATACAATATTCATGTATGGTATAGTGGTGTAATCCTAGACAATGGTTCAGAGACAGATTCAAATGACTTTTAATGGGGTCCAGATCTATCATCTAGTGTATCAAGTGAAGAAAATAATGAAGAGAAAGAAGCTATTACAATGTAGGATGGATTTGGAGGTGCCAATCACAGCCCGCTTCATTGACTGTCTTTTTGAGGATTTTTATTAGGGTTTTATTAGAAGCCTCAACTTGGCCATTGCCTTGGGGGTAATATGGAGTGGAGAAGCGGTGTTGGATGTTGAATTTTGGTAGAGTTCTTTGGCATCCTGATTTTTAAATTGTTTGCCATTATCTGTGATGATAAGTTTTGGGATGCCATACCACAGATTAGGTAGTTCGGGATGAATTTAGATATTTGCTTGCTGGTGGTGAGAGTAAGAGGGATAGCCTCTACCCACTTGGTGAAGTATTTGGTGGTGGTGATAATGAATTTATGTCCGTTGGAAGATGAAGGGTGGATTTTCCCAATGAGATTGAGCCCCCACTGTGAGAAGGGCCATGATGTAATGAATGGCTACAATTCTTGTGACGATGCATGAATCTTGTCGCCATGCTGCTGGCAAGGGATGCATCTATTCACATAATTGTATGCATCTTCTTCCATTTTAGGCCAATAGTATCCTATTCTCAAAAGTTTTTTAGCCAATGTGAGTCCACTTGAGTGTGCCCCACAGATACCCTCGTGTACTTCGCGTAATGCCCATTCTGCTTCTTGTTTATCTAAACACCTTAGGAGGGAACCATCAAAATGCCTTCTGAACAAGGTGTCTAAAAGGATGGTGTAATGGTCACATCAGCAGATGAAGGTTTCCTGTTGGGTTCTGGTGAGGTGTGGGGGAATGGTGTTGTCTTTGAGGAAAGTGAAGGTTTCTTGGTACCAAGGGGACTCGGGACCAATGAGAACACACACCATTTCAGACTCTGGTAGGTTGTATGCCAGTATAAACAATTGCTTGACCAAGAACTCGCATTTCTGACTGTGTGCTAGCATTTGAAGGAGGGAGCCAATGGTGGCCATTTCATCTGCAGCCCTATTGTTTGTTCGTGGGATTTGGTCAAACTTGATTTCCGTGAAATGTTGCTTAAGATCTTCAACCATGGTACGGTAGGGAAGGAGTTTATCATCTTTTGTCTGGTATTCATCATTGACCTGTTTTATGATGAGTTGGGAATCGCCATAGACTTGTAATTCCTTTATTTTCCAGTGGATAGCCAAGCGTAAACTTGTGATGATGGCCTCGTATTCTGCTATGTTATTGGTACATGCAAAGGCTATCTTGTATGATTTGGGGATGCCATCTCCTTGAGGTGTGACCAATAATATTCCTACCCCTGATCCATTTTGAGTGTAGGAGCCATCAAAATACAATTTCCATGTGGAGGATGTGGTAACAGTCATAATGAACTCATCTGGTAATTCTGTGAGAAGAGGATGGTCACTTGGAAGTGGAGCTTCAGCTAACTGATTTGCAATAACTTGTCCCTTGATTGCCTTTCTATCCACATATTCAATTTCAAACTCGCTTAAGAGCATGACACATTTGGTAGTTCTGCCAGTGAGAGCAGCTTTGGACAAGAGATATTTAAGTGGATCAATTTTAGCAATTAATTTTGTCTTATTATTTAGCATATAGTGTCATAGTTTTTGTGTGCTGAACACTAATGCCAAACATGCTCTTTCAATGGGGGTGTAATTGAGTTCATATCCTACCAATGTCCAACTGATATAGTAAATGGCATGTTCCTTCCCTTGATCATCTGTTTGTGCCAATAATGCCCCCAATGCCACTGCAGTAGCACATATATACAAAATAAGGGGTTTTCCAGGAGGAGGAGGCATCAATACGGGAGGTGATGCTAGATATTCTTTTAATTTCTCAAAGGCCTTTTGACATAGGCAATCCCATTTAAATTTTGTGTCTTTATGCAACAGGTGTGCAAATGGATGGCACTTGTCTGCTAGCTGTGAAATGAAACGCCTGACAGATTGGAGTTTTCCCTGGAGACTACGCAGTTGTCTGAGAGTTTTTGGCGGAGGCATTTCCATAATAGCTTTTACCTTTGTGGGATCAACCTCGATGCCTCTGCAAGAAACAATTAATCCTAGTAGTTTTCCCGATGTGACGCCAAACAAACACTTTTTGGGATTTAGGCACAGCTTGTATTTTTCCAATCTTTCGAAGATCTGTTTTAGAATGGGGATGTGTTCTTGTCTTGTCTTGGATTTCCCTAGCAGATCATCCACGTAGTCCTCCATAATTTTGTGCAAGAGGTCATGAAAATTTGTTGTCATTGCCCATTGATATGTAGCTCTAGCATTTTTAAGGCCAAAAGGCATGACCCGGTAACAGAAGGTACCCCATGGTGTTGTGAATGCAGTTTTATGTTGATCCTCATCTTCTATCCTAATTTGGTTGTATCTAGAAAACCCATCCATTAGCGATAACATTTCATGTCCTACTGTAAGGTCCACAATCATGTCTATATTGGGGAGCTGGAAATCATCTTTAGGACAAGCTATATTTAGATCTTGAAAATTTGTGCAGATGCGGATGCCCCCAGCAGGTTTGCCGACAGGTACAATGTTGGAGACCCATTCAGCATAATCTATTGGTTTGATAAATTCTACGTCTAACAACTTTTGGAGTTCTGCCTTGACCAGGAGTGCAATATGTGGGTGCATTTTGCGTAATTTTTGTTTTACAGGTTTTGCATCTGGGCAGACGACGAGATTGTGAACCACCAAGGCAGGGTCCAACCCTGGCATATCAGAATAGGACCATGCAAAATTGATTTTTACCTCTGTTAGGAAGTTGATGAAGTCTTGTTTCTCGATTTCTATGAGGGATTTGGCAATGAGCACATTTTTCAGAATGACCTTGGTGCCCATGTTGATGTGGTCTATTTCTTCTATCAACAAATTTGATTTGTCTTGTGGAAGGTAACCAATGGTAGGGAGGTCAAATCGCTCATCGTCAAGTGCATTTTCCAGGTTTTCACTTTCAGATACGCCCTTTGTTTTTATTTCTTGTTCATCCAAAGGCGCCTCAGGGAGGTTTTCACCTAGGGAATCATATCTTTTTCTTTTATTATCTTTTTTGTGGCTAAGGGAATTGACCTGACTACCAAAGTATCCCTTTTCGTGTAGTTTAATACCCTCGATTCTGCTACAATCTTCCATATTTTGCGCTGTTAGGAGAGCAATGAGAGCATTATCATCAGTGTAGATATCTAAAGTGGGTTTGTCTCATTGGCCCTAGTCAATGAGTTCGGGATGGACAAGATGTAGTTCATGTGAAGTGGGAGGGGTTACCGGGGTGATGGTATTGATGTAAGCGTCCAAGAAGATATCTTTCTCATATTCATAAGGCATTTCGTGGAATTCCTCTTCATCAGCACTTTCGATATCCAAAGAAGGACTAGAAGGGGCACCAGCGATAGTAATCTTAGGCACCAGGGTGTACCCCATGCCTCTGTTGTATCTATAGGAGATAGGATTTATGGGTGTTTTTATTCCTTTCTCCTCTAGTCTCAGGCCGTGTCCTTTGTAACCCATTTTTTCAACTATGGCAGATGCTTTTGGGTACATTTCTTTGGATATTCTTGTTGGATCTTCATCTTCTTCCCTGTACAGTCATGAAGAGATATTTGCTTCGAGGCTCTCATTATCAAGTGGGCCCCATTGCTAGAAGGTGGTGTTTTGGCATTGCATGACTGGTTTTGGGTCCGTTTTTATCTCTGTTGGTTTGCCAAATGACTTAGGAGAGAGAGGGAGGTTGCCTATTAATAAGATGTCCTCCAATTTGTATTCTCCACAGCCATTGTCCAAGATCTTGATTTGATTATCTGGTTGGGATGATGTGGAGGCAACATTTGATGTGTCAAATGGAGGCGTTGGCGAGGGTCTATTTAGTGGGAAATGATACGGATGCTTCCCCTCTAATAGTTTGCAATATTGAAAAGGTTGGGGATCACCTTTGATAGTGATCTCTCTTCCGTTATAGGGGAATTTGATGCATTGGTGATAGGTGGAGGGTACGGCCTACAAGGAATGAATCCATGGCCTCCCAAGGAGAATGTTGTAGGGGAGGTCAAGATCTAGTACTTGGCAAGGGATTTCAATTGTAATGGGGCCCACTTGAAGAGGTAAGGTGACCACGCCCTTTGAAATTATTTCTGCATCATCATATGCCTTTATTGTGATCCTTCTTGATGTGTCTATCAGATCCTCAGAAAGTCTCAATTGTTTTATTAATTTGTATGTACACAGATTAAGCCCAGATCCACCATCTATTATGATACATTTGACCTTGTGCTTGTGGATAAGAGCTTCGATGTGCAAAGGTTTGTTATGGTCTTCATCTGTGGGATCATCTTTGGAGTTAAATACAATGTGTTGCTGGGCAGCAAGGTTTCCAATGAGGGCTTGGAATTGGGTGGCGTTGACGTTCTCTGGAATGCGTGATTGGAGAAGGGCTTGTTCCAAAATTTCTTTATGGACCGAGGAGGTCTTGAGAAGTTCCAAAATGGAGATCTGTGCGGGTGTCTTCCCAAGTTGATCAAGGAGGTCATATCGGCGGGTGGAAGACATGGGTGGGGGGTTTGGTGGGGGAGGAACTCTTTGGATGGTGACTCTTCCTCGGTGTGTAGTTGCATTGCAGTCATTCTGGAAATGGGAGGTGGAAGGCATGGCTCCTTGAATGACTATCCGAGCAAGATTTGGTCTGCTTTGGGAAGAAGGAGGATTAACTCCTTGGATGGTTATGACATTGACATTATTGTCTGCAGGTTCAATGTGACCTACTAAAAAATCAAAACCAGTTATGTGATTAACATAGTCATAACCCATTGCGTTAGATGATGAGCCTTTTCCTTTATCATGCTTCGAGAAGGGTTCCTGGTACATTTTGAGTTTGACATTGTTATTACCAGGTTTTGTATTTTCTATCTCAATCTCACCTCTATTAGTGAGATCTTTTATGTAGATCTTCAGTTTCATACACTTTCATGTATCATGTCCCTTGATACGATGGTATTCACAATACTCATTTTCATTATACCATCTTGGTTTAGGTTGATTTGGGTCAAATGGGCAAGTGATTGGAAAAACCACTATACCTGCTTGGACAATTTTTTGAAACACCACTTCAATAGGCTCAGCCAGAGGAGTGAAATCTCTTGGAGTCCTGTTATTCGATCGAGGTGGTCATCCTTGGATTGAGACATTGTTGTGAGGTTTTTTGGATTGATTTGGATTGTCTCGATTATTGAATTGATGATTATTAGTGGTGGATTTTAGGGGAGCGGCCACGGTTTGGACCCGCTTTGCATCAGTTATACCATCATTGACCATGTTTTTGTTTTTGGACCAAAATTTTGGCTTGTCGCTATAATAAGAGGAAGAACTATGTGTTGATTTCTAGTAATATTTCAAGGTTCCTTCCTCCAACAAGACACGTTCGAGGGCGAGGCCCTTATCTGTCAATTTTTGGAAGGATTTGATACATTGAGCTTTTAAAGGTTTTAAAAGTTTAGGCACCAAGTTCTTTTGGAATAGCTCAATTTGATGTTGTTCTGGCATGTCCCACTGGAATTTCTTGATAAGATGTTGCCATCTTTGTAGGAAATTGGTGAAGGTTTCTCCGGGCCTTTGTTTTGTATTACATAAGTCCATCATAGAAACATCATTACCCATGTTGTATGCATAGTGGGCCACAAATTTTTCTGCCAAGTCTGGAAAAAGAGACAATGGAACCTCGTGGTAAAGATGAGAACCATGCCAAGGTGTCTCCTATGAGACTCTTGGGAAAGAGTCTATGAAGATAAAGGTCACTATAGGAGACTTCTTGGCATAAGATGTGGAATTCTCAGACATGGTCATGGGGATCTCCTTTGCCTTCATACTTGGTAAATTTAGGGATCTCAAATCTCGGGGGATATGGTGCAACTGATATAGATGGGTCATAAGGACAAGGCCAAAACTTTTCGAATGAGTAAGTTTTCCTTTTATTAGTCCTTTGTTTCATGTCCTTGATGATATTCTTCATGTCTTGAATTTCCTTGATGAGGTCTTGTTGTGGACTTTGATATTGATGAATTGTATTTGCCCCAAGAATTGGATGAACCAAAGAAGGTGCACCACCACCAATATATTGATATGATGAGGAGGTGGGAACGTGGGATGTGATAACCGATGTCGCTAGGGTTTGAGGGACAGTTGGTTACGGTCCGCCAACTGTTGTGACGGGATTGAATATGGCCCGGATAAAATTTGTGACATTGTTGGGAGGAAGGGAAGTTTGTGGAATAGAAATTTGTGGTTGAATAGAAGGAGGTGGTATAGAAGTTTGTTGGAGAATAGATGAGATTGGATTTGATAGTGGTATGGATGGTAAGGAGGAAGAAGGTGAGATGGAGACCATGGTGGGAGGTACCACGGATGGCATTGATTGACCTTGGATGATTGATGGGGCTGCAATTGATTGAGTTTCAATAGTAGGTGCAGCACTTTGTGTGGGAGTGAGGTCTCCTTGTGGTTGTTGGGTGAGAGCGGATCTATTAAATTCAGGTGGAAGTTGAGCTCCATGATCAAGGAGAGTTTTCAGAAGTACAGTAGGATTGTGTTTAATAAACTTTTCCATCATCTCTTGGTTATAAGAATTCACTAGGAAAGTTTGCACTTCCAAACAAAGTTCATCTTGGTTAATCATGTCAAGATTTTGATTTTGATCTTGATCGCTAGGTTGCCCACTTTGTGTATGATCTTGTATGGGATCTTCATATAGGACATCAATGTCCGACATGCCATATTGTTGTTCAACCATCTTTTTCTTTTGGGATCAAGTTGCGACCATACACGATATTTGTGATGAAAGGACTTAAGAAATTTGTGATGAAAGGACTTAGAAAATTTGAGGATGGTTGATGGAGGAGGTATAGTAGTGATGGTTTAGAACAAATTTGATGACTAGGTTGTCTTTGGTATGAACATGAAGGATCGATTTGAATGGCAAGTTGTATGAAGGGATACGACCACCCTGATTTGGATGATAGTTGGTGTTTCAAAGGACAAACTTGAATGTTGATGGAGATGACGGACTCTTAGCTTCTCTCTTAGGCTTATGAAAAATGGGACGGATAGAGTTTTGACACAATTTTGGACTTTGTGTGGGTAATGGCTTGGACAATTGTTTTTGTCTTGACAAATGTTTTTGCAAAGTGTTTGGGGATAGTGATGTGTTTTTAGTCTACTCTTGGCAAGTATGTATAAAACAAAGCAAACACAGTGATCAAATGCATATTATATCAAAGACACTCATGCTCATATACAACATTCTTAAGGCTGGCAAGGACAATAGTCATTGAATCCCAATTGGTTTCCCATCTACGCTTACCTAGAGCAGACACTTAGATGCTTGACCCCACTGGCTCCCCTCCACGGCACTCACTTCTCGAGGCAGCCAAGCATCATTTCCCATGAAAACTCCTCATGGCAAACTTTGTGTCTCTACTAAGGGCCGTAAGAATATGGGCCGCTTCAGATGTCCAACCTCCTGCACCAATGACTAGAAGGTTTTTGGCCACTATGAACAAGTTGTTTAGTAAGTCTTCCCATTAGGAGCTACCCTTCGAAGTTGCACAAGCGCAATTGAGGCCTATAGCCCAATGAAGCACTAAGAACTTAGTAGTCATGCAAGCATGATTGAGATCTCTAGGATCCTACTAAGAACCCAGTGTGAGAGTGAACTCTCATATAGCCCCAACCATTAACCCTTTCGTAGTCAATGACCTATTTATTATAGTGAGTTGGGAACCCTAGGTCCAGGTGTACTCACTTGGGTCGTTCCCCTCTTACCTTCTCAAAGAGCAAGTTGGGAGGGCAGGCCCGCTAGAGGTAAACACACAATCAAACAAGAAAAGGTTGGAGGGTCTGGATTTTTTATCATCTAGTAAGATGAGAGCATACTTTCCTATCTTTATGCTTTTCTTAAAGACACATAAGACAATGGTTCATTCCATTTCAATTAAGATCTAGGTGCCTAATTTAAATAAATGCACAATATTTGGTTGAATCAGCTAGGCAACCTACAAAACCACTTGATTAGTAGTTTGAAAAATGGAGTCTTCAAAAAGCATCCTACAAAACAACTTGATTAGTAGTTTGGAAAAATAGAGTTTTCAACAAGCATCCTGCAAAACAACTTGATTAGTAGTTTGGAAAAATAGAGTCTTCAACAAGCGTCCTGCAAAAAACAACAAAATGAAAAAAATATTAATTTTTTTTTTTTTTTGGGAATGAATAGAAAAACATGAATAAAAACATTTTTACTAATGACAAATGTGGATTTGAAGAAAGCTTTGATGGGTAAATGGGGTTTGACTAGGTTTTTGCCACTTTCCAAGGGATAGGCAAGCAAAAAATGGGGATTTTGGAGGAGAGATGAAGGAATGGGAAAATTTGTCCAAGAGAGACAAAGAAGCAAAAGTTGGAGATGGATAATATGAGCAAAATTTGGAGGTGATTGGATAAAAGGGGAAGGAGTTATGACAAACCCTAAAAATAGAGAAATATGGGATTTTGGGCTTCAAAAAGTGGATTTTTGGGATAAGGCCTCCAAGGAAAGAAATGTGGAAAATGGCAATGCGGAGAATCTGATGAAGTTTGGAGGAAAATGGAGTCGAGATAAAGAAGATATGGTGAAAAAACAAATTTTTTTTTTTTTTTTTAACCTTAGATTTAACAGAGTAGACAGAAACCCTAGATTTAACAGAGCAGAAACCTTAAATTTAACAGAATAAAAAAAAAATGTAAAAGGTCCGGATTTTTGATTGTCTAGATAGACAAGAGCATAATCTCCTTTCACACTTTCCTACAGTCAGACAGATTATATTTAAATAGAGCAGATAACAGGAAATGAAAAAAAAGAAATGCAGACTACAGTTAGCACCTAAAAATTTCAGACAAATTAACAGAGCAGATAGTAGCACTAAACAGATAGAAAAGTGTCAAAGGTTTGGATTTCTGATTGTCTAGATAGACGAATATACTCTCCTATTTTCACACTCTCCTACGGTCAGAACACACAGCCACGCTAAACAAAATAGAAAAGTGAAAGGTCTGGATTTCTGATTGTCTATATAGACAAGAGCATACTCTCCTACTTTCACACAGATTATAATTAAACAGAGCAAATAACAGATCAGATAACAGGAATTTAAATTCCCACAAAAATGCTCGCACTAATCGTAGAGCTATCATGCTGAAATTGAAACAGAAATAGGAAAAGAACAGAAACAAAAATGCAATAGAAACAGAAAAGAAGCTATTGCATAGAAATAGAGAGCCGCTATTTTGGAACCTGCAAAAAACAGAATTTTTTTTTTCTCCAGTCACGCTATTCTGGAACCTGCGTCTCACAACTCACAAAAACCTAAAAAAAAAAACATTAGTTCTTAGGGACGTGGGTCCCACCGGGCATGCCAAAATGAAGAGGGGAAAACAGATTTGAAGGTCAAATGATCAAAAACATAATGAAATAATCATGCAGAATGCTAAAATATCATTAAAAGACCATTTCACCTTGCTATTTTACCTTCTCCTTCTAATTGAGCTTGATGAAGTGAAGGTGCCCCTTGATAATGCTCCACTTGATGTGCTCCTTTGATTGCTAGATGTGGATGGCTCTCCAATGTTGTGCACAAATGGAATGGATTTGAAAAATGATAAGGATGAGATGATCAAGTTGCCAAGATGATTTCCTGGGCTCAAAAGGGCAGCATAAACTTATTGGATTTCAAGATGTTTAGAATGAAGGGATGGAGCCCTATTTTATAGGAAGTGGAGAGGAAAATAAATGGCTAGGATGAATTCGAGATGAAGGGCTAAGATTTACTTGTGAGCTCACACAAGGTCCAAGAGAGGGTGTGGAGACTAAGAAATATGCCTTAAAGGAATTTCGTATCTCCACACTCCACAAGATGCATTGGAGGAATTAAAAATTCTCCAAAAAAGGATATCATGAGGATTGGAGGAATAAAAAGGAATTAAAAATTCCTTGGGAGAGGGGATGCCTAGAGGAATGTGTGATTTCGAAAATCTTACATTCACCTAGGAAAAGAGCATTTAAAGCTAGTGGCTGGATGAAAAGGACAAAGAGTTGACTTTGTGGCTAATCATGATGATTAACCATTAATGACTCATTAGGAAGGGGATTAGAGGAAATGTTAGGTGGGATTAATATTTGTAGGAGAATTTGACTAGGAGAGAGAATGAGTGGAGGGAATAAAAAATTAGAAGAATAATGTTAAGTGAGTTTAGGGAGTTTCTAGAAGAATGAATTAAGAAGATGATTTGTAGGAATCATGTAGGTTAACTAATTAATTGAAATTAATTAGCTAAGAGGAAGATTTGTGAGGATTTGATTTTTTTAGAAGAATAAAGAAAGGGATTGATTTATTAAATAAATCAATCATATGCTATAGTGACAATATTAATTATATTTAATTAATATTGAGAGGAATTTGAATTAACATAATTAATTAATTAATTATGCGAGGAATTAAAAATAATTAAAATAATTATTTTTAAGTGTCTACAGATAGAGTTAGAAAGAAGACAAGAAGAACTCAAAATTTAGAGAAAAGAAGCATATACAAGACAACAAAAGAAAGAGGATGAAAAAGAACAAGAAGTAACACCACAAGAAACACAAACAGTTATTGATCAAGTATCAAGAAATATCAGATTTCTATCAAATCATGAGCAAGATGTATCAAGGTATGGAAGAACCATGGGAGAACTAATAAATAGTCAAGCGGGGTTGACTATTAGTCCATAAGAAGCTAAGTTCGAGAGAAGACAGAAGATAGAAAAAGAATCATCTATGTCATGTACACAAGTATGTCAACTTTAAAATACAAATGAATCTATTGAAATTAATCAAGAAGGAACTTGCAGTGTTAAAGATGTATGTACTGATATAATCCATTCATTTGAGGGACAAACATCAGATGAAGAGTCACTTGATTGTGAACCACAAAATACCAATACTGATTTTGTTAGAACTGATTGGAGAACACTTGGGAGAGACTATCCTCAAGATCATTCTATCTATGACATTACCTACTCTATGCTAAATTATGACTATTATGTCATGAACCTTGAAGTGCCTAACAATGACAATGATTATGACTTACCTCTTCTTCATCGAGAACTAATTGATTGGGATAACCTAGAAAACCCTGAATTGGATGTCTTTTCCAATGATCATGAATTAGCTATATATCTTAATGTTGTCGAACCCATAACACCTGAGATATCTTCCATCATGGAATCAAGTAACATTTCTTGCAGTCGGGAGAATGCCAAACTTTCCAGTTGTAAAATTGAAATAAAACAAGGAAAGAGACCTAGTAGTAAAAACCATTTCATGGCAACACTAGATCAATCAAGAGGAAAAATAAAGGACGTATCTGACAGTGAAAACCTCTTTGAGAGGCCAGAAGATGGAAAATTTGACATCCTCCCTACATATTTTCAGGAGAGATCTGCCATTCTAATAGAGCCAATAGAAGCAATAAACATTGGAACACCAAAGGATCCCAAGATACTTCATCCTGCTGCATCATTATCAGATGAAGAGAGGAAAGAATACATAGAATTCTTCAGACAAAGATAGATAAATTTTGCTTGGTCCTATGTAGACATGCCAGGACTTGATCCAGATCTTATCATGCATCATCTCAATGTGGATCTAAAAGCAAAACCAGTTAAACAAAAGCTAAGGAAGATACATCACACATCGCTCTTCTTGTAAAAGTTGAGCTAAAGAAACTATTGGATGTGGGTTTCATAAGACCTATTACCTATCTAGAATGGGTTTCAAGCATTGTGCTAGTGTCAAGGCCAGATAAAAGAATGTGAATGCACTAATTTCATATATTTGAACAAGGCATGTCTCAAAGATGATTTCCCACTATCCAACATTGATATAATTGTGGACTTATCAGCAAGACATGAGATGCTTTCATTAATGGATGGATTCTTAGGATACAATTAAATAAGAATTTCCCCTGAAGATCAAGAAAAGACAACATTCACCTATGCATGGGGTACTTATTGATGGAATGTTATGTTATTTGGGCTTAAGAATGCAGGAGCAACTTATTAAAGAGCCATGATGACAATTTTTCATGATATGATGCATACATTTATGGAAGATTATGTAGACGATATACTTGCAAAATCTCATACAAGGAAAGAACATTTGAACATCTTGGGCAAGATCTTTGATAGGCTTGAACAATATCAGTTAAGATTGAATCGAGAGAAATGCGCATTTGGAGTAACCTTTGGAAAACTTCTTGGGTACATTATATCAGCTTGTGGAATTGAAGTAGATCCAGAAAAGGTCAAAGCTATCACGGAAATGGAGACGCCTAGGAACATAAGTCAATTGTGTTCTCTACAAGGTACATTGCAATCAATCAGAAGATTTGTCTCTGAATTAATAGATAGATGTCATCCATTCACTCATCTTTTACATAAGAATGTTCCATTCAAATGGGATCAGAAGTGTGAAGAGGATTTTATGCAAATCAAATAATATCTAATGAATCCTCCAATACTTGTATCACCAATCAAAGAAAAACCATTGTTGCTTTATATCTCAGTGACAAATGTATCATTAGGAGATCTTTTAGCATAGCATGATGAAGAAGGTAAAGAAAGAGCAGTCTATTACATCAGTAGAACACTTGTAGGCTATAAATTGAACTATACATCAGTAGAGAAGACATGCCTAGCAGTTGTATTTGCAACTCAGAAATTATGACATTATATGTTGACTCATTCTATGAAACTGATAGCAAAAATAGATCCACTAAAGTATTTGTTGAACAAGTTAACTTTGATAGGCAAACTAGCAAAATGGGTTATGGTACTAAGTGAGTTTGATATAGAATATGCTGATCAAAAAACTATCAAAGGACAGGTTATTGTTGATCAATTAGTTGAAGCACCTTTACAAGATGACATGCTGTTGCACATTGAATTTCCCGATCCAGACATTTTGACAATAAGTAAAAAATTTTAGGAGTTGTACTTTGATGGTTCCTATACACAATATGGATCAGGCGAGGGAATTTTATTAATCACACCTCAGGGATACATAATTCCAAAATCATATAGACTAAGGTTTCCATGCACAAATAATACTGCAGAATATGAAGCATTGACTATTGGGTTCAAAATGGCTATTGAATGGAATATCAAGGAATTACATGTCTATGGTGATTCATAGCTTATCATCAACCAAATAAATGATGATTATCAAACTAAATATGACAAGCTCATGCCCTACAAATAGTTGGTAGAAGATTTTAAAGAACACTTTGAAGAAGTATCATTCACTCAGATCCTAAGAAATGAGAATAAAGCAGCAGATGCAATGGCTACAATAGCATCTCTATTGCAAAATTAGGAGAATCAACAATGTTATGAATTCCAAGTGGAAGATATCTTGAAACCTACCATTGAATCCCAGCATACCCACATGATTTTCCATATATCCAGAACTGATCAATCCTTATACGACCAAACTTATCAATACTTAAAAGAGAATATCCTTCCTCTTGACCTATCTCGCAATCAAAGAACAAATTTTATCCGTTAGTCATCACGCTATACTATTATTGTTGATACCTTATATAGGTGAGGTCTAGATAGCACTTTATTGAGATGTCTCGAATGAGAAGAATCTGAAAGTTCTTAACAAAGTTCATGCAGGTATTTGTGGCACACACTCAAATGGATTAACATTTGATAAGAAACTTCTTTGTATGGGTTACTATTGGCCTACTATGGAGAGAGATTCATTCACATATGCCAAGAAATGCAAGCAATGCCAGATCCATGGGAATCTCATCCACGCACCAGCACAAGAATTGCATCCTATGGCAGAATCATGGCCATTTTCTCAATGGGGCCCTGATTTGGTAGGTAAGATAAATCCTTCATCCTCTAATGGACATAAGTTCATTTTCACTGATACTGAATATTTCACTAAATGGATTGAAGGAATACCTTTGACAAAAGTGACAGGAAAACAAATATCATCGTTCATCTTGAATTATATAATCTGTCGCAATGGAGTCCCTGTGACCATTATCACTAATAATGGATGACCATTTAAGAATCAAGATGTGAAGGAACTTTGTGAGTGATTCCATATCCAACATAGGTTTTCTACACCATATTATGTTGGCATATGCACACTCCAATGAGACATTGTATGTGATTGAAGGTTTTGTCATTGATGGCAACCTTGCAATCCTATGGCACCGACAAAGACATTATACCTGCATCAATAGATCACACTCAACACTGGCCATCAGGACACCAGCACCGGCATAGAAGAAAAGAAGTATACTGGTACAGAGGCTGACAAGATTTTTCTTATATAATGTTTTGTTTATTATTGTAAGTTGACTTGGCAAATTGTAAAATGACTTATATATAAAGGAGATCATTGTAGACATTTGTAGGAGTGATGTAGAAGTATGAAGAAAAATATTAGGCAGACCTAATGTGCGAAATATAGGTCAAAGGGTATATGTAAAGAACAGAGCAGGAACTGGTACTGAATCTGGCATTGAAGATGCTATTGTAAAGCAGTACAATTTATTGGATTAGTATAATCCTTATTTGTAAGTCAGTGTGACTTCCCATTGAGTAGTGAGCTCTAGGCAGTTGGCCTTCCTGCATGTGCAGGCCCCTATTGTAAGTAATATTCTCTTAT
The DNA here is from genome assembly GCF_030272615.1 of Cryptomeria japonica. NCBI lineage: Eukaryota > Viridiplantae > Streptophyta > Pinopsida > Cupressales > Cupressaceae > Cryptomeria > Cryptomeria japonica. The sequence goes on from NC_081412.1 coordinate 327,804,662, forward strand.
TGGCCAGTGAGTGAATATTGTGGGTCACAAATCCCACCGAGGTTTTTCCCACATCGGGTTTCCTCGTTAAAATCTTGTGTTATGGTGTGTTTTTCATGTGGATGTTCTTGATTATGTTTATTGCATTATTTCTTGCATACCGGTACACTGTTATATTATGTTCTGCATGTTTTAAGTTAAGAAATTATAATTACCAATTAGATACTAATTCACCCCCCCCCCCTCTCAGTAGCTGTGGGACCCCTAACAATTGGTATCAGAGCTTGGTCCTCTATTTTCAGAAGCCTAATAGCTTGAGGAAGATCTTGACACCGGTAAAGATGGAAAATTTGATGAAGCAACTTGAAGGAGCTCTTATAGACTATGATGCAGAAAAATTGAAAAATATCAAATTAGAAGATGATTTAAGAGCAGCTCAGGATATCATTCAGGCACTTCAATAAAATTTTACTGTTGCAAGAAATAAGAGAAGAGAACTTTGTGAAAAATTGCAAAATGAGAATGATGAAAAGGAATCACTTAATGATATGATAAGCAAGTTGAAACAAGAGATCATGACAACAAAAAATGAAATCTAGGATATGACTATGAGATTTTGCAAAGAGATTGAGGACATGAAGAAGAATTGACCAGAAGACTAAGTGATGCAGAAAATGAGAACACAAGACTTAGCTATGAAAATGACATGTTGAAGACAGATCTGATGCATACTCAGAATGACTCAAATGAGCTGATGAGATAAAAAGAAATCTTAGAAAGAGAACTGGAAACTACAAATCAACACAAAGAAAAATTCAAGAAAAGCTCAGAGGAACTTGGCACCTTGCTAAAGAATCAAAAACCTAAAGGTGACACTTCTGGAATTGGATTTGAAGTTGGTGAAAGCTCTGGTACTGCAAATACTTAGGATCACAGCAAACCGGTAAGACAACCTAATGCTTATAAATTCAATGGTAAATGCTTTAACTGTAATAAGTATGGTCATAGAGCAAATGGATGTAGATCTAGAAATTATCAAAATATCAACACATCCACTGGTCAATGTTCTAAATGCAACAAAGTTGGTCACAACTCTAAAAACTGCAGAATGAATGTGAGATGTTATGTTTGTGGAAGATTTGGACATCTATCTAATCAATGCAGAACACAAACCGGCATAGGTTATGGGAAAGCTATTCAGAAAAATAATGTAACTTGTTATACATGTAATAAGATTGGGCATATTGCTAAATTTTGTAGAAGTAAAGCAACACCAGTAGACAACAAAAGTCCTATCCTGAAAGGTAAAGAAAAAGTTGAAGAAGTTAAGCAAGAATTCTCAAAACAATGGATTAGAAAAGCTGATCTAAATATTGGGAATACTCCTCCACCGGTAGAACCAATCAATGCTTCACCAGCAGGATAGAGTGATGCTTCACCGGAAGGATAGAGCAGTGCTCCATTGACAAGAAGTTCTTCATCTAATTGAAGAAAATCTCCTTGAGGGTTTGGCAATCTATTGATATATGTGCTAATTATTCCCTCAATTAGAGATAAGAAGTTGAAAATTACTTATTACCGGCAAACAATGTTAAGTGAATACTTAACCAGCATGCAATTGATGTGGTAGATGGAAAAAAGACACTATAAAGTTAAGGTTTTGGCTCCATTTCATTTCACCAAGATTTCAAATTTTCAGAGAGCGCAAAGACTCTGAGCTAAGGCATTTCAAGCAAGAAGCAAGCACACTCCAAGAAATCATCTATCCAAGGCAGTAAAAGGTATTTAATCATGGCATCCACCTCTACAATTGAATACATAGCAAACCCTACTATTGTTGAAGTAATAAAAAGACCTAGGCCTGTATTTCAGTTAGTTCCTGAGATAGCAAAGAAGGATGATACCTTAGGTGTTTTTTCTCAAATCCCTAAGGGAGTTGTATATGCTAAAGACCCCAGAATGTACATCCACTGCAACATTGAAGAGTTAGGAGATGAGGAAATTAAAACCATGTATAAAACCGTGATATGTGATAATACTGGCAATGTAAAGGATGAACACAAAATCATTGAGACCCTAGGATTTACAGAGATCCTTAGCATTCCTGAATTTCCAAAGGATGTGATTAGGATAGTTTTAAGCAGGGTACATGGAGAATTTTTCTGGTTAGATGCAATCCATAAGATCACCAAGGAAGCTATGAAAGTTGTCACAGGGTTACCAACCACCGGTAAAAGGCCAGATAAAACCAAGAAGGTTTCCAATGACCTATTTATAAACCTAACTGGTGCAACATTTGACAAAAGGTACTTAAGGGCTAATGATGTAACAGATATCAATGTGAGATTCATCATTATAATATTAGGTTATAAAACTACTCATGTTAATAGACTTAATTCAGTTTCAAGTTTATGCATTAAGAGTGCTTATGACACGGTCACAGACAATGCAAAAATTGACATATGTGAGTGGTTAAAGGATGAACTAATTGACAACCTTGGAAAAATCAAGAAGGACAAGAAAGGAACTTTCAGATTTGGAAATTTGTTAGTATGCCTAATGCTACACATAACAAAACAAGTTCCCGGTATAGGTTACAAAGAAATTGGATATGACATACCGGTAGGAAAACAATTGACTGAACTATTCAATAAAATGGGTGAGAACAAGGAAAACAATATTCATGACTTTTTCCAAGCATTAAAGACCAAAATGAAGAAAAGAGTAAGGTTATCTCAGAAAATTGTAGACAAATACAAAGATGATATATGCTTTGTCATCAAGAAAGATGAAATCTGGATGGAAGCGATCATCCCAAGGACAATTTGGGTAACCGAGACGGGATATGAAATAGATGATGACATAGTTGAAACATATGCCAAAGCACTTTTGGAAGCCCCTAGAGAGCCAAAGGAAGAAGTATTTGGTAGTGCAGATAATATTGAAAGACAAATTCAATCAAAGAAAAGGGTGAAAAAGATTGAGGCAGTTGTGAGGAAAGGGTCTAGACAAGCAAAAGCCATTAAAGAAGATGTATTGAAGAAAACCAGCATAACAAAGGATGAGTTAGCAGCTCCACAGCCTGAAACTCACCTATCACCGGTAGGTACTTCTTCAAGAAGTGACATGCTTGAAACTTTTAAAAGAGTTGTAAGAAAAAGAGATCCCTCACCAACAACCACACCTTCACCTAGGAGGACAAGGCAAAAGCAACAAGTTGTGAGATCTCCGGTAAGAAAGGCCACACCAAAGAAGAAACTGACACCCAAGAAGAAGAAGAGGACAAATAGAGACTTGGCCCCTCTTGATATACTGCTAAATGAAATCATAGAGGAAGGTAAACTGAAGAACATAGAGAAAATATATGACACTCTAACAGCTGATGAAAAAGAGCAAGTTGAACATAGTGTTATATTACATATGGATATGTACAAGAAATTCTTGATGAATTATTCAAAAGACTTGAGGCAAGAAGACAAGCAGTGATAGAATTGGATAAGAAAATAAAAATTGAGAAGCTACTTGTTGTATATCCGGTAAATTCTCCACAAGAAATTGATGATTTAATTGCTCAAGCAAACCGGTCAGTATTCTCTACTGCACACCAGCATATTTCACTAATGGTAGGAAGAGTTAATGAGGTGACAGAGGAAACAGAAGATGGATGGGATATATTCCTGGTTGAGAAAAAAAAATAAGAAGAGTCCAGGAATCCCAAACCTATAAAGGTTTATCAGAAAGACAGAGACAAAGGGAAAGGAAAAGTTGGTGGACCACCAAGCATCAAAGTTAAAGACAACTTACCCCTACCTCTAAATACTCCACCGGTGAAAACAACAATTACTAAAGATCAACCGGCAGCTGAGACTATGGATGTAGAGGATAATAATCCTAATTCTGAAGTCCTATACACTGTGGATGTTGATACTCAGAAGATCAACATAGTAGTAGATAAAGATACAACTGATAAGTCAGATATGGCTAATGAGCCTCCGGTAGCAGGGGAAACTGAGAAACTGATAGAAGATAAAGAGAAAAAGGTAGAGACTGAGACACAGACTGAGGAAATGAAACCTACAGAGAAACAAATAGAGCTAAAAGCTTTGGAACAACAACATCCGGAATAGGTACACAAGGAAACAGTGCCACCGACATCTAGTGAAGTAGGAAAACCAATGCTTAAAGAAATGCAGACACAAACTGACCTACCAGAGGTCAATACAAGCTTGGTTACTTCCACCAGTACTCAAATTGTTGGATCATCATCAACATACAAATCAACAAATGTGGCTGAGGTGTTATTAGATTCTATCAAGAAAATAACTGAATGCAGCTCACAGGCTTACAAAGCAATTGATGATACCATACCAATTTTGAAGGTAATAGCTCCCAACTGTAATATAGATAATGAAGATTCTTTAGGACAATTGGATACAATGTGTAAATATAAAACATTGAGAAAATAAAGGAAGAGTCAGTGAAGGATAAGGTAGAAATTGAAAAACGAGGAAATAAAGAAGTGTAATAGAGATTTTGACACACTTCTACCGGAACTATGTAATTTATCGAAAGAGTACAAAAATTTGTACAAAGATACCTGTAAAACAAAATTTTTGACTGTAGATATTGACAAGAAAATAAGCAAGGTACAAGATGAGATCAATAAACTTGCAGATAGTTTTGTCAACTCACCTGATACACTATCAGTTTTTGAAGAGAAGATAGCAAATTTTTAGGAAGAACTACTCAAATTGGAAAAAGAGAAAGAAAGATTAATAAATAAGGAAAAACATTTGAGATCTAAACTAAGTCCAAGATTGGACTATCTAGCATCTCTGCGGAAGGAAATTTCTGAGGCATTAACACAGGGAAGCAAAACACTGGCAGAGCATTTGCAGCATCTCACCGGTACAGTGAAGAGAATTGAGACAACAATAAAGGATAGTAAGAAGTTTATGGATAGTATAAACTTGATTTTGGGAGATCTTTTTCAGATTATAACTACCCAGCTACAAGGTTGAGGTTATGGATAGTTGAAACTACAAACTCTATTGACATCTTGACAACCTTTGTCATTGATGCCAAAGGGGGAGTAGTGGGATGAGAAAATTTCAAAACACGGGAATCATATGCTCAGGGGGAGCTCTCACATTTTTGGTAAACATTTTTGGTAACATTTTTGGACTACACATTTTTTGGATACTTTTTGAAATTTCTCATGAGTGTTGCCATCAATGCCAAAGGGGGAGATTGTTGGCATATGCACACTCCAATGAGACATTGTATGTGATTGAAGGTTTCCTCATTGATGGCAACCTTGCAATCCTATGGCACCGGCAAAGACATTATACCGGCATCAGCAGATCACACTCAACACCGGCTATCAGGACACCAGCACCGACACAGAAGAAAAGAAGTATACTGGCACAAAGGCCGAGAGGATTTTTGTTATATAATATTTTGTTTATTATTGTAAGCTGACTTGGCAAATTGTAAAATGACTCTTATATATAAAGGAGATCATTGTAGACATTTGTAGGAGTGATGTAGAAGTATGAAGAAAAATATTAGGCAAACCTAATGTGTGAAATATAGGTCAAAGGGTATATGTAAAGAATAGAGAAGGTACCAATACTGAATCTAGCATTGAAGATGCTATTGTAAAGCAATACAATTTATTGGATTAGTATAATCCTTATTTGTAAGTCAGTGTGACTTCCCATTGAGCAGTGAGCTCTAGGCAGTTGGCCTTCCTGCATGTGCAGGCCCCTATTGTAAGTAATATTCTCTTATTGGCCAGTGAGTGAATATTGTGGGTCACAAATCCCATCGAGGTTTTTCCCACACTGGGTTTCCTTGTTAAAATCCTATGTTATGGTGTGTTTTTCATGTGGATGTTCTTGATTCTATTTATTGCATTATCTTGCATACCGGTACACTGTTATATTATGTTCTGCATGTTTTAAGTTAAGAAATTCTAATTACCAGTTAGATACTGATTCACCCCCCCTCTCAGTATCTGTGGGACCCCTAACATGTTATCAAAATGGAAATGGTCAAGATGAGGCATCAAACAAAACTATCTTGAAAATCTTTAAGAAAATAGTTAATGAAGCTAGTAAAGAATGGCACATTCAATTAAATCCTTCTCTTTGGGCATACCGAACCAGCATCCACACACCAACGTGGGCAAATCCATATTTCTTAGTCTATAGATTAGAAGCCATATTACTAGTAGAAGTAGAGATACCTTCTCTACAATTTTCCTTGAAAGGTCTTATACCTGAAGAAGAAGAACGACTCTCTAGACTTCAAGAACTTGAGCTGATTCAGGAACGTCATCAAAATGCAATAGATCATTTGAAAGCATATCAATAGAGAATGGCAAGAAGTTATAATCACAAATTCAAGCCATGCATTTTTTTGATTGGAGATATAGTTATAAGGGAGAATCCAAGAAATTAGCAAGACCGAGAAAAGAAGGGTAAATTTGAAACAAATTGGTTAGGTCCTTTTGTCATAGTAGAAGCATATGGCTTAGGAGCATACAAGTTATCTACCCCTGAAGGTGATTGGTTTGATGAACCTATCAATTCCATCCATCTCAAGAAATTTTATGCCTAGGATATAAAGTCCTAGAGAAAATCAGTAAAAAAGCATATAAAGTCTTGAAGAAATCAATAAAAAATTGGAAAAGCAGAAAATCCCTAAAAAGCATAAAACACACACAAAAAAAAAGAAAAAATAATGCAATAAATTTAGACAGTGAAAACCTGGTAAATAGACACTATCTAAAAGTGATTTCTTCCATCTATGAGATCTCTTTGTGCACCTATCTATCCATCCTATCACATCTATCACTTCCATATATCTTAGATTATCTATTTTATCTTTCACATTCATTGGTCTGAACCACTTAGCAGAAAATATGTAGCTTACCAACAGTTATCAACCTTTGGCATACTTTTCATATGTTGATATTGTATTTTCATTGATGTCAACCGGTATAGGATAACCACCGGTAGTAGAAACGTATGTACAACACTGCTATGGAGAAGTACAAGATGTGATAGGATGAGATATCTTGGATATCACCTTGTGTTGCAGAATGTCAGTAATGGTAAGGAAAGTATGTCAACTGGCAAGTGATCTGTTGACAAATGGGAAAGGTTTTTGAGTGGTTGTTTATGATGAAGAGGTAGAATGTTAACTGAATCACATCAACACTGGAAGATAAGAATGAACTAGTGTGCTGAGAGGTTGTAGAACAAAAGGACTCCAATTGGATGAAGATGCATTCATCATGAGAAGAAATGACTGACAATGAATGTGCTCACTTTAGATCACATGTTCCTGTTTGAATAGATGTTGTATAAATAGGGAAGTCACATGAGTATATGGCAGAAAGTAGATGGTGTTACTCCACCAATTAAGTAGAGCTTATCTCCTATTATGCATTGAGTACATTATAGTTTGGAGAAAGAAGTGTGAAGTGTTTGTCACCTTGACAAACCGGTAGAGGAATAAACAAGACTGGTCAAGAAGAAAGGAAAGACCAAGTAGATGCAGTCTGAAGTAGAAAGACCTAATTGAAGATGGAGTCTTGTGAAGTTTGATGACATGGTGTCATCAAGAGTGGTAACTGGTATGTAAGTCCACCAGTATATAAGCAAGGTGCAGATGCAGAAGACTTCCCACTTGTGGGAATGAGAATATTCTGGATTTACCTGTCTAGAGACCGGTTTGAGAGTTCCATCAATAGTTCAAGACAAGGGCAGATATGATGAGGTAATCGGTACAATAAGACCAGTTGGGTTAGCAAACCAGAAGAGAAGAGGAACTGGTAGGGTGGTTGATCGATGATCCTTTCTAGACCAACTGAAAAAGTTAAGTTAACATATGGATGATGTGGATGCCACATGGGATCAAGGTGGAAAGCTCGCAGAGGTTGGTGAAGTACCATGTGGAGTTAGGTATCTCGACAGGTCTTCATTGAAAGTGGATCTCGTGATTTGTGGATCGGGTTAGAAGCGTGTGGCTCGAGGGAAAATGAACAACAGAGAAGAATCAAGGAGTTGTTTGCGCCTGAATCAAAGCAAAAAGATCAGACTGTTAGAAGACCTCAAGAAGGAAATAGTAGAGGCATTAATGGTGACTGACCAAGATGTATGTTGATAGATTGATGGAAGGCATGTTCTGGAAAGAGCACTGATAGCTGACTTGTGCAGTTGGATATCAAGAAGATAAGATCGAGCAAGATCTGATTGGATTTGGCTTGCCTAGAGGATGGTGAGAAAACCCTAACCATCCAGATTTTGAGTTGGTTTTTGATGGGAAGTCTAGGCTATAAGTATGAAGGGAAAAGAGATTGTTAGGTGCGGCTAGATAGAAGATCATTGTGGTAATGTAAAGTGAGATACTTCTACAAGGAAGAGAAAATCAGCCAAGTGCTCAATGAGCATCAGAGAGAAGTGAGTAAGAGAGAGGGAGAACCTAATTGAATAATTCAACCAGTTGGAGAGAAGAATCGATAGTGTTCATACCAGTTGAGAAGAAGTGAAGGAGGATGCAAAGAAGGTAGAAAGAGAACCAACAGAGTGTTAGTACCATGAAGAGCAGAGCGGTAAGGAGGAGATTCAGTGAGAGCATAACAAAAGAGAGATGAACCAGTAAGGCTTACCAGCAAAGAAGCAGCAGGTGAAGAACAACAAGAGAAGTGAGTCAGTGTAGAAGAGAAAGTATCTCATCGACAGAGTAAGATATATGACAAGGTTGCAAGATTCACTTGTAACAAGACAAATACTTTTGAAATTAAAGATATCTTTGTGTTCATTAAGTTGTAGCTCGATGTAGGGGTTGGTGCTCCTTGGGTTGGTGCCCTAAAGTTAGGGGTTGTAGCTCCTTGGGTTGGTTCCCTAAAGTCAAGGGTTGTAGCTCCTTGGGTTGGTTCCCTAAAGTCAGGGGTTGGTGTTCCTTGGGTTGGTGACCTAAACTTTGTAACAGTGTTTTCTTCATGAGGCTAGATTGGAGCAGTAGACTCCAACAACATTGCTCACTGAGGTTTTTCCCATCTTGGGTTTTCCTTGTATATGCTAGTGTTGTGAGATGTCTCTTGTGTGATTTCATTTGTGTTAGTCTCCCCACTAACTGGTAAGTCTGCATTAATTTAGACCTATCAACCTATATGATCACATAGGATTACTAAAGGGAAAATATTTGAGAGCCACTGATTCACCCCCTCCCCCTCTCAGTGGTGCATTGTGTCTAACATCATAGTCATTTTCTTGGACTTTATCAGAATTAATCAATCTACATTATATCCTGCCATGGTTTGGATCTTGATCAATTTGTACATCCATAATAAAGTATTGTTTCTGTTGGGGGAAAAATCCTAATTCTTTTTGCTAAGGTGATCTTTTAAATCTTTGAAAATTCAAAACATTCGGAAAATTTAGAAAAGCCAAAAACACCTAGGGTTTTGAAATAGATAACGATCAACAGAGAAATGAAGATCAAGGCCTTTCATAACAACTGAATCGTGAAACTCAGAAAACAAAAAATCAACCAGCAAGTAATAAAGCATTATCAATGATCATTCATCAAGATGATTATATCAGTTAATGACCATGAGAACATGTGAATGACATACAAGATTCAGCATTTATATCTTGATTTTATTGCTAATCATGTACTCTATGTGACTCAAGGGTGTCCATGACTAGAGAAGCTATGATGGGGCATGATTATTTTCTTTGATTGCTATCTGCAGTTTATCTCTAATTAGGGTATGTACTTGTCTAAGGATATGATTGGCAAAAGATCAAGGAGGACATTCCAAGTCATGCATGAAAGGGGATAATCTTTGTCTGTTCTGCAAGAAATACTCAGGTCAACTTGATTCATTATATCAAGCTGCTTGTATAAACTTGCTATATCAAAATCCATGTAAGAAATACTCAGGTCATCTTGAATCATTATGTCAAGTTGCTTGTATTTTCTTACAATATTTTAAAGCTCAATGATGAAATCAAGAACTGTTACAAGACATCATATGAAGAATGGAAGTATCATTTTAGTTAGATCATTTTTAGATTAGCTCATTATTCATTTGCATTATAAGCATTTCATTTCATTGAAAGATCAACGGTCATAAATAAAGATTGAGTATACTTGGACAAACAAAAAAAATTGCATTTGATCATTGTAGGTTCATTCATTTTTAGAACCATTTAAATTATTATCATTCATTTCATTTAGTTGCATTTCAATCATTGCATTAGTTTGCATTCCATTAAGTGCATTTCATAATCATGTAGTATATCATCATTATTATTTGCATTAGGATCATTATCATTGTAATTCTTAAGGTCATTTAGTTGAATATTTGCACTTAGATTCATTAATCATTATAAGCATTACATATAAAAATCAAAAACATTTCATATTGATCATTTGCATTTCAAAATCATTATATGCATACACATCAAAAATAAAATAAAATCATTAGAAGCATTCTCATATGGATCATTGCATTTGCATCATTTAAGTTAGTAATCATTTTCATTTGCATCCATGATCATCAAAATAAAAAATAAAAAGCATTTTTCATTGCATCATCATGAAAATAAAAGGAAAGAGAAGATCATCAAATTTGCATCCATCTAATCACTGCATATATGAATCAATCCATATAGATCATCATCATATAGAGTAACATGCATAATAAACCAAAGATCGTCATATAGAGTTTGTCTCTACATATAGATCATCATAAAACAATAAAAAGTCCAAGTATACAATGATATCGGATCAAAAATACAAGTGCCACATCAATATAAATCAAGTCAAGGTTGTCATGTGCCACTACCACCTGACTTTGTCCATCTCTGTGGTTGTGGGCGATTGAATCCATGGAGTAATTCCATCAATAGGATCAATCTGAGTAACGGAATTGAGCGGATTTGATGAATTCTTCAATATAAATTAATTAGTATAACATATTATTATCTCTTGTTCATATCGGATTTAGTAATATGGTCCCTAATGGATCGATCCCACTGTCTTATTAGTATAGTTCCAAGGTTTGACTCAATTCAATTTTATTGTTAGTAACAAATAACATCAGACATGCAAATTAATTTTGATTAATGAATCAAGTCTTTGTCTCAATCAAATATTTAGATGTTAATAACGATCCAACCTTTGCCTATTCAAGGATCAGAAAAGTATCATAAAGATTTCTCTGATGGATTATACTAATTGATTTGTTATTTCAATAGGACTAACTAATAATTAAAAACTTACCTTCATTAGAAAAAATCCCCCTCACAATATGGGGATATAATAATAGATAAAATGAAAAAAAAGAATGAATTCTTTTGTTCGAGTGAGAAAGGTGCTAAAGCTTTTACCTTATTTTAGAGAACAAATCACTAGGGGTAACTTTTTATTTAGTGAATGGGAGGAAATAATATTCAAACTTATTGTACACATAATGAATCGACCTGAATCGATATATGATCTTCTTTTGGCTCCTCTAATGCTAAGTCTTATATTCGGAGGTATAGGAGTAGTATTACTTACTAATATAATTTATTCCGCTCTTTCATTGGGGCTAGTTCTTATTTGTATATCCTATTTCTATATTATATTGAATGCGGATTTTGTAGTTGTTGCACAAATCCTGATCTACATAGGAGCTATTAATATTTTGACTCCATTTGCCATGATGTTGATGAATAATCCGAAATATCCTAATTATGCCCCTCCCTGGACCGTCTGAGATAGCATTAGTTCAATAGTTTGTACAAGTCTTTTTTGTTCATTAATTACTATTATCTTGAGCATATCATGGTTCGGAATATCTCTGAGTCAAAAATCAGATCAAATTTTAGAACGAGATTTAACAAACAATATTCAACATATTGCAGCTCATTTATCCACTGATTTTTTCCCATTCGAACTTATTTCTATAATTCTTCTAGTCACTCTTATAGGAGCCATTACTGTAGCTCATCGAGAAGAAACGGTTTGAAAATGAAAGCTCTCTTGCGCATTAGTAGCAGAAATACGTTGTTTTGTCTTAATAGATCATGAAAGAATCATTTTCTTCTTTCGATAATGGAAAATTAGAAACTTATTATAACTTTTGTTTGTATTTTAAATTTTGATAGAACCCTAAAGAACCAAACTATTTCTCGTTTCTTTCCAATAGGGTATGTAGACCACGGGTTCTCATGTTTTTTCATAGAGTTTTTTTGTATTGTAAATAATATAATATAATTTTGTAAACGATGGAATGTGATTATTACTAATCAAATTGAATTATAATAAGAAAGACACAGTTAATGCAACTTATTCAACTAACTTTGTGCAATTAATTTGTACAAAAAAAGTTCTTGTTATTTATAGAATAGATAGAGGCAAAGATGATTTGTCTTCTCTGTTTACAGAGAGAGAGTTTAATTAGTAAACAATGCAATATCTAGACATTAATAATAATACCTACATAAGAGAGGAAGATTTTTTGTGGATACATTTTTTAAAAGGGCAAAAAATAGATAGGTATCTATTATACAAAACCAAACCTACCAAAAATAAAATAGGATTTTAGACCCTATTTAGAATGATACTTCTTTCATTCAATTTTCATTGATTTAAGATTCTCTATTTGTACCTCCCAATTAGATCTTATCTATCTATATTGTTCCTTTAATTAGCATTTTATCCTATAGAAATTTCTAACAATCCCAAATCTATTTCTTATTGAAAATTAGAAACATAAATTAGAATTCAATTTAAAATCAACTTTTTTTATTTCTGTGTTACCATGGCATCCATGGTTGAATGGTTAAAGCACCCAACTCATAATTCAGAAGTCGCGGGTTCAATTCCTATTGGATGTGATACAATAAAAATTTATTGTTCTCTGCTCACAATAACTTTTAGATTAAAGAGCAAGGTTATCTCGATTCAATTAAGTGTCGAGATTAGACGATCTACGTCCATGTTTTTGTAATTCTTTTCTATGTAAAATAGAACATAATTACAAATATTTTATTTACACATGTTTGAACGACTTTTTCTCATAATGAAAATGTATATTTATGGTACAAAATGAACTTCTAATTTAACGATCAAGTTGATTTTCTAATTAGAAGTTCATCTAATAATTTAAGCCTATTCCCTGCAATTTTAAGAATGTAAGGGAAATTCTTACTTTTTTCAGTAAGTAGAAGATTTATAGAAATAAATTTCTAAAATAATGTATCCTGGGCAATTGCAACAATTGGATTCATTACTATTCCCAGTAAAGTAGATGGCATTATACATACAATCATACTAAATTCGATAGAATTTTTTGAGATTGAAGAAGATAATCTATAATTTTGCACGTAGGGAGTTATTTCTTTGTTTATTTCAGTCATTAATAACTTAATTATTTTTAGATAATAATATATTGAAATAACACTCATAAAGAGCCCTATCAAAAATAATAAATAGGAACCTTCTTGCCATAAGATCCTCCAGATGGTTGTCCGCCACGATCACCACTCCTCTGAGGAGGTCCCATGACTCCACTGCTACTATTATCTATCCTCACAGTAGTATGATAGCTACCTTCTCTCTAACTCTCTACAACTAATCCCTCATATAATCATCGCCAGTGTGATGTCTTCTTCCCGGCTCGAAATAGTGCTCTAATGCTATCAATTGAGAGAGTGTCAGATCCAACATGTTGAATGTGATCAAGAAGACCTTGAGTATCATGTTATCTCCTCATAGCCCTATCTCTCTCTGGCATGAGTGTTTTTACCTGTGCTCTAAGTTGATCTATCTGTGCTCTGAGACTATCCAAAGTTTTCTGCTCTGGCAAATCCTGTTGAGGAGCATGATCCTGAATCCTGTCATCTCCACTTGCTAGAATCTCAACCTGAGTATCTCTTAGAACCCATCGTCTAATGATAGGAACATGATCCTCAGAATCCTCCTCCTCTCCACCATGATTTGCAATAACCCTAGGGTCTAGTTGAATCTGACCAAAATTAATGCCTCTCCCACAACCCCCATCCAGTCCAATGCTCATGCCTCCTCCTGTAGAGGGTAATCATCTCACTGATCTCATATCTTCCCTACCAATGTCCCTCCCAATCCATCCTGCATCTCTCCCACTCATGGGAAGTGGTCTCCTAACCCTACCAACTAGTCCAAAAGGTCCTCCACGGACTCTCAATCGACCTCCTCCGCCTCCATCTCCTCCCTCATCTCCCTCACCTCTAGCCTCTCGAGAAGATCTAAGCTATCGTCTTTGTCTCCATCTCCTAATGATGGGATCATCTAAATCATTCTCCTCATCTCCTGAGATGGGAGGAGGGTCTACTGAATAATTAATCCGAGAAAAAGGGTGTGCAAGCATGTACTCAGCATAATTTGTAGTCACCCTAGGATATAGAATGTGTAATCTTGAATCATAAGCCACCCTAGGAGTAGCCAAAAACTATGTGCGTGCTATCTCAAAAGACAAAAAAGGTCCCCAATCTCGCCTATCCTTGTACCATCGTGCATATATAGTGACACCAATAGGTATGTGTTGAATGATACCAAACTGTCTCAAAATGCAACTCATCAACTGTCGCTCAATAATGTCTGGAGTATGACCAATCAGATATCTACTCTACAAAATATATGGTAATGTCCGTGCATCATCCATCCATAGCTCACAATCGATATAAGGTCTCCAAATGATGCAATCCAATGAATCCAGAACCCAACGCCAATACTCCATCTTACACAGCTTATGTTGAGTAAGGATACCTGCATATAAATAGACATATGGTTGCCTCTCACCATGAACTCTATGATGGATAGGCCAAGTAATAGCAATGTGCTCCCAACACCAGATCTGTAAAAGTGTGCATCATGTAGATAGACTAGCACTATCATCAAAAACAACGTGATGAAGATCATGATACAAATGAGCAAGCATGCAAACACCCCACACATATCGAGTCTGATGTTGCATCATGCTCTGAAGAATCTCACCCCAACCAACAATTAAACCTTGAGATCTCATGTCTAGACAGATGAATCCGCCAATCAAACCTACAAGAATCACTAGGAGAGTCTCATAGTACATAATCATATCCTCCCATCAGATCTCTCCTCTGGAAATGCTCTCATCACCAAATATGGCTCTGCAACCCTTTGTCCCTCCAAAATCCTGAAAATCATACTGGACTAACTCACCAGTCATGGGGATGTGGAGAATCCTATAGACATCCTCAAGTGTCACACTAATCTCACCAATGGGCAGGTGGAAAGTGTTATGCTCGCTATGCCATCTCTCTGCTAAGGCAGTCAACAATCCCCTATTATGGGTAATATCAAGCATGTATAACAAATGGCATAATCTGCAGACATCTATATGTCTAATCTCAGTGTGTGTAAGATCTGGCACTAAATGGCGCATGGCCAAGAATTTTTCCCGACACTGGAGAACATCGAGTTTCTCCTATTTAACAAGAGAATTTGATCTCTATCAATCACCTATCTATCAAATCAAAGAGATTTCTAATCTATCACATCAACAATTGGTACATCTTTTCAATAAAGCAAATCAAGCTATCAAATCAACCTCAAAAGTATCAATCATGGTTTTCTATCAATTAATGAGTTCAATAAAACTCTGCAATGCTCTTCATCAGAAACTAAATCGATCTCTTAGAGATAATATATCAATCTACCAATCAAATCAATCAATCATTTATCCTATCAATCAACGTTATCAAAAATTTCTATCAATCAAGACATCAATTGAATACCTATCAATCACATTTGTGCATCAAATGCCTAAATCAAATCATCTCAATGAATTTTAACATGAACAAAATCAAACAAATTCATCTAAAGCAAAAGTGCTAACCTTTTTAACAAAAGCACTATTCTATTAAACACAGGCACTAAATCATTCAAAAGCACTAATCTTTTCAACATATGCACTAACTGACAAGTCAAAAGCATTAAATCAATCAAAAGCGCAAACATTTTTCACATATGCGTGAACACATGAAACAAAAGCGTGAATTCTATAAAAGCGCTAACATCCCAAGCAAAAGTGATAACTAAACAATCAAATGCATGAAATCAACAAAAGAGAGAATCTACAAAGAAAAAATGAGAAACAAGAAAGCAAAAGCGCTAACACACAAAATCGAAAATCAAAAAATTTAAAAAAACATAAAACATGTCAAAAAGAAAGGAAATTAGTACAGCAAGTTGAAAACAAGCTTGGGATAACGTACATACTGGATAACCATACTCAGGAGGTCGCTTATAACATCGTACGCGCTCAAATCGATGGTTCTCAAATGGAATCACCATTTTGCCATCTCACCAAGAAAATTATTTTCACTCCACAAGCTAACAAGGATGCAAATGAGGATAAAATTAACCTAGGTTAATTTTATAATTACCATTTGGAAGGGTAGTTAATGCTTTTAAGTGGGGAAATTTTATTTATTTTTCACAAATAAATTTAATTGAAGGACCTTTTCAATTATCGTGAGATCAATCGCTTATCCAAAATTTTCAACAATTTCACGATCAATCTCTCGAGGGGACACACAATCAGGATTTTTATCTCCATTAGGTGCACTATCAAGACATGATTTAATCTTTGAAACAATGTTGTATCGACATCATTTCAAAGAGGGGCAAAATGTATACACACAAAAATGGCTACGAGTGATTAAATAAATATTTTATATTTATTTAATATTTATTCTTCTATTAAATAGTTAATTTGAAAAGATTAATTTATTCAATTCATTTCATGTCCTTCTATTAATTAATTTAATTGAAACATTTTATTAATTAATTCATTTATCCTTTTCCTCTAATCAATCAATTAAATATCTAATATTTAATGGTTATTATTCTATCCTATAGTCTCAAATATTAAATAATTTCTTAAATTATTTAATTCATTTCCAACTCATCCTTCCATCTCCACTTCATCTTTCCTTTGCCAACTCATCCATCATGTGGCTAAATTTAATTCAACAAAATTAAATAAATAAAACATTTATTAGCCACTTATCTCCAACTTTCAAAATAAATTAAATATTGTGTACGTACACATATTTCTTAACCTTCTTCTATATTCTCTCTAACATCCCTATATCTTAGGAAGGACTTAAGTCCACTTGTCTTCTCATGCCTAAATCTTCTCCAACTATCCTATATTCCCTCAATCAGCAACCCAGTCAAGGTGAGATGAGTGACACTTGTCTTCTCCTTTCCCCTTTCTCTCAACCTTCACCTTTTCTTACTGACATCCAAATTTGCAGATCCGATCATGACCGTTGATCTCAGACACGTCATCTTATCCTCTCAAAATTCTATAAAAGTAGGAGTTTGAGTTGAGAAAGAGTTAGTCTTCAAGTTAACAATTTGAGTAAAACTTATGCATCTGTGAGTTTCATCTTGAAGCAATTAGCAATTTAGTATTTCTCATTTTAAAATAATCATTTAGCTTTAAATCATTTGCATTGCATATCATAGTATCAGTTAACTATAAGTTATCAGACCATTATTCATATGCCATTTTGGAAGCTATCAGTGCTTGTCTAAGAGCAAATCATCTGCAACCAAGAACAGTGGAGCTAGGACACAATGAGACTTAAATCATGAAGGTAATAATAGTGTTCCTATTTAATATCAATTTCATGTAGTTTCATTGGTTGAGTTTGGATTTCCTGTAGCATTTTCTTTGTATTTTGTGAAACTAATATGTTGCAAGTAGTATTTTGAAGATGAAATTCAAGTCGACATACTAGTTACTATAACAAAAGGACCCAATGAGTTTGGTTCAATTTTTCCCTTTTTCTCTCTATCTTGTTGGTTGGGTGGCTTTTCCCTGAGAACAAGATCTCCCAACTGAAATACTCTAGGCTTATCTTTGTGATTATAGCTCCTCGCCATTATTTTTGATATGCTTTTAAATGATCTAAAGCATTTTGGTGGCATTCTTGCAACCTTGATACTCTTCATTCCTCATCTGGAACGAGTCCCTTCAATGACACACGTAGAGAAGGTATCTCTACTTCAATTGGTAGGATTTCTTTTGATCCATACACAAGCCAATATGGAGTTTCTCTCATTGATGTACGAATGCTAGTGTGATAAGCCCATAAAGAAGAATTCAACTAAACATGCCAGTCCCTACCAACCTCATTAACTATTTTCTTCAAGATTTTGAGGATTGTTTGTTAGCTTGTCCATTCCCTTGAGGATAGTATGGTTTCAAGAACCTATGCTAGATTTGGAATCACTCACATAGTTCTTGCACATCTTGATTTTTAAATGGTCTTCCATTATTAGTGATAATAGAGATGGGAATACCATATTGCCAGATGATGTAATTAAGGATGAAAGATGCAATTTGTTTTCTTGTCACTTTTGTTAAAGGCACTGCTTCAATCCATTTAGTGAAGTATTCAGTTGCAGTCAAAATGAACTTGTGTCCATTTGAAGATGAAAGATTTATCTTTCCCACAAGGTCTAGTCCCCATTGAGAAAATGACCATGATCCTTCTAAACAATGCAATTCGTGTGCCAGTGCATGGATAAGATTGTCATGAATCTGACATTGTTTGCACTTTTTAGTATATGTGAAGAAATCTCTTTCCATAGTGGGCCAATAATACCCCAATCGAATGAGTTTCTTAGCCAGTGTAAGACCACTTGAATGTGTGCCACAAATACATTCATGGACTTCTTTCAGAGCTTTTTTAGATTCTTCATGTTCGAGACATTTTAGGAGAGTGATATCCAGACCTCATCTATAAAGGATATCAGCAATAATGGTATAACAGGTTGATTGATGGATAAAGTTTTTCTTCTAGTTTTGGGATAAGTTTGGGGGAAGGAGATTGTCTTTAAAGTATAGATAGGTTTCGCTATATAGTGAGGTAGTAGTTCTGGAGATATTGCAAATGATTTGGATAATATGGGGATCAGGGGCAGGATAAAATATTTCTTCCACCAGGAATTCATAACGCTCTTGATTCTCTTGAGTTTGTATAAGAGATGCTATTGTTGCCATGGCATCTGTTGCTTTATTCTCATTCCTTGGAATCTAAACAAATGTGATTTTAGTAAAGTGTTTCTTGAAATCTTCAACCAATTTCTTGAATTTATTACGATTTAGCGATTTTTGTTTATTTAATTATTTCGCTATTGAAATTTAAACTAATGTTTAATTGAGATTTTATTTAATATTTAATGTTTTCAATTGATTTAAATTATTGCATTTATTTATTGATTTCACTTTAATTACTTTATTATTTAATGTTGATTTTGATTTTGATTTATCTATTATGAATTAATTATTTAATGTTTAAATAATATTTTGATTTGTATGAGAGTGAGAGAAATATGTTTCTATTTTTTATTTTTTATTTAAATGGATTTTTGAAATCCCATACAAGAAATGGGAAGTATAGATTATTATATTATATAGTTATAAAGGGAGGAATATTTCAAAATGAAATAATTCTATTGGCCGAATAGAAGGCTAGGGTTTCTCAATTTCTCTTCTGGATTTTTATATGTTGTCGTGAATTTCTTTTGGGGGGTTCTTCTTGTTCTTCTTTTTTTCTTTTATCTTTTTTCTACAACTATTTTCTGGGAGCATTTTTGGAGAATTTATGGATTGGAGTTTTTGTGTTGGAAGGGTTTGTGATGTAGCTTGTTGTAGTGGTCAATATTCCTCATCAGAGGCTCTCTTCCATAACACAGGAAAGAGGTTGGCCTCTTGTTTTTCCCTTTTTTCTTTTGTATTGTTATCTAATCTTATTATCGTGTGTCTTCACTATGTTTGAAATTGCTGAATGGAATGAAGACTATATTATTATGAAATCTGAATGTTATTAGAGAGAATGCTTGCTATTGAAATCCATGTTTATATTTATCAGTCTTTCTCTGTTAAAACCCTCTTTATGTATTATGAAATTTACAAATTGGGTGTATTGCCCACTGTTATCACAGTATTCCCTTTTTATTTTAGAGACAATTTATTTACAACACCCTTCTTTTGGATGGGTTGTTGGTTGTGTGATACCCCATATCCCATTTATTCTTCCTGTAGCTATTTGCCTTTATCACCCATTTCTTTTATATTTTATGTTGGTGTTGTTTTGGTTGCCCCCACACCATGGGTTTGGGGCCTAGCACCACCCATGATGTGGTGGTGTGTTGTTGCACCACCAACATGTCGTGGTGGGTTCTTTGTACCCCCTCACGACATGGAAGGTGCAGCAGCACCAACCATGTCGTGGTGGTTCTGAGCACCACTCACGGCAGGGTGAGTGTTGTGGCACCTCCCATGTCATGGAGGGTGCAAGCACCACTCCACGACATGGTGAGTGCAGTTGCACCACCATGTCGTGGTGGGTGCAGCACCACCACCACAACATGGTGGGTTCTTTGCACCATGAATCATGTGTCGTGTCCTACAAAGGATGAATGTATGTTGCTAGGTAATATACTTGCCCAGTCAGCAGTGAGTATTATTTTTATTTTTTATTTTTGTTCTTCTCTATTTGTATTTGCAAGATGGGTTTGCCCATTCGACAGGATGGTTATTATACTGTTGTTTATCTTATCCCAATTTGATTTTAGAATAGTTAAACTAAAACACATCAATTTGATAGGACTAAAACTGAGTTTTCACATTTTAATTTATGTTGCCAGTTTAGCATTTTAGCTCGTCTAGTGTGTTACCAGATTTGTCTTAGGCAATAGATGGTGTTTTCTATATAGTGTTGTAGCTAATTGGTAGTTATTTTTGTTGTGTAAATTTATGCATTGCGTTGTCCATTAGTCTTTATGTTATATGCTAAGTCCAGTTATGATTTTGAATGAAGTCTATGAGTTATAGCGTGGGTCAAGCGTATTGTAAACGCTGCCCCATTTTATGTATTGTTTTCTTTGTGAATGCCATATTACATAATGTGTTATGCTGCATTTTAGTACCAGAGGTTGTCTTTTGTATGTTGTGTGTAGATTGATTTTTATTTTCAGATTTGACGCCATTGCTTGGATGTAAGATTTGGATGGTTATTTGTATTTGTCTCATGATGTATTGCCATGGGATTTAATTTCTTATGCTACTATTTTAAGGACAACAAGTGTGAAGACCTTACTGGATTTTTGTTGATTTAGTTGCAGCAGTTTTATGACTTGGTTTATGTACTCTTTTGGTCAAAAGGCTCAACTCTCTTGTATATTGATGTCCATTCTTTCATGAGTATGTGTCTATACATGATATGGAATTGTATGATGTTGCCTTTCAGATTTATTTGTGTAACTTAGAGACTCTTGAGATGCTGATTTTTGGGTCCATGTAAGGGAGTGGGCTCCTTTGCGACACCCGGGGTCACAAGAGATGGACTATCATGAGGTTCCTTGTAAGGATGCATGAAGTCCAGACCTCTTGGATGTAAGGAGTTTACCTTGTTTATTCAAGTGACAATTAATTAATGAATGGGCTTGGGTAGTTAGATAATTAAAAAAAGATAATAAATGATGGTGCCTCATGACTCAGTCCTAGGGAGAATGTGTTAGGTTGAGCATGAGAATACCGTGGAGATGGTAAGCCAATCTCCCCTGGTCTCTCATAGGTTGAGATGGCTCTGCATGCCCTTAGGCTAGAGCCTTGTTTTTGTTATAGCATGTGATGACACTCCCTTGTACATGAGTTCCCTTGTGTTTGACATTTGCATTTATGCCTTGATGTTTGGTCGGCCTCTGGAAGTTTTCTTGGTTGTTGTTGCATTGGTGTTTGGTCCATGTGTATGGAAGTATTTCTTGGTGTTAATCCCTTTGGTAGAAGTGTTAACCTAGGCTTAGTGTGTGTGTTGGGACCTAGTGACATCTCCTATCTCTAGGGGTGGTTCCTTGTAGGTTCCACATTGGTCGAGTGGTTGGAGATTTTTGCCATTGGGGTTTTTCCCTTCTTGTTGTTGTTCTTCTTATTCGTGGATTTGGATCTTCTTCGTGATGGCTATGGATTCTCTTGAGTAGATTTATGTACTAAAAGTTCATGTCATATGAGCTGTAATAATTTGTAATAGTGTAGGAATCACTTGTAAGGCTGAGTAAGCCTCATGTACATATGATTATGTAATAGTATCATGTAGGTTCATATTTATCATTAGCTGGAAATTGTCATGCCATCTTTTGGGCAGCGTTGTAATTATGTGATAGAGTATAGAATTTTGGATGTTTCATTATTAGATCAGCATATTAAAGTATGTGTAAAAGTTCAACACTTATGTTATAAATCACCATAAGCTATATTGTATTCAGCAAGTTGTATTGTATTGTATGTGTTCATTATGGAAATAGATTTGTGCAGCAAGTTAAATATTCATGTGGTATTATCTTGAAGTGTAATGTTGTACTTTCATGTATATGTGAATCCAATATAGTTAGTTGTAGAACATGTTCATGAGACTCTAAAATGTAAATGGTGATCAATACCAAGACCTTGCTAAAATCATGAATGTTAGAACATTGAAACATGGCATATTCAATAGTTTCTTTAGTTAGCACCATAGAACTAAATCAGCCATAAGGTTTTAATCTATAATAAAACTTAGAATTCTGAAAATGTATAGAACACACTTGATTAAGAGCTCATTAGTATCATGGCTGTAAAAAACAAGTGATGCATGGTTGGTACTATAATCAATATTGCATTCGCCAAATACTTAAAACTTACCAAAATACTAATGAAACAATTAAAAGAGAAATATCTTAAAACAATTAAAAGAGAAATACTTAAAATAGTAAACCTCCACTTGTTGTCTCATTGTGTCCTATCATCTTTGATCTTGTTGCAGATGTTGCTCTCAGATTGCACTCATTGTAGCTTCCAAGATGACAAATGATGGATGAACTCTTGATAACTATATGTTTGATACAAGCTAAATTATTGTGCAAAGCTAAATATGCAACTATATGAAAGATTAAACTAAAAGCCAAAAGCACACTATAAATTGCTAAAATGCTTGGATGCTCAAAACTCACATGAATGCAAGATAACTACTAGATTCAAAATTATAGAGAAGTGCTCTTTTTATAGATTTTCATGAGAAAAATCTCATGTGGTAGAGATCAACAGTTGAGATTGAATCATGCAAGATTGATGGCTATGAAGGATTAGTTAGAATGTGAGAGAAAAAGGACGAAGGGGAGTCCAAGTGGCAAAATGTTCAACTTGACTAAAGACGAAGACCCCAAGAATATAGGATGGTTGGAGGAGATTTAGGAAATGTGAGACAAGTGAAAGTTCATTACGGTGATGTGCAGACAACCTCCTCCAATGATGTAGGAGTTGTGGAGAGAATATAGGGAATTTGAGAATTAAGTGTACGTACACATTCTTTTATTTAGGAAATAGAAGTTAGAGTTTAATATGGCTAATTAGTAATTGAAAAGAATTAATTTGTTTAGTCACATAAATATGAGTTGGCAAGATTGAGTGATGTGGGGATGAAGTGAGGTGGGAAGGGGATTTAAATAATTGTAGAATTATTTAATTGCTGAAGACTTTAGAAGAATTGATAATTGATGATTAAATAATTAATATTTAATAAGATTGATATAGAAGAAAGACTAAATGAATTAAATAATTAAACTTTTCAATTTAATTATTTAATAGAAGAATAATTATTTAATAAATAATAAAATATTTATTTAATTAGTCATAGCCATTTTTGAGTGTATACAGAAGGCTTGTGACCTAACCATGCTTCTATAAGTGTTTTATCAACAAGAATGTATGTAGGAGACCTATTAATCAGGTAGCAAGCAATGGAAATAGCTTCAGGCCAAAACTTTTGTTCTAGACCAACACCACTTAGCATACTCCTATCCTTCTCCATCAGTGTCATGTTCATTCTTTTTGCAACCCCATTATGTTGTGGAGAATACGAAGTTATCTTTTATCTATCAATACCATAGTCTCTACAGAATTTATCAAAATCATTAGAGAAAAATTCGCCGCCATTATCAGTCATCAAACATTTTATTTTCTTTCCAGTCTAAAACTCAACCATTTCTTTAAATTATTTAAATCGACCGAAAAACTTCAGATTTACTCTTTAGAAAGTATACCCATGTCCTTCTACTAAAATCATCAATTAATGATACTTAATATATGGATTTTCCAAAGGAAGGAACATCTACAAGACCAAACACATCAGAATGAACAAGATCCAAAACACCACAAGATTTATGAGAACTTGAGTAAAATTGAACGTGATTTTTTTTTTCCATAAATGCAATTCTCACATAAATCAAAGTCAAGATTACAATCATTCAAACCTTCAACAAGGTTTTTATTTTTCAAGGTCCTTAGACCCTTTTCTCCAATGTGGCCAAGTCTATGGTGTTATAACATAGTCTTCTTTGTAGGTAACTTTTCTTCAGAAGAAAGAGAACCCTTAGGTACCCAAAAGCCATGTCCATCCATTAAAGTTGAAACCCTCAAATCTTTCGATGAAGTATCCATAGATTTATTTTTTATAGAAGTGCTATTACACTCAACCGTGTATGCCTCTAGCTTATACAAAGTGTTGAACTTGATACCTATAGCAATTACCATATCACCCTTAATCATCTTACATCTTGCATCAGAAAAGACTACATGCAGATCGACATCTATCAATTTGCTCACAGATAAAAAAATTCATTTTAATCCAGGGATATGCAACACACCGCTATTCCTTTTTATTCTACTATCAGGAAACCTAATTTTAACTTTACCTCGACCAACAATGTCTAAATGTGAATCATCACCCAAGTACACCTTACCTCCATTAAGTTCTTCATATTTAGAAAACCAATATTTATTGGAAGGCATATAAAAAGATGCACCTGAGTCAATTAACCATGCATCATTACCTACATAAGTAGCCAAAGTTGCAATGAATGTATCACCATCTTCCTTCTTAGAATCAGAATCATAATCGAACTTCTTCTTTTTCTTCTACTTTTCTTGTTTGCAATCCTTACAGATGTGACATGGTTTATAGGAATTCCAGCATATGACTTTGGAATTTCTAGGATATTTCAATCTCCTTATGGATTTGGACTTATTGTGCTTCTCATTCTTCTTGCCTTTTTCCTTAGATCTTCCTTGAATAGTTAGGGCTTCCTTCAAACTTGTTGGTTAACAGATTTAGCCTTCCGTAATTTTATGAAAAATGACTCATGTACACCCTTACCTTTGTGAAAGACAAAAAGAACCAATTGTTGGGTAATTCAATGAATTGTTTACCCTCTACATAAGGGAGCAACTACCCGTATAATGTTCAATTAATTTTTAAACACACACAAACATTAGCTTCACTTTTAACTAGAAAGCGAAAGAAAAAGGCTTCTCACATTCATCAGTCAACACTACATGAATGCTAGGAAGATAAACACTCTATATGTAAACCAAAAGATTTACCATCAAGAATAACTTCGCTTCAGAAACTAGAATTAATGAAACGATAAAATCATGGACTCTGATTGAGTCTCTCTCATGTCTCACAGGACAAGGGGAATCAGATCGGCATGATAGTAACAACAGAATTACTCATTACATTTATTTGCAGACTTATGAAAATGGATAAGCAAAGAAGCAACAGATTCAGCATAAATAGATTTATCCCAGCAGAGATTTTTTTTTCCTGTATTCAAATACACAGATTTGAAAGTTGCTGAAAATGTCTAATTTTATTCATTGATAAAATTACCTTGCTTGATAATCCACAAGTATCTAAACAAAGTCTGTTAATCTATTCAAAATTTCTCAAACCTCTATAAAGTCTTTTTTCCATAAATATATATCTAAACTTTCTACCCTAACCACTCGATAACCATAGAGTTGCACCACTCTACCCGAGGGTAAGTTTAAACAGTTTGTTTTTTAAACTAACTTATGAAACCGTTTGTTGGCTAAAAACAATAGACAGAAAAGAAAACACAGAACAGTTATCCGATCCATGGCAATGGGTGACTAGATTGATCGTTCTTCCATTCCATGAATGTCTCCATTAATTGTTGGATGACAGGTTCATTTGGAATGCCCACATGTAGAATATGTTGTTGCCAAACTTCTTTGTCATGACACACCTGTTTGACCTTATCAACATGGTTGTTCAAATGATCTATGCATAAAAATAATTAAGATTTGATTTTAGCAATAGTGGAGAAATATTTCTTTGTGACCATTGTTGCATTCCTGACCATATCAATATTTACTTCATAAGACTTGCTTATGGCTTCAGCAATGTCAACGGTTTTCCCATCCTCCTTCAAATATTTCACTACAATACATTTCAGATCATTAAGAATGTTTTGTATTAACTTGGACAATTCCCGCGCAAGTCTAACGAATTCTTCATAGCCCTTTTTTATTATAGAATTTATCCATTCTATGTTCTTCTTGCAAATATACAAAACATTATCGTTGAATCCCTGTATAGGCTTTTCTACGAGGAACTTCATTATGCCATGCTTTTGAACATCTTCCATGTGAGCTATTTTTTGGGCCCATTTGGCCTCTTTGTTCTTCCAGGCTGTGTTTTCCTTTCCCAATTCTTGGACAACTTTTGTAGCATCCTCATACACCTTGCTTAAATGTCCAATATATTCTTTTCCCTCTTTCTTGACCATATCCAACCATTCCAGGAACACCCCATGCACCATATTGTTCCTTTGAACCTGTACGAGAAGATTCTGATTGCTAGGGGATTTAGGATCAAAGAGTGTCAGTTGTGTAGACAAGGGTTGGGGATCTCACCCATGAATCGCATCAATATATTCTACCATTCCTCTCAAGGTTTCTTTCAATTCCTTTTTTATCTTTTTTATCCTTCCAAGTTCTCATTATGATATTTTTAGTGGAGGACTCAAGATGAAGGACATCTATGGCTCGGGAAGCTGCACCAATATTCACCTTTTTGACAGAAAAATTGTAGACTATAAGGTCCCATGTTTTCTCATGTGTCAATGGATGCACTATCTCTGCAGTCCAATTCCCAGTGTGGGCATCAAAGTCAATCTTTGAAAACAAATTCAATTTCTTCACTTTGGGGGTCTTCCCCAAGCATTTTCTCACCATATCTTCTAAATGGGTCGAAACTTGAAGTATGTTCCTTTTCTTGTTGTTCAAGGTATTTTCTAGCCAAAGAGGCCCAGAGCGCACAGAGGTTTCATCTAAACCAACTATAGTTTCCTTTTCATTTCTTACTACCAATGTGGTAGTAGTGTTTGCCAAAATATCTATCTGCTGAGTGTCACTAGTATCATCAACATATAGCACCTCCAAGTCTGGGTGAGCTGAAGGATCTTCCATGTCAGGAGAGGCTTCTAGATCAACTACCACAGAATACATGGGAGATTTCTTTATCCCGCTTCTAGTTCTAGCCTTGGTAACCCTGGTGGGAACTTATTCTTTTTTAATTTCTACTGTCCTGGTACTCTGCTAACTTTGGTCTGTGTTCTGGATGATCCTGCAACACAAGAGGTAACACGAGAGTTAGCCAATGAGACTTTAGAGGATGAGGTTGAACCTTTCTTTGAGCCTTTTCACATTCTTCACTCCCTTAGCCACTTTTCAGTTCTCCTAATAACTGGGAACATCCTTATTTGGTTCTAGTCTTCCTCATCTTTTTCCTAATCCACCTCTGGAATAGCTCCCTTCCACCTATCACCCACAAACTGAGGATCCATCAACTCACTTCCAACATCCTTGACATTAGCAATGTTCATTTTCAACTCAAAGGCCATGACCTGCTGTAGGGTGAACCTTTGGTGTGTCTTTTTTCTAACTTCAAACTCATCACTACAATCAACCCAATAATCTTCAATGTCTGACACATGACCAAAATATTTCCTCAATGTCAGATGGGCGGCGGCAAACCCTTTAGAATCAAAATTTGCTTGTGGGCCATATAATAGAAAATTCAATTTCTTAAATTCAAGTTCCAAGTTCAAGGAATCATAAACACTATTACAAATAAAATAAGTTAAGTCAATTGGAAATGAGACACCTGATTGTTGTCTAGCTCTATATTTTGTGTCAATATAGGCTAGCTACCTACATATCTCCATTAAAATATGTTTGTCAAATGCATATCTGGGAAGCTTGTACGGTTCTCCTTCAAAAAACCCTACTCTTAGGTAGGCAAACTTGGGAAACTGTATGAAAAAGATGTCATAAGTACCAATCAATTGCATTGCTTCATCTGACAATCTTTTATGAATGTTTCCTTTCAATTCATATACCATCCTACCCAGGAAAATATCATGCAGTTTTTGATAATTTTAACAGGACCTTTGTTGTTGAAGATGCGGACGATATTCAAATATTCTCATATTATCCACCTATAATTCATGGTACAAACTAGGCCATGGCTAATGCATGCCAGGAAATATAGAAGATATGATGACATGTAGAAGTTTTTTCTACTAAATCAATGCATACCTTCATGCATCCTATCTGCAATTAATTCTGCCCAGTCAATATATCTCTTCTCACTAAAAATAGCATGTATGAAGAAATACATCCAATCTTCCCAATAAAAGGTAATCTGATTTCCTCTCACTCTATGTAATAGAATGATTAGGTCCCTAACTTCTTTAATCATATGTTCCCGAGTCAATGGACTTGGGAGTCAGGAGCCTCCTCTTTGAAACTTTAACAGCCAATTCCTTGCAATAACATTCCTATATAATGATTTCTTTTCTGAGAAAAGCCCTTGTCACTTACACACCATTCAGTCCTCATATTTCTCCTTCTCTGGTATTTTCATAACAGCAGCAACAACCTCCTGACTAACCCTAAGAAAAACTCCCCCATTTGCGCTTCTTACACATCTCTCAATAGGATCATACCTGTTCATGCATTCAAGAACCAGTTCAAGGAACGACACTGTTGAAGGGAAATTTGTTGCTTCCACTAACCCACTATCCAAAATCCTTTGCATTAAGGGAGAGCCAATGGGATTTCTTGCCCTTTCATGGTATTCATCTAGGTCTACTAATGGCATAAACGTGTCTCCTAATTTTGGCCAGGTACAAACTAACCAAGACTTCTAGTCTATCTTGGGCAATTTAGGTCTCATTTGGAATTTACCAATAGAAAGAAAAACACAACAAGGAAGATGAACTTAACCAACTGAACAACCAAGAAAAGCTTCAAACTGAACCAACTGAACAACCAAGCAAAGCTTTGAATGTAAGAAATCACAGATATGAGAAGAAGATTTTGAACTCACCTTTCATGAAGAGCTCAGAAATCTGAAGAGACAAGAACAGAAAATAATGCCTGTGCAAATCCCTCCCTTACCAAATTAGGCAAATGAAGAAGGAAAGTACTTCATTTTTTTCTAAAATAAAGCTAATCTTGAAAACAAGCTTAAAAATCAGTCACACGATTTGGTGCAATCATAACTGCAAGCTTATCCATGCCAAATTATTTTGAAAAGACTTGATTCTAACAAATCATTTATTACAAGTCTTTTCCCACCAATCCTTCCCTAAAATAATAATTCTCAAGTATGACTCTTCATCATGACACATTCCTTGAAGTTCAATTTTTAAATCCAGAATATTCCCTCCATATTAATGCTTCATCATTTTCATATCTACCACTTTATGTCTAAAGTTAATCAATCCTTAAACTTTGAACTTTGAACTCTCTGAAAAGTAGTTCAAAAGTTCAAGTTCAAAAGAACAGTACAAGGACAAAGCAGAACAAAGACAACACAAAGGCAGTGACTAACATGCTACAAAGATAGGACTTTAACAAGACTTGACTTTCCCAACTTTGAACTTGAACTTTGAACTTTGAAAAAGGTTCAAGAGTTCAAGTTCAATAACAATTGACGCAAAGACTGTTAACTTTTAAACTAGAACAAAGTCATGATACAACATGCTCCGCTTGAACCTAAACTTTGAACTTTGAAAAAGGTTCAAGGGAGAATTTTAGTTCAAGACGGAATCTAACAAGACCAAACCCCAGAATTACACAAACCCAGACTAAATAAATACTCCTTATTTTAAATAACATGAACACAAAATGCATAAGGAAAATAAGGAGGGTAACAGAACTAATGGAAACCTTCATCAGCATCTCTTCACCAAGTAGGGCACCCACCACATCTTCATAGTTCTAAACAATAGAAGTACTACCAATAGCCATAACAAGATAATCCCACGAATCGGGCAAAGAACAAAGCAATATCTGGAATTCCTCCTCTTTTTCCATCTTAACATCAACAGATACCAATTGAGCCACTAACATATTAAATGCTTCTAGGTGGTCTGTAATTCGTCCACCCTCTTCCATCTTCAAGGAATGTAGTTTCTTCCTCAAGAAAATCTGATTCAATAAGGATTTTGCTTGATACATTTCACCAAGCTTCTTACATAACTTCTTTGCAGTGTTCTCTTCATGGACGATGACTGGAACAAAGTCTGCCAGGCACAATCTGATTAGACCCTTGGACTTTTGGGCCATAACATCATACTGAATAGTTGCAGTAGGATATGAGAGTCTTGAGACATTCATGTCAACAACATCCCACAGATCTTGATCTATTAACATATCTTCCATCTTCAACTTCCACATCTTAAAATTACTTCCATTAAATTTGTCCACCTCTATTCTCGCTGATGAACTTTCCATTTGAAAATTCCTGCAACAAGATCAAGAAGTGTATTATGCACAAGCTCCCACTCAAATCTGGATTAGTTCAAAAAACCCAACAACCCACAACTGAAACCAAAGGTGATCAAGCTTTGATACCACTTGTAAGAAAGTTAAGTAGTGGAACAACTTCCTACACTAACCTTGGGAGGAGGGTAATGCAAAAACTTTTACAGATTACTACAATAGTTATAGATACAACATAATATCATGTATACCACAACACAATAACATGGTGATTTACGTACAAGGAGCTTACCAGAATCCCGAGTTTTGAAGAGGTTAAAAAAGCCACTTTCTCTTTTGAAGGGAACAAAGTTCCAGGGTCGGATGGGTTTTCAATGTTCTTTTCCCAAATGTACTGGTAAATTGTTGGTAATGATGTTTTTGAGGCTGCTAGAGAGTTTTTAGCTCGCTCTCTCTTTTAAAGGAGTTGAATACCACTTTTTTTGTTTCGATCCCCCAAAAACTGAAAGCTAGCATCTTTCAGGATTTTAGACCCATTAGTTTATGTAACTCAATCTATAAAATCTTCTCTAAGATTTTAGTTTTGAGTCTCAAATTTGTCCTACCTATTTTGATTTCTAGGCACCAAAATGGTTTTGTCCCTGGCCGACAAATTTTGGACTCTATTATTGTGGTTCATGAAAATGTTCATTCCCTTTATTGTAATAAGAAGCTTGGTTTCTTTCTTAAGCTTGATCTTTTCAAGGCCTATGACTGGGTGGCAGATGGAGATCATTGTTGTAGCATGTGGACCTATACTAGGTCCTGGTTGATCTAGGTTATGGACCGACTTTAATGTAACGTGTGGATTGGGCCTCTCGACGTGTTTTCAAGATGTCTTATGTGTTGGATATTATTGGTTTGGTCTAAGGCCAACATGGTTTGTAACTATGTAATTAGTTTATTATCTGGTGGCCGACCTAATTATTTATGGTCGAGGTTTTGTTATATAGATGTAAGATCTCATTATAGATCATATGGTAGAGATATATGGTTATGGAAAGGGAATATAATGTGTGAATAATGTACTATCATTTAGGAAGAGGATTTGGTCAATCATTGGAGATCGAATTGGGTCTATGTAAGAGGATTTATTCCTTCGGTATTGAGATTAACTGAATATGTACTTAGGCATAGGAGATGCCATCTTTTGTTGTTCAACACTTCTGCGGATTGTAGTATGGATTTCTATGTAGTCAGTGAGACTCCTTTTGTGATGAGCAGTGCGCTCTAGGCTATTGGCCTTCCTGCAAGTGCAAGCCCCTCAATTGTAATTCACATACTATACAAGTATTATCTGACTATGGGTAGGCTTCCCATTGTGGTTTTTCCCTTTACCGGGTTTTCCATGTACAAATATTGGTGTCATGTGGATGGTATTTATTATGTGATTATTGTTTATGCTTAATTGGTTTAACTGCTATTCTGGTATTAATGTTTTGGTTTCGGTATTAAAGTTTTAATTGCTAATAGTTTCATTAATCTGTGACAACTGATTCACCCCCACCCCCCACCCCCAGTTATCTTCTGATTATTTGAACTATCTAACAATTGGTATCAGAGCTTTGGTCCTCTCTATAGAAAGCTTAACCGCTTGAGGAAGATCCCATGGTGACTAACAGTTCAAGTTCATCCAATTCTTCTGGAGCTATCTTTCAGAGAGATATTCCTAGGCTTGATGGAACAAATTACACAGTATGGAAGGTTCAGATGGAGACTCATTTGAGATGTATTGGAAAGTATATTTGGGAGATCACACAGAATGGTGTCACACCTTATAATCCGGGATCTGGAAATCCTCCTCCGGCAAACCTGGATAAGGATCTTGAGAATGATTATAGAGCAAGAAAAGCCCTGGTGCAGGGCACCTAGCACTCCAAGAATGTAAGCTTTGATTTTATTTTAGTTTTTGTGTTAATGTGTGATGTAATAATGGACCAACCATTGAGGACTCAGTAGAGCCATGGTTGAGTTCTCCAAATTTTGGTTTGAGTCAATTGTGCTTAGGATGTTGCTAGCCTGAGAAGTGAGTTGCTTTGGTAGGTCACAGGCAAATACTCCAGATGAATGTATTCATGGATTAGGAGACAATAGAGTTGTTTTTAGGTCTTGTAAGGTTTTTGAGGACCTTCAAGAGTCTTAGAATGCAATAGAATGCAAAATTGCATCCTGGAGCAAAAGTTGTCAAAAGTTGTTGAGCAATATTTTGCAATTTCTTCCAAAAGTTGCATTTTTTGGTTATGGGTGTTAGGTAGTTGTTTGAACCAACTAAACTAGTGGATATAAGAAAAATTTCACTTCATTGTATGGGTTGGAGGATTGGAAATGTAAGAGCAAGTTTTTGGTTTGTGAAACAATCTTGTTTCCACTGGGTTTTTGATAGTGTTGTCTTGTATTTCATTGCTTGTACAGTCCAGTATGGACTAGATGGTGTAAACTCATTTCCATATTTGTATCTTCATTGTATTTTTTTTCAATAAGGTTTATTTG
Source organism: Cryptomeria japonica (assembly GCF_030272615.1). Taxonomy (NCBI): domain Eukaryota; kingdom Viridiplantae; phylum Streptophyta; class Pinopsida; order Cupressales; family Cupressaceae; genus Cryptomeria; species Cryptomeria japonica. The sequence continues at coordinate 327,837,909 of NC_081412.1, forward strand.
TAGGTTTGATTGTTCTAGGTTGTCAAGATTTTTGTCATTCTTTGCAACTAGGAGCAAACCCCTTGCAAGTAGGGTTTAAGAGCAAGAAATGGCTCTAGCATAGACATTCTTTGATGGCACTTGTTGAAATAATTAAGAATGATTTTAGAATAAGGTGTGTGATGTTGCAGATCTAGGAGGAGGAGAAACAATGAAGACCTAGGCTCACCACTGGGAGTAGGTGAGTTAGGACAGTAAGCAAAGTGCGATTTGTGAGCACTTGGAGATTGATAAAAGCCCAAGTGGCATATGTATGGAAAGCCCTCAGAGTTTCCTTAAATGTTCCTAAGATTTTTAGAGAAGGATTTTTTACTGGTGAAAGGTTCTAGACCAACTTTGTCAATCCACCAGTTAAGCCTAAAACCCCACAAAATAGTGCAGCATTGGAAACCACACATGTACGGATAACCCAGATGCACTTTTATAGTATTGTCTACAACTTCCAAAAGGGTATCCAAATCCATGATTTATTCCTAGTATTGTTTGTGACTTTTGCAAATTAAACCCCAAAAACCGCTTAAGGAGGGCTAATGCAATTAGGCCTATTTAGGTGTCGCTAGAGACCTAGAAGGCTTGAGAAACCATGGAGATGGAATTGGTGAGTATTAAACTTCAAAACAAAATGAAGACACCTTATTAATGCATTGGGAAACCATAAGGAGAGTTGGTGTGTTAAGGTCCTAGCAGGAGTGGTTGGAGCCTAGGAGAGGTGAGTGTGAGTAGCTGAGGTTACAACCTCAAGTGGAGGAGTTGATTGTCTAGAAACCATTGGCTATGCCTAGGAGGAAAGTCAAGAAGGTTCAGACCGTGGAAGTCTTATTTTCATAACCCTTACCAAGTGCCATAGGAAGGACTTGAGTAGTTGTAGGGTTGAGTAGGACAAGTCACTCAAGAAGGTGAAACAAACAAGGCTCCAAGACTCTCTGCATCAGAGTGGTATCAGAGCCATTCTTTGAAAGATTTTGTGTATGTCAAATTGTGAAGAATTAGAAGCAAGTTAAATGCCTCCAAAGGCAACGACTCCAGAAGCCATCTAGCAGATGGTGGCAAAAATGATAGAAGGATTGAAGGATGTAGAAGGAAGTAGAGGAACCAGAGAGGTAAAGAAGGAGAAGGGAAAGGAAGATGGAGAGGAACCAGTGGTAGTAGATATGCCTCAAGACCAAAAGGTATTCCTAGATGCAGTCAAATCCATTTCTAAGGACAATCTGGATGGATTACCCACATATGGAGGAAACCTCAATGGAGAAGAGTTTCTAGATTGGATAGAAGCTCTCAATAATCATTTTGATTACAAAGAGGGAGCAGAAGAGAAAAGAGTTAATGTGGCCAAATCAAGAATGAGAGGATCGGCATTGGTTTGGTGGAATATGATGCAAGAAGAAAGGATACAAGAGGGCAAAAAGAAGATAACTTCATGGGAGCATATGAAGATCAGACTTAAGGTACAATTCCTTCCAGGAGATTATGAAGTTCAAATTCATAAGAGACTGCAAAATCTAAAACAAAGGGAGTTAGATGTCAATGCATACACTAAAGAGTTCCATAAGCTCAGTTTGAGGGCTAGGAAGCATTAGAATGAGGTGGAGAAGTTGGCCATCTATATGACTGGCCTTAGACATAATATACAAGATGAAATAAGTATCCTCACACTAGACATTGTCCATAAGTGTTTTCAGTTGGCCCTAAGGGCAGAAGAGAAGATCAAAAGGAGGAGCGAGCAAAATCAGAAACATGGGGGAGGAAATAATTTCAGAGGTAGAGGGAACTTTGGTAGAGGGAAGCAATCATAAAGAAGTGAAGAGCAGCAAGGCCAAGAAGGAAGTGGAGACTCTCAAAAACATTTAGAGGATCCTATAGAGGAAGGAGCAATTTTAGGGGAAGGTTTGGAAACTCGGGTAGAGGAAATACAATTTTCACAAGTAGGTGTTATCATTGTAATCAAGTTGGGCATACCATGAGTAAGTGCCCAGGAAAAGCCTCAAGCTCCACAAGTTCATACATGGGGGAAAGAAGAATTCAATTGTTGCAAGAGGAGGACACTCAGAGTGTAACTTCTTCAATTAGCAAAGCAGGCCCAGTTATAGAGTGAGAAAATTTGATGATGAGGAGAATAATGCTCAAGATACCCCAAGCTCAAGACCACCACAAAGGAAAAGCTTGTTTAGGACCACTTGTAGGTCACATGGAAAGATTTGTAAAGTGATTGTAGATTCAGGTTCCACTGAGAATATTGTCTCAGTTGAAATGGTGGACAAACTCAAACTGAAAAGATTACCTCACCTCACACCCTACAAGGTGTCATGGCTCAACCAAGCTCAACATGTATTGGTTGATGAACAAGCATGGGTGGATTTTGAAATTGGTGAGTACAAGGATAGATTATTATGTGACATATTGCCTATGGATGCATGTCATTTGTTGTTGGGTCGTCCATGGCAGTATGATGTGAAAGCTACCCATGATGGGGAGAAGAACAACTATCTTATCACCAAGAATGGGAAAAAGTATCAAATGGATCCACTACCTGAACCAAAGGAAGAAAAAAAAATAGGCTCAAGTGTGATGCTGACGAGTGGAAAAGATTTTCTCAAAGTGTTGAAACAAGAAGGACATCAAGGCCATGCTATAGTGTTGAAACTTAATGAAGAAGCTAAGGCAAATCCAATGAGTGAAGTGCCTCACGAGGTGCAAAAACTACTCAAAAATTATGCAGAAGTGATAGGGGATGGCTTACCTAATTCCTTTCCTCCAACGAGAGATGTAAATCATCAAATAGACTTAATATCAGGGGCCAATCTACTGAACAAAGCTTCCTACAAAATGACACCTAGTCAAAATGAAGAGATCGGCAAACAAGTGCAAGAACTCTTAGACAAAGGGTTTATGAAGAAGAGTTTGAGTCCATGTGTTGTTCCTACTATGTTAGTGCTTAAGAAGGGAAGCAAATGGAGAATGTGCATGGACTCTAGAGCAATCAACAAGATTACCATAAGGTACCGGTTTCCTATGCCAAGGATTGAGGACCTATTAGACAATCTAGGAGGTACAAGCTACTTCACCAAGGTGGACTTAAAGTTTGGTTACCATCAAATCAGAATCAAACCTGGAGATGAATGGAAGATAGCCTTTAGAACCAATGCAGGCCTATATGAGTGGTTGGTAATACCATTTGGCCTCACCAATGTACCTAGTACCTTCCAAAGGCTCATGAATGAAGTCTTGGTTAAGTTATTGGTAGATTTGTAATTGTATACCTTGATGACATACTGATCTATAGCGGGTTCAAGGAGGAACACCTTGAGCATTTGGAGATGGTTTTGAAGAAGTTGAAGGAAGCTAAACTCAATATTAACCTTGAAAAATGTGAGTTTTTTGTAAACAGAGCTGGTATACCTTGGTTTTGTTATTTCTCATGGATGTTTAAAAATGGATCCAAGGTAGAAGCAGTACTTAATTGGCTTGTCCCTAGGGGCATAAGTGAAGTTAGAAGTTTTCATGGAATGGCATCTTTTTATAGGAAGTTTGTGAGAAACTTTAGCCATGTTTGTGCTCCTATTCTCAGTACTATTAAAGGAGGGATTAAATGTCACTTTAAGTGGACAGAGGAAGCCAATAAGTGTTTTGAGATGTTGAAAACCAAGATAGCAGAGCTTCCAACCCTTAGATTGCCTAATTTCAATCAGTTGTTTACAATAGAATGTGATGCAAGCCAAAGGGCAATAGGGACAGTTTTAAGCCAAGAGGGACATCCTATAGCTTTCTTCTCAAAAAAGTTAAATGAAGCTAAGAAAAGCTACTCGACATATGACCTAGAGTTGTATGCAATTGTCCAAGCATTAAAAAAATGATGTCACTACTTCCTGCCCAAAGAATATGTAGTCTTCACTGACAACCATGCTCTTAGTTTTCTTAATGGGCAAGAGAAGTTGAACCAAAGACACCTAAAGTGGGTTGAGTACCTACAATCTTATACATTCACCATTAAACACAAGAAAGTGACAGCCAAAAAAGTTGTTGATGCACTAAGTAGGAGAATCGTGACCATGCAGGAGATTCAATTGCAAAGTGTGGATTTGAGTGAGTTAAAAGACCTCTACAAGGATGATAAGGATTTTGCAGAGATATATAATGTTTGTACTGATTTTTCTAATACCTCACATGTCTCTTATTCAGAATACATGGTACAAGAGGGTTTTTTATTCAAAGGTCATCTTCTTTGCATACCTTAATGTTCTATGAGCCAAAATATTATTCAAGAGAAGCATCAAGGAGGTCTAGAAGGTCATTTTGGCATTGATAAGACTTTGGAGTAGGTTGGTAGGTTTTATTATTGGCCCAAGTTGCAATCAGAAGTGATAAGGTTTGTAGAGAAATGTACCATCTACCAAAGAGAAAAAAGAACCTCAAGAAATGCAGGTCTATATCGGCCCTTGGTCATAGCTCAGAGGCCTTGGGAATGTTTGAGCATGGATTTTGTGTTAGGCTTGCCTAGGACACCTAGAGGATTTGATAGTGTGTATGTGGTAGTAGATAGGTTCAGCAAAATGGCACATTTCATACCTTGCAAGAGCACCAATGATGCCACTTATATTGTAGGCCTCTTCTTCAAGGAGATAATCAAAATTCATGGTCTTCCAATTAGCATTGTGAGTGATAGGGATGTAAAGTTTTTGAGCCACTTTTGGAGGACACTGTGGAGGAAGTTAGGCACCAAATTATCTTTTTCATCTTCCTATCATCCTGAATCAGATAGTCAGATAGAGGTAGTTAACTGGTCATTGGGTAATTTGCTAAGATGTCTTACCAAACAACACGAGTAGACTTGGGATCTAGTACTTGGACAGGCAGAATATGCATATAATGACTCAGTGAACCGTAGCACCAGTAAAATTCATTTTGAGATAGTGTATGGATTCCATCCTAGGGGTATATTAGAGCTCAAAGATCTCATTTCAATGGCAACCAAGAGTACACAAGGGGAGAACTTTACAGAAGGCATTAAAGAGGTACATGATAAGGTAAGGCGGTCCTTAAAACAAAAATCTGAGTAGTACAAGGTTCAAGCTGATAAAAGAAGGAGGAAGCTACAATTTTAGGTAGAAGACTTAGTTTTGGCATACCTCAGGAAGGAGAGACTTCCAAAAGGGCAACCTATCAATCTCATTATGAAGAAAATTAGACCTCTCGAGGTGGTACACAAGTATGGGCAGAATGCCTATGAGGTTGAACTTCCACCTACCTTGGGAATATATCCTATATTTAATGTATGTGATCTCTATCCATACAAAGGAGAGTCACCAATAAATCAAAAAGACATGCCATCACCGGTTCATGAAGATTGGGTAAAGGATTTGCCACCTAGTCAATCGGTTGAGTTAGAGAGTATCTTGGATACCAAGATAGTAAAAAAGACAAGGAAGGGAGTTTACAAGAACTATCGTGTTAAGTGGAAAGGATTACCAAATTTAGATGCCATGTGGATGTCAGAGGCAGATATACTTTAGCATGGAGTGGAGATTTCAGACCTTATAATTCAAGGGACTTGAGTTCTTTGACCCAGGGGAGTATGGTACAGGGCACCTAGCACTCCAAGAATGTAAGCTTTGATTTTATTTTATTTTGTGTGTTAATGTGTGATGTAATAATGGACCAACCATTGAGGACTTAGTAGAGCCATGGTTGAGTTTACCAAATTTTGGTTTGAGTCAATTGTGCTTAGGATGTTTCTAGCATGAGAAGTGAGTTGCTTAGGTAGGTCACAGGCATATACTCCAGATGAATGTATTCATGGATTAGGAATCAATTTAGTTGTGTTTAGGTCTTGTAAGGTGTTTGAGGACCTTCAATAGTCTTAGAATGCAATAGAATGCAAAATTGCATCCTGGAGCAAAAGTTGTCAAAAGTTGTTGAGCAACATTTTGCAATTTCTTGCAAAAGTTGCATTTTTTGGTTATGGGCATTAGGTAGTTGGTTGAACCGAATAAACTAGTGGATATAAGTAAAATTTCCCTTCATTGTATGAGTTGGAGGATTGGAAATGCAAGAGAAATTTTTTGGTTTGTGAAACAATCTTGTTTCCACCGAGTTTTTGATGGTTTTATCTTATTTTTCATTGCTTGTACGGTCCAGTACGGACTAGTTGGTGTAAAATCATTGCCATATTTTTATGTTAATTTTATTTTCTTTCATTAAGGTTGATTTGAAGGTTTGATTGTTCCAGGTTGTGAAGATTTCTGTCATTCTTTGCAACTAGGAGCAAAACCCTTGCAAGTAGGGTTTATGAGCAAAAAATGGCTCTAGCCTAGGCATTCTTTGATGGAACTTGTTGAAATAATTAAGAATGATAGGTTAGGGTCTGTATATAGTTTTTTAATAGGGTGTGTGATGTTGCAGGTCCAGGAGGAGGAGAAACAATGAAGACCTAGGCTCACCGCTGGGAGTAGGTGAGTTAGGACAGTAAGCAAAGTGTGATTTGTGAGCACTTGGAGATTGATACAGGCCCAAGTAGAATATGTATGGAAATCCATAAAAGTGTCCTTGAAGTTTCCCAACATTTTTAGCGAAGGAATTTTTATTGGTGAAAGGTTCTAGACCAAGTTTGCCAATCCACCGGTTAAGCCTAAAACCCCACAAAATAGTGTAGCATTGGAAACCACACCTATATGGATAACCCAAATGCACTTTTCCAATATTGTCTACAAATTCCAAAAGGGTATCCAAATCCATGATTTATTCCTAGGCTTGTTTGGGACTTTTGCAAATTAAACCCCAAAATCCACTTAAGGAGGGCTAATGCAATTAGGCCTATTTAGGTGTCGGTGGAGACCTAGAATGCTTGAGAAACAATGGAGATGGAATTGGTGAGTCTTAAACTTCAAAAAAAAATGAATACACCTTATTAATGCATTGGGAAACCATAAGGAGAGTAGATGTGTTAAGATCCTAGCAGGAGTGGTTGGAGCCCAGGAGAGGTGAGTGTGAGTAGTTAAGGTTACAACCTCAAGTGGAGTTGATTGTCCATAAGCCATTGGCTATACCTAGGAAGAAAGTCAAGAAGATTAGGACCTTGGAGGTCTCATTGTCATAACCCTTACCAAGTTCCATAGGAAGGACTTGAGTAGTTGTAGGGTTGAGTAGGACAAGTCACTCAAGAAGGTGAAACAAACAAGGCTCCAAGACTCTCTGCATCACGCCCTCTTGTGTGCACTTTTTGATCAGCAAATAATGCGATTAATTGACAAATAATTTGGAAAGGATATATGGGATAAGTTGGAGACTCTTATTGAGGGTGACCTTGAAGTGAAGATTGCTAAACTTGATGGTTATCGGGTAAGATATGAAAACCTAAAGATTGAAGAAGATGAAAGGATTACTGCACTCATGGAAAGGGTAAATGAGACTGTTATGGGAATACAATGTTGTGGTGGAACTCTGAGCAAAGATTAAATTGTTTCTAAAGTTCTGGGAGCCCTACCACCAACTTTCAAAATGAAGGCTACTGCTATTAATGAGTTGAGAACAATGGCTAATATATCTTTCAACAAAGATACTTTGGTTGGGAAACTATCTGCTTTTGAGCTTGAAGAATTTGGACCTTATGGAGTTGTGAAGACTGAACCTACTTTTCATGCATCTGCATCTGCAACCGGTAAGCAAGATTGGAAAGCTTTATATGCAAAGGAATTGGAAGATATGAAGAGATAAAATGATGAGTTTGAGCAACTTGAAGCACTATTTTCTAGAAGAGTTCCTAAAGGACCGGTAGGAAGTAAGTATGAAGTAAAATCACCTTTTAAATGTTTTGCATGTAATAAGATTGGTCATTTTGAATCTAGATGTCCTAAAATGAATTCAAGATTTGAAAAAAGAGTTAGAAGATCATTTAAGCCTAACCCTAGATATCAGAACAAGTATAAGTACAGAAAAAATAGAGACAAATCATGCTACATAGCGGATGAGGAAGGTATTACTGATTCTGATGATGAACCGCCAAAAGATTCTGCTAGTGGTTTTGGCAATGGGAAGGAATGGGTGTTCCTAGCTATCAAGGAAGATGATCTGGCACTAGAAGAGAATGTACCTAAAGAGAAGGCACTTGCTGTTAAAATTGAAGACAAAGATGAATGAGTAATTGACAATGGTTGTTCACATCATATGACTGGAGATAAAGGGAAGTTTCTATCTTTGCAAGAATTTGATAGTTGTCTATTTAGATTTGGAGATGACAAAGCATGTATGATCAAAGGAAAAGGAACTATATCATTGGATAGTAAGAACAATACTGACAATGTTTATTATGTTGAAGGTTTAAGGCATAATATTTTGAGTGTAGGACAATTGGTGGATAAGGGATTTCAATTACAGTTCAAGGATGGAAAATGCAAAATCATTAACAGATCTAGTTTGGAGATTGCAACCGATACACAAACAAAAGGTAACATATTTCATTTGGATTTCAGTGAGAAGATATGTTTGATTACATAGATTCATGAGAGTTGGCTATGGCATAAAAGACTATGTTGGGTGAATTTTGATTGCATTGTAAAGATTAGTTCAACTAAGGCAGTTAGGGATATACCTAAGATTATGAAGCCCTATAATTTGGTATGTAAAGAATGTCAAATGGGTAAACAAGTCAGAACCTCTTTTAGGAGTATATAAGATAAATCTAATGATGTTCTTGATCTTATTCATACTGATTTGTGTGGCCCTGATAGAGTTAAAAGTTTTCAAGTGATAGATATTTCATGCTAGTCATTAATGATTTTTCTAGAATGATGTGGGTTACTTTTCTGAAAGAAAAATCCGAAGCATTTGAAAAGTTTAAAATCTCTAAGGGTAAAGTAAAAACTGACATAGGATTGAAGATCAAATGTTTGAGGTCAGATCATGGTGGAGAATTCACATCCGATGAGTTTAATAGCTTTTGTGAGAAGCTTGGTATAAGAAGACAATTTTCTGCTCCCCAGACACCTCAATAGAATGGAGTTGTGGAAAAGCAGAACAAAACTATCTTGGATGCTACTAGAACAATGATTATGGAAGTTAGTCTACCTCATATCTACTGGAGAGAAGCAGTGAGCACAGGGGTTTATACATTCAATAGAGTACATATCAAAGGAGAAACTGGTAAGACACCTTATGAATTATGGTTTGGCAATACACCTACAGTGAAGTATTTTAGAATTTTTGGTAGTAAATGTTATATCAAGAGAGATTATATCATTGGAAAATTTGATCCTAGATGTGATAAAGGCATATTTCTTGGTTATTCTAATGAAAGCAAGGCATATAGATGTTATAACAAGAGATTGCAGAGAATTGTGGAGAGTGCTAATGTCAAAGTAGATGAGTTGAACAGAAGTCAAATTAGATTTTATGACAAGGAACCGGCAATGGAAATGATTATATCTAAACTGGTAGCACCTTTACCAGAACAGAGTGTTGAACTAGTTACTCTGGCAGTATTAGATAATTTTATAGTGACTGAAGAACAAGGAAGAGGAACAGTGAGTCAGAGGACTCCTAGGTATGTGAGATTGAATCATTCAAAGATCAAATCATTGGGGATAAGAGCAATAGAGTGATGACAAGAAGAAGACTGGCAACTAATGAGGTATGTTTAATTTCACAAGTTGAACCGGTATCAGTAATTGAGGCATGTAAAGATGAATATTGGTTGAAAGCTATTCAAGAATAATTAGATCATATTGAGAAAAATAACACATGGACTTTGGTTCCTCGGCCTAAAAATAAGAATGTTATTGGAACTAAATGCTTTTTTAGGAATAAATTGAATGAGTATGGTAAAGTTATAAGGAATAAGGCTAGATTGGTTTGTAAAGGATATTCTCAGAAGGAAGGAATTGATTATGGAGAAACTTTTGCACATGTAGATAGGATGCATATCTTTTGAAACTTAGTTTTACTAAGGGTAGTACTGACAATAATTTATTATTATAAGATCACTAATGATGATATACTGATTATTGAATTATTTGTTGATGACATTATTTTTGGAGGTGAAGATAAGTTATGCATAGAATTTTCTAAAAATATGGAGAAATAATTTGAGATGTCTATGATTGGAGAAATGAAATTTTTCTTAGGTTTGCAGCTTACTCAAGCTAATAAAGGTATTTTCATCTATCAAACTAAGTATGCTAAGGAATTGTTGAAGAAATTTGGTATGGGAGATTATAAACCGGTAAGTACTCATATGGTTACAAGTGCAAAATTGACAAGAAAATATGTTTCTACATCGGTAAATCCTACAAGATACATATCTATGATTGGAGGTCTGCTTTATTTGACTTAGACTAGGTCTGACATTATGAATGTTGTTTTTATTGTTTCAAGATTTCAAAGTGATCCTAGAGAAAATCATGAGATTGTGGTGAAAAGGATTTTTAGATACTTGCAAGGTACATAAGAATATGGTTTGTGGTACCCTTAGGATGATGACTTTACTTTATGTGCATATACAGATGTTGATTGGGTTGGAGATATTGATGACCGGAAAAGTACTTTCAGTGGAGCTTTCTTTCTAGGAAAGAAGTTGGTTTCATGGATCAGCAAGAAACAGTCATGTACTTCTTTATCTACTGTTGAAACTGAGTATGTTGTTTCTACTACTAATTGTATACAAGTTTTATGGATGAAGCAAATGTTGAAGGATATAAAGGTGGATTGTGATGCACTGGTAGTTATTCACTGTGATAACTCTGTTGCTATTGATATATCAAAGAATCTGGTATTTCATTCTAAGACAAAGAACATATCTATCAAGTATAACTTTTTGAAGGAAAAGGTGGAAGCAAATGAAGTTAGACTAGTTTATGTGAACACTAAAGAGAAGATTGCAGATATTTTCACTAAACCTTTGCCCAAGGAATCATTTCAGTAACTAAGAGACAAATTGGGAGTTTTTTGCCTTCCGGTAGAGACTTGATTGATGCAATTTGGCATCAGTCTGGTATGCATTATCAGCGATACTATTCATTTTGGCACTAATGTGGGGATGCTACTGCTCAGGCGGAGTAGTCAGCTTTGTGATTCAGTAGTTTAGGTTTTTGCTTTGATATTTTTGTCAGATTTCTGGCATTGATATCAAAGGGGGAGTGATATTGATGTGAAAAAAAAAGTGAAAAATAAAAAAGAAAGAGGGAGAGATATATGTATAATTCAAAGCTTTACAAAGATATTATTCACAGGGGGAGTTTGGTCCTTATTTCAGAGCTATATGTGAGAGATTGTTGGTTGTCTTCCATTGGGGGAGACTTGTTTGTGTGATATTTTTCCAAGATCAAGAGCTCAATGAAAAGTAAAAATTAGAGAGACAAAATATAAGACAAGAATAAACTGTATTCTCATCAATACATAAAAAATAGTTGTTACATACAATGTAAATGAGCCTACATATATAGGCAAGGTAATATGGATATATGAGCACACAAACATGACATATGGCTCAATAAGAAACAAGGGTAGGTAGGTAGGAGAAACAATAAAATATTCCACATGAGGTGGATTTCCCACCGAAGGTGGAATTATCACTCCACAATAAGTGGATATGATACAGTAACAAGATCAACACCATAAAAGGTGGAAATTCTCCTACACACACTATCCTAATATCGCACAAACACCCAAGTGTCTCCTACCCAAACTACTATGAAATGTATTTCCTAAGTAAACTTAAGTAAAGTGTAGTTATATCCAAGATGAATAAATAATTACACCAACACCTCCCTTAAGTGCAACTTAGGGGAATGTGCTTGAGTCTACAATGAAACTAAGAAATGCAAGATGTGTCTCGGCTACAAGGCCATGTTAGGTACCCATGTACAAATTCAAATGTATGTAAACCAATGCAATGAAATCTCCCACAAAGCAGGGAAAGAGAGAAAAACCCAATGGGAAAAAACCCTCCCCCAAAAGAGAGATGAAAGCTAAAAACCCCCATATGAGAACTCTCATAGAAGTATGTGAGGAAAAAAACCCCATGTGAGGAAAAAGTCCCCCCAATATGAGAGAAGAAGAGAACCTAGAAATCCCCCCTCAATGTGGAATCTCCACCAATGATAGAAGCTCGATTATGTATGAAGAAACTTCTCCACGAACATCAAACAACATTCCTCCCCTTAGGGAGAAACAAAACCAAAGGTGTATCCATGAAGTAACCCCAATCATGAAGGGAAGATGTAGGAAAAAAACTCTCTATGAAAGAAGTCTCTAAAATCTGCTCAAATGTCACCATGTCAGTGATGAAAGATACCCCCTCCAAAGGTGATGAATTTCTCCACACTACTGAAAAAGGCACTCCAAGATCTAGTGGAGAATAAAGTAGAACAAGTCCCAAAGACTCACATGTCTCCTCTAACTGTTGTACATAAGAATCCACAATCATGTCAACCTCGAAAGAATGATCATGTAGAAAATGAACAAGAGGGTCAGAGTGTTCCCTCGCAACAATCGAAGAAGGATCATCTTCATCAAAGAGAAGATGAATATCATCAATGATGTCTCCCAAGTCTGTAATGTAGGACTCCACAAGCAAACCTGCAATGTCTGTCAAGTACTCATCCCATGAAACTGAAGCTGGAAAACATGGAATATCCTGTTGCACTGAATCACAAGAAGGAAAAATTGTCGCACTATTTGCATCATTAGGTGCAATAGGTGATGTGATATCAATAGGAGGAGATGAAACACAAGGCTCAAGAATGGAGTCACATGTGAGAATCCCCAAGTTCAAGTACCCAAAGTTCTCAAAATTTCAATCATCACAAGAAGTGTGATCATCATGTGTAGAATCATCATATGTGAAATCATCATCATCAACAAAATCTGAAAAGGAGTATAACCGAGATGCATGATCAACCACCCCATTCGCAATGATATCTCTAGTCTCCAAGTCTAATGAAAAATGACTTAGGTGTGAACTTCACAATCCTCTTAGTTGCGCCATGTGTGATTTGATAGATGGAAAGGAGATTGTTTGTCAAATGGGGTGCACACAACACATCATTGAAGGAGTTATCCCCAATGGCAATAGATCCTTTCCCAATCACATCCATGTATGTATGATTTCCCATCAAAATTTGCGGCATGGTGCAAGGCTCAAATGTAGAGAACATAGACTGCAAAGATGTCATATGATGAGAAGCCCCTGAATCTAGAATTCATCTCCCTAAATCATGACTTGTAGTAGCACAAAGAGCTTGTCCTTTTATTTTCCTAAAAAAGTGAGTCTTCCCACTTGTAGAAGCCATGAATGCTTGCCCTTTCCCTTTTGATTGTGAGGAAGTGGAAGTTGATGAATCCTCCTTCTTGTAGGCATTAGGAAAATCAATGTTGTGATTTTTGAGGATGTATGAGAGCTCATTAATCTTCTTAGAATGGCAAAGACGCTCCTCATGACCAAACTTTTTACAATAGGCACAAGTAGGTCTCTCCCTCTTTGGTGAATTGTCCCTCTTGGAAGAGGACGAATCCCCTTATTGTGGAGAAGGTGGTGCTTTGTCCTTAGGCTTTGATTGCCATTTCTTCTTGTTGGAGTTTTCCTTTCCTTGATTTCCTTTGTTCCCTTGATTTGCCACTAATGCTTGAGACTTAGAAGCCTTAAGAATGCCCATGCTTATCAACTTAGTTTGTTCCATTATCAACATTTCGGCAAAAGCATCAAATGTAAGCATTGTGTAGCTTGAACCCATTGTCATCCTATGGGTTTGGAAACTAGAAACAAATGTTGCATATTCTTGTGGAAGATTGCCCATCAAATTGAAGATCAATTGAGTATCCTTCTTATCAATGCCACAATCCTTGAGTTGTGCCCTCAACTCTTTTACATTAGTGACATAATCTTGTATAGTATCAAAGTTCTTGGGATCCAACATGGTGAGATCACTATCAATCTAATATCCCCTAATCTCATCAACTTCACCATACAAGTCTTGAAACTTTTTCCAAGCATCCTTGATTAGAGTAAATTTCTCAATATGAAAAAAGAGATCCTTTGATACATACTTTCTTAAGGTACCAGTTTCCATGATATTTTTAGTCAATCCAAGTGACCAATAGGATTAGCCTTAGGATCGGTGGGAGCAACAATAGTTCCATCAATATAATGAGTTAGTCCTTTTTCCATAAGTTTAATCCATGCATCAATTTCCCAAGTAGCATAATTATGAGGAGTTAAGAGAGGAAACTTAGGAGAACCCATAGCATAAAAAAGGAAGTAACACATGAGCACAAAAGCACAAGAGACACCCCCCAAATTCACTCAATCAAGGTACCCCCCCACCCAAAAAAAAAAATTAAAAAAATGATGATTTTGGCACTTTATATGTAGTGTGTGTACAATAGACCACTTGCAAACAATGGCAAGGTCAACTTCTGATTTTTTTTTACAACTACCCCAATAGGCTAAGAACTACAATGCAAAAGACCAACAAGATAGATCTATGCAATACAACTGCCAAATTGGCCAAAAAAGATCATATGTTGAAAGTACAATTTCTACTCAAAATCACTACAAACTAATAACAAATTATGAAAGTAGACAAAAAATTATGCACTTTCAAAAAAAATGGCACCTGAAAAGGAGTTCGTATGAGCCCAAACAGAGTCCCAGAAGTTACAGAAATGGGGATCACTCAGCTACAATGATCAAGATCTGAATTTTCTGATAAATCTGTCTGTAAAAATGGAAAACCACCGACACCACTGTGAAGAGCACGAAATTCTACTCCAAATCAAAAAAAATTGCACTAAAAAAGGAGGTACTGGGCCAAAGATATCGCCATTTGAAAATCGCCTATCAGACTGAAAATGCAAATGGAGAGGGGGCAAATATTCTATTGGATATGATGATGTCAGAAAGTAATATTCTCTGATCTAAATATATAGAATATTCCTTCTAGTAATAAAAAAATCCTTTTATTTTCCATAAGTTTCATAAAAATAAAAAATTAGAAAAAGTTGTTTTTATTTAAAAAAAGAGATATGTGGGGGCCACGTGGAGCCTCGTCCACACCCCTTACAATCAAAAGTCTGCACAAAAATTATATGTAGGCCTTTGAAAACAAACTGCAAACAAATGAAATTGGCCACCAATGAACACATGCAACCACTGTGATGAATATTGTTTATGGCATAAAAACTCCAATCACCCGAACAAACCACCAACGTAGAAAAAATAATACGGGCTCAAACATTTGATCTCCAAGTTAGTTGCGGATTAAGAATGGTCACTGCCAATAATGTATACAAACCATTGATTTCGTTAACACACATGGCCGAGCTTGATCCACAAAGAGGATTCAATGCATAATATAAATGCCAGCCACTATATTCTACAGGTGATGTCTGTAGTCCACGATGCTTAGAAATACCTTGCAATTACAAGGAGCCAATATGCTTACAAGAAGGTGAACACAGATCTTCATAACCATCGCTCTATCAAGCCTACCAAACCATTATGCTCTGAGACAAATGTTGTAAACTCATCAACCCAAATGGATCAACAGTATATGGAAAGATCATGAGCCCAAGCTATATGGGTTGGTCGATGAAGGCAAATGTAAAACTGATCAATGATGTAGATGCCACGATATCCACTAGTTAATGAATATCATGCCATGATCCAAGGGTATCGGCTCACGGTTCAACAATGCTCAAACAATATACTATGCCTCAGACTGAAATCGTTGGTTTATTAATCTGCCAAAACTATTGGCAGAAATGGAAATTCCTTTCAACAGACCGCAGTCAATATGAGTCAAGCCAATGTATCGAAGGCCGACTATGGAGAGACCCGCTACTCAGATCTAATGAAAAAAATGGGCCAAATGCAAAAAAAATGTCCAAATAAATATTTTTCACCCAAATCAATAAAAGAATCAAATCTGAAAAATCAGCCAAGACTGATATATTGTAGGATCTAATAATTTCTGATATAATAATTTTTGCAGAAAATGAAATAATGATAGAAAATAAAATTCTGCAAGATGTTGTTGGGCAAGGAGCCCTAATAGTCTTCTGACTAAAAAAATTTGCTACAAAAACAACTTTACCCAAACATAGGTGTATTTGTAGTCAAAATTCATGGAATTGGCCTTCTGGACTCAATGGTGAGGTCGGATCTGGTCTAGGATGCCTCCAAAAGATGTTTTTCTCCTCAGATCTACCTCTCAACGTCCTTCAAAATCTCTCCAAAGATGAATCAATGACGCTCTAATGTCTCTGATACCATATGAGATTTTGCCAAGATCAAGAGCTCAATGAAAAATACAAATTAGAGAGACAAAATATAGGACAAGAATAAAGTGTATTCTCATCAATAGATAAAAAATAGTTGTTACATACAATGTAGATGAGCCTGCATATATAGGCAAGGCAATATGGATATGTGAGCACACAAACATGACATATGGCTCAATAAGAAACAAGGTTAGGTAGGAAATAGGTGTGGTAGGTAGGATAACCAATAAAATAATCCACATGAGGTGGATCAGCCATTGAAGGTGGAATTATCACTCCACAATAAGTGGATATGTGGTGCAGGAGCACCTGAGCACCTAAATGCTCAAATCCTAGCAGGTATAACATTTTATTGCAAATTAAGCATGTGTGTTTATTTTATGCTTCTAGTAGTTTTAATAGGTTTGTTTTGTGGTTTAATAAGGCTTGGAACTCATTTGTGTTTAAGAGTTTCCAAGATTTTTGTTTTTTTGCTCGGCAGGCTAAAAATTGTCAATTTTGGGTCCAAATGAGCATTTTTGAATTTTTAATGTTGGAAAGCCTTGAAAGGCATTGGAGCATGTTTATTTAGTGTTTATAGATGATTTTGAGTCATTGGTTTAAGTGCCAAGTTACCAGAAGTCAAAATGCAATTTTTGAGCAACAAAAGTTGTCAAAAAGTTGTCAAAAGTTGTCAAAAAGTGGTTTTTGGTGGTTTTGGTTAGTTCCAGCCTGTATCTGTCCATACAAGGGCTTCAACAAGCTGTCACATGTATATAAACCATGTTCCAATCATTGTATGGGTTGTTCATTTTGGAAAATTAAGAGAAATACTTATTTTGCTCTCATTTTTGTGAGTTTTTAACTAATTTTCTGCACTTTTGAGAGTACAGTCCATACCATGGCTCCATGAGTCCGTACTGAACCTGTTTTTGAGTGATGTGATCTCCTTTGATGTTTTAGTAGTGATCTCTGATCTTTTCTTGGGGTTTGGAACAAGTTTTGTTTGAAGTGCTCTTGAAAAAGGCATTATTTTGTGGTTCCAATGGAAGATTATTCATGGTCCAACTAATTTCTTCAAGGTCTCTTCATCCATGGCTTTGAGGGAATTTTTTGGATCTGTACATACTGTACCATACATCCATTTTCCTTTTCTAGCAATGTACAAGTGTTTGTAAGCCCATGGCAAGTGTGTGAAGTGAGCAACTTGGCTTGGGTATTCTCAAGTTTGTTTAAATGGTACTTTGTTGTTCATAGTACTGTACCTTGAAATGTTAAAGAAGAAACAAGTTGGAAAGAGTCAGCATTATACTTTACCATCCTTGTCTCTCCCATGACTTGGTTGGATGTAAGAGGCAAAGGTGTAAAACGGACTGCAAAACAGTGAGTCACTGTTTCATTGTTAGATCCTCATTGCCAACCTCTCTAAATGGATAGTGTGAAATGATGTATTCCTCTTTCTTGCATCATGAAAATGTATTTGCAAGTGGTTTCAATGTGGAGAAAATAATATACACCATTTGATTGTAAAGGACCTAAATAAGGATCCTAGAAAAAGTGTATTTTTTTGTCACAGTCTTATAAGGCTGTCATGTTTTGTGGCATCCTTTGAGTGGTCAACTTTTAAGATCTTTAAGAGGCTATATGTATTGTTTTTGCCTTTCCATTAACACCCCTTTGCAGGCCAGCGACAGATCAAATAAATAAATCAAAACAAAGAAAGGAAGTTGCTGTCAAAAATGCACCTTATTGCTGTCAAAAAAATGCAGTGAGGCGGTGAATGAGCAGCAGTCATAAAGAATCCTTTCTTATTTGCTTTGCAGGGTTCCCCAACTTATGTCAAGTCTTGGTTGCATCCATATTTGATATATTTCCATTGTACTTTGGTTTACAAATGTTGAAAATGCATACAAAACATTAAAAACATTGCTGTCCCAGTCTTTAGACTGTTATTTTCTGAGTAAATGCAGCAGTATGGTACTTGTTTGATAAAATGACAGTGTGCCTAGTTAAGTTTTAAATCCTTGGAAGTGTTGGCCATATTTTATAGCCAAGTGTGAACCATTTAATTTGGGTCTAGCATCATGGAGGAAACCTTTAATTTGCAAACCCTCACCAAAACTCTTAAAAACTCTTGAAAAGTGCCTATTTTGTGGGACAGCACTAAAACAGTCCGTACAGTACTTGCCATAGCAAAAATCCTTGAGCTTTCAACATCAAATGACCACATCTCCAGGGGTTTGTCATGGAGTTTAGCAGGTTGAGCAGGGTGAACAAATTTCACTAAAAACTAGGGCTAATTCTAGTAGCCTTTTTGGAGCAAATTTGACCAATTCATGAAATCGGTAAGGAAGGGGAAGAAATTGGTTGTTTCAAATCATCAAAATTGATGAGTAGAGACCTAAGACACCCTACTACAACATCCAAAGCATTGTATTGAGCCATTTGATCAAATTGACCTTTTGCACCTAGAAAGTTGCTTTGAGTATCCCTATGTTCTTTGCATCCAATTGAGAAATTTCCATTCTTGAGAAGTGAAGGACAGTCATCATACTTTGCAGACCTGTTTAGATGCTCAGTCAACACATTAATATGATTGAAATCCTTAAAGGTGCAAACAAGGTTAGGTAAACCATGGTTCTCCAACAGTTGCCCATTCCTGGAAGAGAGGAGATTCAGCCAGTTGGACAACCAAACTTGTTCATTTTTGGTGACACACAAGAGGACCTCATTTCAGACTTGAATGCCTTAGCATGGAAGGTTAGGAGGAGTGATGTCCAATACAATAGGGTACAAAGAGTGTTGAATAGAGAGGAGGAGATAGGAGAAAGGTTTGGAAGAATCCCATTTGTGCCTAGGGATTGATTGCACATTGAGAACAAAGCCCACCAACCTCAGAAGAAGGCTAACCTTCTATCATCCCTCCTCATCATAGTGGTATCAGAGCCAATTCAGATTTGGGTTGAGAGATTAGCATATGTCTGGTAGTGAGTCAGTGGGAGACAACACCGACAACATGGTGACCAATGCAGAGTTAGCAAAGAGGATGGAGGATCAGGGTGAAGAAAATAGACTCCTTAGGGAAAGATTACAACAACTTGAAAGAAAGTTGAACCAAGTAGAAGTCAAGACCGAAGAAGTCAGTGAGAGAGTAGAAAGTGCTAAAGATAAGAAGGAAACCTTAGAGGAAGAAATCCCAGAACCAGATCCAATCTTGGATAAAGAACAAGAAACCTTTTTACAAGCTTTGAAAGCTTTGACTAGAAAGGCCCTAGATGGAGTGTCCCTTTTTAGTGGTAAGATGGAACCAGAAGCACTAATGGAGTGGATAGAGGGTCTAGAGAATCACTTTGAATGTGATGGCATTACTGAAGCACAGAAAGTGAAGGTAGCCAAATCCAAAATGAGAGGGGCAGCCTTGACCTGGTGGAAATTCATCCAAGAGGAAAGGGTGAAAGAGGGAAAGAAACCCATAACCACCTGGAAGACAATGGTGACTAAGATCAAAGACACCTACATGCCTGAAGATTATGAAATCCAGTTGCATAGGAAGAGACAAAACTTGAGGCAGAAAGACCTAGATGTCAGTAGTTACACTGAAGAATTCCAAAAACTAAGCCTTAGATCTAAGGTACAAGAAGATGAAAATGTCAGAGTAGCTAGGTATCTCAATGGGTTAAGATGGAATATTCAGGAAGAGTTAAGCCTATGGTGTCCCAACACATTACAGAAGTGTTATCAATTAGCATTGAAGGTAGAAGAGAGAAACAAGAAGAAACAAGAACATAATGGTAGAGGCAGAGGCAAAGGAAACAGAGGCAGTCATAGAGGCAGTTTTGGGGGAAGATACACAGATCATAGGTCCCAGGGAGAGTCTAAGCTTATTGAGCAAAGCGGGGATTCTCAGAGCAGACCCAACTATAGGGGTAGGGGATCAGGCAACCCAGGAAGGGGTAGATCTAATGGACCTGGAAGATGTTCATACTTCTCCACCATGAAGTGTTACAACTGTCAGAAACTAGGCCAACCAGCATATAGATGCCCAGAAAAGCCAAGCTCATCTCAAGGAGGTGATAAGAGAGTCCATTTTGTGCAAGAAGAAACCACACCAAGTCAAAGGTGTCTACCATCAGAAGAAGGGGAAAACCTCATGATCAGGAGGATCCTCATGAAAGAGCCATCTCAAAAAGATATGTCTCAAAGGAAAGCTCTTTTCAGGATCAAATGTAAGATCCAAGGAAAGGTGTGCAAAGTTATCATTGACTCAGGATCAACTGATAACATCATATCAGAAGAAGCTGCTACAAAACTTCATCTACCTAGAATACAGCATAATGAGCCCTACAAGGTCACATGGTTGGAAAAAAGGCAGCATGTATTAGTGAGTGAACAAACATGGGTAGAGTTTAACATAGGTGAGTACCAAGATAATATTTTGTGTGATATACTACCTATGGATGCTTGTCATTTGCTTTTAGGAAGACCTTGGCAATTTGACAGGAAAGCACAATATGATGGAGAAAAGAACTCATACTCATTTTTCAAGAATGGTATCAACTATAAAATTCAATCCCTTAATGAAGAGAGTGAGGGCAGCAAACCAAAAGTTCCCAACATTTTGTTAGTTGGTGAAAAGGAGTTCATTCATACCCTAAAAGAAGGTGATGGCATAGGTTTTGCATTAGTAACTAAACCAGTTGATGAAAAGAAAGAAAAGAAGGTAGAAATCCCATATGAGGTGCAGCAACTTCTAGATCAGTTTAAGTCAATTGTTAATGATGGTCAACCAACCTCTCTACCTCCTCAGAGAGCCATTAGCCACCAGATAGATTTCATCCCAGGTGCATCCTTACCAAACAAAGCTGCTTACAAAATGACACCTGAACAAAATCAGGAAGTGGCAAGACAAATCCAAGAGCTATTAGACCAAGGATTGATTAGAAAAAGTATTAGTCCATGTGCAGTACCCACAGTGTTAGCACCTAAGAAAGGTGGGGCTTGGAGACTTTGTACAGATTCAAGAGCAATAAACAGGATCACAATCAGGTATAGATTCCCCATTCCTAGGATAGAAGATCTTATGGATTGTTTAGGGGGAGCAAAATATTTCAGTAAGATAGACCTAAAAAGTGGTTATCATCAAATCCGCATCAAAGAGGGAGATGAATGGAAAACAGCTTTCAAGACAAATGAGGGGTTGTATGAATGGCTAGTCATGCCATTTGGGTTAACAAATGCACCCAGTACATTCATGAGATTGATGAATGAGGTGTTACATGACTTCATAGGCAGGTTTGTAGTTGTGTACCTTGATGACATCTTAATTTTCAGTCAAACCAAGGAAGAACACCTCCAACATTTGCAGATTGTCTTACAAAGATTGAATGATGAACAACTTACTATCAACCTAGAAAAATGTGATTTCCTCAAGCAAGAGCTGGTCTATTTGGGTTTTGTTGTGTCAGGGGGTGATTTGAAGATGGATCCAGATAAGGTAGAAGCCATAGTTAATTGGCCAACCCCTAAGAATGCTAGTGATGTCAGGAGTTTTCATGGACTTGCTCAATTTTATAGGAAATTTATTAGAGGTTTTAGTGAAATATGTGCACCAATGTTGGAAACCATTAAGGGTGGTGTGAAAGTGAAATTTCAGTGGACAGAAGCAGCCAACAGGGGATTTGAATTGTTGAAAGTCAGAGTTGCTACCCAACCAGTGTTGATTCTACCTAGTTTTGACAAATTGTTTACCTTAGAGTGTGATGCAAGTAATATTGCTATTGGTGCTGTTTTGAGTCAGGATAATAGACCTGTTGCATTTTTCAGTGAAAAGCTTAATGATGCTAAGAGGAAATACTCTTCATATGATCTTGAAATGTATGCTTTGGTTTAGGCACTTAGGAAATGGAGGCATTACCTTCTTCCTAAAGAATTTGTGGTTTACACTGACAACCAGGCACTTAGTTTTCTCAATTCACAGGATAAGCTTAGTCACAGACATGTTAAATGGGTAGAGTCTTTGCAAGCATATACCTTTACTTTGAAGCATAAGAAAGGACAGTGCAATAAAGTAGCTGATGCATTGAGTAGAAGGTTACTTACTGTTCAAGAAATTCAGATTAGAAGTATTGGTATAGAATGTTTTTAGGATTTATATCCACATGATTCTGATTTTACTGATATTTACAAGGTTTGTCAAGATTTTCAGAATACTTTTCATAGTGAATATGCTGACTATACTTTGCAGAATGGATTGTTATTCAGGGGTGGACAGCTGTGTGTGCCAAAAGGTTCGATGAGGGAGAATCTGATACAGGAAAAGCACAATGGTTGCTTGAGTGGTCACTTTGGTCTTAATAAGACTTTGGAATTGGTTCAGAGGCACTATTTTTGGCCTAAGATGCAGGCAGATGTCAGGAAATATGTTGAGCAATGCATGGTATGTCAGAAAGCCAAGGGTACTAGCACTAATGCTGGTTTGTATCAGCCTCTTCCCATACCTTCTAGGCCTTGGGATTGTATCAGTATGGATTTTGTGGTAGGTTTGCCCAGGACTAAAGCAGGGTGTGATAGTATTTTTGTGGTTGTTGACAGATTCAGCAAAATGGCACATTTCATACCTTGCAAAACTACTAATGATGCTAATCACATTGCTTTTCTTTTCTTTAAGGAAGTTGTAAGAATTCATGGTTTGCCATCCAGTATTGTATCTGATAGAGATGCTAAGTTTTTGGGTCATTTTTGGAAAACTTTATGGAAGAAATTGGGTACTAACTTGTCTTTTGGCTCAGCTTACCATCCACAGATAGATGGCCAAACAGAAGTGGTGAACAGAACATTGGGTAATCTACTCAGATGTCTTACCAAAGAATATGGGCAAAGTTGGGATCAACTCATCCATCAGGCAAAGTTTGCATACAATGACAGTGTAAATAGATCCACTGGTAAGAGCCCATTTCAGATTTTTTATGGAATGCATCCTAGAGGTGTTTTTGAGTTAAATGATGTAACTAATTTGTAGCATGTGAGTGGTACAGGAGAAGATATGGCACAGTCTATGAAAGAAATTCATGAGCAGGTACAGAAGTCTTTATAGGAAACTACTCAAAAAGTTAAGGAGAGAGTTGATGCTTCAAAAAGAGATGTTCAATTTTTAGTGGGTGATTATGTGATGGTCCATCTCAACAAGTCACGGTTACAGAAAGGAGTGCCTACTAAGTTGCAAATGAGAAGAGTAGGACCATGCAAAATCTTGGCTAAATATGGCCATAATGCTTACAAAGTTGATTTGCCTAATGAAGTTTCTATGTCTCCTATTTTCAATGTTGCAGATTTGGTGCCATTCAAAGGGGAGCTACCAATA
The DNA here is from genome assembly GCF_030272615.1 of Cryptomeria japonica. Lineage (NCBI taxonomy): Eukaryota > Viridiplantae > Streptophyta > Pinopsida > Cupressales > Cupressaceae > Cryptomeria > Cryptomeria japonica. The sequence goes on from NC_081412.1 coordinate 327,861,553, forward strand.
GATTCACAAAGAGTTTCAGATCTTTCTCTCCCCTCTTCTTCTACTCCCATTCCTCAGCAGGTACTAGATTCAAGAATCATCAAAAAGACAAGACACCATACCTACTTGGAGCATCTCATCAAGTGGAAGGATAAACCAGCTTCTAAAGCCACATGGATACCTGAAAGTGACTTTCTCAAAGCTGGAATTCCTCTTTCTTTACTGCCCAAAGGAGTCACATGACTTCTTTGTCCTTAGGGGAGTATGGTGCAGGAGCACCTGAGCACCTGAATGCTCAAATCCTAGCAGGTATAACATTTTATTGCAAATTAAGCATGTGTGTTTATTTTATGCTTCTATTAGGTTTAATAGGTTTTTTTTGTGGTTTAATAAGGCTTGGAACTCATTTGTGTTTAAGAGTTTCCAAGATTTTTGTTTTTTTGCTCGGCAAGCTAAAAATTGTCAATTTTGGGTCCAAATGAGCATTTTTGAATTTTTGATGTTGGAAAGCCTTGAAAGGAATTGGAGAATGTTTATTTAGTGTTTATAGATGATTTTGAGTCATTGGTTTGAGTGCCAAGTTACCAGAAGTCAAAATGCAATTTTTGAGCAACAAAAGTTGTCAAAAAGTTGTCAAAAGTTGTCAAAAAGTGGTTTTTGGTGGTTTTGGTTAGTTCCAGCCTGTACCTGTCCATACAAGGGCTTCAACAAGTTGGAACATGTATATAATCCATGTTCCAATCATTGTATGGGTTGTTCATTTTGGAAAATTAAGAGAAATACTTATTTTGCTCTCATTTTTGTGAGTTTTTAACTAATTTTCTGCACTTTTGAGAGTACAGTCCGTACCATGGCTCCATGAGTCCGTACTGAACCTGTTTTTGAGTGATGTGATCTCCTTTGATGTTTTAGTAGTGATCTCTGATCTTTTCTTGGGGTTTGGAACAAGTTTTGTTTGAAGTGCTCTTGAAAAAGGCATTGTTTTGTGGTTCCAATGGAAGATTATTCATGGTCCAACTAATTTCTTCAAGGTCTCTTCATCCATGGATTTGAGGGAATTTTTTGGATCTGTACATACTGTACCATACATCCATTTTCCTTTTCTAGCAATGTACAAGTGTTTGTAAGCCCATGGCAAGTGTGTGAAGTGAGCAACTTGGCTTGGGTATTCTCAAGTTTGTTTAAATGGTACTTTGCTGTTCATAGTACTGTACCTTGAAATGTTAAAGAAGAAACAAGTTGGCAAGAGTCACCATTATACTTTACCATCCTTGTCTCTCCCATGACTTGGTTGGATGTAAGAGGCAAAGGTGTAAAACGGACTGCAAAACAGTGAGTCACTGTTTCATTGTTAGATCCTCATTACCAACCTCTCTAAATGGATAGTGTGAAATGATGTATTCCTCTTTCTTGCATCATGAAAATGTATTTGCAAGTGGTTTCAATGTGGAGAAAATAATATACACCATTTGATTGTAAAGGACCTAAATAAGGATCCTAGAAAAAGTGTATTTTTTTGTCATAGTCTTATAAGGCTGTCATGTTTTGTGGCATCCTTTGAGTGGTCAACTTTTAAGATCTTTAAGAGGCTATATGTATTGTTTTTGCCTTTCCATTAACACCCCTTTGCAGGCCAGCGACAGATAAAAGAAATAAATCAAAACAAAGAAAGGAAGTTGCTGTCAAAAATGCACCTTATTGCTATCAAAAAAATGCAGTGAGGCGGTGAATGAGCAGCAGTCATAAAGAATCCTTTCTTATTTGCTTTGCAGGGTTCCCCAACTTATGTCAAGTCTTGGTTGCATCCATATTTGATATATTTCCATTGTACTTTGGTTTACAAATGTTGAAAATGCATACAAAACATTAAAAACATTGATGTCCCAGTCTTTAGACTGTTATTTTCTGAGTAAATGCAGCAGTATGGTACTTGTTTGATAAAATGACAGTGTGCCCAGTTAAGTTTTAAATCCTTGGAAGTGCTGGCCATATGTTATAGCCAAGTGTGAACCATTTAATTTGGGTCTAGCATCATGGAGGAAACCTTTAATTTGCAAACCCTCACCAAAACTCTTAAAAACTCTTGAAAAGTGCCTATTTTGTGGGACAGCACTAAAACAGTCCGTACAGTACTTGCCATAGCAAAAATCCTTGAGATTTCAACATCAAATGACCACATCTCCAGGGGTTTGTCATGGAGTTTAGCAGGTTGAGCAGGGTGAACAAATTTCACTAAAAACTAGGGCTAATTCTAGTAGCCTTTTTGGAGCAAATTTGACCAATTCATGAAATCGGTAAGGAAGGGGAAGAAATTGGTTGTTTCAAATCATCAAAATTGATGAGTAGAGACCTAAGACACCCTACTACAACATCCAAAGCATTGTATTGAGCCATTTGATCAAATTGACCTTTTGCACCTAGAAAGTTGCTTTGAGTATCCCTACGTTCTTTGCATCCAATTGAGAAATTTCCATTCTTGAGAAGTGAAGGACAGTCATCATACTTTGTAGACCTGTTTAGATGCTCAGTCAACACATTAATATGATTGAAATCCTTAAAGGTGCAAACAAGGTTAGGTAAACCATGGTTCTCCAACAGTTGCCCATTCTTGGAAGAGAGGAGATTCAGCCAGTTGGACAACCAAACTTGTTCATTTTTGGTGACACACAAGAGGACCTCATTTCAGACTTGAATGCCTTAGCATGGAAGGTTAGGAGGAGTGATGTCCAATACAATAGGGTACAAATAGTGTTGAATAGAGAGGAGGAGATAGCAGAAAGGTTTGGAAGAATCCCATTTGTGCCTAGGGATTGATTGCACATTGAGAACAAAGCCCACCAACCTCAGAAGAAGGATAACCTTCTATCATCCCTCCTCATCAATATGATAGAGTAGTAACAAGATCAACACCCTAAAAGGTGGAAATTCTCCTACACACACTATCCCAATGTCACACAAACACCCAAGTGTCTCATACCCAAACTACTATGAAATGCATTTCCTAAGTAAACTTAAGTAAAGTGTAATTATATCCAAGATGAATAAATAATTACACCAATAGTTTGGCATTTCTTGGTACTTAGATGTTTTTCACATCTAGTGTTGCCATTAATGCCAAAGGGAGAGATTGTTGGCCATTTGGTGGAATTGATTATGTGTCGCATTGATGTTTTGTCATTGATGCCAACACTAGTCATTTGGATGCTTTATCGGCACCCTTCTGGTCCTGGTAGGCTGAGTGGTTTCTGATTGATTTGGATATGGCATGATCCGGTATGATTTGGTTATGGAATTGGCTTGTTCATGATACTCATGATCATATTTAGTGAGTTGGTTTTGGTTTGGTGATTGGATGTTATCTTGTTTTCTTAGAAGCTTGGTTTCTGGTTTCGGCGAGGGTTTCATTGGCAGAGCTTTTGATGAAGATCTTTGATGAATTGCTAAGTGGTGTTGGTGCAACTTTTGGTGGAGTTTTAGGATGCTGATGGTCATCATGTTCGAGACTTGGAAGAAGGAGATCATTGTTGTAGCATGTGGAACTATACTGGGTCCCTATTGATCTAGGTTATGGACCGGCTTTAATGTAACGTGTGGATTGGGCCTCTCGATGTGTTTCTGGGATGTCTTATGTGTTGGATATTATTCATTTGGTCTAAGGCCAACATGGTTTGTAATTATGTAATGAGTTTATTATCTGGCGGCCAACGTAATTGTTTATGGTCGAGGGTTTGTATATATATATGTAAGATCTCATTGTAGATCATATTGTAGATATATATGGTTATGGAAAGGGAATATAATGTGTGAATAATGTAATATCATTTAGGCAGAGGATTTGGTCGATCATTAGAGATCAAATTGGGTTTATGTAAGAGGATTTAGTACTCCAGTATTGAGCTTAACAGGAACTGTACTCAAGCATAGGAGATTCTATTTTTTGCAGTTCAACACTTCTCCGGATTGTAGTCTGGATTTATATTTAGTCAGTGAGACTCCTTTTGTGATGAGCAGTGTGCTCTAGGATATTGGCCTTCCTACAAGTGTAGGACCCTCAATTGTAATTCACATACTTACTGCAGAAGTATTATCTGACTGTGGGTAGGCTTCCCACCATGGTTTTTTCCTTTACCAGATTTTTCACATACAAATGTTGGTGTCATGTGGATGGTATTTATTTTGTGATTATTGTTTATGCTTAATTGGTTTAACTACTATTTTGGTATTAATGTTTTGGGTTCTGGTATTGAAGTTTCTATTACTAATAGTTCTATAATCTATGACAACTGATTCACCCCCCCCTCAGTTGTCTTCCGGTTATTTGAATTGTCTAACAAAAGATTTGTTAGGGAATCTAAAGTCTTGAAGTCCATTTTATTCTTGTATGAACGTGGATCTGGGTAAAGGATAAGCTTGCCTAAAATCTTCATTTTCTTTCTCAATACTGTTAGGACCCGGAGGCAACTGAGAGGGGGGGTGAATCAGTTGTCAATTAATTTCAACCCACATATAACTTAATCAAACTTGATACTTAATACTGATAAACCAAACTTAATGTCAGTTGACATATTAGTAGTTAATATTAATATCAGTGAAACTCAATGCATATAACAGAAAAAAAATAAAAAAAATACATACATCCACAACACATCACAAAGATTTGTACATGGAAACCCTGTAAGGGAAAAAACCATGGTGGGAAACCTTACCCACAATCAGATGATACTACTACAGATAGTATGTGTATACAAATGGGGTTTGCACATGCAGAAAGGCCAACCACCTAGAGCTCACTGCTCAATCACAAAATAGGAGTCACACTGACTACAATTGGATGATTAAATCCAATGATAATGTACTACTCAAAGTAGCATCTCCAATTTTAGATTCAATACCAGTTAAGCTCTAACAATCACCTTCAAACCTTCCTTGAACCTTCTCTATGTTCTGCTCATATGATCTTCAATATTCACACATACCATGTTAAAATACCATAACCATATATCGTCCCTCTATTCTATTTCTTCCTTTTTTCATCTCACAAATGAGATCTTACATATATACCAAAACCTAAGACCAAATGTGTAGGTCATCTTTACTAAGAATATTACAATTAAAGTAATTACAGATAAGTCAAGATGTGATGCATCATGTCGACTCAATACATTTACAACAATATCCAATTAATTAAATCATCTCCATAACGTGTCGTGCTGATTTGGAATAGATAATGCATGTCGGTCCATAACCTAGACCAATTTGTCGGTAACAACAAATAACCTAATTAGATTAATAACCAAACTACCAAAACCAAGTGTCCAAACCATGTCTTTTACATAACCAAGTGATCTCCAGATGATAACAAGTCATCCTCAGTGTCGATGAACAATATAATCTATCGGTGAGTGGTATACTGGTGATTGTACATAAGTCACTGAACTTGCCAGTGAACACAATATGTCAGTTCAACATAACTAAAGATCTCCAGAAGGATAAGTGTTGATAAGTGTTGACATCAATGACAAAACCATTGCAATGCATCCATAATACCAACAATCTCCCCCTTTGGCATTGATGGCAACACAAGATGGAAAAACATCTAAGTGCCAAAATAGAATGCCAAAAACCAAAAACCAACAATCTCCAGAATAGATCAATTCCAGAAATTAAAATACAAATGCAGAGAGTATATATCACTCCCCCAATAAGTAATCTCTCCCCAAAGGATAATGTATGTTTTTCCATAGATTCTCCCCCTTTGACATCAAATTCCAAAGCAATATATATACCAGATACAACCAATTCATAGAACCAATTACAATAACTAATTGTTATATCCAACTTCTCCCCCTGAGAAATAGCTCTCCTTCATCAAAGCCAAAAAAAAAGTTTCTCTATTAGTTTTGTCAGTTTGATGCCAATCATCAGTTGTCTAAGTCTCTACCGGTGAGGGTATAACCCCAAGCTGCTCTCTGAGATACTCAAAAGTTTCCTTAGGCAAAGGCTTAGTAAAGATATCCACAATCTTCTCTTTAGTATTCACATAAACCAATCTCACTTCTTTTGCTTCAACATTCTCTTTCAGAAACTTATATTTGATAGAAACATGTTTAGTTTTAGAGTGAAATATCAGATTCTTAGATATATCAATTGTTGTTAAATTATCACTGGGAAATGATTATAGGTTCCTTTTAATTTTACCTTAATTTCCTTCAACATTTGCTTAATCCATAATACCTGAGTACAATTAGTTGTTGCTGCAACATATTCTAATTTTGTTATTGATAATGATGTACAACTCTATTTCTTGCTCAACCATGAAATCAATCTGCTACCAAGAATGAATGCCCCGCCGGTGGTGCTCTTTCTTTCATCTACATCTCCTGGTCAATTAGCATCGGTGTATGCACATAAATCAAAATTTTCATCTTTAGGATACCATAAACCAAGATTTGTTGTGCCTTGTAGATATCAAAAAATCCTTTTCACTGTTGATTCATGATTTTCTCTAGGATTACTCTGAAATATTGAAACAATACATACTGCATTCATTATATCAGGTCTTGTTTGTGTCAAATACAATAAACCTCCAATCATAGATTTATATCTTGTCGAATTAATAGGAGTTGAATCATCCTTTAATGACAGTTTATCAGTTGTAGTCATAGTAGTACTTACCAGTTTAGAGTTTTCCATACCAAATTTCTTCAGTAGTTCCTTCAAGTACTTTGTTTGACATATGAATATACATTTATTAGTCTATGAAATCTACAATTCTAAAAAGAATTTTATCTCCCCAATCATAGACATTTCAAATTCTTCCTGCATTTTATTAGCAAAGTCTTTACACAATCCATCTTCTCCTCCAAAAATGATGTCATCAACAAAAACTTCAATAACCAAGATGTCTTCATTAGTCACTTTGAATATAAGTTGTTTTCAGCATTACCTTTAGTGTAACCAAGATTCAAAATATATTTGTCCAAACTAGCATACCAAGCTCTAGGAGCTTGCTTCAATCCATATAAAGCTTTCCTTAATCTACAAATCATATCTTTATCATTTGTCAATGAAAATCCATCAGGTTGTTCAATGTAAACTTCTTCTTAAAGATCACCATTCAAAAATGCATATTTTACATCCATTTGATATACTTTATAGTTCTTGTGTGCTGCAAATGCAAGAAATAATCAGACTACCTCAATTATAGCTACCGGTGTAAAGGTTTCATTGTAATCAATTCCCTATTTCTGTGAATACCCTTTACACACTAATCTTGCTTTGTTTCTGATTACCTTACCATATTCATTAAGTTTATTTATGAATACCCATTTAGTTCCAATTACATTTTTGTCTTTAGGTCGGGGAACCAATGTCCATGTATTGTTCTTTTCAATTTGTTCTAATTCATCTTCCATAGCTTTAATCCAATGTTTATCTTCACATGCCTCAATAACATATGTTGGTTCAATATAACCAAATATCTCCATAAGGATAAGTGTTGATAAGTGTTGACATCAATGACAAAACCAATGCAACACATCCATAATACCGACAAATACCCCTACTCATAGGCAAATTAAAATTACTGACATAATGGGGTGTAAACTTGGAACTCTGTCGAATGCTTACCTAGGTCTTCCCCTTTGTCCCAGCCCTCCTCCAAAAACCTTTTGGTCAAGTCTTATTGATAGATTTCACAAGATGTTGGTGAGGTGGAAAGGTGCCCTCCTTAGCCAAGCTAGTAAACTCCTTCTCATCAAAGCTTCCTTGTAGAATCTTTCAGTTTATGCCATGAGTTTATTTAAAGTCTCGGCTAAATTTGTAGATCGTATGGAGAAAATTCAAAAGACCTTCTTGTGGACTGGTTTTGAAACTAAAAATAGATTGTATCTTCTATCGTGGGAACAGGTTTTCTCCCCTAAAAATCTTAGTGGCCTGGCCCTTAGAAACATTTGGGATTTTAATAAGGCTTTGTTAACCAAACATTTTTGGAGGCGCCTTAAAGAAGATAATGAATGGACTTCTATATTCCATCATAAATATCATATTCATGGCATTCAAAATGCTCTGGAAAATTATTTTCTACCCCTTGCGTCTTCCGATATGTGGAAGAATTTTTTTAAATCTAAGGATATTATGGCTCAAGGAATGAGATAGTCTCTTGGAGATGGTAGAAATATTCATTTCTGGGATGATTGGTGGGTGGGGGAAGGCTCTTTATCCACCTTTACATGGGTAGACCACCTCAAGGATAGATGTGTTAGACTTGTTGGCATCTAGGTTGCTGATTATATTCGGGATGGGGCCTGGATTGATCCTGTCAGTATTGATCTGTCCCTTCATCTTGTTTAGGAGTGGTTTTCATGGATTCATATTCCCTCTTTCCATGTTTTTGATGAGGTTTTTTGGAGTGGATCACCCTCTAGGGATTTCTCAGTCTCTCATGCTTTTTAGCTCATCACTAAGACCCTCTCTTCGACCCCTTTCTGGGCTGGTATCTGGAACAATATCTTGATCCCTAAAACCAATTTTTTTTCTGGCTTTCTATGTACGAGAAAGTTTTTACCATTGATAATCTTTGTAAAATGGGTATAGTGATCCTCAACAGATGTTTCCTATGTAAAGAGAATGTGGAAAATGCTAATCACCTCCTCCTACATTGTTCCTTTGATGTTGAGGTCTGGGTTTTTTTCTTTCAGTTGTGGGATTTTTGGTGGATTTGGCCGAGTAACATTAGGGATTGTTGGTCCCAGTGGGTTTGCCCCTTGGTGAATCCCTCTCTTATGATGCTCTAGAGCTGCATGATGCCTCACATTGCTTGGGTTTTGTGGAAGGAAAGAAATAATAGGATCTTCAGGGATAGGGAATCCTCACCTATTGTTATGGCTCATAGAATTTAGAACAGTATTAAAGAAAAAAATTTATCATCCTGCCCTAGTCACAAAGGAGACCCTCAGAATGACATCTTTCAGCAGGATTTAGAATCATCAGTAGATGGAACTTAAACTAGGATATCTCTATTCCAATTGCCAAGATAAGACAACCCAGAAGTAATGTTATTTGGATCCCTTTGCCTAGCAGATGGATTAAAATTAATATTGATGAGGCAACTAAGGGTAACCCTAGGTCGGCTAGTTGTGGGGGAGTTGCTAGGGATCACATTGGTAAGTTTGTCTCAGTGGTGGCACTCCTCTTGGGCACCCAGTCAAACCACTACTCTGAGGCTTACATGGCTTACATTGGTTTGCAAATGGTGGTTAGAAAACGGATCGACCATGTCTGGCTAGAGAGTGATTCGATGAACATAATCAAATACATTAATAGACACCAGGAGCCAAGTTGGACAATCAAGCATTTGATCAAAGAATGTAATCTTATGATTTCCAATCTAGATTATTTTAAAGCATCTCACACGTATCGGGAAGGAAATGCCCCTGTTGATTATATGGCAAATCTAGGGGTGGACTATGTGGAGGTTAAATGGTGAATGAAAATGGAAAGTTTCTCGAGAAACCTATGTGAGTTGACTAGAAAGGACACCAAATTAATTGGCCACTCATTACCAATTCATAATGGCAGAATGTTGTTGGGATAATATCTTTTGGTGGAAGTTTTTCACGCCTCCCAATTCTAGCTATTCTAGAGGCTTCACTTGTTTCTAGTCAGGTTTGTTGTTGTGTGTTCTGGGTGTGTTTTCTTGCACTTTTAGAATTATGAATTTCATGGGGGGCGATAAGAATAAGATGGAAACTACCTCTTTTAAGAACTGGAAAAGGAATACTAAGGTTTGGAATGAGATTTCAGACAGGGTTCTGGTGTTGTATATGGAAAGGTTGAAGGGGAATTCGTTGAGTGCCACTAAAGATTTTGTGAGAGGTTGGGATAATGGTACCCTAAAGGTCTATGGAAATGAGTTAGGATTGATGAAGATTTCATCGTTGAAATTACTAGTATGCAGATGAAGGGAAGGAAGTTTTATAGAGAATGGAAATCTACAGAAGAAGCTATCTCCACATTCTTCGACAAGCAGAAGGAGCGGGATAGGGTTCAGAAGATGGATGATGGTGGTTACAATTGGAAGGATCTTCAGATGCCTTGGGCTAATGTGGCGAAGGTTATCATGAGATACATCACTCTTGATGGCCAGTATGCGAGTATTCTTTCCTACCACTTTGTCATTTTGAATCACTTCAGGCATGATAGAAAAATTTCTATTATGTTTTATTTGCTATCTTCCTTAAGGCATAGTCTAGAGAAACATGCAGAGAATATGGATAATCCAGTCCTCCATGAGGGCCTTATTTGTCTTATTATGGATTATGCCAAATCTTATGAAGTCAAGTTGTCCCCTGTTTTGAATACACATGTTTCTTCTTCCAACCCAGAGGTTCAGGTGGTTTCTGACATGGATTTGGAAGGGGAAGATAGCACACTTGCCAAGGACTGGCAGGATCAAGACTTGTCTGATGACCCTAAGTATTTTCTTCATACTAGTGAGGATCCCATTAAGAATATAACCCCTGGCACAGGTAGTAGTAGGCGCAACAAGCACCCTAGGTGGGCCGCTAGCAAATATAAAAATATGGGTACCAAGTCTATTGACTTTGTTTCTCCCAAATCTAAGAAGCCCAAATCTGGAAAAAGCAGGGGCCAATAAAGATAGTGAACAGGAGATTGAAATCAACATCCCCATAGACATTGATCATAGGAAACAGGGGAGGGTTTTCATTGACCCAGATTTACATAAATGTATTTCCTTTATAGCCAGAGCAAGTTAGATTGTCTCTGGAAGATGAGCATGGAGATTTAATTGTTAAAAGAGGGTATAAAGGGTATTGTGGATACATTTATGGACAACCCTAGACCCAGTAATATGGAGAAACTCCTTCATTTGACCCAGAAAGTTAGTGAGGACATGGACGAGATGAAATCAAATCATGAAAGAAGAATATGTAATATGGAGGTTAGCTTGGAAAAAATTAAAGGAAGTTTAACACATCTGGTAGAGATCAGAAATGTTGTCATGAATAATAGTTTTGAAGGCTTGATGAGGGTCAATAATATGATTGCAGACTATAGGGTAGATCTCATTGCTAGTGTGATTCCTTCGGATTCCAAGAAGAAAAAGAAAGTGTAGGTTGCAGGTGGTCAGATTTCTCATTCCCATACTACGCAAGGTCTGTGTACCCATACCAGGAGCAAGACCCAGAAGCAAGGTAGCTCCAGATTTATCATGGACGAGTTGGAGGCTATTAATAGGAAATTTATTCAAGAGAATGTAGATCTATTTCATTCTTATTAATAGGTCTTTGTTTCTTCTGGTTTCAATCTATTTTGTGTTTTAGGTTGTTTTGTGAGCTTGGCCCAAGATGGTTTGGCTTTTTTTGTTGGTTCTATTCTTTGATGCTTATTCTCTGGTTATTGTAAAACTTTTGGGTTTTGGTTCCCTATAAAACTCATTTACCTTAATCAAAAACATAGTAATTTATGTGGGGAAAACTCTTCCGAGAGAGAAAATCCACTCCAAAAGTCATCCAATATATTATTCAACAATCAACAAAAGATTACAATATACTTGCAAAGAAATCTCTTCGCAGGAGTACCACTAATCATAAATTTAGAGGTAACTCAATAGCCATAAGACTCTTACACACAACCTCTATCTCACACACCTCATATATAGGAGATACAATACAAGAAACCGTCAAACGGTATTATAAAATCGTGGGCTAAAACCACCTAATAAAGTGGAGCCAACCTTATCTCCTATCTAGATGCCCTATGATGTGTCAAAGAACACATCAACACATGTCCCTCCCTTTTACAGCTCATTTATGTGTCTGATGCATTTTATATTTCATATTTCAGGAGTACAAACTTTTGGAGGCCATAACTTGTGAACCGTGTGTCCGATTGATGAACTGTTTGAAGTGTCGAAAAGCTCGGAAAGTCCTCTATCACCTTGTAAATTGCTGCAACTTTCATGCGTACTTTTCAAGGTATTTCAAACCCTCTAAAGTCCTCAAATTTAAATTTAAACCTTTCATCGCACCCCTCAAAAATTAAAACTTTCATATCTTCAAAACTAGTTGTGATCTTGCAATGAAACTTTACTGGAATGCTTATCTAGCCAACCAGAAGCTTTGAGGAGAATTTCGCACCATTTTGTTCTCAAATGAAAACTAACTATAAAAAGTAACCTCATGTAAATGCAAGGTTGAGACACCATTTCTTCCAACAGGAAGGAGGTCTACTTAATGATTAAGTTTTGTGAGTTGAAGGAAAAACTAAGAAATTCACATATTGTAGGAGGTCAAAATTTAGGTCTCAAATGTCTTTCTTTCTTACACTCCTTATATAACTCTTGGAAGCCAATTTAGGAGTATTATGGATAAGTGGACAAAGCCAACAAATATTAATGATGATTTTGAGGATTTACAACTCTTCTAACTAGTTCTCTTCTCAAGGGCCTTGGTGGAGCAAAAATGATAGGATAGAAAGGTTCTATAGCTCTAACATAAACAACCTCCAGATTTTCAACTATTCCTTCCTCCTCATCTAAGACTACTCAGGTACGGTGAAAATCTTCTTCACTGTGTCTGCACTCCCAAGACAAATTATGCAATCCCAATCCTAAAAGTATATGATCTTGTGGGTTTTACCAATCTAACCGCAGCTGTACAATAATAATAAAGTTTTCATGAGGCAAAACCATTATTCTCAAGATAAGGCAACATTAACACACTTATTTTTAAAACTTGTATCTGTTCGAATCTTCCTAGTAGAGTCGCCAAACATCTGTTGGTTAATAGATTTTGTTCCCTTCAAAACATTACAATATTGACTCCTAGCCCTAGACAAGGTAACACACTATTAACAACAAATGGATAAATAGTCTTTGCCTTGCAACTTTCCTCTGAATTTTAGAGGTACATCTCCCTCTTATGATGTAAATTTGACTTTTTTGGGGTATGCTTTTAACTAGAAAGCAAGAAAATCAATCTTCACAAAATAAAAAAAGGGGAAAATATGACACTAACCACTTATGATCTCCACAACACAATATAAAGATCAATCATCATATACTATAAACTCAAATCACCCATTAGTATTCATGCAAATATTTTTACTAATGAATGTTCATCACATAAAGAGATCAGTGACAGTAATATGCATAATATCCAATACGAATTCACAATAATGTAGAAAAACCATTCTCCACTAAAACACAAAGTCTGACTCAAGAAAAGATTTTACAGCATCCAATGAACCATTCAAATATAAACATTGATGATAGCATCAAATATAAATTAGAACTCTAATTGAAAACAACACAAAGTCTCCTTGAAACAGAATTCTATTAAATTTTATATGTGTAATACCGTAAAAATGGTCATCTAAACCATGGGCCCATAATCTCGACAACATCACCAAGGTCCTAACCAAAGGCAATTAAATCAACCTTGAGCACCTAATTAATTAATTCTCAATCATTAATGTTAGATTGCAAGTTAATCACTCAATATTAATTAAATATTTATTTAATTAATTAAATCATTCCAAGTAAATTATTTTGATCAATTATACTATTTATTTAATTAAATATCCTAGCATATTTAATTAATAAATAAATTTGCTATTTAATCATAAAAAAGGAATTAATTTACAAAGAGAGATTTATCACAAAAGGAGGAATTAATCTACAAAAGAAAGAGTTAAATTGAAAAGAAAAGAAAAGAATAAAATTAAGAGAAGAAATCAAACCTAAGATATTTCTTTTTCTAAAATTGAGATAACTTGAGAAATCAGAAAAGCAATTAAATTGAATTAATCATTTTCTCTAAAATTAAAACTTAAAGATTTTGAAGAAAGAAGTTCAGTTGCATTAAAAAGACTTTTTATAAATAAAAATCTTGAGCAAATTAAAGGTAAGTGCATGGAATCACCTATTTTTATCTCAAGTGCATGGAATCAACTAAATTTTATCTCCAATGCAAACTCGGACTTATAATTTGAATGCATTCATTCAAGCTATAATTGGAATCTATCTCAAGATTAACTGAATCTGATCTCTCAATTATTTCAATTAATCCTAAATTGTGCTTTTTATTGAGGAATCTCAACCGCTCATTTCTAATCGATCTTGATCGTTGGTCTCTCTTTTGAGTCTCTATAAATTCAGCTTTCATCTCTCATTCAAAACACCCCAGAGATTTATTGTTATTGTGCAGTTTTTGCTCTGGAGTCATTGAAGATATTGTGCTTTGAGATGATTATTGCATCTTAGTTTAGCTTTTTGCATATTTAGTCTAATTATGATTGCTTGATTTCATCTAGTTTACTATTCATTCATCTAGCTTAATCTTGCATACATTTAGCTTATTCTTATGCTCATATAGATTAAATCCTTTGTCTTGGTGTAGTCTAGTCACTGGTATTGCTTATACAAATCTGAGAGCAAGTCTATACTAGCATCTTTTAGTAGGAAATAGGTCGATTTGTTATGGTTTTACATTCATGATTATATCTATCTAACCATGCATGCAAAGACTTAATTGAAGTGTTGTGTCTTACAACTTGTAGATACTTATCCACTTTTCACACACACATTTTTGGCGCCCACCATGGGGTAGAAGACTACATCTTTCGGCCTCGCAGATTAGCTTACTTTTATTTTTTAGATTTATTTTTTGGAGTTTTCACAGAGGCCCAAATGACAAACTGCAAGTATCGTACGGTCCATCGCTATCTATCATACGGCTTGGTGAGAATACTCGTACGGTATTCTGGTTTTTTGTATTAAAACAAACTGCAATTTTAGGTTTATTTATTGAATTTTGATGATACTAATGCTAACCTTGGCTTGTTTTTTGTTTGTCTGGGAGATTTTGACAGCCTAATAAGTTTTTGCAGAACACTTGTCGAAGAACATGTCTGCCGCACAAAAACAATATGACTACTAATTCATTGTTTTTGCAGGTTGCCTGAGGAGATTCAAGTGAACATCATATATTCTTTAAATTCATTTTTAGGCATTAAATTGCTATCTGGTTAATGCACAAATCTGTATTTTGTGTTTTTAGAAAAATCTAAGAGGTAGGAGAGTATGCTCTTGTCTACACAGACAATTAGAAATTCAGACCCTCGAAAATTTTTCTAAGTTTGAGATTTGTGTACCTTTAGCGGGCCTATCATAGTGGGAAAAAGTAGTCACCCTGTGAGAGTCACCCAAGTGAGTATAGCTAGACCTGAGCATTCCAACTCACTATAATAAATAGGCCTTTGCTGATTAAAATCTCAGAGGACGGGATTATTTGAGCTTTCTCTTTGAGATCTCTCATATCGAGCATTTTGTAGGGCCTCGCGGTCTCAATCATGTTTACGTGACTACATCTTGTTTCGGTACCTTGTTGAGTTATAGGCCTCAATCATGCTTGTGTGACTTCAAGGTATAATTTTGAACAAGATTCCTGACTAAGAACTATAAGATAGAGGATACCTGATTCACCTCCGAAAGGGGGATAATCTTTGTACAAGAGAGATAGTAACTCTCACAAGATACTTGTCATTTCGTGCCCCCATTAGAATTTGGAGTTGGCTAATACGGCGTTGAGAATCCATTACATGAGACTCAGTGGCCATATTCTGATTAGCTATTGGGTGTGTACCTAAGTCTGCAAGCAAAGGTTTTCTTCTCTAAGCTAGCTTCTGTAGGGTTAGCATGATGTGCTTGAAGTCATTATACATCTTGCGTGTTTACTATGTTTTCATACCTAAAACTGAAACTGAAATACTAAAACTAGAAAAAACAATCAACAACTCAGTGATCAAAAAAACTTTGTCCAGGTCAAAAACTAGTCTCTATCAGTCATTAAAAAAAAATGTCTTAGTTAAAAACTAGTCTCTGTTAGTTATCAAAAACTTTGTCCTAGTCAAATTATGGTCTCTGTCAGTCATCAAAACTTTGTCTGTGTCATAATCTCATCTTTGTCCAATCCATTGTTGTACGATTCTATTGAATTATCATCTGGCTATATACGAGTTGTCGTACAAGTCTTAATTGGTCCTGTCAGTTTATCGTCTGGCCCTGTCAGAATTATCATCCGAGTATACAGAATTGTTGTGTTGTTACTAGAAAATTGTTGTCCAGCCTTTAGCATACTATCGTACGAATAATCATCATACTCATGAGATTTTCATCTGGAGGTCATTAAACTGTCACTCGAGTTTAGGTGGAAACTCGTACAAGAAACTGCCTCTATCGTGTGGCAACTATTAAATTGTCATCTGGGTCATAAAACTTTGTTATATGAATTCCTAATTTTGTCAGTCCAGAAACTTGTCCATCTACACACTTTTCCAAAACAATCATACTTGCCTAATCAATATACAGCGAGCATAAAATTGGTCATCATAATTCTGTGCATAAACAATCTTAATAGTGTACCTCTGCCATTGTGTTGCATGATTTTGTCAATCATCTTTCAGCTAGTTCAATCAACTACTTATCAAACTAAGTTACTTAGATCACATCTTATACATGATAGATTATTCCTGAAACTAGGATGATTCTTAGTCACTTCTCTCAAATCACTATGTTACATGAACAACTAGCTTCAATTTGATCTTGACTTCTGCATCACATCTAGCTCTCGGTCATATCAGTCATAAATGTCCACTCAAATGAGAAGTTTTCATAAGAAAGTTGCCAAAGGTAAAGGATCATCCTTTTCATTACAAGATAATCCATTCTTCGTAGAGGACCCTATCTCTAATAGACCGTCATCATCAAATATACTAATTTTTTATCAATCCTTATCTCCCACCATGTCTGGAGAAAGGCAAGAAAGACAAGTTGCTAAACATGATACTTATGACAAACTCAACACCCATGCTAATGAGAGTGATTCCTCATCTAGCGAATCTGAAGCCTATGAACCTACATAAGTTGTTATAAATAGTTGTCAAAAGGATAAAGATTTCCGAAAAATGATGAAGATTATCATGGCTAGAGAAAAAGAAGATTATTTTCTAGAGCTAGCAAAACAAGGCGCTAAACTTCCTACTGATTATAACATTGAAACCCTTATCACTAAAGAGTAAGTGACACCTTTAGCGTTGGTAAACAAACAATTGCAAGTGTTACAGACTGAAATCACAGAAAAGAAAAACAAGGATAAATCATCAAAATAATATTCTCTGGACATGATATGCCCATTCCCATTTGACAAAAACCTTTACATGCCTCCATTTCCTTCAAGAGTGGAGATTCCTAAGTTTGACAAATATGACAGTAATACAGATCCTCAAGACCATGTCAGAGATTTTTGTGCTTTATGTATGGAGTTCGTGCACGAACAAACATATCTCATGCACTTTTTCCCAAGGAGTTTAGGAGGAAAATCTATGTAATGGTTTTCAAGCCTACCTGTGGGAATTAAAAATTTTGAGGAATTAGTCAAATTGTTTCCCCAACAATACTCCTATAGCATTCATCATCATGTCACTATGATTGAGCTTTGCAATATCAAACAAAAAATAGGAGAACCTTTTCTCACTTTTCTTCACCATTGGAGAAAGATGTTCTCTATATATTCACGGCCTATTCCGGATTCTGAGAAGATGGATATCTTTGTCAATAACCTGATCTCTGAATTAAAATATAAAACATCCAAATTCAATTGTACCCTTCATTCAAAAAAATTGTAGATAGTGCCCTCATAATGGAAGATGTGCTTATAGAGAAAGGAGATATATCACTTTGGAAAGAACCACAACAAGGCTCTAGTTCCAAAGAAAAGAACAAATACTAGAAATAGGCAAAGATAACAATAAAAATGTTGTTAATGATGGAGTGGTGGATACTGTTAAAACAAAATCAAAACCTATAATATTTAATCTAGCTAGCGGCACACAAGAACTCAAAGCAGCTGAAACTACAGCAGAAAATCCTCTGAAGAAATCAAAAGAGTGGTTTAAAGAGAAACCTTGGCTTTCAAAGCCTAAACGCGATTTCACTCCTCTGGAAGGATCATATGAATCAGCTCTTAAAAATTTATTGGAAAATGATCTGATAACATTACCAGACAACTCTAGACCATATGATCCAGAAGTTGAACCCAAATGGTGGAGGGAAAATGAGTACTATGAATATCATTGAAATAAGGGTCATACAACAAACAATTGCATGAAACTCAAACATGAGATCCAAGACCTCATCAATGCTAGTAAAATTGTTGTTGGAAATCACACGACTAACACTGATCACAAGGCCTTTAAAGATCCCTTACCTACTTATGAACAAGGTGATTCCTCAAAATCCAAGGGAGGTGCCAAAGACAATTACACCTATGCTAGCAATGACAATGTGATCAACATGATTGAATCTTCCCAATCTGAGTATTGTAATGTGATCATAATCAAAGATAAACAACATAAAACACAAACTGCAAATGTTGTAACCTGCGCTCAAAAGAAGGTTACTCTCAAAGGAGCTAGTTCCTCAACTCCTGATCAAACAACATCAAACCTACCAACTTCTTCAAACAAGCAACCAGATATGATCACAACTAAATCTAAGTAGCTAGCTTCATCATCCTCTCTTGGTTATAGCATTGTTGAACAATTAAAATGAACCACCACTCAAATCTCCATTTTTGAACTGCTTAAGATCTCTTATGTTCATAGAGAGATCCTAGACAAAGCTTTTCTCACTACTAATGTCCCCAAAGATTTAGATGTAGATCGGTTTCAATCTATGGTGGGTCACCTGACTTTGCCTCATTACCTCACCTTCTCTGAAGAAGATGACAATTCACTGAATCACCCACATAACCAACCATTACACATCAAAGCTATGATCCATAAACACCAAGTCAAACGTGTTTTGATAGATGGAGGTGTTGGGTTGAATATTTGTACCTACAATTTACTGACACAGTTGGGATTTTCTGAACATGACATTGATCCAACAAAGAAAATAATAATCAAAGCTTATGATGAAGAAGAAAGAACCTCTAAAGGTCTGGTGCTATTGCCAATCAGGGTAGGACCTATGCAGAGAGATGTTATTTTCCAAGTGCTTGACCTTCCTCTTTCATATAACATCTTGTTGGGTAGGCCATGGATTCATGAAATGCAAGTAGTACCATCTACCTATCATCAGTGCTTGAAATTTCCTTATAATGGAATTGAAGTCAGTATTCTTGCTGATACAAGTTACACCTATAGTGAATTAAAACAGTGTATTGATAGCTTTGTTCCTTATAACAGAGCAGCCTCTATAGCTAAAAGTTCATAAACTTTGAAGAAAGACCTAGAAAAGAAATCAAAAATCACAGACACTGGCATGGATGGATACAAGATAGAACCTGTACTTCCATTAATGTCTCATCCTCCATCGCCAAGATAGTTTGGAAAACCATCAGAGGTTATGAAGCCACAAACTTCAACTCAAAATGTCATTTATGATGGTATTTTTGTACAGTCCTCTACTTCCCTTGCAAATGAAATAGAAGAAGAGGTTCTTCTAAAATGGCTTTCCAAAGAAGATAGTGACAGCAAAGAAGTGAAACACTGTGAGATTTCCCCTGAACAATATGGTCCAGGCTATAAGATGATTCAACGTATGGGATATTCAAGTATCGGTCATCTATGAAAGTGTCAAGAAGGTATTGTTGAACCTATTCATCTACAAACTAAGTCTACAAATGATAAAGATGGACTTGGATACAATCTAGGAGAGTCATCAAATCAAAAACATAGTTCTCATCATCAGTCTAAGTGGAGAAAAAAGATACTATCTTCAACATCACAAGAAGTAAATACTCAGCAAATTCAAGAAGACTATGAAAATGAACAAGAAGAATTACCAATCAAGAGAGAAGAAGCGGCTAGTAATCAGGTTCCAATTGTATCAGCAATGACACTGCAAGGAGTAGAAATCCCAGAAGATATGAGAGAAGAAATCGAAGGACTTAAAGAGTTGTTTGCACCACTGAACATTCCGGTCACATGCACGGGTTGAATGCAAATAGATAATTCAGAAACTAACTCGAATGAGTATGAATGGGGTCCAGATCCTCTCTTAGATACATCTACTAAAGAAACTCCTGAAGAACCTAGTGATATCATAGATGAAGCACAAGAGATAATACGCTTGAAGCTGCAAAAGGAAATAGAGGAAATCAGACTAAAAAGACAAGAAGACTATGAACAATAGATGAAAGAAGAAAGAAAACAATAATATTCTTCACCTACTATATCTCCCTCTAGTGAGATAGATCCAATCAGATATGGAACTACCAATGAAGAATTGGAGGCTACAGAAGCAGGGTCGGTCGTTAATCCAAAGGAAGCTGAATGGAAAAGACAACAGAGACTAACAGAGTCATCAAGGTTATGTCAACAAGTATGTCAAATACAAGTGATCATTGAACCAAATCACTAAGGAACTTGCAACATCAAAGATGTAGATATTGATACTATACATAATTTCACTAAGCCACTTGAAGAAGAGTCTAAGACTTCATCTAATGACTCTGATCGCGCTAAAATAAGATCTATTTATGGCATTACCTATTCAACACCAAACTATGACTACTTTGTCATGAATGTCGAAACTCTGTCTGTTGAACCTATTACTATCAAACCACGATATGTAGTCCAATCTGAAGTAGAGGATGGTGCTAGTGGTAGGTTTGTTGGGTTAGATCCCCTACATACTAATGTAAAATTTGATAATCATGTTCTAACTCTTCTTGGTCTCGAGACGCTTACGCAAGCTAGTCTTCTAGAAATTGACTTGTCGGTCCTAAGTTGTGATGATAATATTGTGAATTCCCTTGAACCTGTTAAAACTTTATCCTTGGTACATCCCGAACTTATTGGCTATACTCTCCAAGATCAACCTTTCAATATACCTACCTTTGCCAATGACTGTACATTAGCCTGTTATCTTAATGCAGTTGAATCAATGGAATCTTCCACCAGTGAACAAAGTGAGAACATGATAGCAACAAATGTCAAGTATCTTAGTCGCAAAAATCAAAAAATGAAAAATAAGAGTTCTGATGGTGAAAACCACATTGTGGCGGTGTCAAAATCAAAAATAGTAAAAATAAAGGATGTACCTAATGGTGAAAACCTCTCTGAGGTGCCTGAAGGTGAGATACTTGAAATTTTACCTAATCACTTTCAAGAGAGATCATCGGTGCTAATTGAAGTTACACAGCTAGTAAACATTGGAATAGAAGAAGCTCAGCACACCATACATGTACCTCAATCTAGCCAAAGATCTAAAAGAATTTATTGATTTCTTCACGGAAAAGAAGACCAATTTTGCATGGACATATGTTGATATGTCAGGTCTGGATCTTGACCTCATAATGCATCATATTTATATCACTCCCAGAGTTAAACCTGCTAAGGAAAAACTCCAAAAAATGCATCCTCATGTTGCATTACTTGTTAAGGCTGAGCTAGAAAAATTACTAAAAGCTGGATTAATCAGAGCAATTGATTATACCGAATGGATATCTAATATTGTACATGTTTCTAAACTTGACAAATCAATCTGTGTTTGCACTAATTTCAGAGATTTAAACAAAGCCTATCCGAAAGATGATTTTCCACTACCCAACATAGACATGATCGTGGACATGACTATTGGCTATGAAATGTACTCTTTAATGGATGATTTTTCTGGATACAATCAGATCAAAATTGCACCTGAGGATCAATAGAAAAAAGCATTCACCTGTGCATGGGGAACCTTTTGCTGGAATGTAATGCCCTTTGGTTTAAAGAATGCAGGCACTACTTATCAAAGAGTTGTAACAACAATTTTTTATGATATGATGCACAAAAACATGGAGGATTATGTTGATGATACTCTAGTTAAATCTATGAAAAGATCAACACATCTATCAGAACTAGGTCCAATATTAGACAGGATGGAAAAATTCAAACTCAGATTAAATCCAAAAAAATGTGCATTTGGGGTTACATCTGGTAAGCTCCTAGGATATATTGTTTCAATGAAAGGAATTGAAGTGGATCCAGAAAAAGTTAAGACTGTCATGGAAATGCCACCTCCAAAAAATGTTAGTCAAATGAGAAGTTTACAAGGGCGGCTCCAATCAATAAGATGCTTTATTTCTCAACTAGCAGATAAGGCTCAACCATTCACAAAGGCATTATGGAAAGGAGTTATATACAATTGGGATAAAGATTATGAACAGCATCTAAATAAAATCAAGGAATATCTTTCTAATCCACCTATATTGATGCCACCAATTCAAGGCAAGCCAATGATTCTCTACATATCAGCTATAGATACATCACTGGGGGGCACTTTTGGCACAACGGGATTAGAATAAAAAGGAAAGAGCTATACATTATATCAGTAGGACCTTGGCGTCCTATGAGATGAACTATACTATCATAGAAAAAGCTTGTTTGGCATTAATATTTGCATCACAAAAATTAAGACACTAAATTCTAGCACATTCTATCAAGCTGGTGGCTAAGATTAATCCGCTCAAATACCTTCTCAACAAAGCAATGCTTAGAGGAAGATTAGCTAAATGGGTCATGGTTCTTACAAAATTTGATATTGAATATATAGAATGCAAAGCTATCAAAGGACGGGTCATTGCAGATCAACTTGTTGATGCTCTGCTCGAAGATAACAACCTTTGCACATAGAATTTCTAGATGAATCCATCATGCACCTTACTCAACGATCATGGAAAATGTTCTTTGATGGGTCTTTCACTCAACAAGGTTCTGGTGCTGGAATAATTTTTATCACTCCTCAAAGATATTCAATCCCAAAGGCTTACAAGATTCTCTTTCCATAAAAAAACAATATTGCAGAATATGAAGCTTTGGTAAATGGAATCAAGCTAGCTATTGAATGGAAGGTTGTTGAGTTACACATCTATGGAGACTCTTAGTTGATTATCAACCAAATCAATGATATATATAAAACTCGGGATGAGAAATTGATTCCCTATAAAAGAATGGTTGATTACCTCAAGAAATACTTTACCTTTGTATCATTTCCGCAGATTCCTAGATTAGTAAACAGAGCAGCAGATGCTATGGTTACCTTGGTGTCTATACCACAACTACAAGAATCTAAGTTTTGCTATGAATTCCTGGTGGAAGAGTTACATTGTCCTTCTTATGATTCCCCTGAGTCCCTGATGGTCTATTTTATCATTGGATATGATTCATCTTGCTATATCCATATTTACTCTTACTTGCGTGACAAAATTATTCCTGCTAATATTACCCGTAATGAGAAAAGGAACCTAATTTGAAATGCTTCACGGTATGCCATCATCGCTAACGATCTATATAGGTAAGGTTTGGATAGTACTTTCCTTAGGTGTCTAGAAACTGAAGACTCCCAACGTGCACTATCTGAAGTGCATGAAGGTATTTGTGGATCTCATTCAAACAGACTAACTTTAGCTCAAAAACTACTAAGGGCTGGCTACTACTAGCCTGAAGAAAGATGCTATTAAATTTGCTAAAAATTGTGAGAAATGTCAGCTACATGGAAATCTCATACATGCTCCAACAAGGGATCTAATACCTTTTATCACACATTGGCCTTTTCAACAATGGGTGTTTGACCTCATTGACCAAATCTATCATGCAACATCTAATGGACACAAGTTTATCATAACTGCCACTAAGTACTTCACTAAGTGGGTAGAAGTGGTTTCGCTAATCAAAGCAACAGGTAAACAAGTAGCTTTGTTCATCCTTAACTATATCATCTGCAGGTATGGGATACCTTCTTCCATTGTGACTAACAATGGAGGGCAGTTCAAAAACAAAGATCTAGATGAGCTCTGTGAAAAGTTCAAAATCAAGCAGCACTGGTCATCCATATACTACCCTCAAGGTAATGGACAAGCTAAAGCATCTAACAAAAATATGTTGACTATCTTACACAAAACAGTAAATAAATCTGGAAACGATTGGCATCTCCAGCTCAAGCCTTCACTATGGTCTTATAGAACACGTATCAAAGCACCTACTGGGGTTACACCTTTTTCTTTGGTGTATGGGTCTGAAGCAGTCTTCCCTGTTGAGGTGGAAATACCTTCTTTGAGAGTTTCTTTGCAAGGTCTTGTTACTGATGAAGACTATAGAATATCTAGATTGTAAGAACTCGAGTTGTTGGATGAACGTCGACAAGTGGTGTTTGATCATCTTAGAGCGTACCAAAAGAGAATGTCTAGAGGTTATAACAAGAAAGTTCAACAAAGAGAATTTCAATTTGGTGACCTTGTTTTGAGAGAAAATCCTAAAAATCAATAGTTTCAAGATGACAAAGGGAATTTTGAACCCAATTGGTTGGGTCCCTACATCGTTACTGCAGTCTTTGGCTCTAGTGCCTATCAACTCTCAACACCAGAAGGAGAACAGCTTCATGAACCGATCAACACCATTCACTTGAAGAAATTTTTCACTTAGTATTCTCTGCTCTCACAACCTGTACAAAAAAAAAAAAAATCAAATGCCTTGGTGAAAACCTGGTAAAGAGGTGCCTTGGTAAAAAAAAAGAAAGGATCTTTGTCAAGCAGGTGAAAACTTGGTAAACAAGCGCCTCTTGTACTCAAGCGCTCCATCTATCAATGCAAATTTGGCATTTCTCATTTTCATTCCCACTTTCCTACATCTTTACTTTCGCTTGTACATATCTTTTAGTCATTTTTGTGATATCTGGTTCTTTTGGAACTCTCATGACTTGAAACCTATCAATGTTCTAGTCTTAGGGTAATCGACTGATCAATTTACATGTCCTAAGCAATATCAACCAAGTCATCTTTCTGTCGGTAGTACCAGGTCATCCACTCTGCGTCAGTCACCTATCTCCTAACTACTAAAGAGTTTTATCACTGAGTAAACAAGCAAAACAAGACTAATGAAAATAATCACTAAACTATTTAAGATATGATTGAAATTTTTCTTTGTGTGTTGTCTTTTAAATTGGTTTTCGATTATTATTCCCTCTAAGTAACTCGGGGAATTCTATCTTGACTAAGAGGAGAAAGGATTGGGGGCTTAATACTTTTCTTTGTTTTCTACTTGTAGGAATGATTTCGATGATCTGGAAACATCTAATTAGTTGGGTGTCTGTGATAAGTGCCTTCACATCAAGGTGAAACCGCCACACATACCTCAACACCGCTTATTTGTATGCTACAGGGAGGTTGGAGTTATTTCTTTGTCTATTTTGAGGGAATTTCTTTAATGTGCAATTCGGATGCATGTGTAATCTATCTAAGGATATGAACGAAAAAGGATCATTGCGGACAAGAAAATTAATATTGCATATGAAAAGAAAGGAACTCTATTTTGCCTGTTGTATTTCTAAAACACTCAGTGATGAAAATTAAGCATATCAAATCCAGTGACTACGTATAGGTTGCATTCATTGTAAATTTTATGCATTTAAGTGATTTTGGTGTGATAATAATGATCTCTTTATCTTTTGAATGAGAGTTTGAAGCAAACATCATTTCTCAGCTAAGTGGTCTCTTTTTCATCATCATTTGCCCAATCGAGTACTTGTGTATTGAGATGTTAGTTGCATACATGAACATCTTATATAGATCCATACATTTCATTATATACTTATTTTCATTCATATTATCGTATGAAAAATAAACATTTGCATTACTAGTTACTTATTTTCATCATTTATTTGCATATAGAAAAAAAAAAAAAACAATTCATATTCATCTCCATTACATACATCCATACTAAAAAGATATGCATACATGTAGAATAAAGCAAATAGAAGAACATCTCATAATCAATCAACACAAGTATGATGAAAACAAATCAAGAGCTCGTATATCTCATCATAATCTAAGTGTCTAAGAGTACAAATAATATCAATCGTCAAATACAATGTCTCATCGGAGCAAGAATCGTATAGGCTACAAAAATGGGATATATAACAAAATCTAGGAGATATAACAAATCTAACTCTCTACCTCTCCCTTATCATCGGGTAGAGGAGGTGGTTCCTGCTAACCGATTTCCTATCTAGGTGCCCTAGCTCCTTCAGATCAAGCCATATACTAAGAATACGGAACAACTTGTTGCGCTACTGGGACCGCTACACTATAAGTTGCGACGTAATAAGTTGCATGACTCATCTGATGCAAAACCCCATGTTGAAGAGCATCTCTCTCTGCTCTCACCTCTGGAAGCTGTCAATTACGCTTAGATCTGATCTCAACAAACTGTCAGTCTTGCTCTAAAAGTTGGGTCTGCGCTACTGTCAACTATGACTAAAAACCTGTCAACCTAGTCCTCAAAGATCGTACTACATCTGATACTCCCTGCTCTCTCCCAACATCTCCCTCTCCACTGCCTAACCTTCTTAGGAGCCACTCTCTACTCCTCACCTCCAACCTTTGCTTCCTTGGCACTACCAGACTCAAACGCAACAGCTCCTAAGGATCCACCTTCCCCTCTCTGTCGTTGTCTACCTCCCGTTGGTACCCTATTGCTACTAGCACTAGGATCACCTCCTATCTGCCTAGGTACATCCACTCTCAGTCCTTGTACTTGCCCTCATCCCTATACCTGACCGGGTACCTATGCATGTACTAGTGCATCATTCTCAACCTCCTCTATAAGAGGTGCATGCTCTCCTGGATCTATAAATCAAGGGAATGGATATCTCTGAAACCAATCTCTATACTAGGGCAATGCTCCCGCATCTACCACATCCTCTAGATAATCCCATCTCTGCAGCTTTAAATACGCTAACTCCTGCATACTCAGCGCATATAATAGTCTTGGTGCCCATCCTCCTCTCTCATTCTCCCCAAATTGAGCATAGGTTGTGAACTCTTGGGATATACTTTGTGGTCTCCCATAATGTCTCATCACCCTAGATACTACAAACCGCTCAATAATGGACACCAATATGCCAATGAGAGGTTGAGTCATTAACATATCCTTCCTTTGCGCTCTCAAATCATCCCACAGCTCTAGACCCCTATACTGTCTCCATACTACCGCAATTAGATCTTCCAACTGCCTCCTCTAATAGTCAGTCTTGCCCATGTGGGGCTGAGTAACATAACCTAAATAACAACAAACAATAGGTTGGTGCACCTCTCTAGAATCATCTACAATAGGTCTACATACTGAGATGTGCTCCCATGCCCATATCTATAGAACTAAAACACCTACTACCGTGCTCTTGCCCTCCCGATACACAATCTCGTGCATCTCATGATACATATGAACAAGTAAGAATGATCCCCACCCTAATCTCATGAAATGAGTCAACATCCTCTCAAGCATTCTGCCCCAACCACATAGAAATCCTTGTTGTCCTCTATTAGGCATCACAAAACAACCAATCATACCTGCCAAAATGCACGCTAGAGGGTACTATGCGCCATATCTGCTCATCAAATCATCCCACGTAATAGCGCATTCAAGAATAGTCTCATCATGGAATATCCATCTCAATGCCAAAATACATGGTTGTTGAGTAGAATCATAATAAACCTTGTCTCCAGCGAATGGAATCCTCAAAATCCTTTATATATCCTCTACCGTGATGGTCATCTTTCCAACCGGTAAATGAAAGGTGTTATGCTCTGAATGAAAATGCTTGACTAAAGCAGTCAACATACCATGATTCACATGGATATCAAGCATCTGTAATAGGTATCTGAATCCACACAAACTGATATGCCCTCTCTTTGCGTCTGATAACTCATGAACTAGCCTCATCGTTGGTGGAAATGTACACCGAAACTGAATATCCGGCAACCGAATCTGCAAAATCGAACATACAAATCATCAGCACATGATCAAATTTCCACTAAAAAATTGTTAAACGTGCTAACGAATCCAAATATACAACATTCAAAATCAAAAATTGTTGTTGACACTCTCAAAAATGCTTGTTATTTTTTATACGAGTTTCCACAGACAAGCAGAAACTTGTACGAGCAAACATTACACCCCACACGAGTAAACATTCTCATACGACATAAGATATTCTCTCACATGACTAAATGGTATTATAAGAACACTAACATACAAAGCAAGGGTATACACAAGACGACAAACCCTACTTGCTTAAATGAAAAAACAAAAAAGGACAGATACTCGTACAAGAAATGGTCATGAACCGCATGATAAAACGATGACAATGAATTTAAACAAAATTAAAAAAAAAGAAAAAATTCGACAAAAATTCAAAAATTAAGGATTGCAAAGGCTAAAGATTGATCACTTACTATTGGGTCATAGTTCCGCTGTCAATTATGTCATCTCTAGTGCTCGAATTTATGCTCCCGAATCGAAATTGCCATTTTTCTTCGTAGAAGGTTTTTCAAATTTTCAAACTTTGAGAGGTAACAATGAATTGAAAATGACACATTGAACACCTTATATAGCCCAAACCCTAATTTTTAAACTTGCTCGGATGGACATAAAACTTGTACCCTAAATTAAATCGACTATCCTGAGTCCATTTTCGTGATCGAAATTGAAATCTGAAGTCAATTTTCTAGTCAAAATTTCATGATGTTGACCACTTACCACTTTCATCCTCAAGTCAATTTTTGAATCATTTTATGCTCACTTCAATTCTACATCTCAATTTAATTCTCAAATCAACTCTGATTTTAATCTTCAACATCAATCTTTGTGCTCAAACAATTATCATCGCTAAAAATTTCCTAAAATCATTGTACCCTCGCTATCTTTTGATTTCGCTCCCGAGGGGGCATACTCATTATCATCATCTAAAGTCGAGAAATTTTTTGAATCTTCATCTAAAGTCGAGCAAAATTCTTTTCAAATAAGAAAATCAATTAAACCTTGCTACAAGGGGCATCTTAAATAAGTCACGTCGTATCAAGTTGAGATTCTTCAATGTCAAATAAAGCAATCTCTAGGGGCATGTCAATTTTTGTCCTTATCTGAATCAATCTTCAAATCGATATTCAGTTTCATCACATCAAATCAAGCTGGACATTTTCTCTTGCTAATAGATTCTTGTTCAATCAAGTTCAAAATCGGTTTTATCTCTTGCTCAATCAATTCTTGTTCAATCAAGTTCGGAATCGGTTCTCTCGCTTTGCTCAATTGGTTCTTGTTAAATCAAGTTTGGAATCGATTTTATCTCTCGCTCAGTCAGTTCTTGTTCAATCAAGTTCGGAATCATTTTTTTGTCTCTTCACTCAATCTAGTTCAATCAAGTTCTGTATCGATGCTCGTTTCTTAATCAATCAAGTTCAAGAACGGTATCTTTCTCTTTGTCGATTCTTGTTCAATCAAGTTTAGGATCGGTATCGCTTTAATCAATATGTTCAGTTTCATCGCTTCAAATCAAGCTGAACATCTCGCTCTTCATCGATTTGTAATCCATCAAGTTCAGAACTGATATCTATTTGGCATCAACTACTCTTTAAACCAACGCGTTGCTCGCACATTAATTCAAAGAGAGGCAAATGTAATGCCCTAAAAATGGTCATCTAAACCATGAGCCCCTAATCTCACCAACATCACCAAGGTCCTAAGCAAAGGCAATTAAATCAACCTTGAGCACCTAATTAATTAATTCTCAATCATTAATGTAACATGGCAAGTTAATCAATCAATATTAATTAAATATGTATTTAATTAATTAAATCATTCCAATTAAATCATTTTGATCAATTATACTATTTATTTAATTAAATGTCCTAGCATATTTAATTAATAAATAAATTTGTCATTTAATCATTAAAAAAAGAATTAATTACAAAAAAAGGAATTAATTTACAAAGAGATTTATCACAAAAAGAGGAATTAATCTGCAAAAGAAAGAGTTAAATTGAAAACAAAAGAAAATAATTAAATTGAGAGAATAAATCAAACTTAGGATATTTCTTTTTCTAAAATTGAGATAACTTGAGAAATCAGAAAAGCAATTAAATTGAATTAATCATTTTCTCTAAAATTAAAACTCAAAGATTTTGAAGAAAGAATTTCAGTTGCATTAAAAAGGCTTTTTCTAAATAAAAATCTTGAGCAAATTAAAGGAAATTGCATGGAATCACCTATTTTTATCTCAAGTGCATGGAATCAACTAAATTTTATCTCCAATGAAAACTCAGACTTATAATCTGAATGCATTCAATCAAGCTATAATTGGAATCTATCTCAAGATTAACTGAATCTGATCTCTCAATTATTTCAATTAACCCTAAATTGTGCTTTTTATTGAGGAATATCAACCACTCATTGCTAATCGATCTTGGTTGTTGGTCTCTCTTTTTAGTCTCTATAAATTCAACCTTTATCTCTCATTAAAAACACCCTCTAGATTTATTGTTATTATGCAGTTTTTGCTCTAGAGTCATTGAAAATATTGTGCTTTGAGACTATTGCATCTTAGTTTAGATTTTTGCATATTTAATCTAATTATGATTGCTTGATTTCATCTACCTTACTATTCATTCATCTAGCAAAATATTCATTCATCTAGCTTAATCTTGCATAAATTTAGCTTATTTGTATGCTCATATAGATTAAATCCTTTGTCTTGGTGTAGTCTATTTACTGGTATTACTTATAAAAATCTGAGAGCAAGTCTATACTCGCATCTTTTAGAAGGCAATAGGTCGATTTGTTATGGTTTTTACATTCATGATTATATCTCTCTAACCATGCATGCAATGACTTAATTAAAGTGTGTTGGCATTCTGTTGGATCTCAAATCAACAGATTGGATAGGTTCTAAGTAAATGCCAACTCCTATGATCAAACCCTCCAATTGACTTGGCCAACTTATAGAGTGAACCTATTTGGTTACTAACTCCCTCACTTTAGGCTCTGCAAGAACTAGGCGGGTGTACCTATTCACTAGTGGCTTTTGATGAATAATGTTTTTTATAGCAGATTGAGTATTTTGATCTAAATTCTTCCCTACCTCAAAATGGCATAGGTTCCTAGGATAGGTGGCTTTTAGATGAGTTCAAGATTGTTGTTGTGGAAGCTATTTGATCTTTATACTTGAAATTATGTATGTATACTATTGCTAATTGGTTCTATGAATCCTACTTACTTATCCTATGGTTTTAATGCAAAGGTAATTAATATGGTAGAGATTGTGATTTGTGAATGACCAATGTCTTTCCTGTTATGTGGGCTAGAGAGTCTTATATTTATCTATTATCTAGGACTTAATGTATGATTTGTGAGACAGTTTTTAAACCTACCCCCTTTGGTAAATCTGTCAATTACTA
Source organism: Cryptomeria japonica (assembly GCF_030272615.1). Taxonomy (NCBI): domain Eukaryota; kingdom Viridiplantae; phylum Streptophyta; class Pinopsida; order Cupressales; family Cupressaceae; genus Cryptomeria; species Cryptomeria japonica. Next base: position 327,892,830 of record NC_081412.1, read on the forward strand.
TTTCTTATGAGATCTATCAAATGTTTATATCATAAACAGCCTGAATGAATTTAACGCTAACCTTAAGGGACCATTCAAGGAAGAACTACAAGGAACAATTACAATCCACGAGTATATCTTTTTAATCCAAATTTATAATACGGGAACATAGACTTCATTGTAAGAATATGAATAACCTTATCTCCTTTAGAAAATATCACAAACAACTACCTATAGAAAATGAGATAATCTATAGCACATATGCAGAAGAAAACAACTGATTCTATTAAAGCTTTCAAAATGGTACAATAGTATGCCAGAGGCTATAGTATTTGTCTGATATCTTCTATTCTAAAATATGTCTCCATTTTACAAAAATTGCTCATATAAATAAGTGAGCAACACCTCTTCTATGAGAAGCTATGTCTCTTCATCATTAACAACCTAATTACATTTTCTTAACAAAGTGAAAGATAAAGAGATTAATCATGCCACGATGATTAATATAACTATCACTCTTATAGAATCTAACAATCACACTCTTTCTTTTCATATCTGTGCAAATTCCTTTTGCCATTTCTCCAATGGAGCCAGTTCACCATCCTTGTAGACAACTTGTATTGTTGCAATACAGTCCTCATGTAATGTTTGGAGATCTTTATTCAATGTGTCTGCATATTTGTCATGCTCCATTGGGTATTGGTCCCCTTGAACTCTTTCTTATGCAGTCATGGCCTCATTTTCCTTCAATACATCTTGCAATCTTACCTTTAATTCTCTCATGTTCTTTTAGAGCTTTTACAGTCCTTAAATTCCAAGGGATCTTCTTGCGAATCCAATTCTGAATTATCTAGCTCTGAATCACTCTCTATGAATTCTCTTAGGCACTGTCAATGTCTCCTACTTCATCAATTCATTGAGCATTTATGGTGAATTTAGCAGTTAATAATTCTAGTTAAGCAACGATCACACAGATATTTGTTTGAATTTATGGTGATGTGACTTTATTGAGATCTGTTTTGATCTTCACGGCAACTGGTAATCATTTATCTAGCAGTGCTTTAAATTTTTCACCGACGCTTATTCAAACTTACACTTGTGTTGTACTTCAATGGAATCACATGTCTTGGTGGCTTTATCTTGTCTCCCCAAAACACCATATTCCATCGATATTATTCTTTATTTTGGTGAAATTGACATCATCGCCAGCACTTCTATTGGTCTCATCGAAGCCTCGCTATAAGTGTTTATGTCGGTATAATGTTTTATCAATTCATGGAAATCTTCCTTTTCGATGAAAATTATTTTATCGCTAAGTCCCTCCGTCCTTTTATCAATGTTAGAATTTTGTTGTTCTCAAATTCTAGTTTCCCTAATCCCCTCTGTAATAAAATTGAAAGCCTTTGTTACATATGGAGAGGACAACAAGAAAATAGAACTCCAGAATAACATATAACAAGGTTTCTACAAAACCTTCTACACTTTAAGCTTATCCTAAGCTTAGGTGGGTATACCTCTTGTGAATACTTTCACAATTTTAATATAAGATCCATAGTAAACCAGTGTTTAAAACCTATGAACCTCATCACCTCAACAATACTGAAAAATTAAAAGAAAACATGTGTTCATTTCCAGTCTTGACCCCAAGAAAGATAGAAAACACTCCACAAATGATATCAGTGCCTTATCCGGGCTACAGAGTCACCCAATATTAAACAAGAGTTCTGAATTTAGACATTCACATACATCCTATCACTTCAACTTCATCAACTTAATATATGCCTGACATATATGTAAGTTATTCCTTTATGGTAAACTTGTTCATCAAATTCAAGCAGAAAACACAATTGATTCACATAACAAAGGGGTTTTATGTATATTTAATTCCTCCCCTTGAGAGAAAAACTGAAAACACGTCTGTAAGCTTTCCTTGCAATCCCCATCCAATCAAATAACCCTTGATTATTTAAAAGAAAATAGTAAATCAACAAATGCATGCAAGAAGACAACAGAAATATGAGCTCAAAATGATCTGATCTGTATATTAATATCCATTTTCAAAAATCATACATAACTCAAGATCTTTCTGAAAAACTAGAAGACTGTATATTAATTTTGGTAGAGTTTTTTTACAAGTTCTTATGATATCCTTTCCTCAAGTGCTAGTATCCATTTATAATGATATGGATCCAAACAAGCTTCAGACTTCCCTAGGAAAAGTTTGTTACAACCATGATTCCTGCTGAAAAGAAGTTACAATTATTTTCATTCCTAACGGCTTTGAAGTTTGTTATACCATTGCAACATCGGCTATCTATTCTTGAACCCCCACTTCTTACACCACATATTTATTTTTCCACTCTTGGAACACATCATCACCAGGCCAGGAGAAGTTAACAGTTTTCTTTTTCAACTTATTCAATCTTTTCCATGTATTTCTTAATTGCTTAACCTTTCTTTCCAAAAAGCCATAATGTGACTTCATCTTCTCAATTTCTTTAATTGTCTAAATAAATAAAGATGTGTCATCTGAATTGATGAATTCATTTATCCGTTGAGACAATTTATGTCTTAGCTCATCTAGCCATACTTTTTCATCTTTTAACTCACTTGTGCTGACAAAACCTCCAGGAAATATTTCAAATTTTTGGTCAGCATGTTCCTTTCTGTATAGATTTGTCTTTCTTTCTAGACCAGCTCTTCCTTCTACCAACCTGTTCATGCCTTTCACTAACTCACAGGTGGATTTAATAGTGGCATCAGCATTTGTTTCTTCATGGGATGAACACATGAATTCCAATTCCACCTCCCTAGGCATCCACTTATTCAAAATTGGCTCTAGAACAGCCTTATCCTCCTTTAAACCTGTCAGCATGTTCAAAATTCTCTGCATATATATATATATATATGCACAATAGAAGCCCCTATTGTGTCAGCAAACTTCAAAATTGTGCCTCTGACCTTTTCCTCGTACTTACTTGCAAACAGGGCCTGAGCCTACTTCAACTTTTCCACTTCAAGTTTTATGGTCTGAGTTGATTGAAAACCAGAAGTCATAGGCGAAGGTGGAAATTCAATGATTGGACTGGTGGATGGATGTTTTGCTGGAGAAGAGGCAATTATTAAAGTAGAAGATTCACCTCTCTGGTATTGCCCTGCTAATTGATTTTTCAATTTGGAAATGATACTATTCCTATGGGCTATCTCCACTTTGGCCTCATTATAACCTTTTTGAATCATCTCCAGTTTTACCTGGAGGTCAACTTTTTCCTTGGCTTCCTTCTCGGCTACTGCCACACTGAATTTTGTTGATTCCAAAATTGTGCTAGCAGCCTCTACTACCCCTGTGTTCTGAACTCTCTTCACAATCATACCTCCAAGATAGCTGGACTTTGAGGTGGCCTTCCTCTTTCTTCTCTCATCCCTCCTTAGAGACCATATGACCAAAGCAGCATAGTCCTTGCTAAATGTCACTCCTTCCAAGGGTTTTGTTTCTTTCCTTACTACTTCAAGCACTAATGCATCTACTATATCCCACTTAGGAAGAATTAATACACCAGCTTTTGCTACCATTTCTCTCCCCTTCTCAGGAATAATAGCTTTGAATTCAGTCATCATTTCTTGTTTTACTTCTTCTTCCACCATAGATGTATCTTTGTGAGGATGTTCACTTTTCTTCTCACATTTTTCTTTAAATTGTTCTATATTTTACCTCCAAACAAATTGCATGAAAGATCCCGTTGTAACAAAATTATTATCAACCAGAAATTCCTCACTAGCCTGTTTGGTGACAGGGTCTCACTCTTTGCCTTTAAACTCCTCTGCAGTCAAGTTCATTTTAGAATTTGGTGTTCTTCAGGCATTCCTTCTTGTACTTCTTCATAAGTATAGGCAATCTCCCCAAGACTTCCTAGCTGCAACAATTGCTCAACCACTATATGTTTTTTATTAAGGAAAAATAGGTTTTGACGGGACCCGAAACCCCTTACAACAGGTTTTGGAGGGACCCGAAACCCTCAGATTTTATCAGGATCTAGAACCCAAAGAACAATGCTACCAAAGAAAATTAACCAGGAAAACCAGCAGCCCACACAAAGCTAAGCCGACAAAAGCCAGCAAACACCAGCAAGAAGAACCATCCAAACACTTAAGATATAAACAATATAAATCAAGTTGGCTGCACCAACTAGGCAAAAGATTCAAACTATGATGAGGGTTAGCATGCACCCTCAGCCAAAGAACAGGGATGTTTCGGGCTCCCTTGACCTAAGATAGAGACTTCAGACACCAAAAATCATGACTAGACCATAACCAAAAACAACCACAATCTGGACGGGGCCCTTGAAAACTATCAGCAACCAGCCAAATAAGAAAAGACAAGGCAAATAAAACAAAATACCTAGAGATAAAGGGATTTTGAAAGGCTTCCCTAACCTTAAAACTATCTTTTGAAATGGCTCCCAGAACCACTTCAAAGGGCTTTGAAGTGGTACCCTCAACCACCTTGAGCTAAAACAGAGGCCTGATCTGGAAAGCATCCATCCAAACAAGCACCGCCGCACTCTCCACCTCAATAGGAGAAGACATAAAAGAGCTTAAGAGAAAAGATCCAGCAACCAAATAATCACCAGCCTCAAGAGAAAGGTCCTCCAAACCAAGAGAAGAAGCACCAAAAATCCCCTTAACCACCCAAACACCAAGCAGCCACTCCACCTCATAATAGGGTACAACACCTCAAGAAGAGAACCATGGGACTAGGTAGTAAGAGAAAAAACCCTCAAAAGGAAAACAACAGTGGAAGCACCGAGGGCCCGCATAGAAGAAATAGGACCACCAAAAGTGTAACCAAACTCCAACAGCAAAGAAACAACCCCCACCTCAATAGGGAGAGAATAGAGTTTCTTCAGAAAGACAGACCACACCAACTGCAGTCCAAAACCAAAACAACCTATGCCCAGCAAAGCTGCCTCAGAACAAGAGCATCCAACTCCTTCCGCGAAAGATATCTCCACCTCTATAGAAGATAAAACCTTCTTAACAGGCACATAGAGAGATGAAGGGTGTCGAGAAACTGCCCAAAACCTAGGCATTTCCACCCAAAGGGCATCAAAAGGGCTCCACAAATCCTAGCCCGAGAGGAGGAAAATAGAAAAAGAAGCACTGCAAGCACAAAATCCTTCGACCCAATAGGGGAAAGGGAGAAAAGCAGGGACACAAGCCCAAGCAGAGCAATACAGCCTAACAAGACCAACCTAGTAGACAGGAGAGGAAGAGAGAGCAGCCAGAAGAAATCCCCACTGGCTCCAAGCCACTGAGCCCGCAGTAGCAATAGCCCAAATAGTTGCCTCAATGAGAGACCCCAAAAGTTGATCCACCAGAAAGAGGGAGTGAAGGGGGCATCATGAATCATCCAGGTCAGGCCAAGCAGCGATACCCATAGCCAAGGCTCCCAAGCAATCATCCTCATCGTTGTCTGACTCCTCCCCTTCCTCAACCATAGCCGAAACCCTAGCTCCCACACTCCTGCTCCTGCTCATTCCCGTTGTTGTTAAAATTGTATGGTTTGAACCAAGGATGTAGGCTCCACAGGCAAGAAGCCCCACCATTTCTCCAAGGTTCTCCCCATGGACAAACATGCTCCATTTTCAAAATGGTAGAGACGAACCCGTGGGGTTTGAACCTAGCTTGTAGGCACTACAGGCAACAAGCCACTATATGTTCATCTCCCACATGGATTGGGGATTGGGATGGAGAATATAAAGGGTCACCTGTTTGTACCTCTTTTCCCACCCTTTTCCTTTTAGGGGAATCATGGATTTAAACTACATCTTCTATTACTCTTTTCCCTTTTGAAGTAGAAGGCTAACCCCTAACTGGCTCTAGCACACTGTATTTTGGCCTCTTGTGCATCACATATTCACCTAGAGGGATGGCCTTGGCAAAGGCAGGCTTAGCTAGAACCAACTTAGCCTTTTCAGGTTCATTTTTCAATATAGCTTCCCTCTTCTCCTTTAAGGTTTGCATTAAACCTTCAAAATAAAGTATCAAGAATTTAGCCTTTTCTTCAAAGGGAGTAAAACTAGACAAAGGATCATAACCACTATCAAATTGGTGGATAAAATCTAGAGCCCTTTTATATGCTATCCATTTTTCCTTTCTCAATTCCTGTTCATCTAGATTGAATTCATTTATGATCAAATTCTTAGGAAAATGGAACTGGTGTGCTCTACCTTTACATACGGCTCTCTTCTTGAACATGCCATTAAAGAAATCCTTCGGATCAGCAAATCTGGCCACTGCAGTAGACAACCTGAAGGGTTGAAAAAAATCATCAAAATGTGTCCAACCACCCTTGGTGATTACAAATTCATGTGCAATGGTGACAGTTGGGAAAATTGTTCCTTTCCCCCTATTTCTTAATTCTTCTTCTTGCAAACCTTCGATTTGCCTCGAGACCTTTGCAATTCCTATCTTCAATGGAACTTGATAGGGGAGAAAACATGGAGTTCCTTTGAAACCATAAACTCTGAACATGGTAGAGACAGGGTACAAATATATGTCACCCCAATTATGCATAATCTTAATATCTTGAGCAAATTCCGTAGGCCTAAGGAATTCAAGGAGAGATTTAGGAATCCTAGGGTTCTGTGGGCACAAGAGGATCCTAAGCCTAGATGCAAAACATCTATCAAACTTCAAGTAGCTCGCATCTTCTCTATCCCAAGACAAAATTGTGCTCCACAATTGAACGGGCATCTCCTCACCATCCTTTTCCTTAATCAAGTCCATTTCATTAGCAAAATATTCAGCACCTTTGAATAAAAACATGTGCATAAGAAGAGAATACCACCCAAAAGGTCTCTCTACCTTAGCATTTTTTATCCCCATCAATCCCTCATGAATGGCATCAATGAGATAAGGTACAAAATCAAAAGTTACTGCCAGAGATGGATTCAAAATCTGTGCTATCATGAGCATATAGTGGGTCGGCATAGTTGTTTCAGCATCTTCCCCAAGAATCTAACATAGGGACCAATACATCCCTTTAGCCCTCAAAGTAAATAGATTTAGAGAGAAGGGTTCCATAGTGCTAGGGCCTACAATAGTCAGTCATCCTATTTTGACAAAAAATTCTTTCAGAGGGCCACTTTTGAGGTGATCTCTCAGAGCCTCATACACCTTTGCTAATGTTTCAAAATTAATGGGCTCTAAGTAATTTTATACTTCACTAAGCCCAAAAACTCTCCTAAACTCATTATCATTTATTTCAATTAATGACCCCCCATTTACATTTCTCACACATCTGGCAATAGGGTCATAGTTATTTGCAACCTGGGTTAACAGGTCCACATCCATGAAAACCCCAGGGACTACGAGCTTTCCAACATCTAACTCCCATATACTATTCATTGGAGCAAGGGAATTTCTTTGGCCAAATCCCACTTTGAAAAGTCCCAAACCTGATATTCCTATCTGAGAATTCCTTAACCAATTCCCTTTGTCATACAAACTATCACCAATTCTCAGGCGGGGAGCTTTGGGCACCAATTCTTTCATCTTAGTTGCGGCATTAGTAGACATAGTTAACTGCTCTAAAAATTCATCATAAATGGCTCTCTCCTAATAATTTACCTTCCCTGTGAAATCTCTTTGTGGTGCCATCTTGGAATTACAGTTGTTTCAATTAAAACTTAGAGAGACTTCTGAGAATTCAAGCACCCAGTGATACCAATTCAAACTGTAACTATCAAACATTATGAAGAAACTTACTCATTTTCCTGAAGAAATTTGCTCTGTGCACTGGTTCCTCTACAAGACTCTTCGAAATGATGCCAAGGTTTTAGCTAATGTGAAGCTTATTACGGAAACTAAGCACTAAATGGAAACATTAAGCCACATGCTTCGGCAATCAATTCGTAATTGAATTCGAAAAATCACTCCAACGGATCACAAAGAATTTTATAAGTGTCTTGCCTTTTCGCTACTTCGCGAAAGATAAAAACCTCGCATCTTTTCATTGTGAAACAGCACCATCCGTTGGATCCTGAAAGATGTGCATGTTCTTTACCTTGAGTCATCCTGCTTAGAAATGGGCCCCGCCTTCCTTTTGCTGCTTCGTGAAGGATAAAAATCTTGCATCTTTTTCATGCGAAATAGTGCTAACCATTGGATCATCCACTATCCGCTCGACCGTTATTCTTCATAGTGACCGCTTGCTATTCAACTAACCGTGACTGCCACCGCTAGTGGTTCTTTGCTGCTTTGCGAACGGTAACCATCTCTCATCTTCACCATGCGAAACAGCGCGAGGCATCCGATCAACTTGAAGTTGATCAGTTTTTAGTCTCTTTAGTCTTCAAAGTGGGCCCTCTTAGCAAATTTACTCGTCTGCAAACTTCCTTTAAGTATCTTCCACGTGGCTATCATTGATTTTTCCAAACAATCTGACAGTCGCCACATCCGAACTGCCACATGTTTCACCATACCAAGCATTTCATCAACACCGCCACCTTTTTGAATAGACCGATCCTAAAATCTAGTTGGAGCCACGTGTCCCATTGATTAATCACATTTTTAAATACTCAGGCATCTAGCTGTATTACCACCTCATCCGCCAGCTCCTTTTCACTACTTCACGAAGAGTAAATTTTGTGTTACTTTGGGTTCCGAAACAACACACACCATTGGATCTTCTTGGGGATGCACTTTCTTTATCTTGTAAGCCACCCTTTTGCTAGGCCCACTACCTTTTCGCTACTTCATGAAAGATAAACTTTGCACATCTTTGCCATGCGAAATAGCGTCGACTGCTAGATCTTGTTCAAAATGTTCGGTCTTTAACCAAGGGATCCACTTACCTTTGGGGCCTGCCATCCTTTCATTGTTTCACGAAGAATAAACCTCATGCATCTTCCCTTTACGAGACAACAACAACCATTGGATGTTGAACAAGATGCATGATCCTTAACTCGTTCTTTATCTTACCTACCAAGCCCACCACTCTTTCGTTGCTTCACGAAAGGTAAACATCGGGTTACTTCCCTTTGTGAGACCGCGCACATCATTAGATGAACTAGAACTTGCACGATCTTTACGAAGCCCGACAAAGAAATGAAAACTTAGGAGAAGGTGAAAAATTAAATACATTATTAACGACCCACCTAAGGCAAAACTTAAAGGGGGGACCTCTTCTCACGACAGACCGACCCTTCCACCTAAGTGGAAAAAGTAACAATAGAATAGAATGCAGGGATTTCAAGATGGAAAAGGGGAATTGCAAAAACCCTAAACCCTTAGACCAATAACCCTCAAAAGCAGAATGAAGAAACTAAGCAGCATTTTGCAGATTTTAGCGGATTAAAGAACAAAAATCACCCAATAATAAAATAGTGATAATAGCAGCTCTGATTGGGGATGGTTGATTGCAAGATCAACATAAGAACACAGAAAACTATGGAGAATAGACCAAAAAACAAGCCCAAAATAAACCAACAAAAACAAACCTAATTATGTACAAACTACAACCTGCTGTGCATGGACCTTTGAAACTTAAGAGAAATAATGCTTCAAGAATTGTCCATGCACTGGGAATTCTTGTACCTCACCATTCCTTGTCTGCATGAAGTATGAGTCTTTTCCATTAAGATCACAAACACTAGAAGGGCCCATCCATAATGACTCAAATTTTTTGTGCTTGCACTTATCTTGTCCTCTTGTGTTCCATTGAAGAACCAAGTCACCAATTTGAAACTTCCTCAATATGGTTCTTTTGTCAAAAAGATACTTGGACTGCAACCGAATCTTCAAATTTCTTTTATGAGTCAAAGTCTTGATTTCTTCCACTTCCACCATTTGAACCATTTTGTCTTCCATGGGTTCTGACAACTCCAACTCCTCAGCTTGTAGGAACTTATATACAAGGAGAAGGTTATTGACTGGCACCCTAGTTTGTGTGCCATAAACCAATTCAAATGGTGATACACCAATTGCTTTCTTAACAGTAATCCTATCTGCCCATAAGGCCAATTTTAATTTCTGATCCTAAGACCTTTTGTTCTCCTCAAGGATTTTCTTAATAATATTCAAAAGGCTTTTATTGCTGGATTCTGCTTGTCCATTACCTTGTGGATGGTCTGGTTAAGAATAAGACATGATTATTCCATGGCTGGTACAAAATTCAATGAATTCCTCTGATCTAAAGCTCATGGCATTGTCTATTATCAATTTCATAGGAATACCAAATCTTGTTATAACATTATCCATTAGAAATTCAATGACAACTTTACTAGTGGCTCTTTTAGTAGGTACAGCCTCAATCCACTTAGTGAAGTAATCAGTGGCCACTATGATCCATCTGTGACCTCTTCCTGACTTCTCAACTATTTCCCCAATAAAATCAATGCCCCACTGGACACAAGGGGCTTCCACTATAACTAGGTTGAGGGGCAAATCTCCTTTGTACTTTAACTTGGAAGAAAAATTTTGGCATGGGTCACACCTTTGGACATGCTCATGTGCATATTTGAACAAAGTAGGCCAATAGTATCCAGCCTAGACTATCTTTCCAGCTATGGTCTTGGCAGAGTAGTGGCCTCCACATACTCCATTATGCATTTCAATTAGCATCCCTCTAGCTTGGGATTTACCTAAGCACATCAACAATGCCCCATCTCTATTTCGCCAATATAGATCACCCTAAATAAGGATATACTTTTGAGACTTCAGTTTCAATGTCCTTCTCTGGTTAGGAGTCATTCCCTCCGAGTATGATGCATCCCTCAAAAAATGTACTTTCTGAATACCATGGTTGTGTTTCAATACTTTTGACCATGATATTCTCAATTTCAACATTGTTAACTTCAACATCAAGGAGATTCAATTCAGCCATCAACTTAGCAAGACCTAACCCTCTTACCAATTTAGTAATCTTGATTTTGAGATCAAACTCTTGAATCCGAGTTATCCACCTGCACCTCTTGCCAGTGACCTTGGACTGAGATAAGATGTCCTTGAATGTTGCATGTGGGACGTAAGAAACTATTTGTGCATTCACAAGATATGGCCTAAATGCTTTTACAGCTTTAACGAAAGCATATGCTTGCTTCTCCATGATTTCATATTTTAGCTCTGCAGCTTGCAAAGATTTTCTATAAAAAGCAATAGGGTGTTCATATCCGTCAGCATCCTTTTGAAGAAGGACTACAGCCAGTGTATGATAAGAGGCAAAAGAGAACAATGAAAAGGGCTTACTGTAATCAGGGGACTACAATACTAGTGCCTCCTGAATAGCCTTTTTAATTTTACCAAAAGCCTATGTAGCTTCTTCATCCCAATAAAACTTTGCATCTTTCTTAAGTAACTTAACAATGGGTTTGACTATTTCAGCAAAGTTAGCAATGAATCATCTAACAAACTTCACCTTGCCCAAGAAAGATTGAATACCTTTGACATTCTTTGGCTCAGGTACATTGTTTATGGCTTCAATCCTTTCCGAGTCTATTCTAACCCCTTCCTTGGAGACAATATGCCCAAGCAACTTCCCTTCAGTAACTGCAAAATGACACTTTTTTTTAATTTAAGAAAACACCAAACTCCAGAGCTTTGTTGAAAACCTTTTCCAGGTGCCCGCAGTGGTCATCTGCCCTTTTAGAGAAACATGTTTAATCATCCTGGTACACAACCATGATGATGTTGATAAATTCCTTAAAAGTTACATCCATTGCTCTCTGAAAAGTAGCCCCGACATTTTTTAAACCAAATGGCATCCTTACATATACATATGTCCCCCAAGGGGTGGTAAAAGTAGTCTTGAACTGTTCGGACTCTTTCACCAATACTTGATTGTATCCTGAGAACCCATCCATCATGGACAACAAATCACACCCAGTTACTCTTTGCAACATTGCCTCCATAATGGGGGAAGAGTAGTTGTCTTTCAAAGAAGCAACATTCAAATTCATGAAATCAACACAAAGCCTTATGTCCCCATTCTTCTTTCTAAGTGGGACTAAATTAGACACCCATGATGAATGTCTTATAGGTTTAATGATCCCCCCTTCCCTCAAATTGGTTAACTCTTGTTGCATTTTGGTTTCCAAAAGGGGGTTGATAGGTCTTTGCTTCTATCGAAAGGCTTAGCATCTAGATGCAAAGGGACTTCATGTTGAAATAGATCTTGTCTATACGCCTTCAGGTCCTAATAAGACCAAGCAAAAACATGTTTATACTTTCTCAATAATTTAATGAGGTTGGCCTTAATGTGAGGAGCCAAGTTCTTCCCAATACACACCAACTTAGGGGATGATTCTGTCCCTAAATTCACTTCCTCCAATTCTTCTAATTTGGTGGTTGATTGTTGATGCAAATGGCTATCATTGTGACTGAACATACCTTCCGATTCTTCCAATCCTCTGGGGATTTCATTGGTTTCCAACTGGACCATGTCATTTCCAAACATTGTTTCTCTATCTTCCACTACTTCTACTAATACATTACAATTGATTTTTTGTCCATCATAATCATCAATGCACTGTATGAATCTAAGAATATCTTCATCATTTGCAAACACTTGCCAGTTATATATATTATCAAGAATAGCAGGCCTAGCTATTATCTCAACTGTAGACACACCGGTTAATGTTACATCATCATTTTTTAATGCAACATTAGCTAAGAAATCAGCCATGATGTTCTTTGATCTTTCTATCCAGTTAATAGAAAATGCACAAAAATGCTCAATCACATCCCAAACATGATGTTTATATCTTTTCAAACGATCATTTTTGGATGCATATTTAGACCTTATCTGAGAAACCACCAACTTTGAATCCCCAAATACTCTTAACAACTAAATTCTATGCTTCTTAGCAACTTCAAGTCCCAATAACAAAGCTTCATATTTAGTTGTGTTATTTGTAAACTAGAAAGCTAACAGAAAAGACGATTTGAAAGTCATACCTGATGGGGACACAAAAAGAACTCCTACTCTATATCCTTCCTTAGAGAAAGCTCCATCAAAGTATATATGCCATAAACCTTGTTGCTAAGATTCCAATTCATTAACAATAGGATCAGTATATTTCAAATGATGTAGAATTGGTTGTACTCTGAAGTTATCAAGATCCACATCAATCATACAATTCAACATATTAGGGTCTATGTTCTCAATTACCCTAGGAGCACGTGGTTCTCTATACAACTTAACTTGGATTCCATTTACTAGGATTATAGCATATGAAAGATCTAACTGAACATTTCCCCCCACTGCTACAACCCATTGTTTGGATAATAGCATGCCATAATGAGGTTTTGTATCAGTTATTATGACATCCATCTTATATGTTGCTTCAGGAAATGATGCTATCTTTACCTCCACATCTTTCATTGTACCTACCACAGGTACTTCTCTATTATTCATAGCATAGCACATCCCATAAATAGTACTTACTGATAATCCGAGCTCCTTCATGACACCATATGGCATCACATTCACAGCAGCACTAGAGTCTATCATACAATTCTTAATTAGCCTATTATTGACTAATAAGGTCACATAAAATGGATCTACTTGGGAAGGTTCCTGAGTAATTGTTGTTCCAACATATACTTTTGGAGTTTACAGCTCATGATCCTTTTCATCCTTCATGGTGTTTGTAGGCAAATCTGCACTATTATCTGATATATTAAAAAATAAAGAGAGAGTAGCTTCTTTGTGTTCCTTTATTTTCAACAGTTCTACCAATGGGACTGTAACCTTCATTTGCGTCAGAGCCTAGGTCATATAAAAAGTGGAATGGTTAATTGGCTCAGTATTAATTTTGGTATTTTCTACTTTAGGTTGACCTTCCTTTTTAGCTGTAGCAGTCCCTTGTAAATCACTAGTAGTATTATTATCTGCACTTTTGGCTACATCTTTGGATTGGTCACCTTTTGTATGACCATCTTGAGGTAGAGCATTATTGCTTGTTGTCCTTTTCTAAGATACTTCTTTCATAAACAAGGAGCCAAGTTCACCCTGATATCCCTCCCTTTTACTACTTCTCAAATTGTAGTTATGCTTGGCTTTGGCTATGGCAGCCTTGGTAAGATTTTTTACCTCTTCATCACTAGGTGTTCAGAGATGAACTTCCTCATCTTCAATGGTTACCACATTTAAAGTGGGATGCCAATGAATTTTTAGCTGCCCTTGATAACATTCATTATAACTTAGTGCATCATGCCCACTAGATTCACTTTGTGAAGACTCGTTATCACTTTCAACAATAGTGTCAAACATGTTGATATTAGGCTCACCCTCCTTTCTCATTGATTCTTCAAGAGCTTGAGCTACAGCACACTAATGAGGAGAATGTGGCCCATCACAGGCCATGCACCAAGGAGTATTTTCCATGTTATGTGCATTTCCTCCCTTTAAAGGATCTGGGGTGTCCTGATTTTGTGTGTTCTTTAACTTATCATTCTGAGGTTTTCCATCCTTCCAAGTAGTGTTGTATCGCATATCATGTAATCTGGGAGGCCTATCTTGCCAATTATAATGAGGTTTGTCATTCTTACTTACCTTAGCAGTAAGATCTTTCATAGCAGTCATTAACTTTTCTATTTTGTCTTCTTCATTGGCAACTTTATTAGGTTGTTATTTTGATTCTTGCCACAATCTACAGTCGGTCCTCCTTCCCACCTTTCCATATGCTTTCCTATTACTTTCTACATTGATGATAATTCTAAAAGCATCTCTCCAACTATGTGGGTTTTTATCCCTCAGAATGTAAGCCATTTTAGAATCAAAAGCATTATAGTAAGTGTTCAGACACATATTATCATCTAGTCTCATCACTTGGTAAAGCCTATGCATTTCTTTCTGAAACCTTGCATTGAAATCTATAACAATTTCATTATCAAACTTCCTAATGTTATTGAACTCATTGAGCATAAAGCTCACATTTGTTTTATCGCCATATTGCTCTTGGAAGCAATTCTTGAAGTCCTCCCAAGAACCAATGCTATTTACGGGCAAACCTCTATACCAATCCATTGAATCATCCACCAAGGATTGTACAAATAATTTCATGATGACATCTTCATCTACAATCTCATAATCATTTACCAGGTCACCAAAAGATTTTAGGTGCTCTTCTACACTTATAGCATTATTGCCAGCAAACTTGTGAAGCTTGTCTCTCAATTTGGTATGAACATGGTTAGGGTACCCTGGGATTCCCTCAAAGAAAAGTTATTTGTACAACTCTAGATTAATGGGTCTTCTTTGGAACTGGTTCCTAGTAGGGTTATTACCCATGTTCATTCTCACATTAGGACCATGAGTTGGAGGGACTTGGTTACTTTGATCGGTAATAGGGACTTGATTAACTGGAACAGTACTCATAGGTAGGGTTGACTGAATTTTGATTGGAGGGAATGAGGCATGCTGAGGTAAAAGCTTATTTGGGTTTGTTGAAGGAAAAATTATGGGAGGAGCCTTTAGATAACTAATTTTTATTTTAACCTCTAGATTGGTTGCTTCTAATTTAGCTTTCTCCAATTCCCTTTGCAAATCTTCCTTCTCTTTTCTCATCTTGTCTATCTCTCTCTCATGTGTAGACAACTGATGAGAGATTTATGTTGTAGTCTTAGACCTAGACCCATTTTCCATGCACTTTTGTTTTCCTTTGTCAACATTATTTCTAGCAGGTTTTGGGTCACTAAGAACCTCCCTACTAGGTTGCACAACAAATTTGTGTGCAAGGTTGATCTTGGCAGTCAGATTTTCTCTGATGACAGGACCTTCATCCTCACTCTTAGTTTTCTCTTGGGTGAACAATTCAAGATCAGCAATCTGCCTTAAAAGCCTATCTCTCTCAATCAATTTAGCCTTAACTTCCTTCTCTTTATTTAGTTTCTTTTGTATCCTTAGGGATATCAATTGATGAACTCTTCTATTAAGAGCCTCAATTTCCTGGGACACTTTATCTTCATTAGGGAACATCTCTTCAGAATCTGACACATTGACTTGATCGATGTCAATCAGACTAATATTCCCATCTACAGTTCTTGGTACAGAGTCCATCTTAACATTAGAACTATTTCTATCCTTCCCAGATAAACTAGCATGAGAAATCCTCTTATTCAAAACTTGTACATCCTCATTATTACCAAACAAACCAGAATGAAAACCCAAAATGTCTTGTTCAGATTCACAGGAAGAAGAATTTGAATTCGCATATATGGGTCTTTCAGATGACTTACTTGTATGAATTCTTTTATGTACCCAGGCAGCACTAGATGGCTCATATGCAACTGATCTTTTCTGGCCTCTTTGTGCCTGCTTAGGTAATCCCTCTTGCAACGTCTCTTGAGGATTTCTCCTCATGTATGATCTGTTGTTCTTTCCTCTCTGCATTATACTTATTTTCCTTGAGATTAATTATGCTTATTTAAGAGCACTGGTTATTTTATGTTAGATTCGCCACCCAAAACTATGGGAAAATAAGAAAACAAGCTTGACAAATCACTTGCAGGAGACTATAGAATAAGAAGATCTTCAAAGAGAGAAATAACAAAGATCGGGGATAAAACGGCCTACTACAAGGACCAAACACACACAAATTCGAACAACCTTTCAGGCAATATAAGCACTAGATCTGCAATACAAATTCACACTATGACTCTCCCCAGCAGAGTCGCCACTTTTGTTGTTCTCAAATTATAATTTCCCTAATCCCCTCTGTAAGAAAATTGAAAGCCTTTGTTGCATATGGAGAGGACAACAAGAAAATAGAACTCCAGAATTACATATAACAAGGTTTCTTTAAAACCTTCTACACTTTAAGCTTATCCTAAGCTTAGGTGGGTATACCTCTTGTGAATACTTTCACAATTTTAATATAAGATCCATAGTAAACCAGTGTTAAAAACCTATGAACCTCATCACCTCAACAATACTGAAACATTAAAAGAAAACATGTGTTCTATTATTATTTACTAAGTTGTCATTAGTTTTATGTCCAAAGTCATCCTATATACTCTAGTCGGTTAATACTACTGAAATATTCAATCAGTAAGCACTAAAGTAGTCGGTTAGAGAAGAAAGGAGTCACAAAGTTAAGTATACACAGAGCTGTCTACCGAGTAACATTCTATGTCTACCGAGCAGCAAAGAAGGTATACCGAGTAATCTGAACTGAGTAGAAACATGTTACCAGATTCAATGAACGTGGACACATGTGGAAACGTGTTACAAGAATCGAGGAACAGGGAACCGTTATCACATAAGAAATTGCACTTCAAGATTTTGTATGATTTTGAGGAAGTTTATCCAATGAAATAATTTCTATGTTTATTCATTTGATGAATCTTGTTTGTAAGATCGAAGCATGAACAAATCACCATCCCAGAGATCTATTTATACAGAGTGATTTGAGAATCAAAAGTAGAGACATGTGTGATAGAAGAGTTAAAAGAAAAATCATAAGAGGACACATTGAGTTGTGACCGCTATGACTTACAAAGATATTTAGAGGTCACCAAGAAAGTCTTCAGAGAACAATTTAAGGGACAGAGTAAACACAAGGGTTTACCGAGTTGATTTATCAATTACCAGGGTATGCTATGAGCAAGGTAATTTCATATTGAGCACATAGAATCTGCTATAACATTTCAGATGTAAAGTTGCAGATTTTGTAAAGATTTAATTGAATCATTTGAGTTGTAATAGAAACCTTTAATAGGGTAAAAGACTCTAACAAAGTCTATAAATTGTCAAGCCTTTAACCAAGTGCAGCATTTTGTATAAGTGTTGTAAAAATCCTTTAGCAAGGTATATCTAAAGATCTTGATACTCCTAATAGGGTAAGCTATCAGAAATAGCTAAACATGTAGCTCTAATCGAGAAACCTTTATTATTGCAGTAGTGAAGTTGTGGGTGCCATCCCCACCGCAATTTTTCTCTCTAACCAAGAGTTTCTGCATAACCAAAATCTTTGTGTTATAGAATGAAATGTATATGGATGTAATTTCTATAATTATGTTTTGGCTTCATATATTATCAGATCAACTATATACATTTTATGTTTATCAGTAAGATTGTTTTTAAAGGAGAGTTTTGAAGTACTGATTCACCCCTCCCCTCTCAGTACATTAGCTTTCATTGTTGGACCTAACAATTGGTATCAGAGCTTCAATCTTAGAAAAGGGTTTAATAGCCTAAAGAGAAAGATCTTATCAATGGAAGGCTACAAACAATATTGGAGAATTGTGAATCTTCAAGAAGAATTGGATCATGCTAATCAAGTGATTGCAAATATGCAGAGACAAATGCAAAGATCACTGAAAGTTAGAAGAAGGTTATCTGATGATTTATAGGACTCACAAGAGTTGGTGGAACAAATTGAGACATCATCTGAGAATAGTATATCAGAAGAGACTGAAGAAATGATTGGAGAACTGAAAGAAAAGAACAAAGTACTGACTGAATAGCTGAAAGCAATGAAAAGAGAACATGAGCATTTCAACACACAGATGACTAAAAATCTTGATGCATTAAGAACAGCTGAGGATAACATAATAGACATGGAAAGGGAAAAACAATAGCTAGAAGCATTGGTGTCTGAAAAGAATGATGAAATCACAAGAATGACTAGAATTCAACATAATCTTTATGATCAATTGGGTTATGCACATCATGAAGCAAATCTAAAAGAAAATGAGAATCAAGCATTGAAACTTGAATTATCAAGATTGACCAATAAACTTGAAGTAGAGAAGAAATTAAAAGAAACACTGAAGAAAAGTTATGAAGCATCAAGGATGTTGGATGAGCAACTAAATATAAGAAGACCCAACAAAGATGCAGGACTCGGTTTCAAAGAAAAAAACTCTACTGAGAAAGGGATCAACACCACCAAGAGAGGGGAATCATCAAAGCAAGCTGGAAACAAGGAGAACAACAAAGGAAAGAATCCTATCTGCAACTACTATGGAAAACAAGGACATACTGCCAACATGTGCCAAATCAGAAAAGGTAAGTAGCCAAATGTCACTAGGTCTGATGGTTATTGTTACAATTGCAATAAGTATGGTCACAGACCTAGACAATGTAGGACAAAGTCTGCTAGCAATTTTCAGAAGGCAAAATTCAAGGGGTTTTGCAAAAACTGCAATAGATATGGACACAATACCGAGAAGTGTTGGTTTAAGCAGAAAAACTATATGAGGTCTTCACACCGAGCAAATACTAGAAGCTACCAAAATCACACAGATCTTAACCGATAGTATACTACAGTACTATGGGATTACAATACAAGAATATGGTGTGAATGTTGTGGAAGGTATGGACATATAAGTGCAAACTATATGATAAGGTTTGGAATGAACAACCGAAGATCATGGAGAAATCCTACAATGGCATGCTTTCATTGTCATAAAGTTGAACACTTGGCTAAAGATTGCAGAGATCAACCCAGAGGAGATACTGAAGAGATAAAAATCAAATTACAGAAAATTTGGAAAAAGAAGGAAATTGAGTCAAAAAATGAAGAAAACACCTTACCTACTGAGTTAGGTGCATCTACTTTGAATTAATCAACAAAGGTATGAAGGGACTGCATTCTCTCAAGGTTAGATCTTAACAGTTCCTATTTTATCATGTACTTAATTTCAAAATCTGCATAGCTAAGATGCATTAGCAAGTTTGAAATTCTATCTAGTCTTTAGGAGTACCAGAGAAGTCGGTAAGTGTAGGAAGTTTAAAAAAGGCTCACCCTTGACTGGCATCAGCAAGCTTTATTTAGGCCTCTTCTGCATCACATATTCACCTGGAGGGATGGCCTTAGCAAAGGCAGGCTTAGCTAAAACCAACTTAGCCTTTTCTGGGTCATTATTCAATATAGCTTCCCTCATCTCCTTTAAGGTTTGCATTAAATCTTCAAAATAAATTATCAAGAATTTAGCCTTTTCCTCAAAGGGAGTAAAACTAGACAAAGGATCATAACCACTATCAAATTGGTGGATAAAATCCAGAGCCCTTTTATATGCTATCCATTTTTCCTTTCTCAATTCCTGTTCATCTAGATTGAATTCATTTCTGATCAAATCCTTAGGAAAATGGAACTGGTGTGCTCTACCTTTACATACGGCTCTCTTCTTGAACATGCCATTAAAGAAATCCTCCGGATCAGCAAATCTGGCCATTGCAGTAGACAACCTGTAGGGTTGAAAGAAATCATCAAAATGTATCCAACAACCCTTTGTGATTAAAAATTTATGTGCAATGGTGACAGTTGGGAAAATTGTTCCTTTCCCCCTATTTGTTAATTCTGCTTCTTGCAAACCTCTAATTTGCCTCAAGAGCTCTGCAATTCCTATCTTCAATGAAACTTGATAGGGGATCAAATATGGAGTTCCTCTGAAACCGTAAACTCTAAACACGGTAGAGACATGGTACAAATATATGTCACCCCAATTATGCACAATCTTAATTTCTTGATCAAATTCCTTAGGTCTAAGGAATTCAAGGAGAGATTCAGGAATCCTAGGGTTCTGTGGGCACAAGAGGATCCTAAGCCTAGATGCAAAACATCTATCAAACTTCAAGTAGCTCGCATCTTCTTTATCCATAGACAAAATTGTGCTCCACAATTGAACGGACATCTCCTCACCATCCTTTTCCTTAATCAAGTCCATTTCATTAGCAAAATATTCAGCACCTTTGAATAAAAACATGTGAATAAGAAGAGAATACCACCCAAAAGGTCTCTCTACCTTAGCATTTTTTATCCACATCAATCCCTCATGAATGGCATCAGTGAGATAAGGTGCAAAATCAAAAGTTGTTGCAAGAGATGGATTCAAAATTTGTGCTATCATGAGCATATAGTGGGTTGGCATAGTTGTTTCAGCATCTTCCCCAAGAATCTGACATAGGGACCAATACATCCCTTTAGCCCTCAAAGTAAATAGATTTAGAGAGAAGGGTTCCATGGTGCTAGGGCCTACAACAGTCAGTCCTCCTATTTTGATAAAAAAATTCTTTCAGAGGGCCACTTCTGAGGTTATCTCTCAGAGCCTCATACACCTTTACTAATGTTTCAAAATTGATGGGCTTTAAGTAATTTGATACTTCACTAAGCCCAAAAACTCTCCTGAACTCATCATCATTTATTTCAATTAATGACCCCCCATTGACATTTCTCACACATTTGGCAACAGGGTCATAGTTATTTGCAATCTGGGTTAACAGGTCCACATCCATGAAAACCCCAGAGACTACGAGCTTTCCAACATCTAACTCCCATATACTATTCATTGGAGCAGGGGAATTTCTTTGGCCAAATCCCACTTTGAAAAGTTCCAAACCTGATATTCCTATTTGAGAATCCCTTAACCAATTCCCTTTGCCATACAAACGGTCGCCAATTCTCAAGTGGGGAGCTTTGGGCACCAATTCTTTCATCTTAGTTGTGGCATTAGTAGACATAGTTAACTACTCTAAAACGTCATCACAAATGGCTCTCTCCTAATAATTTACCTTCCCTATGAAATCTCTTCGTGGTTCCATCTTGGAATTACAGTTATTTCAATTAAAACTTAGACAAACTTCTGAGAATTCAAGCACCCAGTGATACCAATTCAAACTATAACTGTCAAGCAATATGCAAAAATTTACTTGTTTGCCTGAAGAAATTCACTCTATGCACCGGTTCCTCTACAAGACTCTTCGAAATAATGCCAAGTTTTCAGCTGATGTGAAGCTTATTATGGCAACTATGCATTGAATAGAAACATTAAGCCACATGCTTGGGCAATCAATTCATAATTGAATTCGAAAAATGGCTCCAACGGATCACAATGAATTTTCTAAGTGTCTTGCCTTTTCTCTACTTCGCGAAAGATAAAAACCTCGCATCTTTTCATTGTGAAACAGCACCATCCGTCAGATCCTTAAAGATGTGCACATTCTTTACCTTACCTGAGTCATCCTGCTTAGAAATGGGCTCCGCCTTCCTTTTGCTGCTTCGCAAAGGATAAAAATCTTGCATCTTTTTCATGTGAAACAGCGCTAACCATTGGATCATCCACTATCCGTTCGACCGTTATTCTTCACAACCACCACTTGTCTATTCAACTAACCATGACTGCCACCGCTAGTGGTTCTTCGTTGCTCCACGAACGATAACTATCTCTCATCTTCACCATGCAAAACAGTGCGAGGCATCTGATCAACTTGAAGTTGATCAATTTTTACTCTCTTTAGTCTTCGAAGTGGGCCCTCTTAGAAAATTCACTCGTCTACAAACTCCCTTTAAGTATCTTGCATGTGGCTATCATTTATTTGTCCAAACGATTTGATAGTCACCACATCCGAACTGCCACATGTTTCACCATACCATGCATTTCATCAACACCGCCACCTTTTCAAAAAGACCGATCCTAAAATCTAGTTGGAGCCACATGTCCCATTAGCTAGTCACCTTTTAAAATAGTCGGCCATCTAGCTGTATTGCCACCTCATCTGCCAGCTCCTTTTCACTGCTTCATGAAGAGTAAAATTCATGTTACTTTGGGCTACGAAACAACGCGCATCATTGGATCTTCTCAGAGATGCACTTTCTTTATCTTGCAAGCCATCCTTTCACTAGGCCCACTACCTTTTCGCTACTTCATGAAAGATAAACTTCAGGCATCTTTGCCATGCGAAATAGCGTCGACTGCTAGATCTTGTCAAAAATGTTCACTCTTTAACCAAGGGATCTGCTTACCTTTGGGGCCTGCCATCCTTTCGTTGTTTCATGAAGCATAAACCTCATGCATCTTCCCTTTGCAAGACAGTGACAACCATTGGATCTTGAACAAGATGCATGATCCTTAACTCATTCTTTAGCTTACCTGTTGGGCCCACCACTCTTTCATTGCTTCGCAAAAGGTAAACACTGGGTTACTTCCCTTTGCAAGACCGCGCGCATTGTTAGATGAACTAGAACTTGCATGATCTTTACGAAGCCCGACAAAGAAATGAAAACTTAGGAGAAGGCAAAAAACCAAAAACATTATTAATGACCCACCTAAGGCAAAACTTAAAGGGGGGACCTCTTCTCACGACGGACCGACCCTTCCACCTAAGTGGAAAAAGTAACAAGAGAATAGAACGCAGGGATTTCAAGATAGAAAAGGGGAATTGAAAAAACCCTAAACCCTTAGACAAATAACCCTCAGAAGCAGAATGAAGAAACTAAGCACCATTTTGTAGATTTTAGTGGATTAAAGAACAAAAATCACCCAATAATCAAAATAGTGATAACAAATTCCATCGAAATAGTTCTTCATTATCCGGCCTTTGTAGTAGCATCGATGATATTTCCTCTTTCGGTAAAAGAAAAATATTCTTCTTCGACCCTTTATGTTTGGCCGATAACAAGTCATCGATGGAAATTTCTCATGTTTCATCGATCTTTTATCCTTTGACGAGAAAGCTATCTTCGATCAGCATCCTTTGTGCCTCTTTGATACGCTCTTTTTCCTCGAAATAGCTTCGTCAATAAGATATATGTGGGTTCGTTTGATTTTATTCTTTCGGCCAAACCTCTTCCCTCAGCGAGCTGTTCACATGTCTCATCGATACTATAGTTTCATCGAAGCTCTTTATTTCATCAGAGGGACCACTCCTGATTTCCTTGATGCACTTTAGGTCGATGGAACTAATGTTTTCGGTGAATCCTTTTGGAAGCCCATCGCAGCCAAGATTTGTTTGATAAATCACTTTGTCAATACGATAGTGGTACGATTCTTCGATAGAGTCATTTTGGTCAGACTGGGTGTTCTGGGTGAATTATTAGTATGTATATTCAATGGCCTTGGTTTGAGCAATAATTTTTAAAATTTTGATGTCGATGGAAATGCCAAGGGTTCTATCGAAATTATTAAGGGCATGCTTGATTCCATTTTTTTCAAGAAAACTTTTGTAGCTTCTAATGAAACTACGGTATTCCATTGATTTAAATCCAATGCTCAACAATGGCTCTGACTGGGGATGGAGATATACTATGGATGCCTTCAAGAATATAGAATCTTTGGTTAATAGAAACATACTAATGGGAATTCACCCTATACACAATGAGAAAGTAACCCTATTCTACTGTACATGGAATTATATTGTTTCAAGAGAAATTTCTTCAGGAATTGTCCATGTACTGGCAAATCCTGACTCTCTCCTATTGCACTTTGTATGAAATATGAGTCTTCTCCTGCCTTCTCCAGGATTATATATGGTCCTAACTAGAGAGCCTCAAACTTCCCATTCTTTCCTTTCTCCTGATTTCTTGCATCCCACATCAAGACCCAATCACCAATCTCAAATTTTCTATTTGTTGTTCTCTTGTCATATAATCTCTGCATTTGATTCTGTAATTTAACATTTTGTTTCTGGGCCTCTGTCTTGATTTCATCCAACTCTATTAATTGCACAAGTCTTTCTTACATAGGACCAATGATATCAATCTCTTCCCATACTATGAATTTGTGAACAGGTAAGCGGTTATCCAAAGGAACTCTAGCTTTCTTTCCATAAACTAACTCAAATGGAGATCTTCTTGTAGACTTCTTCACTATTATCCTATCTACCCAGATTGCCAGATTCAATTTAGAATCCCATGCTTTCTTATTCTGTCCTAACATCCTCTTAATAATCTTGAGAATATTTTTATTACTAGACTCAGTCTGTCCATTACCTTGGGGATGATAGGGAGATGAATGAGATATCTTGATGTCATATAACTGGAAATTGGAAACCCCTTATATGATCATGAAAATGGTAACTATGCATATACCCATGTACCTCCTGAAAATCAGTACAATCATTATAACAACTTTGCATATCAAACTCAATTCCAACCCTGAAACCAATTTCCCCATTATAATAACATGAGTTAGAACCATGGAAATTGCTTCTAGGGAGGATATGGATTGATGAATATAAGGCGTATCAAACAATTTGACTTTTCAGGAATGATGGTGTATCCTCATCCCATCCCAAATGAAATTAGGACTGCAGTACCAAAATTCACTGGGAGTAATGATATCACAGGAGAAGCACATTGCAAAGATTTTGATATAGTCATGGAAGATTTCTGCCTCCCATATGAAGATGTTAAAATAAATTTATTCATGTAGTCTTTAATAGAAGATGCATGAGATTGGTTCAGAACATTACCTAATGCTTCAATAAGTAGCCTTGTAGAGTTTAGGAGACTTTTTCTTGAACAGTATGGATAGCCTTGAGTTTGCACTACATGAAATCATAAGTATCAAAAAATAACCTAATGAGATAGTAGTCAATTTGAATAGAAGATTTAATAGAGATAAACAAAATTCCTAATAGGATAAAACCAGTCCCAGAAGTAAGCATCTTGTACTACATAAATGCCTTTGACAACAAGACAAATTATGAACGCAGAACAAAAAACCCTACAACTCTTCAAGGAGTTATGAAAGCTGCCATAACTATAGAAAACAATAGAAAATCTGCTGGGAGAATTGGGAAGAGAGAAGATACTAGGTTATTCAACCCAAAAGCTCCCAAATAAGCTAAAGATGAAGATAAATTGGACAAGTTATTAAATGTTCTAAAAGATTTATCTGTGAAGGTAAATAAAACAAAAAAACAACAGTTCTTCCGTCATGATAGACCCAGATTACACGATATGCCTTACAACACGACCTGGAAGGATGGGAAACCAATGGAGAAGAGTCAAAAGGATAATATGCAAACACAAGATCCCCTGAAAAGAATTGTTAATCAAGTGTTAGATGATAACCTATGGTGCTTTGCCTATGACATGCCACATTCTCCTTACTAATTTATAGTGGCAAAGAAGCTGCAAGAAGAAGAAGAAGAATGTGAAGGGTATACAGATGACCACACCATAAATTTTATATCATTCAAAGAATATAAATCATCCAAGGAAGAAGGGGATGGTGATGTAAGTTCTAGATGGATCAATCAGCAATGTTGTATGCAGTAAATATTCTTAGATGAGGAAGAAGAGATCAAACTCAGGGTCCCCACTAAGGAAGAAAGGGAAAGAATCATGATGACTATAGTGGAACAAGCCAAAAGAACCTATGCTCTCAAAAATAGAACCATAAACCCTGAGCAAGGAAAGCCCTCTAGAATGTTCATAAAAAAAGTCAATAAAATATCTAAACCAATAAATAGAATGAGTAATATCCAAGATAAGGACCCAGGCAAAACTAAAGAGAAAGAGGTTTAGATAACAAAAATGCAAAAGGGAGTGAGGGAGAATATGACAGCTACTTCCCTAATACTTGTTGCCACATCGTTTGACATTGCCAATGCTTTGACACAAATGAAGTTCTTTGTTCCATTACTTGAGATGATGAAGTTCCCAGAATACAGAGAGAAGACTCTGAGGATGATTACAAATGTCTCAGGAGATAAGGTGAAAGAAAACAAGCAGGGTGGTCAAGACAATAATAGTGAACATGATCCACCTCTTTGACAATAACAAAAAATCCTTCCCAAGTAGATCCCTTTTACTCGACTCTAATGATCAATAATGAGATGATTAAAAACTGTACGATTGATTCAGAAGCAACAATAAATGTTATGTCTATAGGAGTCATGAAAGAGCTTGGAATGGGGGTGGATACAACATTTGGCAAGTGTTACGCTATGGATAATAGATCTATTCCAGTAGTGGGTGTTATGAAAGATGTAGAGTTCAAGCTAGCAACATGCCCTGAAGCATCCTACAAGACAGACATCACGGTGGTGGATGTCCCTCCAAATTATGGAATTTTATTATCCAAAAAGTGGTCACAGATAGGGGGACATGTCCAATTAGATTTGTCATATGCAACCTTACTAGTGAACAAACACGAAGTGAGAATTGAAAGAGAGCCTCGTAGCTCATATATCATTGAGGATGTGGAAACACCTGAGCCAATATGTTTTATTCAGTCAGACATGGATAATTTTAAAGTACAATTGACAAAGCCAAAGACTAAGGATTTGTCTCCAATTGAGTCTTGCATCAAAGAAACAAATGATCAAGTGTGGCGCATGTACTTTGATGGCTCGTGTAGTAAGGAAGGAAGTGGAGCTGGGATTCTATTCATTTCACCAAGTGGAGAAACATTTAAGTATTCTTTCAAGTTGATATTTGAATGTACCAACAATATTGCTGAGTATGAAGCTCTAATCACAGGACTCAACCTAGCAGTTAAGCATGGGATTAAAATCCTTAGTGTATTTGGGGACTCAGAACTGATAGTGTCCCAAATTAAGATAAAATATGCCTCTAAACATATCAGATTGAAGCAATATGGGAATGCAGTGTGGGACACTATCTAATTATTTGATGCCTTTCAAATAAATTGGGTTGATAGGTCAAAAAACATAATGGTTGACTTTCTAGCGAATATTGCACTAAAGGAAAATGATGTGACATTGAATGGGATATTAGAAGTGGAGATAAAAGTCAGAACTTCTATCCCTGATAACGTATACAACTGGAAAAGTTTTCAAGATGATGCTCACCTGCTAAATTTATTGCAGTGTGTGGATCATTATCAGGCACAAGCTATTAACTTTAATGACTTTGTGGAAGAGACTGATGGGAAAGAAACCTTGTTTGGACAAGAAATCATACAACTAAAATCAAACAAAATACCAAGAGGTTTGGTTGCATTAGAAAGAACTTTCAATGTATAGGATAAAATAGAAACTAAAGTGATTGCAACTAGAGAAAGTGGTGTTGAACAAGTTAACTTGGGAAACGAGGAGTCACCAAGGCATGTGTTTGTTGGAAATAAATTAACTCCTAAAATAAAGAAACAACTGATAATATTTCTCAGAAATTATAGGCATGTTTTTGCATGGTCATATGATGACCTCAAAGCCTATAGAGAAGATATTTCCAACATGAAATACCCCTTAAACCCAATGCCAAGCCATTTAGACAAAAACAGAGACCTATAAATCCAACCTTGCTACCTAAGATGAAAGAAGAAATAATAAAAATGAAACATGTAGGGATAATCAAACCTTGTAGGTATTCCACTTGGGTTTCAAACCTAGTGCCTGTCAGAAAAAAGAATGGAGATATAAGACTCTGTGTAGACTTCAGGAACTTGAATATATCATCTTTGAAAGATAACTACCCATTACCAAATATGGATATCATGTTGCAAAAGGTAACTGGATGTGAACTATTGTCTATGATAGATGGATTCTCATATTACAACCAAGTAAAAGTCAGGGAGGCTGAGAAATACAAGACAACCTTTACAACACCAAGGGATACGTATGTGTATGCAAGGATGTCATTCAGCCTAACTAATGCTGGAGTAACTTTCCAAAGAGAAATGGATGTAGCATTTGCAAAGCTAATAGATGTGATAATGGTGGTATATCAGGATGATCTAACCGCTTATTCAAAAAGGATTGAAGACCACTACAATCACCTTGAAAAGATATTTAAAAAGGCTTTAGAATATGGGATCTCCCTTAATCCAAAGAAATGTCATTTTGGAGTTGAGGAAGGAAAGCTCCTAGGACACATAGTATCCAAGGAGGGAGTAAAAATTGATCCTGAAAGAGTGGCTGCAATCAATGAAGTCCCCATTCTAAAAACCGTCAAATCCATTCAGTCATTCCTGGGACAAATCAACTTTGTTAGGAGAATTATCCTAAAATTTGCAGACATTGTAAAGCCTATAGTGCAGATGTTGAAAAAGGGAGCCAAGATAGATTCGGATGCAGAAGCATTGGATTCCTTTGTAGCAATCAAAAGGGCAATATCTGAGGCACCAATACTAATATCACTAGATTTTAGCAAACCATTTCTGATCTTCTCTTTTGCCTCTTGTCACACGGAAGCAGCAGTATTACTAAAAAAGAACCAAAATGGTTGTGAGCAACCCATTGTGTACTTCAACAAATCATTGAGCCCATCTGAGATCAAATATTATATAAATGAGAAACAAGCCTATGCCCTAGTAAGAGTGGTAAAACACTTCAGACCATACCTGGTAGGGGAAAAGATCACAACTTATGTTCCTAATGCAACAATGAAAGATGTTTTCAGACAAACATAAGTAACAGGAAAAAGGTGCAAATGGATCAATCAAATCTAGGAATTTAATATTGAGCTCAAGATTTCACAAGTCATTAAGGATCGGGGATTAGCTAAACTCATGGCAGGAGTAGATTCTGAAGGATTTAAAACAAATGAAGTGGGGCTTGAGGAAGCCAGTTTCAGTATCGAGCACACAGTATGGTACACATATGTTGTGTATTATCTTAAACATATGAAGTGTCCAAACAATATGATAGATAATCAAAAGAGGACCTTGAAGTTGAAATCATTAAAGTATGTGATCATTAATGGTGACTTGTATTGGAAAAACAGAGATGGAATATTACTACTGTGTTTGGATGAATGTCAGGCAGACAAAATATTGCAAGAAATGCATGGTGGAGTGTGTGGTGGTCATTTTTCTACCAGAACTACAACTCACAAGATATTAAGGGCAGGGTGTTATTGGCCACACGTGTTTAATGATTCCTATCAGTATGTTAGAAAGTGTGAAGCATGCCAAAGATTCTTAGGAAAAATGAAATGCCAAGGAGCACTCCCATTAACACCAATGCAAGTTGAACAACCGTTTCAACAATGGGGATTGGATTTCATAGGGGAAATATGTGATAAATCTAGTGGAGGACATAGATGGATCTTGGTAGCCATTGGCCATTTAACTAAATGGGTGGAAGCAATCCCTACCAAACAGGATACTAGTAAAGTAGTGATCAAATTCTTGATGGAAAATATCATTGTCAGATTTGGTGTCCCTGCAAGAATCATCACAGACAATGATATGACATCAAGATATTTCATTCATCTCCCTATCATCCCCAAGGTAATGGACAGGCTGAGTCTAGTAATAAAAATATTCTCAAGATTATTAAGAGGATGTTAGGACAGAATAAGAAAGAATGGGATTCTAAATTGAATCTGGCAATCTGGGCAGATAGGATAATAGTGAAGAAGTCTATAGGAAGATCTCCATTTGAGTTAGTTTATGGCAAGAAGGCTAGAGTTCCACTAGATAACTTCTTACCTATTCACAAATTCATAGTATGGGAAGAGATTGATAGCATTGGTCCTATGCAAGAAAGACTTGTGCAATTAATAGAGTTGGATGAAATCAAGACAGAGGCCCAGAAACAAAATGTTAAATTACAGAATCAAATGAAGAGATTATATGACAAGAGAACAACAAATAGGAAATTTGAGATTGGTGATTGGGTCTTGATGTGGGATGCAATAAATCAGGAGAAAGGAAAGCATGGGAAGTTTGAGGCTCTTTGGTTAGGACCATATATAATCCTGGAGAAGGCAGGAGAAGACTCATATTTCATACAAAGTGCAACAGGAGAGAGTCGGGATTTGCCAGTACATGGACAATTCTTGAAGAATTTTTTCTCTTGAAACAATATAATTTCATGTACAGTAGAATAGGGTTACTTTCTCATTGTGTATACGGTGAATTCCCATTAGTATGTTTCTATTAACCAAAGATTCTATATTCTTGAAGGCATCCATAGTTTATCTCCATCCCCAGTCAGAGCCACTGTTGAGCATTGAATTTAAATCAATGGAATACCGTAGTTTCATTAGAAGCTACAAAAGTTTTCTTGAAAAAAATGGAATCAAGCATGCCCTTAATAATTTTGATAGAACCCTTGGCATTTCCATCGACATCAGAATTTTAAAAATTATTGCTCAAACCAAGGCCATTGAATATACATAGTAATCCTTCACCCGAAACACCCAGTCTGATCGAAATGACTCTATCGAAGAATCGTACCACTATCATATTGAAAAAGTAATTTATCGAACAAATCTTGGCTGCGATGGGCTTCCAAAAGGATTCACTAAAAACATTAGTTCCATCAACCTAAAGCACATTGAGGAAATCAGGAGTGGTCCCTCCGATGAAATAAAGAGCTTCGATGAAACTATAGTATCGATGAGACATGTGAACAGCTCGTTGAGGGAAGAGGTTTGTCCGAAAGAATAAAATCAAAGGAACCCACAGATATCTTATCGACAAAGCTATTTCGACGAAAAAGAGCATATCGAAGAGGCACAAAGGATGTTGATCGAAGATAGCTTTCTCATCGAAGGATAAAAGATCGATGAAACATGAGAAATTTCCATCGATGACTTGTTATCAGCCGAACATAAAGGGTCGAAGAAGAATATTTTTCTTTTACCGAAAGAGGAAATATCATCGACGCTACTACAAAGGCTGGATAATGAAGAACTATTTCGATGGAATTTGTTATCACTATTTTGATTATTGGGTGATTTTTGTTCTTTAATCCGCTAAAATCTGCAAAATGGTTCTTAGTTTCTTCCTTCTGCTTCTGAGGGTTATTGGTCTAAGGGTTTAGGGTTTTTGCAATTCCCCTTTTCCATCTTGAAATCCTTGCGTTCTATTCTGTTGTTACTTTTTCCACTTAGGTGGAAGGGTCGGTCCATCGTGAGAAGAGGTCCTCCCTTTAAGTTTTGCCTTAGGTGGGTCATTAATAATGTTTTTAGTTTTTTGCCTTCTCCTAAGTTTTCATTTCTTTGTCGGGCTTTGTAAAGATCGTGCAAGTTCTAGTTCATCTAACAATGCACGCGGTCTTGCAAAGGGAAGTAACTTGGTGTTTACCTTTCGCGAAGCAACAAAAGAGTGGTGGGCACAATAGGTAAGCTAAAGAACGAGTTAAGGATCATGCATCTTGTTCAAGATCCAATGGTTGTCACTATCTCGCAAAGGGAAGATGCATGGGGTTTATGCTTCATGAAACAATGAAAGGATGGCAGGCCCCAAAGGTAAGTGGATCCCTTGGTTAAAGACTAAACATTTTTGACAAGATCTAGCGGTCGACGCTATTTCGCATGGCAAAGATGCCTGAAGTTTATCTTTCATGAAGTAGCAAAAAGGTAGTGGGCCTAGTGAAAGGATGGCTTGCAAGATAAAGAAAGTGCATCTCCGAGAAGATCCAATGATGCACATTGTTTTGTAGCCCAAAGTAACACGAATTTTACTCTTCGCGAAGCAGCAAAAAGGAGTTGGCGGATAAGGTGGAAATACAACTAGATATCCGGCTATTTTAAAAGGTGACTAGCCAATGGGACACGTGGCTCCAACTAGATTTCAGGATCAGTCTTTTTGAAAAGGTGGCGGTGTTGATGAAATGCATGGAACGGTGAAACATGTGGCAGTTCGCATGTGGTGACTATCAGATCATTTGGATAAATAAATGATAGCCACGTGCAAAATACATAAAGGGAGTTTGTAGACGAGTGAATTTTATAAGAGGGCCCACTTCGAAGACTAAAGAGAGTAAAAATTGATCAACTTCAAGTTGATCGGATGCCTCACGTTGTTTCGCATGGTGAAGATTAGAGATGGTTATCGTTCGTGGAGCAACGAAGAACCACTAGCGGTGGCAGTAATGGTTAGTTGAATAGACAAGTAGTCGTTGTGAAGAATAATGGTCGAGCAGATAGTTGATGATCCAACGGTTAGCACTGTTTTGCATGAAAAAGATGCAAGATTTTTATCCTTCATGAAGCAGCAAAAGGAAGGCGGGGCCCATTTCTAAGCAGGATGACTCAGGTAACGTACAGAATGTGCACATCTTTCAGGATCTGACAGATGGTGCTATTTCGCAATGAAAAGATGCGAGGTTTTTATCATTCATGAAGTACCAAAAAGGCAAGACACTTAGAAAATTCTTTGTGATCCGTTGGAGCCATTTTTTGAATTCAATTATGAATTGATTGCCCAAGCATGTGGCTTAATGTTTCTATTCAATGCATAGTTGCCATAATAAGCTTCACATCAGTTGAAAACTTGGCATTATTTCGAAGAGTCTTGCAGAGGAACCGGTGCACAGAGCAAATTTCTTCAGGCAAACGAGTAAGATTCTTCATATTGCTTGATAGTTACAGTTTGAATTGGTATCACTGGGTGCTTGAATTCTCAGAAGTTTATCTAAGTTTTAATTGAAATAACTGTAATTCCAACATGGAACCACGAAGATATTTCACAGGGAAGGTAAATTATCAGGAGAGAGCCATTTGTGATGACTTTTTAGAGTAGTTAACTATGTCTACTAATGCCACAACTAAGATGAAAGAATTGGTGCCCAAAGCTCTCGGCTTGAGAATTGGCGACGGTTTGTATAGCAAAGGGAATTGGTTAAGGGATTCTCATATAGGAATATTAGGTTTGGGACTTTTTAAAGTTGGATTTGGCCAAAGAAATTCCCCTACTCCAATGAATAGTATATGGGAGTTAGATGTTGGAAAGCTCGTAGTCCCTGGGGTTTTCATGGATGTGGACCTATTAACGCAGATTGCCAATAACTATGACCCTGTTGCCAGACGTGTGAGAAATGTCAATGGGGGGTCATTAATTGAAATAAATGATGATGAGTTCAGGAGAGTTTTTGGGCTTAGTGAAGTATCAAATTACTTAAAGCCCATCAATTTTGAAACATTAGAAAAGGTGTGCGAGGCTCTGAGAGATAACCTCAGAAGTGGCCCTCTGAAAGAATTTTTTCTCAAAATAGGAGGACTGACTGTTGTAGGCCCTAGCACGATGGAACCCTTCTCTCTAAATCTAATGACTTTGAGGGCTAAAGGGATGTATTGGTCCCTATCTCAGATTCTTGGGGAAGATGCTAAAACAACTACGCCAACCCACTATATGCTCATGATAGCACAAATTTTGAATCCATCTCTCACAACAACTTTTGATTTTGCACCTTATCTCGCTGATGCCATTCATGAGGGATTGATGTGGATAAAAAATGGTAAGGTAGAGAGACCTTTTGGGTGGTTTTCTCCTCTTATGCACATGTTTTTATTCAAAAGTGCTGAATATTTTGCTAATGAAATGGACTTGATTAAGGAAAAGGATGGTGAGGAGATGTTCGTTCAATTGTGGAGCACAATTTTGTCTTGGGATAAAGAAGATGCGAGCTACTTGAAGTTTGATAGATGTTTTGCATCTAGGCTTAGGATCCTCTTGTGCCCACAGAACCCTAGGATTCCTAAATCTCTCCTTGAATTCCTTAGACCTAAGGAATTTGATCAAGAAATTAAGATTGTGCATAATTGGGGTGACATATATTTTTACCCTGTCTCTACCATGTTCAGAGTTTACGGTTTCAGAGGAACTCCATATTTGATCCCCTATCAATTTTCATTGAAGATAGGAATTGCAGAGGTCTTGAGGCAAATTAGAGGTTTGCAAGAAGCAGAATTAACAAATAGGGGGAAAGGAACAATTTTCCCAACTGTCACCATTGCACATAAATTTTTAATCACAAAGGGTGGTTGGATACATTTTGATGATTTCTTTCAACCCTACAGGTTGTCTACTGCAGTGGCCAGATTTGTTGATCCAGAGGATTTCTTTAATGGCATGTTCAAGAAGAGAGTTGTATGTAAAGGTAGAGCACACCAGTTCCATTTTCCTGAGGATTTGATCAGAAATGAATTCAATCTAGATGAACAGGAATTGAGAAAGGAAAAATGGATAGCATATAAAAGGGCTCTGGATTTTATCCACCAATTTGATAGTGGTTATGATCCTTTGTCTAGTTTTACTCCCTTTGAGGAAAAGGCTAAATTCTTGATACTTTATTTTGAAGATTAAATGCAAACCTTAAAGGAGACGAGGGAAGCTATATTGAATAATGACCCACAAAAGGCTAAGTTGGTTCTAGCTAAGCCTGCCTTTTCCAAGGCCATCCCTCTAGGTGAATACGTGATGCACAAGAGGCCTAAATAAAGTTTGCTTATGCCAGTCAGAGGTGAGCCTTTTTTAAAAGGGAAACAAGTAGTATAAGATGTAGTTGAAATCCAAGATTCCCCTAAAAGGCAAAGGGTGGGAAAAGAGGTACAAACAGGTGAGCCTTTATATTCTCCATCCGAATCCCCAATCCATGTGGGAGATGAAGATGCAGTGGCTGAGCAACTATTGCAGCTAGGAAGTCTTGGCGAGATTGCCTATACCTATGAAGAAGTACAACAAGGAATGCCTGAAGAACAACCAAATGCTGAAAAGAACTGGACTGCAGAGGAGTTTAAAGGAAAAGAGTTAGATCCTGTCATCAAACAGGCCACTGAGGAATTTCTGGCTGATAATAATTTTGTTATAAATGATATTTCATGCAATTTGTTTGGAGGCAAAATATAGAACAATTTTTAAAAAAATGTGAGAATAAGAAAAGTGAACATCCCCACAAAGATACATCTGTGGTGGAAGAAGAAGTAAAACAAGAAATGATGACTGAATTCAAAGCCATTACTCCTGAGAAGGGGAGAGAAATGGTAGCAAAAGCTGGTTTTTTAATTCTTCCTAAGTGGGATATAGCAGATGCATTAGTGCTTGAAGATGTAAGGAAAGAAACAAAAACCTTGGAAGGAGTGACATTTAGCAAGGACCATGCTTCTTTGGTCATGTGGTCTCTAAGGAGGGATGAGAGCAGAAAGAGGAAGGACACCTCAGAGTCCAACTATCTTGGAGGTATGATTGTGAAGAGAGTGCAGGACACAGGGGTAGTAGAGGCTGCTAGCATAGTTTTGGAATCAATAAAATTTTGTGTGGCAGTAGCCGAGAAGGAAGCCAAGGAAAAAGTTGACCTCCAGGTAAAACTAGAGATGATTCAAAAAGGTTATAATGAGGCCAAAGTGGAGATAGCCCACAAGGATAATATGATTGCCAAATTGAAATATCAATTAGGAGGACCATACAAGATGAAGTGGAAAATTTGAAGTAGGCTCAGGCCCTGTTTGCAAGTAAGTACGAGGAAAAGGTCAGAGGCACAATTTTGAAGTTTGCTGACACAATAGGGGCTTCTATTGTGCATATATATATATGCAGAGAATTTTGAACATGCTGACAGGTTTAAAGGAGGATAAGGCTATTCTAGAGCCAATTTTGAATAAGTGGATGCGTAGGGAGGTGTCATTCGAATTAATGTGGTCATCCCATGAAGAAACAAATGTTGATGCCACTATTAAATCCACCTGTGAGTTAGTGAAAGGCATGACCAGGTTAGTAGAAGGAAGAGATGGTCTAGAAAGAAAGGCAAATCTGTACAGAAAGAAATATGCTGACCAGAAATTTGAAATATTTCCTGGAGGTTTTTTTAGCACAAGTGAGTTAAAAGATGAAAAAATATGGCTAGATGAGCTAGGACATAAATTGTCTCAATGGATAAATAAATTCATCAATTCAGATGACACATCTTTATTTATTTGAGCAATTCAAGAAATTGAGAAGATGAAGTCACATTATGGCTTTTTGGAAACAGAGGTTAAGCAATTAAGAAATACATGGAAAAGATTGAATAAGTTGAAAAAGAAAATTGTTAACTTCTCCTGGCCTGGTGATGACGTGTTCCAGGAGTGGAAAAACAAATATGTGGTGCAAGAAGTGGGAGTTCAAGAACAGATAGGTGATGCTGCAACGGTATAACAAACTTCAAAGCCATTAGCAATGAAAATGATTGTAACTTCTTTTCAGTGGCAATCATGGTTGTAACAAACTTTTCCTAGGGAAGTCCGAAGCTTGTTTGTATCCACATCATTATAAATGGGTACCAGGACTTGAGGAAAGGATATCACAAGAACTTGTAAAGAAACTCTGCCATAATTAATATACAGTCTTCTAGTTTTTCAGAAAGATCTTGAGTTATGTATGATTTTTGAAAATGGATATTAATATATAGATCAGATTATTTTGAGCTCATCTTTATATTGTCTTCTTGCATGCATTTGTTGATTTACTGTGTTCTTTTAAATAATCAAGGGTTATTTGATTGGATGGGGATTGCAAGGCAAGCTTACAGACATGTTTTAAGTTTTTCTCTCAAGGGGAGGAATTAAATATACGTAAAACCGCTCTGTTATGTGAGTCAATTATGTTTTCTGCTTGAATTTGATGAACAAGTTTAGCATAAAGGAAAAAATTACATATATGTCAGGAATATATTAAGTTGATGAAGTTGAAGTGATAGGATTTATGTGAATGTTCAAATTCAGAACTCTTGTTTAATATTGCATGACTCTGTAGCCCGAATATGGCACTGATATCATTTGTGGAGTTTTTTCTATCTTTCTTGGGGTCAAGACTTAAAATGAACACTGTTAGGTCCAACAATGAAAGCTAATGTACTGAGAGGGGAGGGGTGAATCAGTA
Source organism: Cryptomeria japonica (assembly GCF_030272615.1). Lineage (NCBI taxonomy): Eukaryota > Viridiplantae > Streptophyta > Pinopsida > Cupressales > Cupressaceae > Cryptomeria > Cryptomeria japonica. Next base: position 327,930,093 of record NC_081412.1, read on the forward strand.
CTTCAAAACTCTCCTTTAAAAACAATCTTACTGATAAACATAAACTATATATAGTTGATCTCATAATATATGAAGCCAAAACATAATTATAGAAATTATATCCATACACATTTCACTCCATAACACAAAGATTTTGGTTATGCAAAAACTCTTGGTTAGAGAGAAAAACTGCGGTGAGGATGGCACCCACAACTTCACTACTGCAATAATAAAGGTTGCTCGGTTAGAGCTACATGTTTAGCTATTTCTGATATCTTACCCTGTTAGGAGTATCAAGATCTTTAGATCTACCTTGCTAAAGGATTTTTACAACACTTATACAAAATGTTGCACCTGGTTAAAGGCTTTACAATATATAGACTTTGTTAGAGTCTTTTACCCTATTAAAGGTTTCTATTACAACTCAAATGATTCAATTAAATCTTTACAAATATCTTCAACTTTACATCTGAAATGTTATAGCAGATTCTATGTGCTCAATATGAAATTACCTTGCTCATAGCATACCTCGGTAATTGATAAATCAACTCGGTAAACCCTTATGTTTACTCTGTCCCTTAAACTATTCTCTAAAGACTTTCTTGGTGACCTCTGAATATCTCTGTCAGTCGTAGCAGTCACAACTCAATGTGTCCTCTTATGATTTTCCTTTTAACTCTTCTATCACACATGTCTCTACTTTTGATTCTCAAATCACTCTATATAAATAGATCTCTGGGATGGTGATTTGTTCATGCTTCGAACTTACAAACAAGATTCATCGAATGAATAAACATAGAAATTATTTCATTGGATAAAATTCATCACAATCATACAAAATCTTGAAGTGCAATTTCCTATGTGATAACAGTTCCCTGTTCCTCGATTCTTGTAACATGCTTCCACATATGTGTCCAGGTTCATTGATTCTGGTAACATGTTTCTACTCGGTCCAGATTACTCGGTATACCTTCTTTGTTGCTCGGTAGACATAGAACATTACTCAGTAGACAACTTGATGTATACTTAACTCCGTGACTCCTTTCTTCTGTAACCGACTGCTTTAGTGCTTACCGACTAGATATTTCGGTATTATTAACCGACTAGAGTATATAGGATGACTTAGGACATAAAACTAATGACAACTTAGTAAATAATAACAATCTCCCCTTTTGACATTAGTTTGGCATGTTTGACAAAACTCCTTTCAATGTCATAACTCAAAATCTATATACTTACAAATTTTGACTAAAATGACAGTATATACAATGGTCAATAAATAGTAATATACTCAAATATATACTCCCCTTATCAATATACTGTACATAACTTAACTTGCATGCTCCTATGATCAATGCTTGGTGTTCACTGCACTATGTTCTATGCTCCCTCTGTCAAATTCAACTATACATTCAGATACTCTATTATGTTATGCTCAGTACACTCCCTCTTATACTCGGTACACTCCCCCTTTTTGACAAACATCAAAACTAGTTACCATTAGGTGGAGGCAACTGGTCAAAAATAGATTTATACTTTGTACTAGCATCGGTGAGAGCAGTGGAGAGTGCATCCTTGACACTATTCATTAGGGAATTCTGAGTTGTACTATCAGCTAACAGTGAAATCAAACCATCTAAAGTGCTTCCCTCTAGTTGAGTAGATAAGTGGGTAGCTCGATTGATCTTCTCTTGGACTGATGATAAGTGGGGAATAAATAAGGTCTAAAGAATCATGATATCCATACTTATTTTGTGCTCTTCATTCCGAAGTTCTAACTATTGAGCCATAAGGGTTTGCAACTTGGTATAGAAATTTTGAACAGAATTTGGCTCAGTGGTCAATTTATTGGAGAGATTGGTAATCTCTTGTTCAATGACTTCAGTCTTATGCTTGATATCCTTAATAAATAATGAAAATGTATAGAGCTTCTAAAATAAATAAAGAATATGTTTGAGTTGAGGGGAAAACTCAGCAATGAGTCCAAAAAGCTTGACTTTACCTATAGCAATTGCTTTCTGCACTTCTTCAATCATTTTGGCAATTAGCTCTTTGTCCTTCAGCTTGCTAAGGTATTCTGATGCGTCTACTCCTGATGCTTCTAATTTAGTGAGTAGTTCATCCAATTGCATATGGATGGCAGCATCTTTATTCATGGTAGCTTTAGGTAGCATGTCTATCAATAATGCTTTAACCTTCTGAAGTACTCGATTCTTCTTCTGAATAGCCATTTGTCTTTCTTTTTCTGCTTTGGCTTTACATAGTTCTCCGAATTCAATAAGTGATTGCCCTTTCAGTTTTGAAATGTCAACATTTGGCAACACAATAGGCTTTGATAGATCTACCTTGAAACTATGCTTCTTCACTTTCTTTTCTTTGGATGATGAGGCTTTCACTGGTTGAATGAGTATAATGGCTTTGGAGGCTTGTTCACCCTCGGTAGGTTGCTCGGTAGAGGCAACACTTTTGTCAATTCCCTTAGCCTCTGATATGTCCTTTGGTGATTCCTTGCTTGGGGTCTCAGTGGCAACAATTTCAGTGCATGCAGGTGCTTGAGAGGTCTGTTCCCCGATGGCTTGAGAAGTAGATTCTCCATTTGTAGATTGTTGACCCTCTTTGTCTTGATCAGTGTCCTAAGGTTTCTCAGTTGAAACTTGCTAAGTTACCGAAGGATAGGACTTGACTTATTCCAAAACTAATTCACTTGATACCAGTTTGGCATAGGCATTTCCTTCTATCATCTCTTGTTCCTGTGCCTCAGTGTCCATGACATCCTCATCTTGTTGAATACTTGAAGCAGGATCTTGCTCGATAATGTCAACTATTTCTACTTCACCTTGAGTTTCTTTAGTCTGAATTCTGAAGATTTCTTGCCATTTTTCTTTGGTTTCCTTTTCGACTTCAAGATAAAGTCCATTCATCATTTTCAAGGCTCTATGCTTCACTTGAAAATTTGTCTGGTAGTTTTTCAAATGAATTCTAATATCATCTACCGACATGTCTAGAAAGAGATGTACTAAAACTCTTTCTCTTATCTGCTTCTCTGAGTCCATAGCATATTTCCATCTGTTGTCAATGTGAGAGTATAATGCATTTGGAAGAAAGTTACTTACTTCCAATGGAACTACTCAGAATTTGAGAACTGTACATACAACTGACTCTTCTATTTGTCTCTTTTCTTCTTCTATCCGGGAGTCATATTTAACATACCTGAATGACCTGAATCCTCCATATTGTTTCAATTTGGCACAAAAGTTGTCAACACTATGTACATCTTCCTTTGTGCTTTTAACAATCTGAAATTTATTTTTGTCTTCAGATTCTGTGTCACTTGACTCCTTATTCAAAATGAGTATCCTAGTCGACTTTCTATAAGTCTTTGTAACTTTAGGCAATTCAACATTTTTTTGCCTCTTACCTGGTGACACTACAGATGATCTAGTGTTAGGTTGCTTAACTGGTAGAGTCGGTGATACCTTAGGTGTATCTTTTTTCTTCCTTTTCAATATTTTTCCCTTTGGCAACTGGGTGCTCAAAGTGATGGCTGCTTCTTGAGCTTCAGATTCTTCCTGAATTGAAAGTTGGTCATCTTTCCTACCTGTTGGCTTAGTAGGTGTGGAGGTAGAACCTTCTCCAAATTTCTCAGTTAAGTCTTTTATCATTTTAGTGGCTTTTCTTGTAGCCTTTGGTACTACTATGCTCATTTTTACTTTTTCTTTGATCTCTTCATAGGTACCATACCTGATCTCGGTAGCATGCCTTGGAAGTGTCAAAAAGTCATATATCTATTGTTGAGAAATATCAAGATCCATCTCATAACCCATGGACGACTGAGATTGAGTTCTAGGATCTACTGCATTGACATAACAGTAGTCAGTGTCCACTTCAAAACATATAGTATCCTTATATTTTTCCACTAACTGAGGTGGGATTCTGTACCTGTTATGCATCTTTTCTTGAAATTTCCTAAAGTAATCATCCATTATCTCATTGAAATTATCACCTAACTGATTGATAAAGTCATTTATTTGATGGGTGATTGGTCAGTGTAACTCCCAAACTATGTTACCGACTGATGGGAAGAATTTTTGAAAATAGAAAAACATGCAAAGTAAGAGTGACCCAAACTTTAGTGTGTTTACCGAGTTATTCTTCTTAGGTTTCCTTATAGTGTTGAGATTTTCAAATAGGTTTTTCAACAACACTTCACATAGATCAATCTTCGTACCCTTTTTCAAAATCTTGTAGGCCAAATCTACAGCTGCACATGGTACACTGTTTTCTTTTGCTAATTGAAAGAAACAATAACCGATGACTCTAATTGCAAACTTTATCTCTCATCTGTAACATTATTCAATTTAAGACCTCTGCAATCAGACTCAACTCTGATTAAAGTTATCAATTCCTTATGTGAAATCATTTATTGTGCTCGGGCATGGTAATATATAGGGTATCTGGTTATTATGTGAATGATCTCCTTGGTGATTTGAATAGTTGCTCCTCTAACCACATAAAGTCATCATGAACTCTGCTCAAAACAAATTTAACCCATTGGGGTTTGAAAACGCGATGGTAGGTTAGGGCTTCAGTCAATCCCTTGACTTTGATATGCTCATACTTGCTATCTAGGATTCCATCGGTGCATAACTCATCATACATGTATTTGATCTCGGTATGACCTAGCTCTTCAACATGGCACTTAGTGTAGAATCTGACATCTTCAACCAATAGAACCCTATCCGAAATAAGAGAAAATGCAGTTTTCTCATCAAGTTCAAAAGCAACTTTGGGAGGTAAGGAATACTTTAGTGAGGGCTTCTCAATAGTCTCAACTACAATAGGTTTCTGCAACTTAGGAGCCATTTCAAACTGGGATTTCTACTAATGAAAGAGCTTAGGGTTTTAACTAACCAGAAAAACGCTTTCGACTTAGTAAATATAATGCAGATGTTCACAACTGATATTGATCGATTAACTGTCTTGAAAATGCATTTCAGATTGCTATATAAATACCTTGAAATTCACTCGGGAGACGTTTGATCGCCTTTGAATCGCTTAGCTCTGCTCTTTGATAACTGGTAAGTGTAAAATGACCGCACGAAGAACTTTAACTACACATTTTACCTTATCGAGCTTTGTGCAATTAGGTAAGAAAACATTAAATGCACTCGGTTCCACTAAACTGATTAACTTCCTTTTACGCTTTTACCGACTAGACAAGCTTCCTGCACTTACCGACTTCTCTGGTACTCCAAAAGACTAGATAGAATTTCAAACTTGCTAATGCATCTTAGCTATGTAGATTTTGAAATTAAGTACATGATAAAATAGGAACTGTTAAGATCTAACCTTCAAAGAATGCAGTCCCTTCATACCTTTACTGATTAATTCGGAGTAGATGCACCTAACTCGGTAGGTAAGGTGCTTTCTTCATTTTTTGACTCAATTTCCTTCTTTTTCTAGATTTTCTGTAATTTGATTTTTATCTCTTCAGTATCTCCTCTGGGTTGATCTCTGCAATCTTTAGCCAAGTGTCCAACTTTATGACAATGAAAGCATGCCATTGCAGGATTTCTCCATGATCTTCGGTTGTTCATTCCAAACCTTATCATACAGTTTGCACTTATATGTCCATAACTTCCACAACATTCACACCATATTCTTGTATTGTAATCCCATGGTACTGTAGTATACTGTCGGTTAAGATCTGTGTGATTTTGGTAGCTTCTAGTATTTGCTCGGTGTGAAGACCTCATATAGTTTTTCTGCTTAAACCAACACTTCTCGGTATTGTGTCCATATCTATTGCAGTTTTTGCAAAACCCCTTGAATTTTGCCTTCTGAAAATTGTTAGCAAACTTTGTCCTACATTGTCTAGGTGTGTGACCATACTTATTGCAATTGTAACAATAACCATCAGACCTAGTGACATTCGGCTACTTACCTTTTCTGATTTGGCACATGTTGGTAGTATGTCCTTGTTTTCCATAGTAGTTGCAGATTGGATTCTTTCCTTTGATGTTCTCCTTGTTTCCAGCTTGCTTTGATGATTCCCCTCTCTTGGTGGTGTTGAACCCTTTCTCAGTAGAGTTTTTTTCTTTGAAACCGAGTCCTGCATCTTTGTTGGTCTTCTTATATTTAGTTGCTCATCCAACATCCTTCATGCTTCATAACTTTTCTTTAGTGTTTCTTTTGATTTCTTCTCTGCTTCAAGTTCATTGGTCAATCTTGATAATTCAAGTTTCAATGCTTGATTCTCATTTTCTCTTATATTTGCTTCATGATGTGCATAACCCAATTGATCAGAAAGATTATGTTGAATTCTAGTCACTCTTGTGATTTCATCATTCTTTTCAGACACCAATGCTTCTATCTATTGTTTTTCCCTTTCCATGTCTCTTATGTTATCCTCAACTATTCTTAATGCATCAAGATTTTTAGTCATCTGTGTGTTGAAATGCTCATGTTCTCTTTTCATTGCTTTCAGCTATTCAGTCAATAATTTGTTCTTTTCTTTCAGTTCTCCAATCATTTCTTCAGTCTCTTCTGATATACTATTCTCAGATGATGTCTCAATTTGTTCCACCAACTCTTGTGAGTCTTGTAAATCATCAGATAACCTTCTTCTAACTTTCAGTGATCTTTGCATTTGTCTCTGCATATTTGCAATCACATGATTAGCATGATCCAATTCTTCTTGAAGATTCACAATTCTCCAAGATTGTTTGTATCCATCCATTGATAAGATCTTTCTCTTTAGGCTGTCAAACCCTTTTCCAAGATTGAAGCTCTGATACCAATTGTTAGGTCCAATAATGAAAGCTAATATACTGAGAGGTGAGGGGTGAATCAGTACTTCAAAACTCTCCTTTAAAAGCAATCTTACTGATAAACATAAATTGTATATAGTTGATCTCATAATTATAGAAATTACATCCATACACATTTCATTCTATAACACAAAGATTTTAGTTATGCAGAAACTCTTGGTTAGAGAGAAAAACTACGGTGGGGATGGCACCCACAACTTCACTACTACAATAAGAAAGGTTGCTCAGTTAGAGCTACATGTTTAGCTATTTCTGATAGCTTACCCTGTTAGGAGTATCAAGATCTTTAGATATACCTTGCTAAAGGATTTTTACAACACTTATACAAAATGTTGCACCTGGTTAAAGGCCTTACAATTTATAGACTTTGTTAGAGTCTTTTACCCTATTAAAGGTTTCTATTACAACTCAAATGATTCAATTAAATCTTTACAAATATCTGCAACTTTACATCTGAAATGTTATAGCAGATTCTATGTGCTCAATATGAAATTACCTTGCTCATAGCATACCTTGGTAATTGATAAATCAACTCGGTAAACCCTTATGTTTACTCTGTCCCTTAAACTGTTCTCTAAAGACTTTCTTGGTGACCTCTAAATATCTCTGTCAGTCGTAGCAATCACAACTCAATGTGTCCTCTTATGATTTTTCTTTTAACTCTTCTATCACACATGTCTCTACTTTTTATTCTCAAATCACTCTGTATAAACAGATCTCTGGGATTGTGATCTGTTCATGCTTCGATCTTACAAGCAAGATTCATCAAATGAATAAACATAGAAATTATTTCATTGGATAAACTTCCTCAAAATCATACAAAATATTGAAGTGCAATTTCCTATGTGATAACGGTTCCCTGTTCCTCGATTCTTGTAACACGTTTCCACATATGTGTCCAGGTTCATTGAATCTGGTAACATGTTTCTACTCGGTTTAGATTACTCGGTATACCATCTTTGCTGCTTGGTAGACATAGAATGTTACTCGGTAGACAGCTCAGTGTATACTTAACTTTGTGACACCTTTCTTTTGTAACCGACTGCTTTAGTGCTTACCGACTGAATATTTCGGTAGTATTAACCGACTAGAGTATATAGGATGACTTTAGACATAAAACTAATGACAACTTAGTAAATAATAACAGAACACATGTTTTCTTTTAATGTTTCAGTGTTGTTGAGGTGATGAGGTTCATAGGTTTTTAACACTAGTTTACTGTGGATCTTATATTAAAATTGTGAAAGTATTCACAAGAGGTATACCCACCTAAGCTTAGGATAAGCTTAAAGTGTAGAAGGTTTTAAAGAAACCTTGTTATATGTAATTCTGGAGTTCTATTTTCTTGTTTTCCTCTCCATATGCAACAAAGGCTTTCAATTTTCTTATAGAGGGGATTAGGGAAATTATAATTTGAGAACAACAAAAGTGGCGACTCTGCTGGGGAGAGTCATAGTGTGAATTTGTATTGCAGATCCAGTGCTTATATTGCTTGAAAGGTTGTTCAAATTTGTGTGTGTTTGGTCCTTGCAGTAGGCCATTTTATCCCTAATCTTTGTTATTTCTCTCTCTGAAGATCTTCTTATTCTATAGTCTCCTGCAAGTGATTTGTCAAGCTTGTTTTCTTATTTTCCCATAGTTTTGGGTGGCGAATCTAACATAAAATAACCAGTGCTCTTAAATAAACATAATTAATCTCAAGGAAAATAAGTATAATGCAAAGAGGAAAGAACAGCAGATCATACATGAGGAGAAATCCTCAAGAGACGTTGCAAGAGGGATTACCTGAGCAGGCACAAAGAGGCCAGAAAAGATCAGTTGCATATGAGCCATCTAGTGTTGCTTGGGTACATAAAAGAATTCATACAAGTAAGTCATCTGATAGACCCATATATGTGAATTCAAATTCTTCTTCCCGTGAATCTAAACAAGACATTTTGGGTTTTCATTCTGTTTTGTTTGGTAATAATGAGGATGTACAAGTTTTGAATAAGAGGATTTCTCATGCTAGTTTATTTGGGAAGGATAGAAATAGTTATAATGTTAAGATGGACTCTGTACCAAGAACTGTAGATGGGAATATTAGTCTTATTGACATTGATCAAGTCAATGTTTCAGATTCTGAAGAGATGTTCCCTAATGAAGATAAACTGTCCCAAGAAATTGAGGCTCTTAATAGAAGAGTTCATCAATTGATATCCCTAAGGATACAAAAGGAACTAAATAAAGAGAAGGAAGTTAAGGCTAAATTGATTGAGAGAGATAGGCTTTTAAGGAAGACTACTGATCTTGAATTGTTCACCCAAGAGAAAACTAAGAGTGAGGATGAAGGTCCTGTCATCAAACAAAATTTGACTGCCAAGATCAACCCTGCACACAAATTTGTTGTGCAACCTAGTAGGGAGGTTCTTAGTGACCCACAACCTGCTAGAAATAATGTTGACAAAGGAAAACAAAAGTGCATGGAAAATGGGTCTAGGTCTAAGACTACAACAGAAATCTCTCATCAGTTGTCTGCACATGAGAGAGATAGACAAGATGAGAAAAGAGAAGGAAGATTTGCAAAGGGAATTGGAGAAAGCTAAATTAGAAGCAACCAATCTAGAGGTTAAAGTAAAAATTAGTTATCTAAAGGCTCCTCCCATAATTTTTCCTTCAACAGACCCAAATAAGCTTTTACCTCAGCATGCCTCATTCTCTCCAATCAAAATTCAGTCAACCCTTCCTGTGAGTACTGTTCCAGTTAATCAAGTCCCTATTACCAATCAAAGTAACCAAGTCCCTCCAACTTATGGTCCTAATGTGAGAATGAACATGCGTAATAACCCTACTGGGAACCAGTTCTAGAGAAGACCCATTAATCAAGAGTTTTACAGATAGCTTTTCTTTGAGGGAATCCCAAGGTACCCTAACCATGTTCATATCGAATTGAGAGACAAGCTTCACAAGTTTGCTGGCAATAATGCTATAAGTGCAGAAGAGCACCTAAAATCTTTTGGTGACCTGGTAAATGATTATGAGATTGTACATGAAGATGTCATCATGAAATTATTTGTACAATACTTGGTGGATGATGCAATGGATTGGTATAGAGGTCTGCCCATAAATAGCATTGGTTCTTGGGAGGACTTCAAGAATTGCTTCCAAGAGCAATATGGTGATAAAACAAATGTGAGCTTTATGCTCAATGAGTTCAATAACATTAGGAAGTTTGATAATGAAATTGTTATAGATTTCAATGCAAGGTTTCAGAAAGAAATGCATAGGCTTTACCAAGTGATGAGACTAGATGATAATATGTGTCTGAACACTTACTATAATGCTTTTGATTCTAAAATGGCTTCCATTCTGAGTGATAAGAACCCACATAGTCGGAGAGATGCTTTTAGAATTGTTGTCAATGTAGAAAGTAATAGGAAAGCATATGGAAAGGTGGGAAGGAGGACCGACGATAGATTTTGGCAAGAATCAAAACAACAACCTAATAAAGTTGCCAATGAAGAAGACAAAATAGAAAAGTTAATGACTGCTATGAAAGATCTTATTGCTAAGGTAAGTAAGAATGACAAACCTCATTATAATTGGCAAGATAGGCCTCCCAAATTACATGATATGTCATACAAAACTACTTGGAAGGATGGAAAACCTCAGAATTATAAGTTAAAGAACACACAAATTCAAGACACCCCAGATCCTTTAAAGGGAGGAAATGCACATAACATGGAAAATACTCCTTGGTGCATGGCCTGTGATGCACTAAGTTATAATGAATGTTATCAAGGGCAGCTAAAAATTCATTGGCATCCCACTTTAAATGTGGTAACCATTGAAGATGAGGAAGTTCATCTTTGAAGACCTAGTGATGAAGAGGTAAAAAATCTTACCAAGGCTGCCATAGCCAAAGCCAAGCATAACTACAATTTGAGAAGTAGTAAAAGGGAGGGAGATCAGGGTGAACCTAGCTCCTTGTTTACGAAAGAAGTATCTTAGAAAAGGACAACAAGCAATAATGCTCTACCTCAAGATGGTCATACAAAAGGTGACCAATCCAAAGATGTAGCCAAAAGTGCAGATAATCATACTACTGGTGATTTACAAGGGACTGCTACAGCTAAAAAGGAAGGTCAGCCTAAAGTAGAAAATACCAAAATGAATAATGAGCCAATTAACAGTTCCACTTTTTATATGACCCAGGCTCTGACCCAAATGAAGGTTATAGTCCCATTGGTAGAACTGTTGAAAATAAAAGAACACAAAGAAGCTTCTCTCTCTTTATTTTTTAATATATCAGATAATAGTGCAAATTTGCCTACAGACACCATGAAGGATGAAAACAATCATGAGCTGCAAACTCCAAAAGTATATGTCAGAACAATAATACTTAGGAACCTTCCCAAGTAGATCCATTTTATGTGACCTTATTAATCAATAATAGCCTAATTAAGAATTGTATGATAGACTCTGGTGCTGCTGCAAATGTGATGCCATATGGTGTCATGAAGGAGCTCACATTATTAGTAAGTACTATTTATGGGAAGTGTTATGCTATGAATAATAGAGAAGTACCTATGGTAGGTACAATGAAAGATGTAGAGGTAAAGATAGCATCATTTCCTGAAGCAACATATAAGATGGATGTCATAATAACTGATACAAAACCTCATTATGGCATGCTATTATCCAAACAATGGGTTGCAGCAGTGGGGGGAAATGTTCAGTTAGATCTTTCATATGCTACAATTGTAGTAAATGGAATCCAGGTTAAGTTGTATAGAGAACCACGTGCTCCTAGGGTAATTGAGAACATAGACCCTAATATGTTGAATTGTATGATTGATGTGGATCTTGATAACTTCAGAGTACAACCAATTCTACATCATTTGAAAAATATTGATCCTATTGTTAATGAATTGGAATCTCAGCAACAAGGTTTATGGCATATATACTTTGACGGAGCTTGCTCTAAGGAAGGATATGGAGCAGGAGTTCTTTTTGTGTCCCCATCAGGTATGACTTTCAAATAGTCTTTTCTGTTAGCTTTCTAGTGTACAAATAACACAGCTAAATATGAAGCTTTGTTATTGGGACTTGAAGTTGCTAAGAAGCATGGAATCTAGTTGTTAAGAGTATTTGGGGATTCAAAGTTGGTGGTTTCTCAGATAAGGTCTAAATATGCATCCAAAAATGATCGTTTGAAAAGATATAAACATCATGTTTGGGATGTGATTGAGCATTTTTGTGCATTTTCTATTAACTGGATAGAAAGATCAAAGAACATCATGGCTGATTTATTAGCTAATGTTGCATTAAAAAATGATGATGTAACATTAACCGGTGTGTCTACAGTTGAGATAATAGCTAGGCCTGCTATTCCTGAAAATATATATAACTGGCAAGTGTTTGTGGATGATGAAGATATTCTTAGATTCATACAGTGCATTGATGATAATGATGAACAAAAAATCAATTGTAATGTATTAGTAGAAGTAGTGTAAGATAGAGAAACAATGTTTGGAAATGACATGGTCCAGTTGGAAACCAATGAAATTCCCAGAGGATTGGAAGAAGTGGAAGGTATGTTCAGTCACAATGATAGCCATTTGCATCAACAGTCAACCACCAAATTAGAAGAATTGGAGGAAGTGAATTTAGGGACAGAATCATCCCCTAAGTTGGTGTGTATTGGGAAGAACTTGACTCCTCACATTAAGGCCAACCTCATTAAATTATTGAGAAAGTATAAACATGTTTTTGCTTGGTCTTATGAGGACCTGAAGGTGTATAGACAAGATCTATTTCAACATGAAGTCCCTTTGCATCTAGATGCTAAGCCTTTTAGACAGAAGCAAGGACCTATAAACCCCCTTTTGGAAACCAAAATGCAACAAGAGTTAACCAAGTTGAGGGAAAGGGGGATCATTAAACCTATAAGACATTCATCATGGGTGTCTAATTTAGTCCCAGAAAGAAAGAAGAATGGGGAGATAAGGCTTTGTGTTGATTTCAGGAATTTGAATGTTGCTTCTTTGAAAGACAACTACTATTCCCCCAATATGGAGGCAATGTTGCAAAGAGTAACTGGGTGTGATTTGTTGTCCATGATGGATGGGTTCTCAGGATACAATCAAGTATTGGTGAAAGAGTCTGAACAGTTCAAGACTGCTTTTACCACCCCTTGGGGGAAATATGTATATGTAAGGATGTCATTTGGTTTAAAAAAGGTCGGGGCTACTTTTCAGAGAGCAATGGATGTAGCTTTCAAGGAATTTATCAACATCGTCATGCTTGTTTACCAGGACGATTTAACATGTTTCTCTAAAAGGGCAGAGGACCACTGCAGGCACCTGGAAAAGGTTTTCAACAAAGCTCTGGAGTTTGGTGTTTTCTTAATTTCAAAAAAAGTGTCATTTTGCAGTTAGTGAAGGGAAGTTGCTTGGGCATACTGTCTCCAAGGAAGGGGTTAGAATAGACCCTGAAAGGATTGAAGTCATAAACAATGTACCTGAGCCAAAGAATGTCAAAGGTATTCAATCTTTTTTGGGCAAGGTGAAGTTTGTTAGATGATTCATTGCTAACTTTGCTGAAATAGTCAAACCCATTGTTAAGTTACTTAAGAAAGATGCAAAGTTTTATTGGGATGAAGAAGCTACACAGGCTTTTGGTAAAATTAAAAAGGCTATTCAGGAGGCACCAGTTTTGAAGTCCCCTGATTACAGTAAGCCCTTTTCATTGTTCTCTTTTGCTTCTTATCATACAATGCCTGTAGTCCTTCTTCAAAAGGACGCTGAGGGATATTGAAACCCTATTGCTTTTTATAGAAAATCTTTGCAAGCTGCAGAGCTAAAATATGAAATCATGGAGAAGCAAGCATATGCTTTGGTTAAAGCTGTAAAAGCATTTAAATTGGTAAGAGGGTTAGGTCTTGCTAAGTTGATGGCTGAATTGAATCTCCTCGATGTTGAAGTTAACAATGTTGAAATTAAGAATATCATGGTCACAAGTATTGAAACATAGCCCCGGTATTCAGAAAGTGCATTTTTTGAGGGATGCAGCATACTCGGAGGGAATGACTCCTAACGAGAGAAGGACATTGAAACTGAAGTCTCAAAAGTATTTCCTTATTCAGGGTGATCTATATTGGCAAAATAGAGATGGGGCATTGTTGATGTGCTTAGGTAAATCCCAAGGTAGAAGGATGCTAATTGAAATGCATAATGGAGTATGTGGAGGCCACTACTCTGCCAAGACCATAGCTGGAAAGATAGTCCGGGCCAGATACTATTGGCCTACTTTGTTCAAAGATGCGCATGAGCATGTCCAAAGGTGTGACCCATGCCAAAAAAATTCTTCCAAGTTAAAGTACGAAGGAGCTTTGCCCCTCAACCTAGTTACAGTGGAAGCCCCTTGTGTCCAGTGGGGCATTGATTTTATTGGGGAAATAGTTGAGAAGTCAGGAAGAGGTCATAGATGGATCATAGTGGCCACTGATTACTTCACTAAGTGGATTGAGGCTATACCTACTAAAAGAGCCACTAGTAAAGTTGTGATTGAATTTCTGATGGATAATGTTATAAAAAGATTTGGTATTCCTATGAAACTGATAATGGACAATGCCATGAGCTTTAGATCAGAGGAATTCATTGAATTTTGTACCAGCCATGGAATAATCAAGTCTTATTCTTCACCAGACCATCCACAAGGTAATGGATAGGCAGAATCTAGCAATAAAAGCCTTTTGAATATTATTTAGAAAATCCTTGAGGAGAACAATAGGTCTTGGGATCAGAAATTAAAATTGGCCTTATGGGCAGATAGGATTACTGTTAAGAAAGCAATTGGTGTATCACCATTTGAATTGGTTTATGGCACACAAACTAGGGTGCTAGTCAATAACCTTCTCCTTGTATATAAGTTCCTACAAACTGAGGAGTTGGAGTTGTCAGAACCCATGGAAGACAGAATGGTTCAAATGGTTGAAGTGGAAGAAATCAGGACTTTGACTCATAAAAGAAATTTGAAGATTTAGTTGCAGTCCAAGTATCTTTTTGACAAAAGAACCATATTGAGGAAGTTTCAAATTGGTGACTTGGTTATTCAATGGAACACAAGAGGACAAGATAAGGGCAAGCACAAAAAATTTGAGTCATTATGGATGGGCCCTTCTAGTGTTTGTGATCTTAATGGAAAAGACTCATACTTCATGTAGACAAGGAATGGTGAGGTACAAGAATTCCCAGTACATGCACAATTCCTGAAGCATTATTTCTCTTAAGTTTCAAAGGTCCATGCACAGTAGGTTGTAGTTTGTACATAATTAGGTTTGTTTTTGTTGGTTTCTTTTGGGCTTGTTTTTTGGTCTATTCTCCAGAGTTTTATGTGTTCTTATGTTGATCTTGCAATCAACCATCCCCAATCAGAGCCGTTGTTATCACTATTTTATTAGTGGGTGATTTTTGTTCTTTAATCCGCTAAAATCTGCAAAATGGTGTTTAGTTTCTTCTTTCTGCTTTTGAGGGTTATTGGTCTAAGGGTTTAGGGTTTTTGCAATTCCCCTTTTCCATCTTGAAATCCCTGCGTTCTATTCTATTGTTACTTTTTCCACTTAGGTGGAAGGGTCGGTCCGTCATGAGAAGAGGTCCCCCCTTTAAGTTTTTCCTTAGGCGGGTCGTTAATAATGTTTTTAATTTTTTGCCTTCTCCTAAGTTTTCATTTCTTTGTCAGGCTTCATAAAGATCGTGCAAGTTCTAATTCATCTAACGATGTGCGCGGTCTCGCAAAGGGAAGTAACCTGATGTTTACCTTTCATGAAGCAGCAAAAGAGTGGTGGGCTTGGTAGGTAAGATAAAGAATGAGTTAAGGATCATGCATCTTTTTCAAGATCCAACGATTGTTGTTGTCTTGTAAAGGGAAGATGCATGAGGTTTATTCTTCGCAAAACAACGAAAGGATGGCAGGCCCCAAAGGTAAGCGGATCCCTTGGTTAAAGACTGAACATTTTCAACAAGATCTAGCGGTCGACGCTATTTCGCATGGCAAAGATGTACGAAGTTTATCTTTCATGAAGTAGTGAAAAGGTAGTGGGCCCAGCAAAAGGGTCGCTTACAAGATAAACAAAGTGCATCTCCGAGAAGATGCAACGGTGTGTGTTGTTTCGCAACCCAAAGTAACACGAAATTTACTCTTTGCGAAATAGCAAAAAGGAGCTGGCAGATGAGGTGGCAATATAGCTGGATGTCTGACTGTTTTAAAAGGTGATTAATCAATGGGACATGTGGCTCCAACTAGATTTCAGGATCGGTCTGTTCGAAAAGGTGGCGGTGTTGATGAAATTCTTGGTATGGTGAAACATGTGGCAGTTCGGATGTGGCGACTGTCAGATTGTTTGGAAAAATCAATGATAGCCACATGGAAGATACTTAAAGGGAGTTTGCAAACGAGTAAATTTGCTAAGAGGGCCCACTTTGAAGACTAAAGAGACTAAAAACTGATCAACTTCAAGTTGATCGGATGCCTCGCGCTATTTTGCATGGTGAAGATGAGAGATGGTTACCATTCGCAAAGCAGCAAAGAACCACTAGCAGTGGCGGTCACGGTTAGTTGAATAGACACGCGGTCGCTGTGAAGAATAATGGTTGAGCGGATAGTGGATGATCCAATGGTTAGCACTGTTTTGCATGAAAAAGATGCAAGATTTTTATTCTTCACGAAGCAGCGAAAGGAAGGCGGGGCCCATTTCTAAGCAGGATGACTTAGGTAAGGTAAAGAACATGCACATCTTATAGGATCCGATGGATGGCGTTGTTTCGCAATGAAAAGATGCGAGGTTTTTATCTTTCGCGAAGTAGCAAAAAGGCAAGACACTTATAAAATTCTTTGTGATCCGTTGGAGCAATTTTTTGAATTCAATTATGAATTGATTGCCAAAGCATGTGGCTTAATGTTTCTATTCAGTGCTTAGTTTCCGTAATAAGCTTCACATTAGCTAAAACCTTGGCATCATTTCAAAGAGTCTTGCAGAGGAGCCAATGCACAGAGCGAATTTCTTCAGGAAAACGAGTAAGTTTCTGCATATTGTTTGACAGTTACAGTTTGAATTGGTATCACTGGGTGCTTGAATTCTCAGAAGTCTCTCTAAGTTTTAATTGAAACAACTATAATTCCAACATGGCACCACAAAGAGATTTCACAGGTAAGGTAAATTATCAAGAGAGAGCCATTTGTGATGAATTTTTAGAGCAGTTAACTATGTCTACTAATGCCACAGCTAAGATGAAAGAATTGGTGCCCAAAGCTCCCCGCCTGAGAATTGGCGACAGTTTGTATGACAAAGGGAATTGGTTAAGGAATTCTCAGATAGGAATATCAGGTTTGGGACTTTTCAAAGTGGGATTTTGCCAAAGAAATTCCCCTGCTCCAATGAATAGTATATGGGAGTTAGATGTTGGAAAGCTTGTAGTCCCTAGGGTTTTCATGGATGTGGACCTGTTAACCCAGATTGCAAATAACTATGACCTTGTTGCCAGATGTGTGAGAAATGTAAATGGGGGGTCATTAATTGAAATAAATGATAATGAGTTTGGGAGAGTTTTTGGGCTTAGTGAAGTATAAAATTACTTAGAGCCCATTAATTTTGAAACATTAGCAAAGGTGTATGAGGCTCTGAGAGATCACCTCAAAAGTGGCCCTCTAAAAGAATTTTTTGTCAAAATAGGATGACTGACTATTGTAGGCCCTAGCACCATGGAACCCTTCTCTCTAAATCTATTTACTTTGAGGGCTAAAGGGATGTGTTGGTCCCTATTTCAGATTCTTGGGGAAGATGCTGAAACAACTATGCCAACCCACTATATGCTCATGATAGCACAGATTTTGAATCCATCTCTGGCAGTAACTTTTGATTTTGTACCTTATCTCATTGATGTCATTCATGAGGGATTGATGGGGATAAAAAATACTAAGGTAGATAGACCTTTTGGGTGGTATTCTCTTCTTATGCACATGTTTTTATTCAAAGGTGTTGAATATTTTCCTAATGAAATGGACTTGATTAAGGAAAAGGATGGTTAGGAGATGCCTGTTCAATTGTGGAGCACAATTTTGTCTCAGGATAGAGAAGATGCAAGCTACTTGGAGTTTGATAGATGTTTTGCATCTAGGCTTAGAATCCTCTTGTGCCCACAGAACCCTAGGATTCCTAAATCTCTCCTTGAATTCCTTAGGCCTAAGGAATTTGCTCAAGATATTAAGATTATGCATAATTAGGGTAACATATATTTGTACCCTATCTCTACTATGTTCAGAGTTTATGGTTTTAAAGGAACTCCATATTTTCTCCCTTATCAAGTTCCATTGAAGATAGGAATTGCAGAGGTCCCGAGGCAAATTGGAGGTTTGCAAGAAGAAGAATTAACAAATAGGGGGAAAGGAACAATTTTCCCAACTATCACCATTGCACATGAATTTGTAATCACCAAGGGTGGTTGGACACATTTTGATGATTTCTTTCAACCCTACAGGTTGTCTACTACAGTGGCCAGATTTGCTGATCTGAAGGATTTCTTTAATGGCATGTTCAAGAAGAGAGCCATATGTAAAGGTAGAGCACACCAGTTCCATTTTCCTAAGGATTTGATCATAAATGAATTCAATCTAGATGAACAGGAATTGAGAAAGGAAAAATGGATAGCATATAAAAGGGCTCTGGATTTTATCCACCAATTTGATAGTGGTTATGATCCTTTGTCTAGTTTTACTCCCTTTGAAGAAAAGGCTAAATTCTTGATACTTTATTTTGAAGGTTTAATGCAAACCTTAAAGGAGAAGAGGGAAGCTATATTGAAAAATGAACCTGAAAAGGCTAAGTAGTTTCTAGCTAAGCCTGCCTTTGCCAAGGCCATCCCTCCAGGTGAATATGTGATGCACAAGAGGCCAAAATATAGTGTGCTAGTGCCAGTCAGGAGTTAGCCTTCTACTTCAAAAGGGAAAAGAGTAATAGAAGATGTAGTTGAAATCCAAGATTCCCCTAAAAGGCAAAGGGTGCGAAAAGAGGTACAAACAGGTGAGCCTTTATATTCTCCATCCCAATCCCTAATCCATATGGGAGATGAACATACAGTGGCTTCTTGCCTGTAGTGCCTACAACCTAGGTTCAAACCCCACGGGTTCGTCTCTACCGTGTTGAAAATGGAGCATGTTTGTCCATGGGGAGAACCTTGGACAAATGGTGGGGCTTCTTTCCTGTAGAGCCTACATCCTTGGTTCAAACCATACAATTTTAACAACAACAGGAATGAGCAGGAGCAGGAGTGTGGGAGATAGGGTTTTGGTTGTGGTTGAGGAAGGGGAGGAATCAGAGGACGATGAGGATGATTGCTTGGGAGCCTTGGCTATGGGTATCATTGCCTAGCTTGACCTGGATGATTCATGATGCCCCCATCACTCCCTCTTTCTGGTGGATCGACTTCTGGGGTCTCTCACTGAGGCGAATATTTGGGCTATTGCTACTACGGGCTTAGTGGCTTGGAGCCAGTGGGGATTTCTTCTGGCTACTCTCTCTTCCTCTCCTATCTGCTAGGTCGGCCTTTTTAGGTCGTATTGCTCTGCTTGGGCTTGTGTCCCTAATTTTCTCCCTTTCCCCTATTGGGTCGGAGGATTTTGTGCTTGCAGTGCTTCTTTTTCTATTTTCCTCCTCTCGGGCTAGGATTTGTGGAGCTCTTTTGATGCCCTTTGGGTGGAATTGCCTAGTTTTCGGCAGTTTCTCGACACCCTTCATCTCTGTATATGCCTGTTAGGAAGGTTTTATTTTCTATAGAGGTGGAGATATCTTTCGCGGAAGGAGTTGGACGCTCTTGTTCTGAGGTAGCTTTGCTGGGCATAGGTTGTTCTAGTTTTGGGCTGCAGTTGGTGCGGTCTGTCTTTCTGAAGAAACTTTGTTCTCTCCCTATTGAGGTGGGGGTTGTTTCTTTGTTGTTGGAGTTTGGTTACACTTTTGGTGGTCCTATTTCTTCTATGCGGGCCCTCAGTGCTTCCACTGTTGTTTTCCTTTTGAGGGTTTTTTCTCTTACTACCTAGTCCCATGGTTCTCTTCTTGAGGCGTTGTGCCCTTTTATGGAGGTGGAGTGGCTGCTTGGTGTTTGGGTGGTTAAGGGGATTTTTGGTGCTTCTTCTCCTGGTTTGGAGGACCTTTCTCTTGAGGCTAGTGATTATTTGGTTGCTGGATCTTTTCTCTTAAGCTCTTTTATGTCTTCTCCTATTGAGGTGGAGAGTGTGGTGGTGCTTGTTTGGATGGATGCTTTCCAAATCGGGCCTCTGTTTCAGCTCAAGGTGGTTGAGGGTACAACTTCAAAGCCCTTTGAAGTGGTTTTGGGAGCCATTTCAAAAGATAGTTTTAAGGTTAGGGAAGCCTTTCAAAATCCCTTTATCTCTAGGCATTTTGTTTTATTTGCCTTGTCTTTTCTTATTTGGCTAGTTGCTGATAGTTTTCAAGGGCCCAGTCCAGATTGTGGTTGTTTTTGGTTATTGGCTAGTCATATTTTTGGTGTCTGAAGTCTCTGTCTTAGGTCAAGGTAGCCTGAAACATCCCCATTCTTTGGCTGAGGGTGCATGCTAACCCTCATCATAGTTTGAATCTTTAGCCTAGTTGGTGCAGCCAACTTGATTTATATTGTTTATATCTTAAGTGTTTGGCTGGTTCTTCCTGCTGGTGTTTACTGGCTTTTGTCAACTCGGCTTTGTGTGGGCTGCTGGTTTTCCTGGTTAATTTTCTTTGGCAGCATTGTTCTTTGGGTTCCAGATCCTGATAAAATCTGAGGGTTTTGGGTCCCTCCAAAACCTATTGTAAGGGGTTTCGGGTCCTGTCAAAACCTATTTTTCCTTAATAAAAAACATACAATGGCTGACCAATTGTTGCATCTAGGAAGTCTTGGGGAGATTGCCTATACTTATGAAGAAGTACAAGAAGGAATGCCTGAGGAACCACCAAATACTGAAATGAACTTGACTGCAGAGGAGTTTAAAGGCAAAGAGTGAGACCCTGTCATCAAACAAGCCAGTGAGGAATTTCTGGCTGATAATAATTTTTTTACAACGGGATCTTTCATGCAATTTGTTTGGAGGAAAAATATAGAACAATTTAAAGCAAAATGTGAGAAGAAAAGTGAACATCCTCACAAAGATACATCTGTGGTGGAAGAAGAAGTAAAACAAGAAATGATGACTGAATTCAAAGCTATTACTCCTGAGAAGGGGAGAGAAATGGTAGCAAAAGCTAGTGTATTAATTCTTTCTGAGTGGGATATAGTAGATACATTAGTGCTTGAAGCAGTAAGGAAAGAAACAAAACCCTTGGAAGGAGTGACATTAAGAAAGGACTATGCTACTTTGGTCATATGGTCCCTAAGGAGGGATGAGAGCAGAAAGAGGAAGGACACCTCAGAGTCCAGCTATCTTGGAGGTATGATTGTGAAGAGAGTACAGGACACATGGGTAGTAGAGGCTGCTAGCACAATTTTGGAATCAACAAAATTCAGTGTGGCAGTAGCCGAGAAGGAAGCCAAGGAAAAATTTTACCTCCAGGTAAAACTAGAGATGATTCAAAAATCTTATAATGAGGCCAAAGTGGAGATAGCCCATAGGAATAGTATCATTTCCAAATTGAAAAATCAATTAGCGGGGCAATACCAGAGAGGTGAATCTTCTACTTTAATAATTGCCTCTTCTCCAGCAAAACATCCATCCACTAGTCCAGTCATTGAATTTCCCCCTTCTCCTATGACTTCTGGTTTTCAATCAACTGAGACCATACAAGATGAAGTGGAAAATTTGAAGTAGGCTCAGGCCCTGTTTGCAAGTAAGTACGAGGAAAAGGTCAGAGGCACAATTTTGAAGTTTGCTGACACAATAGGGGCTTCTATTGTGCATATATATATATGCAGAGAATTTTGAACATGCTGACAGGTTTAAAGGAGGATAAGGCTGTTCTAGAGCCAATTTTGAATAAGTGGATGCCTAGAGAGGTGGAATTGAAATTCATGTGTTCATCCCATGAAGAAACAAATGCTGATGCCACTATTAAATCCACCTGTGAGTTAGTGAAAGGCATGAACAGGTTGGTAGAAGGAAGAGCTGGTCTAGAAAGAAAGGCAAATCTGTACAGAAAGGAACATGCTGACCAAAAATTTGAAATATTTCCTGGAGGTTTTGTCAGCACAAGTGAGTTAAAAGATGAAAAAGTATGGCTAGATGAGCTAAGACATAAATTGTCTCAATGGATAAATGAATTCATCAATTCAGATGACACATCTTTATTTATTCAGACAATTGAAGAAATTGAGAAGATGAAGTCACATTATGGCTTTTTGGAAACAAAGGTTAAGCAATTAAGAAATACATGGAAAAGATTGAATAAGTTGAAAAAGAAAATTGTTAACTTCTCCTCGCCTGGTGATGATGTGTTCCAAGAGTGGAAAAATAAATATGTGGTGCAAGAAGTGGGGGTTCAAGAATAGATAGTTGATGTTGCAACGGTATAAAAAACTTCAAAGCCGTTAGGAATGAAAATGATTGTAACTTCTTTTCAGCAGGAATCATGGTTGTAACAAACTTTTCCAAGGGAAGTCTGAAGCTTGTTTGCATCCATATCATTATAAATGGATACTAGCACTTGAGGAAAGGATATCATAAGAACTTGTAAAGAAACTCTGCCAAAATTATATACAGTCTTCTAGTTTTTCAGAAAGATCTTGAGTTATGTATGATTTTTGAAAATGGATATTAATTTACAAATCAGATCATTTTGAGCTCATATTTCTGTTGTCTTCTTGCATGCATTTGTTGATTTACTGTGTTCTTTTAAATAATCAAGGGTTATTTGATTGGATGGGGATTGCAAGGAAAGCTTACAGACGTGTTTTCAGTTTTTCTCTCAAGGGGAGGAATTAAATATACATAAAACCCCTTTGTTATGTGAATCAATTGTGTTTTCTACTTGAATTTGATGAACAAGTTTACCATAAAGGAATAACTTACATATATATCAGGCATATATTAAGTTGATGAAGTTAAAGTGATAGGTTGTATGTGAATGTCTAAATTCAGAACTCTTGTTTAATATTGGGTGACTCTGTAGCCCGGATGAGGCACTGATATCATTTGTGGAGTGTTTTCTATCTTTCTTGGGGTCAAGACTGGAAATGAACACATGTTTTCTTTTAATGTTTCAGTATTGTTGAGGTGATGAGGTTCATAGGTTTTTAACATTGGTTTACTGTGGATCTTATATTAAAATTGTGAAAGTATTCACAAGAGGTATACCCACCTAAGCTTAGGATAAGCTTAAAGTGTAGAAGGTTTTGTAGAAACCTTGTTATATGTTATTCTGGAGTTCTATTTTCTTGTTGTCCTCTCCATATGCAACAGAGGCTTTCAATTTTCTTACAGAGGGGATTAGGGAAACCAGAATTTGAGAACAACAAAATTCTAACATCGATAAAAGGACGGAGGGACTTAGCGATAAAATAATTTTCATCGAAAAGGAAGATTTCCATGAATTGATAAAACATTATACCGACATAAACACTTATAGCGAAACTTCGATGAGACCTATAGAAGTGTCGGCGATGATGTCAATTTCACCGAAATAAAGAATAATATCGATGGAATATGGTGTTTCGGGGAGACAAGATAAAGCCACCAAGAGATGTGATTCCATTGAAGTACAACACAAGTGTAAGTTTGAATAAGCGTCAATGAAAAATTTAAAGCACTGCTAGACAAATGATTACCGGTTGCCGTGAAGATCAAAACAAATCTCAATAAAGTCACATCACCATAAATTCAAATGAATATTTGTGTGACCATTGCTTAACTAGAATTATTAACTAGTAAATTCACTATAAATGCTCAATGAATTGATGAAGTAGGAGACATTGTTGACAGTGCCTAAGAGAATTCACAGAGAGCAATTCAGAGCTAGATAATTCAGAATTGGATTCGCAAGAAGATCCCTTGGAATTCAAGGACTGTAAAAGCTCTAAAAGAACATGAGAGAATTAAAGGCAAGATTGCAAGATGTATTGAAGGAAAATGAGGCCATGACTGCATAAGAAAGAGTTCAAGTGGACCAATACCCGATGGAGCATGACAAATATGCAGACACATTGAATAAAGATCTCCAAACATTAGATGAGGACTGTATTGCAACAATATTGGCTGTCTACAAGGACAGTGAACTGGCTCCATTGGAGAAATGGCAAAAGAAATTTGCACAGATATGAAAAGAAAGAGTGTGGCCATTAGATTCTATAAGAGTGATAGTTATATTAATCATAATGGCATGCTTAATCTCTTTATCTTTCACTTTGTTAAGCAGTTGTAATTAGGTTGTTAATGATGAAGAGACATAGCTTCTCATAGAAGAGGCGTTGCTCACTTATTTATATGAGCAAATTTTGTAAAATGGAGACATATTTTAGAATAGAAGATATCAAACAAATACTATAGCCTCTGGCATACTATTGTACCATTTTGAAAGCTTTAATAGAATTAGTTGTTTTCTTCTGCATATGTGCTATAGATTATCTCATTTTCTGTAGGCAGTTGTTTGTGATATTATCTAAAGGAGATAAGGTTATTCGTATTCTTACAATGAAGTCTATGTTCCCATATTATAAATTTGGATTAAAAAGATATACTCGTGGATTGTAATTGTTCCTTGTAGTTCTTCCTTGAATGGTCCCTTAAGGTTAGGGTTAAATTCATTCAGGTGGTTTATGATATAGACATTTGACAGATCTCATAAGAAACAATTACAATCCACGAGTACATCTTTTTAATCCAAATTTATAATACAGGAACATAGACTTCGTTGTAAGAATACGAATAACCTTATCTCCTTTAGATAATATCACAAACAACTGCCTACAGAAAATGAGATAATCTATAGCACATATGCAGAAGAAAACAACTAATTCTATTAAAGCTTTCAAAATGGTACAATAATATGCCAGAGGCTATAGTATTTGTCTGATATCTTCTATTCTAAAATATGTCTCCATTTTACAAAATTTTCTCATATAAATAAGTGAGCAACACCTATTCTATGAGAAGCTATGTCTCTTGATCATTAACAACTTAATTACAATTGCTTAACAAAGTGAAAGATAAAGAGATTAAGCATGCCACGATGATTAATATAACTGTCACTCTTATGGCATCTAACGGCCACACTCTTTCTTTTCATATCTATGAGAATTCCTTTTTCCATTGCTCCAATGGAGCCAGTTCACCGTCCTTGTAGACAACCAATATTGCTGCAACACAGTCCTCATCCAATGTTTGGAGATCTTTATTCAGTGTGTCTGCGTATTTGTCATGCTCCATCGGGTATTGGTCCCCTTGAACTCTTTCTTCTGCAGTCATGACCTCATTGTCCTTCAATACATCTTGCAATCTCATCTTTAATTCTCTCATGTTCTTTTAGAGCTTTTAAAATCCTTGAATTCCAAGGGCTCTTCTTATGAATCCAATTCTAAATTGTCTAGATCTGAATCGCTCTCTATGAGTTCTCTTAGGCACTATCAACAATGTCTCCTACTTCATCAATTCATTGAGCATTTATGGTGAATTTACTAGTTAATAATTCTAGTTAAGCAATGGTCACACAAATATTCATTTGAATTTATGGTGATGTGACTTTACTGAGATTTGTTTTGATCTTCGCAGCAACGGGTAATCATTTGCCTAGCAGTGCTTTGAATTTTTCACTGACTCTTATTCAACCTTACACCTATGTTGTACTTCGATGAAATCACATGTCTCGATGGCTTTATCTTATGTCTCCCCGAAACACCATATTCCATTGACATCATTCTTTATTTCAGTGAAATTGACATTATCGCCGGCACTTCTCTTGGTCTCATCGATATCTTTATTTCATCAAAGCCTTTCTATAAGTGTTTATGTTGATATAATGTTTTATCAATTCATTGAAATCTTCCTTTTCGATGAAAATGCTTTTATCGCTAAGTCCTTCCATCATTTTATCGATGTTATAATTCCATCAAAACAGTTCTTCATTATCCGGCCTTTGTACTAGCGTCGATGATATTTCCTCTTTTGGTAAAAGAAAACTATTCTTCTTCGACCCTTTATGTTCGGCCGATAACAAGTCATCGATGGAAATTTCTCATGTTTCATCGATCTTTTATCCGTTGATGAGAAAGCTATCTTCGCTCAACATCCTTTGTGCCTCTTCGATACTCTCCTTTTCCTTGAAATAGCTTCATCGATAAGATATCTATGGGTTCCTTTGATTTTATTCTTTCGGCCAAACTTCTTCCCTCGGTGAGCTATTCACATGTCTCATCGATACTATAGTTTCATCGAAGCTCTTTATTTCATCGAAGGGACCACTCTTGATTTCCTTGATGCGCTTTAGGTCGATGGAACTAATGTTTTTGGTGAATCCTTTTGGAAGCCCATCGCAGCCAAGATTTGTTCGATAAATCACTTTATCAATACGATAGTGGTAGGCTTCTTCGATAGAGTCATTTCGGTCAAACTAGGCATTTCGGTGAAGGATTAGTATGTATATCCGATGGCCTTGGTTTGAGCGATAATTTTTTAGATTCTGATGTCGATGGAAATACCAAGGGTTCTATTGAAATTCTTAAGGGCATGCTTGATTCCATTTTTTTCAAGAAAACTTATGTAGCTTCTAATGAAACCACGGGATTCCATTGATTTAAATTCAATGCTCAACACATTCTACACTCACATGAGAATGGTCGATGTTTTCATTGATGGACACCAACCAGTAACAGGGTTCTATAGGTTCACCGGCAACGCAGACATCATTCACCAACACTGGTAGGCACAATAAGTTTATTCATCGGCATCTAGTTTACCTCGGCAACGAAGCATACCGGCATCCAGGCCAACATGAGATAAGTTTTGTTTATTGTATTGTAATGTAACTATTTGTAAGCCGACATGATGTATTGTAAAGACTCATATATGTATGAGATCTTATAGGTCATTTTGATATAGCATAGAGAGGTAATTATATATGGTGTTATGTGGAAGATAGCAAAAAGATTTTGTAATAAGGTAGATAGTTTATGTGAGTGAATATCATTCACCACCAGGTTTTTGGTTAAGGTTTCTGATAGAGCTTAAACCAGTATTGAATCAAGCATTGCAGATGCTTTTTTGAACAGTACATTGTCTTGGATTTAATTATCCATTTTGTAGTTAGTGAGACTCTTTCATTGAGCACTGAGCTCTAGGTTGTTGGCCTTCCTGCATGTGTAGGCCCCTATTGTAAGTAATATTTATTCATATTGGTGAGTAAATATTGTGGGTCACAAATCCCAGCGAAGTTTTTCCCTTACCGGGTTTCCTTGACAAAATATCTTGTGTTATGGTGTGCATTTATGTTGTCTCTGTTATTTCTATTTGTTGCATTATTACTTGTTTACCGGTACATTAATTTGAGTTTCAAAGTTATAAATAAGATCAAATATTCCTTTAACCGGTTAGACACCGATTCACCCCCCCCCCCCCCCCTCTCAGTGTCTTTGGGACCGTCATTGCATCTAACAAAGTGTTGTGTCTTACATCTTGCAGATACTTATCAACTTTTCACACACACAATATGCATGCAAAATTCCTGTTAACTGAAATTCAGATTATTATCAGCCAAATCAGAAACCCTAACAATGGTTCCTACCATCTTTAAATAGTTTCACTTAAACTAATCAAAAATAACAACTTCTTGGAGACAGCTGGTTAAAGAAAGTCTTAAACATAACCACCAAATAAAAGGTCCATGAGGACACATAGTTCAAGAGCAAGATTTGAAATTAAACAACTAACTAGAAAGCAAGGAATCAAACAGTGGCTCTCCAATTTGCATCTTCAAGCTCCACATCATTATCTATTGCTTCTTGACCTACCACTGTTATATTTCCTTCATTGCCCTGTAATTGTTGTGCCATCTGTGGATTTAGTCTCTTTTTGTATGCCCTAAAATTGGAGAGAATCGGTGATACGCTTTTTCTTTCAGGCTTGGTCGTGGCCTCAACTCTAACTCTCCACTTGGCAATCTTCTGACTCACCTCAGCAATTTTGCCAAGAACATCCTGGACTTCTTCACTAACAGGGTTTAACACTAACATCATACCCTTCAGGCACTCAAGAGACTTAGATCCATCATTTGTGGTGGAGAAACTTTAAGCATTAAATACTTATTACCAGAATAAACCAAATACTGGAATAGCATATATAACAATTAAGCATAAATATAAACCATGGAACATTTATGAACCATCCACAAAAGATAACACCAATATTTATACATGGAAAACCTGGTAAAGGGAAAAACCACAGTGGGAATCCTACCCAGAGTCAGATAATACTTATGTTGTAAGTATGTGATTACAATAAGAGGGGCCTGCACATGCAGGAAGGCCAACAACCTAGAGCATACTACTCATCACAAAAGGAGCCTCATTGTCTATAAAATAAATCCAGACTACAATCCGGAAGAAGAATGAACTACAAGAATAGTATATGCCATGCCTGAGTAAAGTTCTGGTTAAGCTCAATACCGGAGGTCTTAAACCTCTTTCACCAACCCAATTCAATCACCTATTATTGACCAAAAACCTCTGCATATGATTACAACTTTATTCGCACACAGATAATTACATAACCATAATCTCATTAATATGCCTATGATCTACAAAGACATCTTACATCACATTTATACCAACCTAGAACCTAAAAAATTAGGTCGGCCACCTAAAAGATAATATAATAAATTTATAACTTAAACCCACAGTCTAATTATCAACCAAGTCGGCCTGAGACCAAAACAACATAATCCAATCAATAAACCCAACCGGTAATGCATCAATATCATCCACCAACACATTACATAAACTGGTCCATAACCTAGCCGAATAAGATAGCATTAGTTTTGGACCTAAAATCCAACACCACTGATCAAAAAGAACATGAACAAGATAACCAACAGCATCCCGAAAGCCATCTATAATTCGCGCCAACACTACTTATCACGTGCATCAAAAGGTCTTCAACAAAGCTCTATCGGTAGAACCCTTATCGGTGACCAAAAGGCTTACTAGAACAAATGATTGCTCTTGAGTCATCAAATCTTGAACCAACTAATCGTGATACCCATCTAAATAGCATGAATGGCATATCTAAACCAAATCCACAAGCCAAAGCATACCGGATCAATATCATAAACTAACCACTCAACCGGAACCTACCGAAAGCTGGTAAACAACCAAAACAGTTGGTGTTTCCATCAATGACAAAACATCAATGCAACACATAATCAATTCTTAAAATTGCAGACAATCTCGCCTTTGGCATTGATGACAACACTAGATGTGAAAAATATATAAGTGCCAAGAAAATGCCAAACAAGTCTCCCCCAAACGAAGACAGTCAACAATCTCCCAAAAGATGATATAACAATGAAGTTAATAAAGTCCTCTTGTGAATGATATCTTTGTTAAGCTCTGATCTCTCCCTTTGATTGATATTTTGTTAAGCCCTATTTTTCACATATATCTCTCCCCCTTTGACATCAATGCCAGAAATCTGACATGAACATCAAAGAAAAATCATAAATCCACTGAACCACACCGCTAACTACTCCCCCTGAGTAGTAGCACCAACACATCAATTCGGAATTAATAGTAGCTTTGTAAGTGCATGTCGGACTGATGCCAATCAGCATCATTCAAGTCTCTACTGAAGGGGCAGAAAGCCCAAATCTGTCTCTGAAGTACTCAAATGATTCCTTAGGAAATGTTTTAGTGAAGATATCTGCAATCTGCTCTTTAGTGTTCACATAAACCAGTCTAACTTCATTTTCTTCCACCTTCTCCTTCAAAAAGTTATACTTGATAGATATGTGCTTTGTCTTAGAATGAAATACTGAATTCTTTGATATATCAATAGCAGCAAAGTTATCACAGTGAATAACTACCAGTTCATTACAATCCACCCTTATATCCTTCAACATTTTCCCCATCCATAGAACTTGTGTACAGTTAGTAGCAGCAGCAACATACTCAGCTTCAACAATAAATAAAGATGTACATGACTGCTTCTTGCTAATCCAAGAAACAAGTTTCTTTCCAAGAAAAAAAGCTCCACCGGATGTGCTCTTTCGGTCATCAACATCTCCACCCCAATCAGCATCTGTATATGCACATAGTATAAAGTCATCATTTTTAGGATACCACAAACCAAATTTAGTTGTTCCCTACAAATACCTGAAAAATCCTTTTCATCGTACTCTCATGATTCTCTCTAGGATCACTCTAATATCTTGATACAATACAAACTGCATTCATTATATTCGGTCTAGTCTAAGTTAGATATAACAAACCTCCAATCATAGACTTGTACCTTGTAGGATTTACCAGAGATGATGCATCTTTCTTAGTCAATTTCTCATTTGTAACCATAGGTGTACCAACCAGTTTAGAATCTTCCATACCAAATTTCTTCAACAACTCTCTAGCATACTTAGCTTGATAGATAAAAATACCTTTATCAGTCTAAGTAATTTCCAAACCTAAGAAAAAATCCATTTCCCCAATCATAGACAACTCAAATTCATTCTTCATATTTTTAGATAATTCCATACATAACTTATCTTCACCTCCAAAAATGATATCATCAACAAAGACTTCAACAATCAATATGTCATCATCAGTGATCTTATAGTAAAATTTACTGTCAACATTACCTTTAGTGAAACTAAGCTTCAAAAGATATTTATCCAATTTTGCATACCAAGCTCTAGGGGCTTGTTTTAATCCATATAAAGCTTTCCTTAACCTGCAAACCATGTTTTTTTCATCTGAAAGTGAAAATCCATTAGGTTGCTCAATGTAAATTTCTTCTTCCAGATCTCTATTCAAAAATGCACACTTAACATCCATCTAATAAACCTTGTAGTTCTAAGAAATAAATAATCTCACAGCTTCAATCCTAGCTACCGGAGCAAAAGTTTCATCATAATCAATTCCTTCCCTCTGAGAATGTCCTTTACAAACCAATCTAGCTTTATTCCTAACAACTTGTCCATCTTCATTCAATTTATTCTTAAAAACTCATTTAGTTCCAATAATATTCTTATTTTTAGGTCGGGGAACTAAAGTCCATGTGTTAATCTTTTCTATCTGATATAATTCCTCTTCCATATCTTTCATCCAACTTTCATCTTTCGATGCCAATTTAATTTGAGAGATTAAACATACCTCATCAGCTGCCAACCTTCTTCTTGTCATCACTCCTTTGTTCTTGTCTCCAATGATTTGATCTTCTGAATGATTTAACCTTACATACTGAGGAGTCTTTTGACTTTTCGTTCCTCTACTCTGATCTTCAATTACTTTTGAATTTTATGATACTCCCAGAGTAACTGGTTCAACATTTTGTTCTGGTGCAGGTGCTATCGGTTCATTTATGATCATCACCACTATCGGTTCTCTCTCATAAGTTCTAATTTGATTTTTGTTTTGCTCATCCACCTTGACATTAGTGCTCTCCACAATTCTCTACAATCTTTTATTATAACATCTATATGTTTTTCTTTCATTAGAATAACCAACAAATACCCCTTCATCACATCTAGGATCAAAATTTCCAATGGAATCATCTCTTTTGATATAGAATTTACTACCAAAGATTCTGAAATACTTAACTGTAGGTGTATGACCAAACCATAACTCATAAGGTGTCTTACCAGTTTCACCCTTGATATGAACTTTGTTGAATGTGTATATCGTTGTGCTCACAACTTCTCTCCAGTAGATATTGTAATACCCTAAAATTGGTCATCTAAACAATGGGCCCCTAATCTCGACAACATTGCCAAGGTCCTAACCAAAGGCAATTAAAACAACTTTGAGCACATTAATTAATTCTTTAATCATCAAATATTACATGGCAAATCAAATACTCAATATTAATTAAATATTTATTTAATTAATTGAATCATTCCAAGAATATCATTTTGATCAATTATCCTATTTAATTTATTAAATATCCTAGGATATTTAATTAATTAATAAATTTGCCATTTAATCATGCAAAAAAGGAATTAATTTATTACAAAAGAGGAATTAATTACAAAGCAAGAGTTAAATTGAAAATAAAATAAAAGAATTAAATTGAGAGAGAAATCAAACTTGAGATATTATTTCTTTCTTCTAAATTGAGAACTTGAAATCAGAAAAACAATTAAAGGAATTATTAATTGCTTTCTCTAAAATTGGAACTCTGAGAAAAAGAAGTTCAGTTGCATTGAAAAGACTCTTTTCTTGAATAAATCAAAGAATTATCTATTTTTATAACAAATGCATGGAATTAATTAATTTTTATTTCCAATGCAACTTGAACTTCTTATCTGCATGCATTTCAATTAAGCTATAATTGGAATCTATCTCAAAGTTAACTGAACTTGATTTCTCAATTATTTCAATTAATTCTAAATTGTGTTTTTTCTTGATCTCTCTTGTAATTCTCTATAAATTCAGCCTTTAGCTCTCATTCAAATCACCCCAGAGATACTTGAGAAACACCTTGGAAATTATTATGTTGATTTTACTCTGGATTCATTGAAGATCTTGTGCTTGCTTTTATGAGATTATTGCATCTTATTTTAGCTTATTGCATATTTAGTTTATTTCATTATTGCTTGAACCACTATTGCTTGAATTAATCATCCATATAGCTTAATATCATGCTCATATAGATTAAACCCTTCATCTTGGTGTAGTCTAGTCATTGGTATTGCTTATAAAAATTTGAGAGCAATATTATACTCACATCTTTTAGAAGGCAATTAATCGCTTTGTTATGGTTTATTATTTATTGATTATTGATTTACTAACCATACATGCAATGACTTAATTGAAGTGTTGTGCCTGCAGCTATCAGACCTCTTTTCACTTTTTCACACACAAAGATATGAGGCAGATTGGCTTCCATCATCATAGTTCTAGCCGCGTCCAAGATAGTTTTGTTCTTCCTTTCCACAACTCCATTTTGTTGAGGTGATCGGGGTGCAGATAATTGTCTCCTTATCCCATTCTTTTCACAATAACTGTTAAATTCACCAGATGTGAATTCTCCACCCTGATCTGACCTTAAGTATTTAATATTTAATCCTTTCTCTATCTCAAGTTTAGATATAAAGATTTTAAACTTTTCAAATGCTTCTGA
Source organism: Cryptomeria japonica (assembly GCF_030272615.1). Lineage (NCBI taxonomy): Eukaryota > Viridiplantae > Streptophyta > Pinopsida > Cupressales > Cupressaceae > Cryptomeria > Cryptomeria japonica. Next base: position 327,963,176 of record NC_081412.1, read on the forward strand.
TTTCTCCCTTAGAAAAGTAACCCACATCATTCTAGAATAGTCATCAATTATTAGCATAAAATATCTATCACCCTAAAAACTTTTGATTCTAGCAGGACCACACAAATCAGTATGAATAAGGTCAAGAACATCATTAGATTTGTCTTGTATACTCTTAAAATAAGTTCTGACTTCCTTTCCCATTTGACATTCCTTACATACCAGATTATAGGGCTTCACAATCTTAGGTATATCTCTAATTGTCTTAGTAGAACTGATCTTTACAATGCAATCAAAATTCACATGACACAACCTCTTATGCCATAACCAACTCTCATCAATTTGTGCAATCAAACATGTCTTCTCACCGAAGTTCAAATGAAAGATGTTATCTTTAGTCTAAGTATCGGTTGCAATCTCCAATCTAGATTTTTTGTTAATCTTGCATTTTCCATCTTGTAGCTGAAATCCCTTATCCACCAACTATCCTACACTCAAAATATTATGCCTTAAACCTTAAACATAATAAACATTATCAGTATCATTCTTACCATCCAGTGATATAGTTCCTCTTCCCTTGATCATGCATGCTTTGTCTTCTGCAAATCTAACTAGACCGCCATCAAATTCTTGCGAAGATAGAAACTTCCTTCTATCTACAGCCATATGATGTTAACATCCATTGTCTATCATCCATTCATCCGTATCTTCAATTTTAGCAGCAAGGGCTTTTTCTTCAGGTACCGGATCATCTTCCTTGATAGCCAAAAATACCCATTTCTTTCCATTGTCAGATCCACTAGTTTAATCTTGTGTCAGTTCATCATCAAAATCAATCACACCTTCCTCATCAGCATAGTAGCATGATTTGTCTTTGTTTCTCTTGTACTTATGATTGTTCTGATAATCATGGTTAGGTCTAAAATATCTTCTAACTCTTTCCTCAAATCTTGAATTCCTTTCAGGGAATCTAGATGCAAAATGACCTATCTTATTACATGCAAAACATTTAAAAGGTGATTTCCCTTCATACTTACTTCCTGCAGGACCTTTAGGTACTCTTATAGCAAATAGGGCTTCAATTTGTTCAAACTCTTCATATTTTTTCTATATTTCCTCCAGTTCCTTAGCATATAAGGCTTTCCAATCACTCTTGCCAGAAGATTATCTAGATGCATGAAAAGTAGGTTCAAATTTTCCAACTCCAGAAGGACCGAATTCCTCAAGCTCAAAAGCAGATAACTTCCCAACCAAGGTATCCCTATTAACAAAGGTGTTTTTCATTGTTCTCAACTCATTAATTGTAGTAGACTTCATCTTACAATATGATGGCAAAGCTCTCAATACTTTAGAAACTATTTCATCTCCGCTCAGAGATCCACCACAACACTGAATTCCCATGACAATCTCATTAACTCTCTCCATAAAAGCAGTAATCATTTCATCTTCTTCCATCTTCAAGTTCTCATATCTCAACCGCTAACCATCAAGTTTATCAATTTTAACAGTACGGTCACCTTCATTCAGATTCTCCAATTTATTTCATATAGCCTTCGCAGTTGATTTGTCAGATAGTCCCATAATTTGTTGATCAGAAAGTGCACACAAAAGGGCTTATCTAGCTCTACAATCATTTTCGATGTCCTTATCCAAGCCTGTTGGAGGAGGATTGCCAGATGTCAAATTATAAGGTGTATAGCCATTCTCAGTGATCTCCCAAATCTCCTTGCCAATACATATCAGATGAGTCTCCACCTGAATCTTCCATACTCTGTAATTTGTTCCATCAAGCCTAGGAATTTCTTTCTGAAAAATAGTAGCAAATGAACTTGATGAAATTGCACTATTAGATGCCATAAGATCTTCCTCAAGTGGTTAAGCTTCTATGGAGAGGACAAGGCTCTGATACCAATTGTTAGATAGCTTAGATAACTGGAGGACAACTGACAGGGGGGGTGAATCATTTGTCAACAGATTATATAACTTTAAGCATTAAATTCTTATTACCAGAATACATAAACCAAATACCAGAATAGCAGATATAATAGTTAAGCACAAATATAAACCATAAAACATTTACCAACCATCCACAAAAGATAACACCAAGATTTGTATGTGGAAAACCCAGTAAAGAGAAAAATAACAGTGGGAAGCCTACCCACAGTCAGATAATTCTTTTGCAGTAAGTATGTGATTACAATAAGAGGGGCCTGCACATGCATGAAGGCTAACAGCCTAGAGTGCACTACTCATCACAAAAGGAGCCTCACTGACTACAAAATAAATCCATATTACAATCTGGAAGAAGAATGAACTGCAAGAATATCATCTCATATGCCTAGGTACAGTTTTGCTTAAGCTCAGTACCGGAGGTCTTAAACCTCTTTCACCAACCTAATTCGATCACCTATGATCGACCAAAAACCTCTGCATATGATTAAAACTTTATTCACATACAGATAATCCCATAACCATAATCTTATTAATATGCCCATGATCTACAAAGAGATCTGACATCACATTTATACCAACCTGAGACCTAAACAATTAGGTCGGCCACCTAAAAGATAATACAATAAATTTATAACTTAAACCTACAATCTAATGATCAGCCAATTTGGCGTGAGACCAAAAAAACATAATCCAATCAATAAACCCAACCGGTAACGCATCAGGATCATCCACCAATACGTTACATAAATCAGTCCATAACCCAAAATCCACTGATCAATAGGTCCGGACCCAAAATCCAACACCACCAATCAATAGGAATACAAACAAGATAACCAACAGCATCCCAAAAGCCATCTATAAGTCATGCCAACACCACTTATCATATACATCAAAAGGTATTCAACAAAACTCTACCAACAAAACCCTTACCAATGACCAAAAGACTTACTAGAACAAATGATAGCTCCTGAGTCATCAAATCCCAAACAACTAATCGTGATACCCATCTGAATAGCATGAATGATAGATCTAAACCAAATCCACAAGCCACATCATATCGGAGCATACCGGATCAATCTCATAAACCAACCACTCTACTGGAACCTACCAAAAGCCAGTAAACAACCAAAACAGTCGGTGTTGCCATCAATGACAAAACATCAATGCAACACATAATCAATTCCTCCAATTGCCAATATTATTATCTCAAGTTACTTTACCAATCAATCCTGATCACCAAACACAAAATCTACTTCACGAGAAGTGAGATCTACCTCATGAACTGTAAACAGAGTGTTACCAGGTAGACTAATTACAGAAAACATACTCCAAATCACGGGTTAGCCAAATCTTCATACCAGATCAAGACAACTAATTGAGTTGCCATCAATGACAACTCCTAAGAATCTGCATGTGTCAAGCACCACCAAACTTTATCAGAGCATCACCGGAGCATCTAATGCCAACAATCTAGCCCTTTGGCATCAATGGCAGCACAGGTAAAAAATGTCAGAAAACTGCAAAACCATCAAAAATATTTGACTCCCTCTGAACTGCATACACCATTTTTCACTGTACTCTCTCCCCCTTTGACATCAATGGCAAAGGGTGGGAATCCACCAAAAAAAAATTGTACAAATGAATGAATGAATAATAGGAATTTGAAGATGTCTGAGTAAGTCACCTTCATGGAATCAAAATATTGTGTCCATCCTCTCAGAAAACATTCCAAAACACTAATCAAGGCATTGTACATAAATGCATGAATTTCCAAACTTGGAAGATCAGATGGCATAGATTTATTTAGAGCATTTATTGCATCATGTTGAGCTCCTAGCATGGTATCCATCTGGGGAGTGATTAAGCTTCTCAATTCCCCAACTCTAACCCAACATCTTGTCCTTATCATGATACAAACCCTTTATTTCATCAGTGAATCTCAAAATTTGTGCCTCAAGGGTGCTAGGATGGGTCGATTGAGGTGCAAAATAATGTCCTATACTAGCAAGCTTATCGTCAATATCCCTAATCTATTGGTCAATGTCTATTGTACATTTGGGTAAAAATAGACATGACTTGAAAACTTTTCCACCTTCATCTAATGCCTCCTCTACACTCTTCATAGTAGTTTTTAGACTTTCTCTATTCCTTTCAACTGCTAACCAAATTTCTTTCAACTGTATTTCATTGAATTTCTTTTATACAGATTCAATGGCTGCTTTTTCAAAAGAGTTAAATTATGTAATTACAGTATCCAACATATTTCTTAGGTTACCGAATGGAGAAACACAAGAATCCTAAGCAAAACTTGGTAAAATCTTCTGCAAAATTTCAGTGGCATAAGAAATAACTTCTTTGTCCTCAGACTAAGATTTTAGAAGATCTTTACTAGCTTTAATCTGAGCCTGAGTAGCAAGTTTCAAATCTTGGAGAGGTAACAAAGTACTCAGATCAACTAGACCTTGTGTAAAGTCATCATCAATAATAATTTGCTTCCTCCTGTCAGAGACAGAGGTTGCAGTCACGATCACCAGAGCTTTCTCTTTGGGCTCATCACTCTTCTCCATTTCCTTTTCATTTCCTGCACTTTAACCCTTTTCATTTTTGGCTACCTCCTCCGCTATTATCTCTGCAATTACTTCAATCTCAGGAGGGTCCTAAGTAGCTTCACTGGAGACTTTTCCTGCTATATCATCAATAGGATCTTTTGCAAGTACGTGCTTAGTCTGCTCAAAAGATGGTTGATCCATCTGACCACCAAACACTTCTATATATACTTCTAGGTTGGAAGTATCTTCAGGAATGTTCTCTTTCAATTGGGTATCAATCCCTTTATTCACTTCAAAATTTAGTTCAGTCAAAAAGTCCTTTATTATCTACTCACTCTCTTGAGCTACCTCATCTATTTTACCCAGCATAATTATGCTTATTCTCTTTTTGCTCCTAAATTTAACTCTTGTCAATCTTAATATTCTATTGATTTCTTCTGTAGAAGCAACCAAACATGAGTTAACCAAAACATATTCCTCCATCTCCTCATCCTTCTAGTAGATGGTATGTCTCCTAGCATCCAAAATACTATACAAGTCCTTTGGTAACTCAGATGATAACTAAATTAAGGCTCTACTGAAGTTATTCATATAATGAACAATTGCTTCTTCTAATTCTCTTCTTTCATTATCATCCGCATTCTCATAGTATAAAAGCAATATTTTTCAAGTTGCCATCTTTAACGCTTTCATTCTTTAAATCTTCTAAAGACTTAGGCGGAATTATCTTGACATTACTAGATTCTAAGGCTTCGTCAATATCTAATTTTTGTCTTTTGCTCCCTCTGGCTCTTATGAATGACTCTTATTGGTTCTTGTCCTTCTTTGATGGAGGAGCATCACCAGATGGTTTCCTTACTACCCGAGCACAGTTAGTGATCTTCTTGAATATCTTGATCTCCTCATCTAATTCAGTCTCTTCCTCAGCAACAGTATAGTGCCTTGAAGGCTTCTCATTTCTCCTCTTCTCCACTCTACCTACAGATACTATTGGTTTGGGCTTAGGTGGAGGTATCGGTTTCTTCACACCGGATAGAGGTACATATTTACTAGGCTTAGGCTGCGTGGAGGATGAAGGTGTTGGAGTGGGTTGAGGTTTAATCACATCCTCTTCTCTCAAGATATTATGAGCTCTGGCTCTTTCCACTGCCTCTTTAGTCAAACCCATATTTTTTGCCACTGCTTCTACCTCCTTTCTGATCTTTCTTTCCTGGGTGGGTTCGGATAACTTTTGATGTAGACTTGGGTCTTTTTCCTTGAAAGTGTCGAATCTTCCTTCTTTCTTATCAACCGGATGACTCAACATATGTTGAGCATTGTCGTGCTTTGTGAAGTGTACCTATACCTACAACCACAATGCACTCAATAAATCATTACAAGCAATGGTTAGAAAATTGAAACAATGGAAGACAAAACCATAGCTAATCGACTTATTGCCTCCTAGTAAATGCGAGTATGAATTTTGCTCTCAGATCTTAGTATGCAAATTCCAGTGACTTGACTACACTTAGATGGAGGATTTGAATGCTGAAAATGCATGATCTAGCAAGAATAACATGATTAGGCTATATGAATTCATGATTGATTATCCTAGCATGATTAAGCTAAGATTGAAGCTAAATTGAGCATGATAACATTGCTAAGAATGATAAACTATAAGCTAGATGCCTATAATAACAATGCAAATGATGAAATCAAATTGGGACCCTTATTGCTCCAAAATGAGGTCTATTTATAGGATTTTCCAAGGCTAGGGGTGAGTTGGCATGAATCAACAGTTGAGATTAACTGAAGATATCAATGGTTAAATTGGAGGAAGTTGGCAAAGGGAGTTGGATTAAAGGGAACACTTAGTGACAAGTGTCACAAAGGTTCTAGAAGATGTTGGATGAAAGGGGACAAGGTGGTAGGTAGAATGGGTTAGGTTTAGGAATGGTTAGGTTTAGGAGTGGTTAGGTTTAGGAGTGGCAGAAGTTAGGAGAATTTGAATTTAGAAATTCAAATATTTAGGAAAATGGCTAATTAATCTCAACAACTCATGAATGATTTGTTTTAATTAATTAGGGAATTAGAAGAAATGATTTTGGTGGAGGGAATTAATTAATTTGAATTAATTAATTAAAGGGGTGAAATGAAATGAACCTATTAAATAAATCCTTAGATTTATTAATAAGTAGATGAAAAGGGAAATTTAATCAAATTGCTTAGTGAATTCAATTAAATTGGGGAGGAGAGATTAATTAAATAATTGCTTATTTAATTAATTATCTTCAGACCATTTTTAGGTGTATACATTTTGCCCTTTTTTGAAGTGAGGTGTCATGACGCGTTGATTCAAAGAATAATCTCATTTTGATGATGGTATTGATTTGATAGGATGCCCCAGCTCTTGATTACTAAATTCCAGTATAATGATGCCCCCTCGGGAGATCAATTGAGATAATTGATCTTTGGAGTTTTTGTGAGATTGATATCCCGATAGATTTGATTTGATTTCTGCAACTGTTGTTTGATGAAAGTGCAAGTTCTTTGATTAGCTTGATTGCCTAGATCGGTAAGATTGAAAAATCTTGATTGATTTGATTCAGTCTGGTTTCAGGAAGGATTCATCCTGTATAAGACATTGATGATCACGTCTGGTTTCAGGAAGGATACATCTTGTATAAGACATGGATGATCATAACGTCTGGTTTCAAGAAGGATTCATCTTGTATAAGACATTGATGATCACGTCTGGTTTCAGGAAGGGTACATCCTGTATAAGACGTGATAGAATTGATAAGGTTGATTAGATAAAGAACTGACAGTTTGTTGATATCAGTTGCAGAAATTTTTGGATATGCTGATGTTGATGCATTTGAGGGAGATAGCATAAGATTTTTGCTGAGTTGACAATATCTGGAGAGATATGAATCATCATTCTGATTATGTATACACCTGTGATGATACTTTGATGATTCCTGTGATAGAGTTAGCCTTGGATAAAAGGAGCTTTTGGGATCCATGCAAGAATGAAATGCAAGCTAAAATGCAAATGAAATGCAATGGAATGCAAAGCTATGACTGGACCAGTCACTGGATTATTTTGCATTTTTGTCATCATTGAGCTTTTGAAATGTGGGAAGTGAGTGCAAACATCGATGGTATAATTAAACCATGATGACCTAAGCACTATTTTCCTGGATTTTGATATAGCAAGTTAACACAAGCATCGAGGTATAATTGAACCGAGATGACTTGAGTGTTGTTTGAGTAAAACAGGCAGTATTAATCATTTCAATACGCAAATTGGAAATGTCTTCAATGATATTCTGATGATCATGTCCCGAGACAAATTTGCACCTATTCGTGATTAATTTTCAGACAGCAGACAAGAAAAATATCATGTTTCTTCCTTGTTCCTCTAGTCAATGACATCCCGGAGTCACTCAGAAATCATGATAGCGAAAAGCAATATAAAAAAAGTTGAACAATCATGTTACAATCAATCATTCAAAAAGATATTATCCACTGAAAAGTGTGTGATGTGCTTAGATTAATTTTGTGATAGCTTGATAGTTGATATTTTGATCTTGTGTTCAATGTTGGATGTGTCTTAGTTTTCGCTTGATAAGAGTTGTCTAATTGTTTGGTCTACTTGTTTGATTAAGCTCAAAATTGATCAAAAGTTTGCCCCCAACTAGGTGTAAGATTTTGCCCCAAGCCTAGAAACAAATTCGTTATGATATATCCAATGATCCAAACCATGGTAAGAAGCCACCTGGGATGCTTGCGTATGTATAAAGGATTCATGATGATCAGCACTGATGGAAAAATGAATGCAAGCGGAAAAATGCATGAACTAATAGATGGAAGAGCCAGCTGACAGATAGCGCCTATTTGCCAGGTTTTCACCATCTGTTTTTATTGCACTTTTTTTGATATTTGATTTTTTTGGATTTTCTGTTTTTTCACTTTTTAGGATTTTTCTGATTTTTCACTGTTTTTTGATTTTTTTCTGATTTTTCACTGTTTTTTTATTTTTTTCTGATTTTTCACTGTTTTTTGATTTTTCTGATTTTTCAGACATAGAACCTTTTCAGGTGCATGCTATTGATAGGTTCCTCGAGCTGATCTCCATCCTGTGTTGATAGCTAATATGCTCCTGATCCAAATACCGCTGTGACCACAAACGGACCTAACCAGTTTGGTTCAAATTTGCCTTTCTTTTCTCGATCTGCCTGGTTGCGTGGATTTTCTTTTAGCACTAGTTCTCCCACTTGAAAGATTCTTGGTTTAACCTTATGATTATAGCTCTGACACATTCTTTGCTGATATACCTTTAGATGATCAAAGGCATTTTGTCTACGTTCATGGATTAGTTCTAACTCTTGCAGTCTAGATACTCTTTGTTCTTCATCTGGGATGAGTCCTTTTAGTGATACATGAAGAGAGGGTATCTCTACTTCGATTGGCAATATGGCTTCTGATCCATATACAAGAGAGAATGGTGTGGCACCTGTCGGTGTGCGGATACTGGTGCAGTAGGCCCATAGAGCAGGATTCAGTTGAATATGCCAATCTTTCCCAGCATCATTCACTGTCTTTTTAATAATTTTTAGGATAGTTTTGTTAGATGCTTCTGCCTGCCCATTTCCCTGTGGATAATATGGTGTGGAGAATCTGTGCTGGATTTTGAACTTCTCACATAGCTCTTGTACATCTTGATTCTTGAATGGTCACCCATTATCAGTGATAATGGTCATTGGTATTCCATAGCGACAGATGATATAGTTCAAGATAAATGCAGCAATTTGTTTTCCTATGATGTTGATGAGAGGTACAACTTCAATCCATTTTGTGAAATATTCAGTAGCAACCAGGATGAATTTATGTCCATTAGATGAGGAAGGACTTATCTTTCCTACTAGATCAAGTCCCCATTGACAAAAAGGCCAAGATGTTGCTAAAGCATGTAGTTCTTGTGCTGGTGCGTGGATCAAGTTCCCATGGATTTGACATTGTTTGCATGTTCTTGCTATTTTAAAAGAATCTCGTTCCATAGTCGGCCAATAGTAGCCCAAGCGTATGAGTTTTTTCGAAGGGGTAAGACCACTTGAATGAGTTCCACAAATGTCATTATGGACTTCATGTAAGGCCTTCTCAGATTCTTCTTGTTCAAGACATCTTAAGAGAGTACCGTCTAGACCTCATTTATATAGGGTATATGCAACGAGAGTATAATGGGAGGATTGGCGAATAAAATTTCTCTTTTGATTTTTTGATAAGTCAGGAGGTAAGATGTTATCTTTCAGGCATGTGTAAGTTTGGCCATAGCGGGAGGAATCATGTCCAATGAGTTGACAAATGGTTTGGGAATCAGGACAATTATAGGCGGGATGAAACAACTCTTCAACCAGGAATTCATAACGCTCTTGATTTTCCTGTGTCTGCAATAGAGAAGCAAGTGTAGCCATGGCGTCTGCTGCTTTGTTGTCATTTCTGGGGATTTGTTCAAAAGTTATTTCTACAAAGTACTTCTTGATATCATCCACCATCTTTTTGTAAGGCATGAGTTTGTCATCTTTTGTTTGATAGTCATCATTGATTTGATTAATGACAAGCTGGGAGTCTCCAAAGACTTGAAGTTGCTTAATATTCCATTCTACAACCATTTTGATGAATAGAATGCCTGCTTCTGATTTATGTTGTGTTCCTTTATTGATGCTTGCTCTTGATCCATGATGTATTCCATTATTGATGTCTGCTCCCGGACTGATATTCGGGTGATGTATTGTAAGATATGGATCGAACCCTAGAACGTCTGTATATGACCAGGTAAAATTGACTTGCCATCTTTTGAATGGTTCAAAATATTTATGCCTTGCTGGTTCTGATAAAGAGATTGTTGTTGTTGGATGTAGATCAGTTGTGCCAATGATAGTTGCCTTTGTTGGTGCTACTATGATAGATAACTTCTCTTGATAACATTCAGGTAAGGTGTCAAATCTCCCATCTTCTGGCACCTCAAGGAGGTTTTCACTGTTGGATGTGTCCTTTGTTTTTACTTTTTCCTGGTCTAATGTTGCCAAGAAATGGTTCAACATTAGACCTGATATTGTTTTCTTGATTTTCACTTTTGCGACTAGGAGATTTGACATCCATTTGACTCAAAGATACGTTAGCAAAATCCCTGGTAAAAGTTGTTGCGGGTTTGATTTCATCAAGATATAAGGATATGGCATGGTCATTAAGTAAGATATCAATGTCAGTATGTCCTTCATTTTCCCAGTCCATAGGTTCAGGATAGCTTAAGGATAAAGGATCTTTAGTTTCAATAGCTTCAAAGATATTAGGGGTCATGATAGAGATGTCAGAGCTTTCAGTATGCTTGTCGATGTCTAGAATGGTACTCTTGTTAGAATGACCTCGCATAAGAAAATCCTGATCGTCCTCGGTTAAGTCCATGTTAGTTGAATGTGATTCTGATTCAAGTAGGCTAGTTCCTAACGTTTGTTCTGCATACATGTGAACTACATCGACTACTATATCTTCTTCTTCATCCCTCTCAATTTGAAGTTTCTCTTGTTTGTTTTTCCATGATAGAAAATATTCTCCATTTCCTTGATCTTTCAGCTACATTTGTTCTTCCATGTTTGATAGAATTGATTCAAATGATTGTTCCTTTGATTGTGTGCTTGAAGATGCTGCCTCTTTGTTATGTAAAACTGATTTCTGATTATTACAACACTGCACTAGATTTGATTTTGTTGATATTGTGATTTCCTGTCCATTGTATGGAAATTTGACACATTGATGATATGTTGATGTAATAGCCTGCATGTCTTGTATCCATGGTCTCCCCAAGAGTATATTGTATGGTAGGTCCATGTCTAGAACTTGGCATGCTATGTCCTTCTGCAAAGGTCCCACTATGATGGGTAATGTCACCATTCCTTTAGATAAATGCTCTTCTTCATTGTGTGCTTTGATTTTGATCTTTTTCTGGGGATCAACTACATCTTCTGAATATCCTAGAGCACGGACAAGACTCATAGAGCAAATGTTCAAGCTAGCTCCCCCATCTATTAGGACACGTTTAACAAGCGTTCTATGAATGAGGACTTCAATTTGCAAGGAAGTGTTATGGGGATTTTGCAATGAATTAATGCTTGGATATGAAGGAGATGAGCTTTGAATAGGATCCTCTGAAATAGGCTTGATGGCAATTTTGGATATCCCTTGGGGAACTTCAGCTTTGGATGCATTATTTGGCAAGGATGCTATGGAAGGTTCTTTCAAGCTTTCAAGAGGTGTAGGAATAGATGCCTTTGGATAATCAATTTGCTTATGGATGGATGGATCATTGCTAGACATGGGTGCACGATTTTGATCTTCTTTAGCCAAATCCTTTAGGGATCTCTTTAAGAGGTGCATAAAAGAGCCACCTTTCTTTTGAGGTGTGTTTCAATCCTTGTGAGGTTTTCACATAGTTGGATTCTGATCTTGAACTTGTTTGATTGCTCTGATATGTTGGCTTGTTATGTCTTCTTCTTGTGTTTTGCTTTGGTATGTCATGTCGATATGTTTTTCAGCTATTTCAAATGTTTCAATGATCTTATGTCTCTGTGCTCTAATCAAAATGGGCATTGTGTTTGATATTGTGCTAAGATTTGATTGTTTAAAGGTTGTTTTGGTAAGTGATCAATAGTCAATTTCAAGGCCATAGAGTGATATGACACTAAAAGAGGATTCAAGTGTTTAAAAGTTTGCAAGTTTTTCAATCTTCGGTTTAGGAGTGCAATGGTGATGATTGATAAGAACCAAGTCCAGTAGGAACGATCTATCCTACGATGTGGGACAAGGTTATCCTGACCAAACATTTCAGTTTCGTGATAAAGGATGATTGATCCTGATGAGAAACTATGTTTGAGTGATCAGTTTATCAAAGAGGGTGATAATGCACTTTGAGATGTTTAGATCTTGAACTTGTTGGGGGTAAGCACTTAAAAATCTTGAGGTGTATATTTTCTAAAGTCTGATTTTGATGAGTGATAACTTGACCAAGCAAACCAAGCAGACAATTTAAGCATAGATTGACAGATAATAGGTGTTTATGCTTACTGCAAATTGATCAGGCTGAAATGATAAATCGGAAACCAGGAATGTAAGACATAGTTCTGGAGTAACAAATGTAGAGTTTTGTACGATAGATTATGCAGCATAGGACGACAAGAGATACAAGACAGAACGACAGACTAGTGACTTCATGTGAACAACAGTTTTTCGTATGACATAGAACCTTGACTCATACAACATAAGATCCAGCAATACGACAGAGACTCCTGACTCGTACGATGGGTATTTGAACAATGATAAAAATTGTTTGCTTGTTTGAGTTTGGATCACTGAATTTTGATGTTTTACTTTGGTTTTCCAATTTTAAGTGTCTGATTTTTCAATTTTAGAGATGAATACACAGCAAACACACGATGTGATACATGACTCTCAATCAAGCTAAACCCTAAGGAAGTTGGTTGAGAATGAAAACCTTTGCTTGCTGACTTAGGTACACACCCAATAGCTAATCAGAATATGGCCGCTAAGTCTCATGCAATGGATTCTCAACTTCGTATTATCCGACTCCAAATGCTAATGGGGGCACAATATGGCAAGTGTCTTGGGAGAGTTACTATCTCTCTTGCACAAAGATTATCACCCTTTCGGAGGTGAATCGGGTAGCTTCTATTTTTATAGTTCTTAGTCAGGAATTCCGTTTGAAATTACCCCTTGAAGTCACACAAGCGTGATTGAGGCCTATAGCCCGACAAGGTACCGAAACAAGTTGTAGTCACATAAACGTGATTGAGACCGCGAGGCCCTACAAAATGTCCGATATGAGAGATCTCAAAGAGAAAACTCAAATAATCCCATCCTCTGAGACTTTAATCATCAGAGACCTATTTATTATAGTGAGTTGGAATGCTCAGGTCCAGCTGTACTCACTTGGGTTGTTCTCACAGGGTGATTACTTTTTCCCACTGTGACAGGCCCGCTAAGGGTATGCAATATTGAAAGCAAAAATATGAGTCTAGCTTTCTGATTACCTAAGGAAGGTGAGAGCATACTCGCCTATCATCACAAGCACATAAGACATGATAGTTCATTTCTTTAAGCCCAAATTGAAGTGTGCCTAAAAATCTTAAAGAATACACAAAGTTTTTGTTGAATCCTTAGGCAACCTACAAAATAGATCCATTAGTAGTCATTGATTGTGTTTTGAATTTGTCTTTGACAAGCGTATCTTGGACAAGCGAATCTACAAGAGAAGAGTTAGGCTGCAAACATCTCATAGACATAACAAGATTAGCATTAGTGATCCAAACTATGAAATTTTCAAAAAAATTATATGAAATTTTTATCCTAACTTCAGATAGGCATAACTTTCTGCTCAGGACTCAAAATTACAAGTCGTTTACCTCGTTGGAAAGGTCTCCAAGAGTTCTAGATCCAAACTATGAAATTTTCAGAAAAATGACCAGAAAGCCTTCAAAAACGCAAATTACCGACGAATAGACAAATTTCTAATTTCTAATTTGCAAATTTTTTTTTTCAAAAAATTCACAGATGCAGAAACTCGTACGAAATGATTTATCAAACAGAACGACAAATGATTAGATTTTGCACATGGACCAAAATTGACTCGTACGACATAAGATTTAACAGCCAGAAATTCGTACGACACAAAATTTGCTCTAGTACAAGTGTTAAAATCAACTCGTACGACACAGGATCAGCCTAGTACGAGTAAAGAATTTGCAGTCTAAAATCTCATACGAGTCAGGATTATACCTTGTACGAGTCAGGATGAGGTGTCGTCCGAGACTAAAAGGAAGTTCGTACGAGCCAGAAAGGCAACTCGTACAACAATCTGATTCTAATCCGGCAGAGATGAAGTTTGAGGAAGCTTGGGAGGCTGAAAATGATGATTTTGGCCCCACGGTGGGCGCCAAAATGTCGTGCTCTATGAAGTGTAGCTATATCTGCAACCACAATGCACTCAATAAATCATTACAAGCAATGGTTAGAAAATTGAAATAATGGAAGACAAAACCATAGCTAATCGACTTATTGCCTCCTAGTAAATGCGAGTATGAATTTTGCTCTCAGATCTTAGTATGCAAATTCCAGTGACTTGACTACACTTAGATGGAGGATTTGAATGCTGAAAATGCATGATCTAGCAAGAATAACATGATTAAGCTATATGAATTCATGATTGATTATCCTAGCATGATTAAGCTAAGATTGAAGCTAAATTGAGCATGATAACATTGCTGAGAATGATAAACTATAAGCTAGATGCCTATAATAACAATGCAAATGATGAAATCAAATTGGGACCCTTATTGCTCCAAAACGAGGTCTATTTATAGGATTTTCCAAGGCTAGGGGTGAGTTGGCATGAATCAACGGTTGAGATTAATCTGAAGATATCAATGGTTAAATTGGAGGAAGTTGGCAAAGGGAGTTGGATTAAAGAGAACACTTAGTGACAAGTGTCACAAAGGTTCTAGAAGATGTTGGATGAAAGGGGACAAGGTGGTAGGTAGAATGGGTTAGGTTTAGGAATGGTTAGGTTTAGGAGTGGTTAGGTTTAGGAGTGGCAGAAGTTAGGAGAATTTGAATTTAGAAATTCAAATATTTAGGAAAATGGCTAATTAATCTCAACAACTCATGAATGATTTGTTTTAATTAATTAGGGAATTAGAAGAAATGATTTTGGTGGAGGGAATTAATTAATTTGAATTAATTAATTAAAGGGGTGAAATGAAATGAACCTATTAAATAAATCCTTAGATTTATTAATAAGTAGATGAAAAGGGAAATTTAATCAAATTGCTTAGTGAATTCAATTAAATTGGGGAGGAGAGATTAATTAAATAATTGCTTATTTAATTAATTATCTTCAGACCATTTTTAGGTGTATACAAGCATAGGCATCAAGAGTAGCAGCATCAACTTCATAACCCATTGGAATAATCCACACAATCATTGGCTCAATGGCTTCCATTAAACATTGGTCTTTATCAACCTTGAAGCAAATTGTTTTCTCATACTTCTCCATTATCTCTTTTGAGATTCTTTCTCTGCTCTTCATTGTGGCTTAAAAAAATTTGAAATAACCCCACATAGTGGATATCCTCATTGTGCCATCACCAATCCCCATAATCCCTTACTTGATTTGCATAGCAACCGGCTTTTCATAGGCCCATTGGACCTTTTGTTGAACACCAGGGATTTCATTCATGAAATATAGAGCCAAATAGATAATAAGGGTGCCAAACTTAAAGGTGTGCTTCTTGTCTTATTTAATTTTCTTCGAATTGCTCAGTAACTCATTCAAGAGAACTGTACATAAATCATACCTCTTATCTTCCTTCAACATCTGATAGGAAAAGTATATTATTGTACCGAAGACAAAATTTTGTCTGCTTGACTGGTATACTTTATATCCAACTACCATTGATGCAAACTTGACATCATGCTCCAGAATGTCATTGATTTTCATCGCTCTACTATCAAATTGAGAACCAATGGTGACAATCATAGTGTTATTGATATTTTCCTTAAGCTTCGAACTTCATCGGATGCGCCCATACAATTCAAGGCCTAGAATGCTTGCTTAGTGGTCTTGTAAGGCTTATGCAACCACATAAATTTATCGTGAATTATGTTCAGCATATATTGGATCCATTCTTTCTCATCAAATATCAGAAAGTGTATGAACTAAGAGAAACTCTTGACCTATAAATGTTGATATTCTGGCTTGAGATTCCCCAAGTTGTCCGCTAGATGATTGTTGTACAGGGTCAACATGTCAGCATTGTCGAGTTCTTCAAGATCATAGTGGATATATTTTGTGATGTCCTCATTATGAAGAACATCATAGGGTACAGAAGAAAACACTCCTTCTGGATCATCCTCGACTGATTTGAAAGGATGTTTCTTGAAAACAGGTCAAGCCCTATCCTTGATTTCCACAACTAGTGACGTAGCCATTTCAAACATTGATGCCATTGAGAACTTGGGGTTTTCAAAAACTGGTAGCTTGAAACGGATAAATACCTCAATTCACAACCGGGGATAGGAATTCACTTTAGGATCACTATAATCGTTGTTTAGATTGCCAAATTACTTCTCTCTACTGCTCTGCACTTCTCTTGATCTCATTGTGAAAAATAAAGCTTTGAAATGCCTTTTTAACCTTCAAAAACCTAATTTTGCATTGTAATAAATGTTGCAACTAGTTACCTTGATTTTCGTGGAGTCACTTACCGGAGCATCAAATATTCACTAAATATTCTGGATAGCATTTTCATATATGAATTAATCCTTCTGCAACCTTCCGGAATCGATTGCAAATCTCCGAAGAGGGGGTTCTTAGAATCTGCATGAAAAGTTCTCCCTAAGGCAAAAAGCCCTAATTGTCGGATGAGGTTCCATCATCGGATTCAGGTGTGGAGCCATTTGTTGTAGCAGAATCTTCCTTCTTCACCCACATTTTCTTATGTTGATCTCTGATTTCCTCTAGTTTTGCTTTCCCTTTCTCATCTGATTTACTTTGATTCACTGGACCATTACTTCTGCTTCTACAATATTTTGCAATGTGACTGGTTTTATTGCATGCATGGCAGACAACATTCTACATAGGTTTGAAGTTCATTTGATTTAGTCTCATCCTGCACTGGTTATAAATATGTCCAAACATCTGACATGCATAGCATCTCTTGTTTTGAAAATTGTTTATTACTGCTCTGCACATATTTGACTTGTGACCAAAATTGTTGCACATGAAACATTGACTAGTAAAGGTAGGACCATTGTTCATCATGTTATTCATCATTCCATTATTCATCCTACTTCTGCACTGATTTGCCATATGACCAAATTTATTGCAAGTAAAACATCTACCATTGAATTTCTAGGCATTAGGTTGTCTTACCGAAGAATTCTTGCTCTTCTTCTAATTGGGTTTTGCATTGCTATGTCCGGAACAGGAGGATTCTCCTTCCTCAAATCCAAGTCCTCGCATGTCTTTTCCATGTCTCTGAATTTCCAGCATCTCATCAAGCCTTGTTGAGCTAGCATTGAATTTGTCTTTTTATTCATTTGGAGTAGCAAGTTCATCTCTTAAGGCAACAATTTGTCTCTAAAGTTCTTGACCATTATTCCTTGATTGTGTCAATTCAAGATTCAACTGATCATTCTCATAGGTAAGAAGCATTCATATGCTCTTGCCTTCAATGATTGAGTCAAATTCTCTTCATTCTTCTTCCGGTCCTCAATCTCCTTAGTCAGCTTCATCACAATGGATTGCATCTCATTCTTCAATGCAGCACTCTCTCTCTCTAAGCTTGTCAACTTTGTCCTGATTCTCCATGCATTGATCTTTTTTATCCTTCAGCTTGTCCATCAGCTCCTTTCTCTTGTCTCTTGAAGTGTTCACTCGATCCTTCAAGTCATTAATAAAGTCTTCAGTTGCATTCAGGTTTCTCTTTAAGGTACTGATTTCATTCCTTGTTGCATCAAGATCCTCAAGTGCCACACTAAGTTGTCTCTGAAAACCGGAATCCATTGATTCAATCTCTCGGACCTTCCTCAAGTGGTTATGCTTCCTCAGAGGAACTAAGCTCTGATACCAATTGTTGGAATCAAGGAACACTGAGATGGGGGGGTGAATCAGTGTTCTACCGGTTAACAATTTTTTTGATTTAGCTTTAAACCACCAGAAGCATAAGCATGAAAATTAAATGCAGAAACACAAAACAACCAACCACAAAATCATAACACCAAGATTTTTACATGGAAACCCAAATGGGAAAACCGCGGTGGTATTTGAACCCACAATATTATTCCACTATGGTCAGCAGAAAAACAATATTACAAAAGAGGAATGCACTTGCATTTGAGCACACTGCCTAGAGCTCACTACTCAATACAAAAATAGGGCTACAACCCCGGAGGAAGGCACACTACCTTATAGTTGTTTACAAAAGATTAAAATAAGAAATGAACTGGTAAATAGCATATGAATATGCCAGGAATCAGTTCTGGTTAAGTGCAAATGATCCACTGTCACTAACCTACCTATCTACTCTTATTTGCTCTGTTTTGCTCACCGGATCAACTGAGATCAAAAATGCGTAAGTGAAATTGCACTCAAATACTACAAAAAAAAACTCCACATCATCATCATACCCAAAAGTCATCAACCAAATAGATCTTATATATCCGCATACACTAAAATCAATTTCCTTCATGTCGGCTTCATGAGATAGAAAAATATGAAACGTGTAGTTGCAAGTCGGCTTCAATCCTTATCAAAACTTTTCACCCTATGTAAAACACATGATCACATGCTTCCTATAGGTCTTTCCAATCACCTCGAACACATTACCAATCACGAGAATCACCAGAATTAACTGAGAGAATCTCGATACATTGTGTTGGCATTATACACGCAAATGAGAATGGTTGATGTTGTCATTGATGGCAACCAACTGGTAACAACGTTCAAAGGTCATATCGGCATCAAGCTTCACCTACCGACACCAGCAGTCACTACAAGGTTTATTCACACCAGCATCCAGTTACACCGGCAATCCAAGCCGGCTTGGAAATAATATTGTTTATGAGAAATGTATTGTAATGTAATATTAGTTGTATAGCCGACATGATGTATTATAAAGACTCATATATGTATGAGATCTTGTACGTCATTTGTAGTATATGTAAGTATATGATAGGTAATGTAAGGAAGCGGTAATATGTGATAGGTTATGATAGTGAATAATTGTTCATGCACTTTGATGTATTTATCTTGAGAGCGAATAAGAGTAGAGCGGAGTGAAGCAAGGTTTTGGCAGAGGTATCAGACAAAGCTTAAACCGGTATTGAATCCAACATTGCAGATGCTATTTTGAGCAGTACATTGTTATTGGATTTAACCATCCAATTGCGTAGTCAATGAGACTCCATTTTTGGCCTTCCTACGTGTGCAGGCCCTTATTGTACTAAGTAATATTTATTCATATTGGCTAGTGAGTAAATATTGTGGGTCACAAATCCCACCGAGGTTTTTCCCTTCCTGGGTTTCCTCGCCAAAAATATTTGTGTTATGGTGTGCATTGACGCTTATTCTTTTGTTTCTCTTTACTACATTATTATTTGCTTACCGCTATATTAATTTGGATTGTAAAGCTGCAAATAAGTTTAAATCTTTCGCTTACCGGTTAGACACTAATTTGCCCCCCCTCTTAGTGTCTTTGGAACTAACCAAATATCTAACAATTGGTATCAGAGCCTGGTCCTCTATTTGCACAAGCATAACAGCTTGAGGAAGATTTTGAAACCAGTACCGATGGAAAGTTTGAGACAACAATTGGAAGGAGCACTTGAAGATTTTGATGCAAAAAAATTGAAGAATATCAAACTAGAAGATGAACTCAGAACTGCTCAGGAATTCATCAAAGCATTTCAAGATAAGGTGGTCATAGCAAATATTAAGAGAAAGGAATTGCATGTGCAACTGCAAAACCAAGATGATGAAGAAAAAGAAACTCTTAGAGATATTGCAGAGAAACTGAGACAAGAGAAGAGTAACATGAGGAATGAGATGCAAGATTTAACCATGAGAATATGTAAGGATATTGAAGATAGAAAGAGGAATGAAGAAGATTTGGCCAGTAGACTTAATGATAGATCAGATGAATCTCTAAGGCTTAGTTATGAAAATGATATGCTTAAAAAAGATTTGATTCACATGCAACATGAAAAAGATGAACTTATGAGACAAGTTAGTACTTTGGAAAGTGAGTTGCTCACTACAAATGAATACAAAGACAAATTCAAGAATAGTTCAGATAAGCTCGATGATATGCTGAAAAGTCAAAAACCTGATGGAGAAACAGTTGGACTTGGATTTGAACATGGAGAAAGTTCTGGAACTGCAAACAATCATGATCACAGCAAACCAGTAAGGCAACCTAATGCTTATAAATTCAATGGCAAATGTTTTAATTGCAACAAATTTGGTCATAGAGCAAATCAGTGTAGATTTAGGAATAATTAGATTACAAACTCACCCACTGGTCAATGTTCCAAATGCAATAAAAATGGCCATAACTCAGACAAGTGTAGAATGAATGTGAAATGCTATGTTTGTGGTAGATTTGGACATCTATCTAATCAATGTAGAACTCAAATTGGTCAAAATTGGGCATATGTAACAAGATTGGGCATATTGCAAGATTTTGTAGAAGTGATAATGTACCGACAAACAACACGGGTTCTAATGACAAAGGCAAAGAAAAGGTGAATTAAATCAAGCAAGAATTCACTAAACAATGGATCAGGAAGAGAGATCAGAGGAATGATGAATCTGTCTCTGCACCGGCAAAACAGAGCAATCCTACACCGGCAGGAGATTCTTCATCTAACTAAGGAATAATCCTTAGGGGTAAGGCAACTAATTGAAGATCGTGCATTTACCCTCAGTTGGTAGTAAGAAGTCACATTTCTTCTTTACTGGCACATATGTTGAGTATTCACTTCACCGGTGAAGCATTTATTGCGGTTGTAAGTTAACTTTTTGGTTATAAAGCACTTGAATTTCTCATTTCTACTTACCAAAGAATTCAAGCATTCGAAGAGCTCAGAGTTGAGCACTAGCATTCAAGAAGCAAAGCAGCAAGATTCTCAGGGCATCCAAGGTTTTCAGTTAAAAGGTATTTATCTTACAACATGGCTTCTTCATCTTTAGTTCCCAAATTCATTGCAAACCCTACTATTGTCGAAAATGTCAAGCGTCCTAGACCAGTCTTTGAAATCATCCCTAAGATAGCTAAGTTAGATGACTCCATTGGTGCATTTTCAAAAATTCTGAAAGGAGTTGTGTTTGTTGAAGACCCTACGGCATACATTCATTATAACATCAAAAATTTAGGGTCCAAGGATTTAAGGAACATGTTCATGAATGTTATTACTGACAACCAAGGTATAGTCAAACCAGAACACAAGATTGTTGAAGATTTAGGATTCACTAACATCCTTCAAATGCCTAAATTCTCATATGAGATTGTCTGTTATGTTCTTAGCAGAGTTCACGGTGAATTTTCAGTTTTCAAGATCACTAAGGAAGCAATTAAGGTTGTTACTGGTTTACCTTCTACTGGCACTAGGCCTAATAAGAAAAATAAAATTTTAAACAGAGGTTATGAACTTAACCAGCGCTACATTTGATAACAGATCACTTAGGGTTAGTGATATAACTGACAACAATGTTAAATATGCTAGTATGGTTATTGGATACAAAGTTGCTCATACTAATAGGCTGAATTCTGTTTCAAGTTTATGCATTCATAGTGCCTATGAGATGATTATGAATAATGCTAAAATTGACATTTGTGAATGGCTAAAAGATGAATTGTTAGAAAATTTGAGCAAGATCAAAGGTGACAAGAAGGGAACTTTCAAGTTTGGGAATTTAATTGTATGCTTAATGTTATATTTCTAAAAGGAGATTCCCGGTATTGGACACAAGGACTTTGCCTATGATATTTCTGTTGGAAAACAGATAAAGGAGACAATTACCGGCATAGGCTCAGATGGTGACAAACTGGTAAAAGAGTATTTCAAGAACTTTCAAGCAAAAATGAGGCAAAGGGAAAGGATTCCCCAAAGCATTGTAGACAAATATGACAAACAGATATGATTTGTTGTGAAAAGAGATGAAGTATGGATGGAGGCAGGTAGACCTAGAATTGTCTGGATAACCGAGATGGGTTATGAAGTGGACTCACACATCTTGGAATCTTATGCCAAGATACTCCTAGATGCTCCATCGAAACCCACTGAAAAGATCTTTGGTAATGTTGAAACTATAGAAAGTGATGTTACTATGCTAAAGCAGAGGAAGAAAAGAGAAAAAGAAATAAAATATGCTTCTAATTTTGTTGAAACTGTTAAGAAGGGATTACTAAAACTAGATCCGATGAAAGGTGTTGCTGAAAAAGAAAGAAAATCAAAACAGCAACTGGTAGCACATATTTCTCTTGTGGGTACCTCATCTGATTCTGACAATGATAAGGCTGCTGAATTCAAAAGGGTGGACAGAAAGAAAAGAAAACCCTCACTGGCACCTGCTCCATCACCAAAGAAATCTAGAACACTCAGGAAGAAACAATAGGCTGTGAGAGAGCCCAGTGGTCAGAAGAAGAAAGTCACACCAATGAAGCAACCAGAACAAAAGGAATCAGACACTCTTTCACCGATAGAGCTAATAAATGAAATAACTCAAGAAGGAAATCTTAGTAATGTTAATAAATTCTATCATTCTTTTATTGATTCAGATAAGGATACTATTGAGGAAAGTATAATTTTGTATTTGGACATATATAAGAAGGTTCTTATTGAGGTCATAGATGTTCTTCCTAATGATTTATACTTGAGACTTGAAGCAAAGAGAATGCCTATTATGGAGTTAGATAAGAAATTGAAGGTTGAGGCACTATTAGTCATTCATCCTGTTAATTCTAAACAATAAATAGATGATTTAATATCTGAAGCTAACAGGATTGTTTTTGTGAGTTGTCACCGGCAAGTTAGTTGTATGGCCGGCAGAGTAAAAGAGATTGTAGATGAAACAACTGATAAATGGGATATATTCTTTGTTGAGAAGGAGAAAAAGGAAGAGAAAGATAGACAGAAAGTTGATAAACCCTTTACTGAAGTATATCAGAAAATAGGCAAGGGTAAAAGTAAGGTTGGTAGAGTACCTGACATCATAGTTAAGGACAACTTACCTCCACCGGCACAGGACACCCCACCAATAGTATCAGAGGCACCAACAAAAATGGAAAATGAGCCTGAAAGAAAGTCAGAGGAAGTGAAAGAAGATAACATTGATCCTAAGTCAAACATTTTATTCACAATGAATGTTGACACTCAAGATATCAACATTGTAATGGATAAGGAAACTGCAGAGGAAAATAAATCTGAAGCTATTAATATTGAGAAACCTGAATCATCGGTCAAGACTGTTGACACTCAGTAGAATATTGAGATACCGGCAGGAACAGAAAAGGAACAAGAACAGACACAATCAGAACCGACAGTAAATAAGAATGAGGATAAGAGTGAAAATAAGAAAGAGAAAGTGGATAAGGAAGAGGTTAAGGTATCTGGAGAAGAGAAGAAAAACCTAGCAAAACCTAGCACTCCTCCCAGTACTTCTACTATGGATTACAGACCAACAAATGTTACTGATGTATTATTAGATTCCATTAAGAAGATAACAAAATGCAATGCCTTAGCATTTAAGGCTATTGATGATTCTTTACCAATTTTGTAGATGATTGCATCGGCGTGCAAGGTTGATCACATTGTTGGGTCTATATGCAAATTGGACACATTGTCCAAATTCATTTCTTCTAACATGCTGTCTGTAGATAAGACAAATGAGGAGACCATTAAGGAAAGAGTTAATAAACAGAAGGATGAATTCTTTGACAAAAAAATAAAGGATTGTACAGGACAGATTGATTCATTATTACCGGCACTGACTTCCACGATTCTGGAATACAAGGAATTGTATAAGGAAGCATGCAAACCTCACCACCAAACAGAAGATATTGATGAGCAAATAAAGAAAACACAAAAAGAAATTGATGACATTGCTGACAATATGATTGGTTCTTCAGAACTAACCTCAGTTTTGGATCAAGAGATGGCTACTTATGAAGAGAAGATTGAGAAACTGGAAAGAAAAAAAGCAAGGTTGATGATGAAAACTCGGGAGTTAAAGAAAAAGCTTGGTCCTAGATTGGATAATTTGTTAACACACCGGAATGAGCTATCTAAGGCAACTATTCAAGGGGCCAGATCATCGGAGCAACAGATGCATTATCTCACTGGAATGATCTGATAGACAAAGACAATAATTTCTGACAGTGCAAAGTTTTTGCAAGGTCTTAACTTGGTTTTGGCAGACATTTTTCAGATTGTACATAACTGGCTACAAGTTTATAGGTAAATTTTGAATTTTTTATTCTTTTGACATCCTTTGTCATTGATGTCAAAGGGGGAGTAGTTTAATGATAAAAACATACAGAAGGAGATCACTTGCTCAGGGGGAGCACTCTCAGTTTTTGGATTTGAAATTTTGGACATCTGTTTTGATTTTTCTCATAAGTGTTGCCATCAATGCCAAAGGGGGAGATTGTTGGTATTATACACTCAGATGAGAATGGTTGATGTTGTCAATGATGGCAACCAACTGGTAATAGGGTTCAAATGTCATACTGGCATCAAACTTCACCTACCGACACCGACAGTCACTACAAGGTTTATTCACACTGGCATCCAGTTACATCGGCAGCAGATTATACCGGCAGCCCAAGCCGACTTGGAAATAATATTGTTAATGAGAAATGTATTGTAATTTAATATTATTTGTATAGCCGACATGGTGTATTGTAAAGACTCATATATGTATGAGATCTTGTAGATCATTTGTAGTATATGTAAGTATATGATAGGTAATGTAAGGAAGCGGTAATATGTGATAGGTTATGATAGTGAATAATTGTTCATGCACTTTGATGTATTTATCTTGAGAGCAAATAAGAGTAGAGAAAAGTGAAGCAAGGTTTTGGCAAAGGTATCAGACAGAGCTTAAACCAGTACTAAATCCAGCATTGCAGATGCTATTTTGAGCAATACATTGTTATTGGATTTAACCATCCAATTGTGTAGTCAATGAGACTCCATTTTTGTATTGAGCGGTGAGCTCTAGGCAATTGGCCTTCCTGCATGTGCAAGCCCCTATTGTACTAAGTAATATTTATTCATATTGGTTAGTGAGTAAATATTGTGGGTCACAAATCCCACCGAGGTTTTTCCCTTACCGGGTTTCCTCGCCAAAAATATTTGTGTTATGGTGTGCATTGATGCTTATTCTTTTATTTCTCTTTACTGCATTATTATTTGTTTACCAGTATATTAATTTGGATTGTAAAGCTGCAAATAAGTTTAAATATTTCATCTACCGGTTAGACGCTGATTCACCCCCCCCCCCCCCCCCTCTTAGTGTCTTTGGGACTAACCAAATATCTAACACATTCTACATCAACAAATATGAAGAATAACCTACTTTAGTATTCTACCAAATATCAAATCTTCAATCACGTGTCAGAATCAATATTGGAGGGTTAATTAGCATAATTATTATCTCCAGATACTTTACCAATCAATCCTGATCACCAAACACAAAATCTACTTCACCGGAAGTGAGATCTACCTCAGGAATTGTAAACAAAGTGTTACGAGGTAGACTGATTACAAAAGACATACTCCAAATCATCGGTTAGCCAAATCTTCATACCGGATCAAGACAACTGACTGAGTTGCCATCACAACTCCTAAGAATTTGCATGTGTTAAGCATCACCAATCTTTATCAGAGCATTACCGGAGCATCAAATGCCAACAGAAACTATCTTCCACTTTCTGGCAGAAAGCTCTTCTCACTATCTCTCCTCCTAGAAACTCCTTCCCATCATCATTAAGCTCATTGACACTAATTGTATCAAAGGAGCTTTTCAAGTCTCATTGAAGGTTCATGTTCTGAACTATTGAAGCAGTGAAGTGTGATTGAAGCTCATTTGTAAAATGGTGTTTCCACTCTAGAATCTCCGTCCAAATGATGACATTTTTTGCATCATAATTTTCAATTATATGTTCTGAAATTAAAATATTTTGGGGCAATTTGGTAATATCTCGCATTTATTTGAGGGTAGCAACTAATCTACAGGTTTCTTTCTTTGTCTTTTGCAACTCAACCCAATGAACACCAATCATTCGATTGAGAGTGTCATAATTTCTTAGACCATGCTTGATGAATGACAGTCCTTTCAAAATTACCTGACTAGCCCAACTATCTACCACTTTAGCAATGGCCTGTGATCATTTGACAATCTCTAACTTACCAGAATTGATAAGTTTTGTCATGGATACCCCTAAGGACGAACTAGTGGTAACATTTTCGACTAACAAAGCAGATTGAATGAAGGAAGTAAGAGCATCCACATATTGTGTGATCTCTTGATTCTTTCTTTCTGGCAACTTTACTTCTCCTACATAGGATAGCAACAGAATGCTTAGCATGATAGATATCTCCCTCTATTATCACAGGTCCCATGTCAATTCTACTTATATGAAATTTCCCTTCTTTTATTTCCTGATCAGTTTTGTCTACATTAGAGTCCACAATTTCCAAGACATTCTGATATGTTTGCGGGTCCACAATCATCTTGGCCATCCACCTTGCCTTTTTAGGTTTGGGTGTCTCTCCTAACAGGCGCGTTACTGTATCACCTCTAATTTTAGTGGTTGGCGAGTATTGCTTCCTTTGTTTCTCAATTACCTTCCTAAGCCATGGAGTGGACAAAGTGTTTGTTGGGATTTTGATAGATAAAGTATTAATGGTAGTATCAAACATCAACATGGGAGCATCTGAAAGAGGAGTCTATGGATCTACATCATCGATCAAAGAAACTAGCATGATCTATTCTCCCAATTGGTGAAGAAACTGGGTGTCTTCTCACAGGAACTAATTTTCAGATTTGTCCTTTCTTTTTTGGGTGGTGTTATGGCACCTACTTCATAGATAGATTTTGGCTTCTGATTCTTTTTAGGTGGGTCATTATCTACATTGGACTGCAAATCTGCCCAAGATACACTAGTTTCTAATGTTAATTTTCTTGCCACCCTCTGATAAGTTTCAGAAATTGTATTGGTCTCCTTAGGCATTCCTTTTTGTGACGAGGAACCAGAATGACTTTCAATTGCGTGATCCAACCAGGCCTGTGACCTATACAGAACTTGGGAAGTTTTGTCTTTAATATTCATTTCTTCTTCATCCTCTGACCACTGAAAGTGCGGCAAGATGGAATTTTGGTACGAGTTGTCTATCAGGTCCAAACCATCATCCACAATATTTCCTTGGATAGCAGAAATAACATTGAAATTTAACATCTGGCTCAGGGTTAGCCGCATAAAACATCTCCTAAAAAAATCATTCTCATCAATACAATCTTCCCAAAAGTCTTCAGCTTGGGCAGGTGCACATAGTGAGTTGCCCCATAAAAATTATTTTTTAACATAATCCTTGTTGTCAAAAATGGGTAGAGAAAGGAGACCTAGCTCAGCTAGAAGCTTGTCAGAGAACTTTGCAGATTCATTATTTTTACAAGGAAAATGAGACAAGCTCAGGGCGAAATAATATCCCTTTTTTCCTCCTTTGAACATATTTTATATTCACAAAGGCCATCTGGTGGCACAATTCTAAGAATACAAGGTAATCAGACAAATACCTAGGTAGTCTCAATGGGGCCTTTTCGTAACCTTTGACCTTCAAGTAAGAGACACTCCTGAATTGAATATAGAAACTACCATAAATTTGGATTAGAGCCATGGCTTCCTCCAATATTATTTTCTCTAAGCTTCCCTCAATATTTCTAATGACTGTCATTAGGAAAGCATCATGGATGCGAGAGAAATTCCTCATATCTTCTCCTCTCTGTAACTGAGAGACAATCGTAAACAGGGGTGACATCTGAAAGATTGCCAACTTGTCTCAAGCCTGGCCAAGAAGTTCTCCTGGCAACTATCACATGCAAAAGCATAGAGAACAAATGAAATTGATTCCTATCATTAAACTTGATGAGCTATTCATGGAGAGAGTCGCATATCAATCTCGCCTAGTCAATCTGATTCTTATCATCAAAGATAATAAGAACAAACTGACACATCCACTCTTCAAAGAATTTTGTTCTCAGTCAACCGACTACTGGCACAGCAACACAATGATACCGGTGATATCATCCCTAAAAATCTTTGTTTTTATCTAAGGGGGTGACCTAGATTTTCCAGGTCAAGGAGCTTTCAACCAGCCTTGTGCAATTGTGTCCAAGCACCAATCTACCCGATCATGGAAGTATTCCCATCCTGACTGAAAAGAAAAATTCATCTGCCCTTCTCTTTTGGAATGTGTAGAGCAAGAGAAATGTTGTTTGTGTCTATTTTAGCTATCAAAATTTGGTTTGTGCTCTAGATTTCCCTAGAATCGAGATGGTAATGTTGTACATAGGAGACAACTAATTATGGGCATGCAACGGTAAAAGGATAACCTCCAGCCTAGGAAAGAGCAAACTCAATGACCTTTTGTGTAATGGTAGACTTCTCTGAACTATGCAGCCTCTTCTGAATATCATGTATGGTAAATGGACCGACCTCTGTATCTTTAATATAGTCTAATTTATTTTCTATGGGCTTAGAGGGTTTGGGCGCCATGGAAACTGAATGCACAAGTTCTAGGGTTTCTAAAGGAGGGTGAAAGATCAAATTGGGATAGAAAAAGAAAGAGCAGTGAGGAAAGAATGTGTTCATGAATGCCAAATTAACGAGCTTCACCTACTTTATCAACTAGAAAATTGGAAATTTCAACAATTTCAAGCAAAGAGAGCTTCTATCCTCAAACCTGGTTTTACTCTTCCGCCTGAACACCCCTTCAAATCTTTCAGAAGTCTCGAATGCAAAAGGCATGAGCAAGTTTGACAGATATATGAAAACCTGGAGCAATTAATTCTTTTGTTTTGGCAGTCTTTGTGCTACTTTGGGATTTTAAACAAAACTTTCATTAATCGTCTCATTTATTGCTCATTACGGAAAAGCACTTTGGCTAACGTCACAATGTGGGTCACCAACCTCGGAGCTGCTACCATTGGAGCATTGAGCAGTCACATCCTTTAAGAAATGCATAACAAAAGAAATGTGTGTGCTGAAAAATTCCTGTCGTGCAATCGACTGATATGTGACTCATGAGGGACTCACTGACGTTGTATTATCAGGGATTGGAGTATCGGAGGAAATAATAATCAACAATGATGAGAGCTAACGATTTAACTTCTATTAAATAGTGATAAACTGGTAAGGTAAGGTGGGGCCCCTTTTGGACGTAACCAAGACTCGACGCTTAAAGGGAAAAAGGCTTATCGATTGATCAGGGATTTTGAGAACTACAGCAAGAACTTTCGCAATGAAGTGAAATTCGCAACATAAATCGCCAACTATGTCTCAATGTGCAGGGAAGGTAACACTTGTGAAGTTTCGCTTGCCTCCACATGGAATTAGGGTTTCATGAAATAGGATGTAGATTTCCACTTCAATGCTTGAATCTTGACTTTATTGTTGCTCCAAGGCTTGAAGGAAGACTGAAAATGCTCAATTCATCTTGAATGCTTGATTTATTGATTGCTTGATGTCATATGTGTGCTCTTTCTAATTGATTGATTCTCAAATGAGACGAGAAATCCTCTTCATATACTTTCTCGTAGGGAAAATTGGCTAATTTTTTGACATGAGCCGACACGGAGAGGGGAATCCCACCCAAATTTGAAATGTTGCATTGATTTTTTAGGGGAACCAAATTAGGGTGGACCATGGCGTGGCACCATGGTCTCAGTGAGGACCATGGTATGGTGTCATTGTCCTGCCCTATTTTGGGAAGCCTTTAAGGTGTTTTTGAGTTGCATTTTGAGTTTTATGGCATTTGTGATGTGTATGAGCATAATCAGGTCTTAAATCAGGACAAGGGACGCAAACACTAAGGTGAAGACCCAAATGCGGTCAAAATTGCAAAGGGGTGCAATTTTAGGACACTATAGTATCTTTTATATTTTCCAAATATTAACTAGATCTGCGAAAAATTGCTATCCAAAAAGTATCACATGACCATTTTTTCAATGGCGGAAGGTTGAATTTAATTTATTTTTTCATCTTCTACTTGTAGAATTAAAAAATGATTTCTAATTTTTGTTCTTAGCTCAAAAATATTTTTAGGTTTCCGATATTATCTGCATATAGTGAATAGATTTTTTTTTTAAATAAAATAGAAACAAACTTTTTGCTGCTAGAAAAAAATCGTTCATGCAAAACAAAATCAATTTTTCAAAAATTCATATCTTTTGCCTCAAGTGTCAAATTTCAACAAACAAAATATCATTGGAAGGCAAAGATAAGAAAATTATATCCATATTGGTCTTGATCAGATTTGTTATCTCCTTTTTCAAATATTGCATGTTGAAGTTGGTCCTAAACACATCTACATAGCTAACTTTTCTTGATTCTGTGATTGTACTTTTGGCCATTGTGGGCCTTAAAAGTATTGTAATTTGGGAAAATATTTGTAATCACACTATACTATAGAGTGCTAGCATTGTAATATATTAGGGGGGTTGATTTTTTAGACTAGTGCGGGGGGTATACTAGTGTTCTTGTCTTCTCTTTCTTTCAGCACTTCTTTCAACATTTCTACACCATGGATCAAACAACAGTTCCCATCCTAACTCCTTACAATTATTTTGAGTGGAAATAATGCATGATAATCTACTTAAGAAAATTTGGTCTGCATAGGATAACAATGGGATCGGAAACAAAACCTATTGTAGATGTAGAAAATCCTAAATGGTCTAATAGATGTGTTGAAGCGTATGGAATTTTGTGTTTGTTTCTCCTGACCTAATCTTTCATATTGAATCTTTGAGTACTCCTAATCAAATTTAGACAAAGAAACTGTATTTGGAATTCAAGATTCAATGAGGGGTCATATGTTGGAAAATGAACTCATAAGTCTAAGTCTAGCCAATTTTAACACAATCCAAGATGTCTTCACAAAATTGAAATCAATAAGGCTACAGTTAAATCAATGTGGAATTGAAAAGAAAGATGAACAATTGATTCTTAGTATTCTCTTTAAGATAAGTTTTGAATATTTGGTATTTGTTTCTACCTTCTATGCTACTAGGGGTATAGGTGGGATTCAATTTGCCATGCCATCATTAGTTGATTTTGCTATTTTTCTCACATGGGAGCAAGATAAGCTAATCCAGATTGGCACTCTAAAATCTTCTAAGTCCCATGTCATAGTTGTCAACCAAGGCACAAAAGCACAAAAAGGACAAAGTAGTAACAATGAGGAGAAGAAACAAAAGAATAGCAATGAGAATAAGGATCATAAAGAAGTTGCCTAAAAAGCAGCTAATGAGACCCAATCTTCTAATGGTGACAAACCTAAGAAAGAGAAGGTCAAATGTGCCTATTGTAAAAGACCCAAACATGATGAGCATAAATGTTTGAAGAAACAAAATTTAATCACTTAACACACAATATTGAAAAGAATAATATTAACATACTTGAATCAGTAAAACAGAGTTCAAGTGAGGGGTCTACTAAGGCTAAAGAAAATAAGGGAAAAGGAAAGGGCAAGGCCCTTTTAGCATTTTCTTCACCACCATCTACTTGGGTTCTTGATTTTGGTGCCTCACACCACATGGCTTCATCAAAGGATGAACTTACATCTTTGGAGCCATGTTTTATGCCTTCTATTTTGATGGGTGATGACACTTCTATTGAGGTGTGTGGGAAAGGGTCTTGATGTGGGGTATGGCATATTCCATGATGTTGTTTGTGCACCCTCATTATCAGATAATATCCTATCAATATATCAGATCACTTGCATAGATTTAGGCAAGTGGGTTGAATTCTCTACTGATTCAGTGGTAATCTGTGAGTTGCATAATGATTCTGCAATCGTAGTTAGGAAAGCATAATCAATCTTCACTTTATCTATATTCTCATTCTGTTCATGATCCTCCTTCATCTATTTTTCTCTCATTTTGATGAAGTAACTAACTTGTGGCGTTAGCAGTTTGGCCACTTAAACTATCGCTACTTGCAACACCTCAGTCAGCACGACATGGTTGCAAGATTGCCTCCAATTCACTTTTCTAATTGTATTTGGCAAGGATGCATTATTGGCAAGCATCCCGAGGAGAAATTTGACAAAGGAAAAGCTTGGAGAAATTTACATCTTTTTAAGTTGGTACATAGTGATTTGCTTGGACCATTTCCACATCCATTCTTCAATAGAGTTCGATATGTTTTGACATTTACTAATGATTTTTCTAGATACACCTTTGTATATTTTCTTAAACAAAAGTTTAAAGTCTTTGATTCGTTCTTGGACTTCAAAGCATTTCAAGAGAAACAATCTGGGAAACCTATCAAAGTTTTGCATATGGATAATGAGGGGGAGTATGCCAACAACAAGTTTGAGCATTTTTGTGTCTCTTAGGGCATTGACTTGCAATGTACAATTTCCTACAGTCATCAGTAGAATGTGGTTGTACAACAAAAAGATTGGTCCTTGAAAGAGATGGTCAACTATATGATTCACTCCAAATCTTTGGCACAACCATATTAGGCAAAAGCCATTAATTGTGTGTGTTATATCCAAAACTGAGTCCCTCACAAAGTTGTAAAGGAGGTAACACTCTCTGAAGCTTAGATTGTTCGAAAACCCTCAGTTAAGCACTTTAGTGTGTTTGGTTCTCATGCATGAGCCCACATTCTAGCAGAGAAACGCAAGGCTATGGACCCATAGAGTAAGCCTTGTGTATTTGTTGGATATCTAGATGATGTCAAAGGCTACAGGCTTCTTCATACTACCACTCATGCGTTGTTCATTAACAGGAGTGTTCATTTTGAGGAGAGTCATTCTAGCTCTTCTTTTACCACTTCTCCATCCACTATCATATTGGAGTCACTACATCATGATCATAGTTCTTCAGAGGATCTTAATCCTCTTGGTTTTGATGAGGAGCCTTCTTTCTCCACTTTAGATGGTGATAGTGATGATGAGGATTCACATTCCTCCCACATTCATCATTTAGAGGATGTTGATTCTCCTCCATATTCTCCAGTCTCAAGACCTCTTTAGGCTCGTAACACACTAGAGTTAGTGTGTGATTGGGTTGGTGGTCCTTAATTTGCTAGAAGAACAAGGTCATAGTTTCAACAAGCTCCACATCTCTTCATTGCTTCAGCTTCTAATCCATGGTCCTTTAGAGAAGCTTTAGGTGTCCCTAAGTGGGATACAACTATGCATGAAGAGTTTAGTTCCTTGGAGAGGAACCACACTTGTGATTTTATCCCTTTTCCTAAGGGAAGAAAACTTGTTTGATGCAAGTGGATCTATCAAACAAAATTTCCTTCAAATGGGTCAAAATTTAAGCATAAGGCTCGCTTGGTTGCTAAAGGATTCTCCCAGGTTCCTAGGATTTACTACTTTGAGACTTTTGCAATAGTTGCTAAAATGAATTCTATGTAACTTGTCCTTGTTATTGTTGCAACTCACAAATGGGAATTCCATCATATGGATGTGAAGAGTGTTTTTCTTCACAGTGACCTTCAGGAGGAGATATACATGGAGTAGCCACACAGATTCATTCAGGATCCTTCACTTGTTTGTCATCTTCAGAAGTCTCTCTATGGCCTCAAAAAGGCTTCTTGGACTTGGTATGCCAAGATAGACTCCTTCCTTCTGACAGTTGGGTTCAGGCGTTGCCATTCTAACCCAAATGCCTACATTTTACAGTAGGATGATACTCTCACTTTTTTGGTTCTCTATGTTGATGACTTGTTGATCACAGGGAATCACTCATCCACCATTCAAGTAGTGAAAATTGTCCTTCATGATTGTTTCTTTATGACAAACTTGGGCCTTTGGCACTACTTCTTGGGGATGGAGATCACTCGATCTTCTTTAGGGATATTCCTTAGAAAAGCTAGATACACTCTTGATATGTTCTCTAGATTTTGCATGGATGATTTGTATGCTTACACTAACTCCATTTTTGTTTAGGTTCAAACTTGAGGCTAAGTGTTCTTCACCTTTGGTATATGGCACTTTATATCGATAGCTTGTTGGTAGTCTCAAATACTTGACTCACATAAGAACCAACATTTCATATGTTGTAGGCATGGTCTCCCGATTCATGCAGGAGCCCCATGAGCTGCACTAAATATAGTTAAGAGGATTCTTCACTACATTCAGGGTACTCACAGTTATGGGATCCACTATGCAGTGAGCATGGATTTTGATTTGGTGGCATACACGGATTTAGATTGGGCAAGTGATTCTCAAGATCGCAAGTCTACTTTAAGATATTGCTTTTCCCTTGGTTCTAGTCCAGTTTTTTGGTCGAGCAAGAAGCAATCGGCAATTGTTATTTCATCTATAGAGGCAGTATCAAGGAGCAGTTAATGCTACTATTGAGGCTATTTGGCTTTAGAACATTCTCACTGAGTTTGGAATTTCATTTCAGAAGCCTACAATCATCTTTTGTGACAACTTAAGTGTCATACAGATCTCTCACAATCTAGTCCATCATCAGATGACCAAACATAGTGAGATCCACATGCATGCATTCAAGAACAGATTCATGACCAGATCATTGATCTTAGGTTTTGTCCGACATCAGATCAAATTGCAAACATCTTCACCAAACCCTTCACTAAGAGCAAGTTCCTTCATTTGTGAGTTTTGTTGGGGGTGCAGCAGGTGTCCACTTTTGGGGGGGGCCTCCTATATTTATTTATTTTATTTTATTTTTTGGGGGTGGAAGGCTTCTTCTCTTGTGGGGAGAATTATTTGTACATGAAAGCCTATTATGGCCTCACTTGTCAAAACTCATCATCTTTTTACCCACCTAAGCTACGCTTAAGCGGGTGTGTTAGTGTAGGTTTTTATTTCCTAATTGGTTATTTATTTTCATATTCATAGGTTTTTCCTACACTTTTATGTAAGCTTGATTAGGATTAATCAAGTGAGTATTAGTGTGAGTAGATGCAAAATGTTGGCATCTTCCATGGGAGTTACACTTGCCTTTTTAAGACTATTATGGTGGTCACTTTCCATTGGTCATATTTGCGACCTCTCCCCTCTCTCATTCCTATATGTACTCAATCCTAGCTAGTCTTTGTATT
Source organism: Cryptomeria japonica (assembly GCF_030272615.1). Taxonomy (NCBI): domain Eukaryota; kingdom Viridiplantae; phylum Streptophyta; class Pinopsida; order Cupressales; family Cupressaceae; genus Cryptomeria; species Cryptomeria japonica. Next base: position 327,998,583 of record NC_081412.1, read on the forward strand.
CCATTCTATTGTATTGTAATTGCATTATGTAGCTTTTTGCTCTTGTATTCTCCTAATGCTATTTTGCTTTTGCAGCATTTGCATTCTCTCTTGGAGACTAACTCGTTGTTGTTATTTTGATCTTGTGTTATTTACATTCACAGTTTTATTTTTATTCGTTTGCACTAGTTATTTTGGGTTATTCATCTTTTCAGATTCTAACATCAAGGATCTTGTAAAGAAAGAATATGGAAATATCATAAAGGTTATTTGAAAAGATAATGAAAGTGAATTTTGAACCACTATACAATTTTGTATTAGCAAGAATATTGATCTTTAGCACAAAGTTCTACAATACAAAATCAAATGGAATTGCAAAGAAAAAGAAAAGGTCACCGAAAGAAATTATCATTTGCATAAATGCATTATAGATCATTTGCACTATAGTACTAGGTCAAAATCATTAACTATGTTGACTACATTAAAAAGTGTTTCTTCACAAAGCCTTAGAAAAGGTCACTTCGTCTAAAGCTTGGAGTGGTAGGAAAACCATGTTTTAAAAATTGAAAATTTTTGGCTCTCTTACATAGGCATATATTCCCACACAAAAATATAAGGATTTCAAACATCAAAGTAGGCCTTGCAATTTGTGACATATTTAGATGATGTCAATGGTTACTAGCATTAGATACTCAGTAGTTGTCCATTGAGAGGAGTGCCTCATTTGAGGAAGCCTCTCCTAGCCTATCCTGTAACATTTCTTCATTTTCCTTCATATTAGATTTTCCTTAATTGTTAGCAACAACTCATGCGACTCACTAATTTGTTAGAATAATTCAAAGGATTCTCTTCCATCTCCAAGCCATTATTTTTATGTTGGGTCCACTATTCTACTCTATGATACTTTAAGCTTGTCAAACCTTTCAAGTCACAAGTAAACTAGTTTGGGACTATTCCAAAACATGAGCACAATCATAACATCAAATCATCCACATCATCATTATCTCCACTCCAAAGCCACTCCTCTCAGAGCATGAGATGTTTATTGGGATTGAGCAATCAAGGAAGAGCATCAATCCTTGATTAAGATTTGCACTAGTGCTTTAGTCCAACTTCCTAAGAGAAACAAATTAGTTTGATGAAATTGTATCTATCAAGTCAAATATGTTGCGAATGGTACATTTGATAAGTTCAACATACAAATTGTGCTATAAGTTCAACATACAATTTGATATATTCAACACTACAAAAATGAACTTCATATATTTAACACTTTCCATTATGTTTGCATGTCATTAGGTTCTAAATCAAATGGATGTGAAGACTTCTTTTTTTCATTGAGATATTCAAGAGGAGATATATGTCAAGCAACCATAGGGGTTCACTCAATGTCCTTTTTTATTATGCAAACTTCAAAACTTATCTATAGCCTTAAATATGCAATTTGGGCTTGGAGTGTAAAAATGGACTCCTTTCAATTAGATTTTCTAGGTATCACTCTAACCTAAGTGCCTATATTTTGTGATATGGTATGCTTTTGATCTTGATTTTTCATGTCATTGATATCATCATTAGCAAGAGTTATACATCCATTATTGGTTCAATCAAATTTACTCTTCAAGATAGATTTACTATGACTAACTTGGATCTTTTACACTACTTTTTTACATTGAGATAACTCAATCTAATTTTGAAACAAGTCTTGCATAACCCAATTCTACTCTTGTGTATCTCTCATAATTTTGTACGTTTGATTATAAGCTTGCTTTGTCTCACTCACTTTTTAGAGTCAAGCCTGAGGCTTGTTCCACTACACTAATTAATAGTAATTTATATCATTACTTCATTGCATCCTAATATTCCATATGCTATTGGTAGAGTGCATCGCTTTATACAAGAACCACGTGAGCTTCATTCAAATTTCACAAAGTAGATATTACACTAAGTCTAGGGTTATATAAAGATGGGATTCACTATTCAACAAAAAAAAGATACAAAATTGGTTGGGTACATAAAATATGATTTGGTAGGTGATTGATAAATGCAAGTTCACATCTAGCTACAACTTTTCCATCTCATTTCTAGCCCCGTATTTGGTCAAATAAGTAGCAAAGTAGATATTACAGTGTCTACAAATAAATATGGAATTTTCTATTCACCAAATAGAGATATAAGCTCGGTTCATTATATAGAGATGTCAATTGAACAAGTGATAATGATAATTACGAATTCGCTTTCGACTACATCATTCATTAGTTCTAGTCCTATAAGTCAATTAAGCAATAAGTAGCATACTATTTCTCTTAACATCAACATAGTTTTGAGTGTTGAAAGGTTGTTAATATCTTGATAGAAAGGCAATTGAGCTTCAACATATCCCTTCCAAATTTGAAATTCTTTTGTCACCATTCAATCATTTATTGTGACAACTAGAGTGTCATTCAAACTCGAGGAACATAGTCCATCCTTATCAGACCAAGCGCATTGAAATACTCATGCATTATATCAAAAATGGACTGTCAAAAGAATGGACTATGTTCCTTGAGTTTGAATGAGATCGCAAAGTCCGTGCTTATATAGGGAAGGGAAATAAAGGCAGACCATAGCGATAAATCAAAGGAAGCAACACCAAGAAACATATCTAGTTACTTTATTATGCATAACTCGTGTTAAATCAACATGTTTGGTTTGATAATTCACTATTCAGCCATACGTTAGGGACCTTAATCAGCGGATTGTTTACAAGATAGTTCAGTATTTGCACTAGATGACGAATAATCAAGAGGGCAACCTGAGTGCGACATTGTGAAGGCTGCAAAGGCTCAATCTAGCATGCTGATATTCTTTGAGGCAGAATAAGACCTACCAAGTCATGCAGATGTACAATTTTACCAAGACATGCAGATGTATAATTTTAAAAGATGTGAACAAAGGTAATAACAATGGATCGTAATTATGTGAAGGCATCGAATGTGAGAAACAAAAAAAAATCTTGGAAAAACACAATTTTAAAAGAAAGTGGCATATCCGTGTTATTAATCTTATTCCAAGAGCAAAGTGATAATTAAGGAGATGGCGAATCTAAACTAGATAATCTACAAATAAAACCATTGTAATGAAAACAAAACCTGATAATTCCCAATGTTGCAATTAATTTATAAATGTAACTCCATCCAGCACTTTTGAAATGTCAGCATTGCAATAAATAGTCTAGAGACCGTTTTAAGTCGAATCTCTGTTAACACACTATTTAAATTATAATTGTCTTTGAAATGATTATGTACATTTGGTATATGATTGAGGACACAATTAATAAATGCATGTTGACTGTCTCATTGAATGCACCTGTACTGTAAAGAATTATAACAGTTCCTCGGAAGGTCTCTTAAGACAACCCATTAATTTTCTGAACCCTGCAAACAATGCCCATTTCACAGGCAAAAGAACTTACCATATGCTACTAGTTCATTTATATGATAGATGGCATATTTTCTATGAATAAGGTAAGGTATAGAATCAACGTGCTCGGTAAAGATGTGAGAAATCTTCAAATTCACACACAACCAACCAAAAAGCATAAAAGACCTCTACTTCACAAATGTCTTGTGATCCCTGCTCATCGGTATAATTATTACACATCCTACTCCAGTTTAATAATTCTTATTGCTTGATTCCTTATCTCACAATTCTTGTTGATTGTTGACTTTAAAAATCATTTTTTGTGGACTAGTCCATATCATCCTCAGTTTCCTCATCATCGTCCTCATCCTCATCATCATCATCTGTTTCTGTACCATGGCCCCAACCTTCATTATCTGTGTCATCCTGATCTTCTTTGGTCTCTTCACTGTCTTCTTGAGGATTGCCCTTCCCAAGTTCTTTTGACTTGGTGAATGATCTGGCATTTGTGTTTGTGTTCAAATCAACCATGCCTGAATTTAGAATCTTTCTTTGAACATTTGCTGCAGACACTGTCTTTGAAGTCACTCGTAGTTTTCCACGGCCAGATCCAGTCATGATACCAGCATTCCTTACATTTGTCTCTTGGTCACTTGCTTGATCCATTTCATCATCGCTCTCACTTTCATGTTTTCCATTTTCTTCAAAAGCATAACCTGCATGCTCTCGTCTAAGATGAAGATTCAACTTATACTCGTGTATGTAGCACTTGTCACAACCCTCATAAGGACAGATAAAGGGGCGATCTGAAGTGACAGTTCCATATGCTGGTATTGAGACTTTCGGATTAACAAACTCCCTCTCAGCTTGAGGGGGTGTCAACTTCACAGCATGAGCCAAATTCTGCAAGGTAGAGCACTTATATTAGATTCATCTATCAAGAACACTCGTGAAAAATCAGAGAAATAATTTCAGGAAATATTTTCCCTTCTTTAACTCATCACATAATGAATTTCTGATGTGCTTGGAAAAAATGTCACTCATCCTGCCAGGATGCAGGGCAACATTTAACAAACAATACTGAATTCATAGTTAAAAGAAAAATCTCAGACACGCCCACACATTAATTTCATGAACATTGATGAACTTGCCAATTCTATAAGATCAAGCATTGCACTAAAGCTCAATAGCAGTGAATCATGTCCACATCTTAAACCAGCTCTCATAACATTGTAAGTTGGCTCCAGAAAGAAAACATTCACTTGGAGTACGTGTTGAGCTATAGAGAGTCATCACCTAAGGAAAGAGATACACAAGCCCCATCATTTAAACGGAAATAGGAGAAAATGGTAAACAAAGTTTATAGTTTACTGGTATCCTGTGGTCACAGTACAATTACCAATTCTAATACAAAATTATTATCAAAAATGGTCCCTTATCCCTTTTTATCTCAGTATTTACTATAAACAGGAACAGGAAAAACTCGAAACAGAACAAAAATTAATGTTCAAATGGGTATGAAACCTGCCTTCTCATGTGTGGATTTTATATGTGCTTTTAACTTGTACTCGTGCGCATAACGTTTTCCACATTCCTCAAATGGACAAATATGATAGTTCTCCTGTGAGTGCGTGCGCATATGTGCTCGCAAGTTAAAATCCAAAGAGAATGCCTGCATGCAATAATCTAGCATCAGATTCCTGCTGATGGAAAACTTATTTATTACAAGAAATTTATAACTAGAAGTTCAAAAACAGGATGGTTTAAGTGCCAATGACTGTACAAATTGAGACTGTGAGTAAACACATCATCCATGAGAGATTTAGTAACCAAGTTGAAGACAGTAAGACAGAATTTTTCAGCTGTGACTACTATGTCTTCTTATGTCCCTTGCATAAGATTTCTTCTTAAATTCTATGCCTTCCTCTTTTTGTAATAGTAAATACCCCTTAACTGTCATTTTCCATGGGCATCATGTTCTACCCTAAGGATACCCATGAAAAAGCCAGCAAATATTTCATTCAGCTGACCCTCGTATGATATAGCATACACTCTCCCCTAAATGCAGGCTTTATTTGCGAAGTAAAATTTTAAACCTACCCCTGACACTGGCAAAAGTTGAAACCATAGAATACTTTTCCTTTAATAATATAAAAACATGTGGAAAAACTCACAAGGGTGTTTCACAATCTCAAAGTAAAAAGTTAAAAAAGCGAAGGGAGTTCCAAACACATCCCACAAGCAGTTATGTTAAACAATATTATATTAAAATGTACTTATCATCCCACAAAAATACTTGGTTTTTTCATCACAATATGATAAGTAATTAATTTTAAGTGATAAAACTAGTACATGTGGCACCATAATTGGGCTATGATATTGCTCCATTGCCTAAGGCCTCTCCCAAAATATCAACCAAATCCAAATAGATCTTTTCGCTCATTTGGCACTTCTTATCCTCAATATTCAACATATGGCACAGACCAAGGATTAAAAACTTGCCGAGTACTTACATGATTCACAAGTAAAATTGCAGGTGAATTAATCAGCCACCTACTAGCAGAAGTGTATGAGTGAGTCCATGGTGGGGACTCACCAGCAAGTACTCAGTTTGTCACACAGAGTCCAGACTCACCATACATAGTAGATCCACAACGAAACATGAATGTGGCAAAAATGAACAGGTTTTGCCTTTTCAAGCAAATGTAACGCATGCAAGTATATGTGTGGTATGTGACTAGGTATGCTCCCCCATACCCCACCCTCTATCACAATAGAGTATGGTCTAGGGGTGCAGCCCACGGACCCTGACTTTGGTTTTTAAAAAGCAAAAAACAAATTAATGTTTTGGGTCCATGTTTTCAACAAATGAAATTTGTAAAGTATAAATAGAAACATATAATTTGTGAAGTATAAATAGAAACATATAAATTCAGTTTTATGCATTTTGTCATCACTATTTAACAAATTTATGCATTCTTAAATGTTCAGAAATTTTGCTGAGTCCAAGCTTTTGAATTATGGCATTGACAACCTTTCATATCCCCACAGTGCCATGTGAAAGCATTTATATGGACTTTGTAAGAGGTTTACTTGAGAGTGGGCATGAAAATGATTATTTATCTGTATAGTAGTTAGAATAATTCAAATACTCAGACTCAACAAAAACTCAAAGATACAATTTTACTTGAACTTTGACGATTCTCATTCAACAAAACTTACTGAGAAATATACTTAAATTCCTCAAAAATATAGTTTTTAAGCAAAATACCCTAAAAACACAAATTTGTAATATAAACATAACATGCAAAAAATAAATTTATAGGGTCATAAGTAGATTTCCCTTCATTTATAGATCAAAAAACGAGTACAATTCACATCATAATGTCATATGATTATAGATTACATATTTGTATTAATATTGTACAAATTTACTCTATGGAAAACATGGGCCTAAAACAATTTTTAATTTCTTCTTTTGAAAAAACAAAGCAAGAGTATGAGGGCAGGGGTTTGGTGCCAAAGACCCAAGGTCTGACCCCAAAAAAAGAAAATTTCAAATTTTAATTCTAAGTTGGCTCCAACAAAAGAATTCAAATTTTAATTTTAAAGAATAATAATATAATATTAATAATATCTTATTAACATTTTCATTTTTTATAGAACAGAATCATAGAATGTTAATAAACACTTTTCTATGAGGATTTATAGTGCCCTAGTTTGCTGACCTGGAGGGGACATGACAATCCAATGAATTATAATGCCTAGATTACAGAAATTTTGCACCTGGAGAATGGTGGTCAAAGTGGAACAACTTTAAGAACACACCTAGCAGAACCACTGGCAACGTGGACAATAATACTGGGCATCAGATATCATTTTTAAATTTTAAATTCTAATCCCTAGTTGCTTTTTCCATGAAGGTCGAGAGTGGATTAGATTCAGCAGTGATTTAAACATGGAGAACAAGAAGGTCAATGAGTTGCATAAAAGACATGCCCACAATTTAAGAATAAAATAGAATACAAATCAAACACTCCACACTTACCCAATAATGCTCTATGTCCTCTTCCTCTTGGGTAATCCAAGGAAAGGACAGCCAATGCACCGTTAAACCTCATGTCTTGTGTTGAAGACATCACGTAAGTTGACTCAACAATATCTTAATGACTTAGTTTTTGTGCAATTCAACCTTTGGCTTTACGAAAAAATGGTGAAAACATCTACATAGGAGCTTATAGTTGGATGCTATCAATCTCTATAGTGACTGGTTTGTGCAAATTGAGGGGACCCCCATGTTCATAAAGGGCTATATCATAGTTGAAAAACTTGAACTCAACAATGACTCGATTGGCCCAAAAAAATTCAAAACTCAGGTCTCGCCAAAAAACTCGGGGACAACTCGACAAATTTATCGAACATTTGAAAATATATAATTTCTTAAAATATTCTTAAAACTACAAATCAATTGTAAATAATTTATACTTATAGCATTATTTACATTTAGTCATTTATAATTTTATAGCTTTAATTTATAGTTTTGTGGTCCCTAGTTGCCCATTTTGTAATGTCCCCTTTTTGGGACATTAGGAAATCCATTAAATAATTGAGTTTAAGTTGTCAAAACATAATAACTTTAAAGACAACTTAATCTAATTATTTATTAAAACGGATTAAAGTGACTTTTTTATGTCAACATCAAATTATAAAAATGACACTCACTTTATTATTGAAAAGAATTCCAAGAGACAGGCAGAGGATATGCAAGGGGTCACAGAGATGTGTTATTAAGATCATGGAGTGGCTCTTTTTTGGCATGCTTGGTTTATGCTTGGTTATTGTTCTCTCTTGGAGAAGTCTGGGAAGCTTTGGCTTTCAGCAGGTTTGAGGACGGAAACCCTCGAGCTTGGAGGCAGTGGATGGAAACCCATTGTCTGTTGGAGATATCATTCAAGTGTCTCACTTTGTGCTTCAGATTCATATTACTGGTTATCCAATCTGACTATAAGTTCTGTGGCTACAACTGGATTTTTCTGTTATTGCTCTACTGAAGTTTTAAAGGCAATATTCACAATTAATTTCAGAAATCTCTATTTCAGTCTGATATTTTATGATTTTCAATATAATTTGTTGGATAAATTGAAATCAGTTGCATGCAAATTGTATGTTAAAATCTCTGTGGTTCATTTGCTAAAAACTGGAACAAATATCCCTAGGGGATATTATAATGTTCCACCAAGTTTCTGGGATGAGGGGACATCGAGATGGGTGGACCTTTTTAAGGGATGGACTTTTTTGAGGCCATCTTGGGGACGGTAGGGGATGGCAAAGGGGACAGCTATATAAAAAATAGGGAAATTTTTTAAAATACAGGTAAATTTCAAAAATTCATATGATAACATTGTAACAATGATAAGGCATTGATACAGATAATTTCAAACAGATAATCAAATTAAATTTTAAAGAAATGCCAACCTTCTATTTACATATCAATAGTGCAGATACCAAAAATACAATGTCCAGCTATACAAACATCAAAACAATATGTCCAGATTGTATATATATGCACACTATGCCTTTTCATAGTTGGATACAAAACTATCAATCTTTGAAACAGGCATTAAAGTACTTAAATTTAACATGGTATAAACAATGTGAAGACTAAAATTGTAAACATTATCATGCAACAAATGTAGAAGCAATAGCATTATCATGCAACAAATTCCTCTATAAACTCTTAACAAGGATTTAAAAATAAATCATAAAACTTAAATAAATAAATAAAATTTTGAAGTTTAGTTTAAAAAAAAACAGCTACAGCAGTAGGGGACAGCTTAATAAATCATTATTTTTTTACATTTGGGGTTTCTACTTCTATTTTTTATAAAACTGCCTGTCTCCTTGTCCACAAGATGTTCCCTACAATTTTTTTTCGAATGGGGATGGCTAGGGGACATCCCTGAGCCATCCATGTGTCCCCGATATGGATACACTTAGAAAAAAACAAAAGGATGTGTCTCGTGAAACATAGAAATAATCACAAGATAATGGGGCTCATGAGAAATAATCTCATTATCAAGAGAACTAGAGAAACAACTCTTATTATATATGTTTATTCATCAAGGGAATACATGAAACATGCATTCATCAATCAACACAGTGGAATACATGCTTAGTGTAGAAATCACTCAAATCAGAAAACTGATTTTAAACTAGAAATAAAAAATAATTCAGCTTTCATTGAACAACCATAGATGTTCAAACAATTGAATTCCACTAAATAGATCCTCTTGTTTAGCTCAAAATAAAATAAATCAATCAATCATATGCAGATCCTACAATACCATACTAATGAACAAACAATAGTTTGCAAAGTCGAACTTGACTAGGACTTGGCAGACCAGAAATTTCTGAATTGGTAAACACTTGGCAACTTAAAAAAGTGCTCAAGTTAAGAAAAAACAAAATTTTATGCAAAATACAGTTATAGAATGTATTGAGTCTTCAAAACGTCGAGGAAGTTTTTTTTTATTAGATTTGAATGCAATAGAGTACAAAACCTGCATCATTGTGGGAATGCAACTATTATGAATTTATGATGATTGCCTTTGATAATTGTTATCATAAATTGCATATCCAAGCAAGTTGCAAATTACAAGATTTTACAATTTACTCTTCCTCATTCTAATGAAGAGTTGAGGAGAGGGTCTAGTCCATGCACTCGGTTGTGACTCCTCACTCTACCAAGAAGGTTGTGCTTGCAACTCCAGCCTAGTCCTAGATGGTAGTGATTCCTTTGTCTCAATGATGTCCTCTAATCCAAAATCTCTTGCATTTGTGGCATGCACACCTCTTTTACAACTTGTTTCTTAAAATTAGCAGCATAGTCCATAGACGAAAAAACTCGCCTAACAATTGCAAGCCTTGCGAGTACTCACAAGGCCTAACCCAGTGCAAGTCACTCACCTAAATACTCAGTGACGAGTTTTTACCTAACTTGCAGTAAGTAAAACCCTAAAAAACCGCATGAAATAGCATAAAAAATGTTAATAACTCGGCACAAAAAAAACGAAAAGGTAGTCGCCAAACACTAAACCTAAAAAATGTGATACATATTAATCTTATTCACAGGTTTCTAGCCGCAACGGAGGAAGATAGATGGGTTTTTGGAGGCACAGGAAAGACAATGCGGTAGGGCACAAAATATTTGTTATACATTCAATTGCCACCAATTACAGGCACAAAAATAATGCATTATCTAGTTACTGGTATTTTGTATGTATGTAGTGACCAGTCGCTTGTCACCAGCTACATTATCAAAAATTAAGGATTATCTGGTATTTTGTCCGATTTGTATTGAAATGTATAATATCCCCTGGGGATATTTGTTCCAGTTTTTAACAAATGAACCAGAGAGATTTTAACATAAAATTTGCTTGCAACTGATTTCAATTTATCCAACAAATTATACTGAAAATCATAAAATATCAGACTGAAATAGAGATTTCTGAAATTAATTGTGAATATTGCCTTTAAAACTTTAGTAGAGCAATAACAGAAAAATCAAATCGTAGCCACAGAACTTACAGTCAGATTGGATAACCAGTAATATGAATCTGAAGCACAAAGTGAGACACCTGAATGATATCTCCAACATACAATGGGTTTCCATCCACTACCTCCAAGCTCGAGGGTTTCCGTCCTCAAACCTACTGAAGGCCAAAGCTTCCAAAATTCTCCAGGAGAGAACAATAACCAAGCATGCCAAAAAAGAGCCACTCCGTGATCTTAAATAACACATCTTTGTGACTCCTTGCACATCCTCTGCCTATCTCTTGGAATTCCCCTCAATAATAAAGTGACTTTATTTTTTATAATTTGATGTTGACATAAAAAAGTCATTTTAATCCGTTTTAATAAATAATTAGATTAAGTTGTCTTTAAAGTTACTATGTTTTGACAACTTAAACTTAGGTTGTATGTGACGAGTTAAGTGTGTAGGTGTGCGTTTACACGCATACTCATTTTTAGTTGCTTTTGTTCATTTGCTTGTTTTTGTTTATTTTCGCGTTTGTGGTTTGTCATTTGTTTAATTTTTGTCTCTTTATTATTTTTTGTTTCCTTTCTTTCTTATTTTTAATTTTTATTTTTTTTCTATTTAATTTTTGGCTCTCTTCTCCTTCGATTCTTCTTCCTCTTTCTTTCCCTTGTCTCTTTTTTATTTTTTACTTTATTTATTATTATATTGTGTTTTTTGGTTCTATTTTGGTTTTTTGTTATTATTAAATTATTTATCCTTGTTTCCCTTTCCCCAACCCTATTTATCCCTTCTTGGACTTCAATTTCATTCATTCTCATCCTACAGCTCTCTCATCCTGATGATGGATCATTGAGTATGATCCGAAACGTTGATGCAAAAAAAAATTACACAGTTGTATCCAGAAGCAAAGACAACAAACTTAAACTTAATTATTTAATGGATATTTGTTAATGACTAAGGTTTCAAAGCCCCTTTCTTAAAAAGCAAAATGTATATTCAAGCATTCCACTAAGTAACCACCTGTGGTTTACCCTAATGAAATGTTTAGAAGTTTACAGAATTCAGATACAAAGGAATAAACAATAACTGAGCCATCAATTCTGGAAATGAATATTACAGAGCTTTAAGTATATATTTGTAAAATAAATTATATTGTCTTGCTTTGGTAAATTTTTAATAATTGTTGTGCAAATTTATGCTTATGCCACAATTATTTCTAATTGCTTACACTAGGGCATGTAGGTTGTCACCCTTGTATAACATTGACACCTGATAACAAAATTAGATTCAGTACAAGCATTTAGTGCAGATCTTACTATCATAACCAGTGGCTGGTCTCCTACTCCAGATTCCTCAAGGTCTGAGTTGAAACTTGAGATAGATCTTTGGTTGCTGAAAAAAAGCTAACTTAAATCAACCTAAAAGTAGGCTCTAAATATCTCGTACAAAAATAGGACCTGTCTAAAAATAGTTAACCTAAAAATTTTATTAGTCTAAAGAATCTAAACAATGTGGAGAAGGAAGAGTGGGAGTTTTGTCTTTCTCTTGGACAAGTTGAACCTTTTCTAAGAAGCTCTTTTTCCTTTCATCTATTCACATAGATGTAACAAGGGGGGCCAATGAAGAGATACATAACCATGCAATCACAAAGTTTTGCAACAAAATACACACGCAAAGTCTAAGGGAGACACAACACACAAAATAGAAAGATATCAGTATTTTATTATATTATGCAAATGAGGATTTACACACTAAAAGAACCCTCAAAATGTGTACTACGCTTGGATTTAAAACAGCTTGGCTCTATGGCCACTACTCAACTCTCAATTCAAATTACCTGCTCTTCACCCTTTTAGCACCAAAACTCCTTGCACCACCAGAATTCAACTTTACCTAACCAAAACCTACAATAACTCTCTTGAGGCTCCATGTTTGTCTTGACACCATCTCGAGACATCACATGGATGAAAATTCAAATTATTCTAGTGCTATGAACAAGCACTCTTCCTATCACCAACTAAAAGAATGTGCCATTCCACAATCAGCTACTTGGTATTAGTCACATAATGCTCCACATGCATTCAAGAATTTCATTGCATATGCAACCCTATCTTGCACACCTCATCCCAACATGCAATCTCCAATTTCTACACAAGATTGCTTTGTGTACCAAACCAATTTGCATGCCAAGACCTATTTTAGGCTCTTGTGCACGTTTACACCTCCATTGCATAGAAACCATTCACTATGTCCTCTTAGAGCCAAATCCCCAAGAACTCCAAGAATAGTCCCAAGTCCCCAACAACTACATGATTGTGGAATAACTAGTATGTTCCTATATCAAACACCCCAAGTAGAAAAGAAGTGAGCCCTTGCTCAAAAGTCAAGTATGAGTCCATGAACCACCCTACTAACCATGAGGCATAATGGTCGATGTTTCACTTCAAAAAAATTCTTCTTTTTCTCTGGCACTTGACCCATACTAGGTCATGAATTGTCCTCCATCTAGCTCTAACATAGTCATCCACTCCTAACCCTCCTATTGCCAAACAATCAATTGGTCATCTTTCTTTGGGCTTTCTCTTCCTTCTCTTCTTTAGTGAATGATTATCCAACAATATTACATCCTTCTCCACCAGGGAAATCTTGTTTGTTTCAATGTTCATTAACGAAAAAATGAGCCCTCATCAAGCATTTCACCTTCAATTGTGTCTTCCTTGAGAAGCCTCTACATATATTGCCCCCTTTTCCTTTGCTTCAATATTTATCCCATAAGACTTCTTGACAATTACACCACAATATTCCACCTTCGTATCTTTGCATGATGCCTCTAATTGGAAACCTTCTACTCTCCATTTTCTGCACTACTTTGCATGGTTCCTCTTATATCACACATAGAATCAGGAGGTACATTGATCCCCATCTTCTTCATCCACTTTTGTTCTACAGGTGTGTGTGTTCCACTACATGCATGTGGTCCTCCATTCATGCCTACTTTGTGCTTGCATATCTCTTTACTACCAGCATGTCACTATGTGCATCATCTAACACATGCAATGGAAGCACATCCACATCTTCTATTGCCACCTCCTTGCAAAAATCTTCATCCTTACAAGGATTAAAACTCCCATCTCCCACGTAGCATCTTCCTTCTCACCCTTTGCTAGTGATGCCATAACACCTCCTTTTGTTGGCTATGACACCAACTCCTCCTCTTGGACCCCGTGTAGCATCTCCTTTGTGCCTTTTTAGATTCTCTACTCTACAACCCATCTTGGAGGTATCTTAATCACCTAGAACCTCCCTAGCTACCCACTATGCAATCCTTTTTCCACAATTTTACATAGGAACCATCTAAGAGTTGTCGTAAACCAAAGCTCGGCTTGAGATCTAATAGCATAGGATGGAGATGCAATTATGGGCCCTAGTGAAGGGAAGCTTGACCATGCAACCACAAAGTTACTTAGAAAAACACAAACAATGTGAGAGAAACATAACACATACAATGGCAAAAAAATCAATACTCTATTACATTAGCTAGATGACAATCTTTTCATTACTAGGACCCATGTAGGGTGCATCACACTCAAATTTGCAATAGCTTGGCTCTATGACCACTATTCATCTCTCTCATTCACTCAGTCTAATGTCCAACCAACTCTAACTCGACTTCCCCTCAACTATGGCCACAACAATCAAGGTCAATTGTATATACTCACTAGGGCATTCAAATTTCTCACTCTTCACCCATTTTGGTAACCAAACTCTTTTCACTACGTAAGTTCAAGTTTACCTATAGCAACAACTTGCGTTGACTCTCCTTTAGCTCCATATCCATTCTAACACACAATCTTGAGCCACAACATGGATGGTGATTCAAATTCTTCTCATGTTGTGTGTGAACTCTCTTCTCTTTGCCAACCAAAAGATTGCATCATCACGCAAGTAGCTCACTATGTATACAACCTTGTCTTCCAAAAACCAACCAACACATAATATCCAACTTCTATGCAACGACCACATTGTGTACCAAACCAACTTGTACAATAAGACTAGCTTTTAGGCTCTTTATGCACTTATACCTTTTCTATACAAACAACATCTTGTGCATCATCTTAGGGTCAAATACCCAAGAACTCTAGGAATAGTGAACCCAATCCCCAACAATTGTAGGATTGTGGATTGACCTAGGATGCTCCAACATAATCTACACTCTAATTAACCCACCAAAGCACAAAATATGAGCATTTCGTTTACCTAGGCTATAAACCTCACAAAAAGATTCATCAACTCCACCATACTATCTAGACCAAAGGAAGTGCCTCCAAAGTTGACTCAAGATTCAACTTTACATCCTCCAAATTATTCTTTGTGAACTTGCAAGAAATGGATGAGCCAAAAAGCATAATGATTTGTCTTCTAGCATACAATTTGTTGATATTCTCTATGATTGTCTTAGTTGTGGCACCTAAAGTTTTATAACCATCTAATATGTTGTTGTCTGTTCTAGAAGAAGGTTCGCTTCTCAATCAACAATGACCTTCAATCTAATTAATTTTCAAGCCCAAAGATGCAATAGCTCACAAGTGACTAGTGACTTTTCTACAAGCGGAAATGTTAATAGCCATGACATCCTTTGATTCTAATATTTGTTCTTGTGCTCCTTTAATTTTCTTCAACTCGTATAACTCATCAAGTAACCTCAACCATCTATCATCAAACCAGCCAATCCACGATTGAATATCCCTACCACATAAAACCAAACAATCTAACTCATTCCTCTACTTGCCTTCCTCAACTCTATGAGGATGATTAAGAACTAGATTCAACCAAAATGGATAGAACAAACAAGCAATATAAGGCCCTCCATTCCCTATTTTCAACCTTTAAGGTTGCCTCTTCTTTTCCATCTTTTAAGACCCTTATTTTAATATTGTTTGCAATGAATTGCAACATATCCATATCACCTTATCTATCTAAAGGCCCCAAATTGGCTTGGATGATCTGAAGTTTAGTAGCTTATATTTGCTGCACATTTTTAGTCACTGGTGGAATGGTTGTCTTAGCAACACCGTGCCCCTCTTCATTCTTTTTTAACCTGGTTTTCTCTTCACCTTTATTTTATCCTTCTCAATAATAACAGAAACAACATCCAAGTCAAGGATCTTGATAGTCAATACCCATCTTTTCCTCACCAAAGGTATCCTAACTCACTCAATGCACTCTCAATCAGATTCTCATAAGGTTCAACTATGGCTGAACTTTCTTCCATAGGTTGAATTGGTTATGGCTGAATAGATGGAATAAATGGAGTATGGGAGGGTGATTCTAATCATGAGGTGGTAATGCAGAGGGTAAAGATTTATCGTTTGATTGGGTAGAAATGGACTAAGGAACAAAGGAACTGGAAGGATTAAGAGGGGGAATGAATGTCGGAACATGAGAAACTAGAGCATGAGCAAGATTAAGGTGTACCTATGGAAGAGGTCTCACACTTTTCTTTCTACACAATTTTATCTTATCGATCTTGACAACATTTGCACTTGTTCTTACTAGGCCCTACAAGCTTGTGCATGCCCTCTTTCTAAGAGTACTGTGTTTGATTAGAGGGTTTTGACACATTTTCTTTTGTTGTCATTGTAGTTTTGTCTACTAACCTTCTTTCTAGAAAGCTCTTTGTCTTATACATAACTACTTTTCTCTTGGGAGTGAGCCACATGAAACCCATATTACCCTATCCAAGAAAATTGGTGGGAGCTAATTAAGTATAATATTCACCCTTGGCCCACTTCTAACTACTCATGTTAAAATTTTAAATTTCACAATTAATTAAACTTTAGCTACCTATGTCTCTCACTTAGCTTATATTTATCTCCTCAACACTCATAGGAATGTCTTAAAAAAACACTTCTCGTTACATCAAAATTTCCATGAAATAGTAATTAGTTTAATTCTTAGCAATTGGCTTTAACCATTTCACTAATGATGAATCTAGTGAAGAGACCTAAAACTTGAAACATTGGAACCTAATCACCAATAGCCATGTATCCATCCCCACTGAAAATGTTTAGAGGACGCAAGAAGGGGTTTCTCACTATGTTGAAAAATTCCCCAAAATGACAAAAAATGCTAAGGGATGCCTAGACATCAATGAACTACCCTAAAAACCACTAGTTGTCACTTGTAGCCCAACCTTTGAAAAAAGAAAATAAAAAAGAAAAAACACAAAAAGGAGGACGTAAAAAGGGTGGTGGGGACCACAAGGGACCCCCCACCCCTTTACGACAAATGTACTAACACCCAAAAAAAACTTTCAAAAATAATGGCTTCTCTTTATAAACCTTGGGGTCCAACATGTAGGCAACCTAGAGGGAAGGTTAGATAGGAATGCGTTAGCCCAAACCAACCCTATTGGATGGTGGAGATGACATGGCAAGGATGCACCAAAGTTGAGGACGTTTGACATTCACCACCTTACATATATTGTCAATTCCTCTACTAAGGAATTGGTCCATATACAACTTCATTCAATCAATCAAAAGGAATAGGCTTACCTATGAATGAGTAGGGAAGTTGGTGGTTGTGCATAGTACCTTGCAATTTCAAGATCAACAAACTCCTAAGTATCAACAAACTCCTACTACACAATGGGATGTTGATCTCAAAGGTGCAACACAAATTGATGAGAAGGCATAAAAGGGATTGGTTAAGGTTTGATTGGATGAGGCAATCCGTGGCTTGAATTCAAACAATGCTTTTGATTTAGCCTTAGGCGATGATGAGGCAAAGCCATAGCAGAAACAGATCTAATTGTCTACATTTTGTCATTTTGTATTGTAGCCTTTCAGCCTTTTCATTTCGTTGTATTTGCACATTGATAATGAAAATTCAAGTGATCAGGCTTGAAATGTTGTTAATTTGTGACTGAGGAAATGACTTGCGTCAAGTCTGCACCTATAAATTTAACCCAAGGTGATAAAAAATGGATCTAGGGATCAAGACCAAATCTGCAGGATGTAGTGATAAAAGGGAATTAACATGTGTTAATTTAATTCAAATTCAAAAGTAAATCTTGCCAACTCCCTCTTATTAGTCATTGTAAGCCGACTTAGTTCACATTTGTGTTAATTTATGTGTTTGGTTTTTGTATTTAAGGATATTCATTTATTTTAGAACCATCTAGAGAAACTATTGAGCACATCTAGAATTCCATTTGGAAAAGGGTTAAAAAGCAATTTATCAGCATTATCAGAGAACTATGTCAGCACACAGCATCTTAGGTTTATTGCACATTTGCTTGTTGTCTTCAATCTTTTGCTGTCACAACCCCGAATTTTATCAGACATAATTATTATTAATATTTTGGACATATGGTGACATAACTAGAACAGTAATTAATCTATATTGACGGTTGACTTTATATTTATATTAAATTTGGATTATAGATCAATTACTTATGATGTTTATTTAGAAATATATGATAAATTTGACGATGAATATTGATTTGTGTATACAGATATGCTGATGTAAAATTGAGTTGATGGCGGGTGTGAAGACGAGAACATGGTTGAGGTAGAGGTTGGCTAGCCTTCTGGCAGTGGTCAGCATGGTGGAATCTATTCATACACTCACATAGTTCATTATGAATGCAAGCTTGATTTGAATGATTAACTATTATTGAAATGCGAATCTATTTTCCTTTAGTAGTTTGATTTCAATTATGCATGCTTGATTAAAAAATGAATGCTAACCAAACAATGTTTTGAGAATTTTATTTTATTTTTGCTTGGTTAGATGGAGATATTTACATGATTAAATTGATGATTTAATTGAAAAATATAATTTAAAATAGACAGCTAGAAATCTTTAAATATTTTACAAATTTGAGATCAAGAAATAACAATGGGTTGTATCTTGTTAGAATTATTAAACTTAATTAAATTAGCTTAAATTTTATAAGTTTAATTTAGATAGAAACAGAAATTAAATGTATATGTATTGTTTTAAAAAAACAAATTATTATTTGACTAATTACTAATATTAAATAATATTAGTAAACAAATAAAAAATAGAAAATATATATTGCCCTCTTCATGCATTTCCTATGTTAGATTCTTTTCATGTTTAAGTCATACATGAGAGTTAGGAGTCATGTCATTCTTGTTTCAAAGAGTTTTTCACACAATTCTTGTTTGGGAAAACAAAACACTATTCGTATGATGAGAAGTGTCACACCATTCTTGTTTTGGGGAGCTGAAGTTTTTTTTTCTATTTATGCAAAGAAATTTTATAGGAAGAGAGCTACAAATTACAACAGTATTTTCTTTTCTTTTGCATACGGGAATGGGAATGAAAATTATGCCATTTCTTGTTTTGGGGTCTTTCTTTATTACAAAAAACAAATGTTGGCAATTGGGGAATCTCAATAGAGAATTTTCATCTTAAAAGACTTGAACAGTGAAGGGAGGACTCCTGACTCCTCTGTTCTGGAAAATAATAATACCATTCTGTGAAAATTTTGGGAAATACAGAGAAATTTCTCTGAGTTGAAAAGTTTTGGTGAAGGAAATTGGAAAATAACATTTCCAGGCACATCTCTAACGGTGAAGATTCCAATCCAGAGTTTCAAACACTAGTTCAGGGAGTGGTCAACAACCTTCTTGTTTTTTCAGGGGTCTCTATTATTCGGTTAAGTCTCCTTGATTCTTGCCCAATTTCATTGGCCTTGTGATTGTGTTCCGGTACATCTAAAAAAAAATTATTTTTTTAAGTGAAATCACCTGTCACGTATTAGAAAGAGATAGGGACTGTTTTCCGTGACCATTATAAGTCGATCCAAACTCATCCAGGCATCTTTGAAATTCTTTTATTCTTTCACTGATCTCCTTACCATTTGCACCTCATCGCATCTGCTTCTGGGCAAACGATGTTGGATTCAATTTTATACCAGCCATTTGCTTTGTTTGAAAGCCTTTTTACATTTTGTTTTGTGAATATTCTTAGATATTTCTCAAAAGCAATTCTGACAATAACATTTAATAAAAAAAATCATCTTTCATTATGCTTTGATGAATTAGTATGTTAGATGCATCATGCTACACCAGATTCCATCCTGCCTACCAGTTCTAGATTGCTAGTTACCTCGTGCAGGGTTGGGTATTCTTCTGGTTGAGAAGAATTCCAAGGAAGCTTATGCTTCGTGGTTGGGCAGAAACAGCACCTGAATCGTGTTCTCAACTCATAGGTTGCAGGTGAAGGAGAGTTTGTGGCAACCAGAGACCTTACAACCTTTTATATCATTTTTTTTTAATGTCACGAGATGGGCAAAATGTCTAGGTCACAAGAAAATAGTTGAGTGTTTAAACTTTTGTGAAACCTTTTATTGTAATATCCTTATGGAAGGTTGAGCTATGTAAATATAAGGAGATGAAATTATCCTTTATGTTTTATTAATGACTCATTGGAGCAAATTATGGAAATTATGAATTGAAAATTTCTAATCTTACATTTGGTTATGGAATTTATTTTATGGATTTGTACACATCTTTACATTTGCTCAAAGCCATGAAGCCAATACATTAAGGATCTAACCAAGGAAAACTTGACCCTTGCAACTGAACGGATTCCCCAAATGTGTTCCTAAACACCACCTGTTCTTATGCACATTCAAACAGCAAAAATTGAAGCAAAGCAAATTCCAACATTCAACGGTCTGTTGTTTCACATATGCAAGTTGAAGAGCACACAGTTATACTGAGAGGGGGGGGGAATCAGTATAACAACAAATTTTACCAATTTAAACTTTGTCAACTTCAATCACAAGTATATAACTTATCTCATTAACATATTCATCGCATACCAACATTCATATGTGATCTAACTAATATGAACATAAATAGAACACAAGATATATATGTGGAAACCGTTACGGGAGAAAACCACCGTAAAATCAATGCTTTTATACAATTCTTCTTTTACAATGTTTGTAGGCACCAACCCTACGTTTGTGAGCACCAACCCACTAGAAGCACCAACTCCCAAATCTAATATTGTGAGCACCAACCCCCACTTTAGAATTCGTGAGCACCAACCCACTGCACATAAATCTGATTTTCCACCTTGACAATGTTGCTATAACAACAGATGATGGATCCACTATTTAGCATAACTCTCTTCCACAAAACTGCTATATTATCTTCCACAAATCTGTTATGATCTCTTCATAAATCTGTCATAATTTCTTCTTCAGAAATCTTCTATGAACTCCTCCACCAATCTGCTATATAAGTTACTTATTGATTTACCACAATATCTTCTATGAAGTCTTCACATTAGCTTCAAATCTGCCAATAGTTTGTTCACAATTTAGTCACAAGAATTACACAAATCATTCAATATATGTTCTATCATCTTCTTCTATATATTCATCATTTGTGAGTTAATTTATCTTGTATACTATCCTCTTTCAAATCTGCATATTTATATCCATATATCTTCTTATGTATATGATTAATCTTCACACACACCCTACATGCAGCACACTACTCACATTCTTCTCCACACTTCACACGTACCACATCACTATGTTGATAGATCTCTTTTATATATTCATTACTACACACTACTATTCTCTATATATTTCTTCAAAACAATTTTAATCCATTTTATATCTCTCACCAAACCTTTCATAGGAAGGTTGTAACTTTCCAATATACCCATCGGTTGTGACTCTTAATAAAACAATAATCATATCGTTTGAATTGTTGAAAATGTAGCTAGGTCGTATCCCTTGATTGGGCCGACCTGGCTTGGTAAATTTTAATGTGGCCTTCGGCCTTAAAATTTATTGTTTAACTGGGCCTATTTGGGCACACCTAACTTGTAAATTCAATAGGTCAGGACCTATTAATATGTTAACTTGTAAAGTGTTATTGGTCAGGTCCTAACCGATGTAACTTGTGATATTGGTCTGACCTTATAATGGCGAATGTAACTTGTGAATTTGTAATTTGGTGCCAAAGCCGACCTAGGCATAAGGGTTAAGGGCATGTATATAAAGGAAGTGACTTGAGGTCACAAGATATATAACTCAAGCGAATATCATCTGCCGTAATGTGATCTGCTCTGCTCCAAAGATCAGCGAACTACATTCTGAAGTCAGTGAACTCAGTCACAAAGTCAGTGATCTGTTCATAGGTGCCAGCGAATCCCATCTAGAGATCACATTCAGTGAGTTATCTCCCTAGCTGCAATCAGCGAGTTTGTTCTGCACATTATCAGCGATCTAGGACAGCAAATTAACTTGGATAATCATCCAAGTATAGCGAATTCTTGTTGAGAAGTGGAGGACATTATGCCAGGTTGACAAATCATCTTCAAGGGCTGGCGAACCCTTGCTAAGACAGTGAATTGATAAAACCTTCGGTATACCGTGGCACCTACAACAAGATAAGTTGTTCTTGTTGTCCAAGTTGTATATCTGTCATTGAGATTGGTTCAATATAACCTAAAATATTAGTTGCTGGATTTTTCACCTCCAAGAGGGAGGTTTTCCCAGGGTATCATCATGTTATGTGCTTACTTTACTTTGCATTCTTATTTTCTGTTAATTACTGCTAATCTGATCACAAAAAACTAACATGAATTACTTAATAGATCTCCCTATGCTTTATTGAACTTGTTCCCTTAAAGCACGATCATTAGTTAATAGATCTTCTTATTTGTTTGAACATTGACTATGCATCTAGAAAGTTATGCCTCCTTCCTTGCAATAGTTCGCTGCCTTTTCTTTGATAATTTATATCCTTTTGAGACTAATCTACAGCGCTATCTGTAGTGTAATCAGTACTTCTTGTAATGTAATTACTTGCTATTCGCTGCAATAGATTAATTCTCATTCTTTAAACAATGCATATTAATAAATGTCTGATCGCTGCTATATAATCTGGATAAAAAGGCCTGTCATATATCAAAAGTTTATACTTTGATAGCTGGTCAAGGACTCCCGTATCACTGCTTGAAGTCGCTGCTTTAATTAATCTTTAAGTCACTGTTTTTTAATTGTTGATCAAACATGATTCACGTCTTAATCACCTGTAGTCACTGTCTTCTATAATTTTTGCCCATATTCAACTTTCAAATTCGACCATCTTCACTAATCTGAAAATAGATACTCCTCATGAAGTCGCTGCTCTATAAGTCGGCTACCATGTCTACATGCTTAATTGGCTATTCCTTTCCACTGTCCAAACATTACCACATAGATACTTTCACTTAGTTATTTGTTTCCTTATGCTATCCACGGCTACACTAGAAGAGCATTCAATTTATTAATGAACTCTCTCCAGTGCTCAACCTTTAATTATCTCCACACTATATCATTGTCTCCATGAAGTCGCACAAATGGAAGTCGCCACTATTTGACCTTGCTGTTGTATATTTATAAATCTTCAAACATTGCAATCTTCATTTTAATTTTGTTTGTTATGTGAGTTGCTGTATATAAACCCGTGCTTACATATACTTTCAAAACTGTCTTATATTATTCTTCAATGCTATTTCCAGATGTCATTATGATCTGCACAGGAATAATGTCTGAATATATATCTGTTTTGATCACTGCATACAATTTGTTTGCTGTCATTCAATTCTTTGTAGCCATTGTCTTTTCTTAATCATTGCTCATATTTGAAATAATCGCTGCATCATTATGAATTGATTGCAATGCATATCTCATACAGTCGCTGCCATAACCATTCAAATAAATCATTCATTTATATAAAACGCTGCATCATCGTTGTTTTCTTCCACACTTGCTTATATTAAGTAAGGTAATCATAGCTATTTACTTTTTTTGTCTTGTATGCATCTTCGGTTAATATGAAGCCTTTGTCTTTAATAAATTTGCTGCCTTATAATGTAAGTCATAGTCATAGTTTGTTTTCTCACATTTGACATTGATGATAGTCTTGTACCTAACATTATCTTCTTACCTTTTACATCAATAGCACAACTTTACCCCTTTCACATCAATGACAATAATTCCAACAATTACAATTTAGTTCTGCACACAGGTTCAGATCCGCACTTGCAGCAATCATGTCAGCACTCGCATACATGATCTGGAGCAAAATCCTAGAATATAGCCAGAATCAACTTCTGACATCTGTCACAGCAATTCTTCATTATCAAATTTTGAACTAAATATTGCACTTAAGTTATTCTAGTATCCATATTTAATTCGATAATTTCAATTATCAGTTCAAGCTCACAAATCCTAGGGCTTTTATCATTGAATAATTATTTGTCTTTGGTAAATTGTTTTGAAAAATACATCAAGCACTTTATTTTCATTACAGTAATACACATAGATGGAAGACTCGTGGGACTCGCCACGGACTCACGAGTCCATTGGCAGGCCAACTCGACTCGCCAAGGACTCGCGAGTCAAGTCCTGGCAAGTCTTAACAAAAGACTCGCGAGTTTTTCACAAGGACTCGCACGAGTCCTAAGTCGGGACTTGCGAGTCCGACTTAAAGACTCACAACGCACAAAAGCACGCCCAACAAAAGAGGTAAGAACACGTCAAAAAATTATCTAACTTTTTTTTTGTCAAGTCAATCTCATTCTCTTCATCAGTCACATTTCAATATGTCTTTTTCCTTTCTTATACTTGAAGTTATATTTCATGTATATACTTGCAGGATATTTGAGAGTGGTTTCAGATCTCGAGGAGTTAAAATGCAAATTCTAGGTTTTGATCTTTTAAATTTTCAGACTTAGTCAAATTTCAGTAATTAGTAGGCTCTTGTTAGCATTCTCTCGCTCTCTCTATCTCACTCACTTTATCTACCCCGAATTTTAGACCTATCTATCTCCCTATCACTCTTCCTCTATCCCATCTCTCTACCACTCTCTATCTCACTCTCTACTCTCTCCCCCAAGATCTAGACCTATCTCTTTACCCCTCTCTCTCTCACCCTCAAACCCTAGCAAGTGGTGCTACCCTCAAAGTAATTTTTAATACAAAAGTATTTGGTAAATAACTAATTAAATTAAAAGAATGATCAACAAACCATTTATAGGAAACAAGGCACGATGTTTCTATTAAGAAACGATCGTCAGAATTAGAAAGAATCTAATATGTACAAAATATACAATATTGACCATTAAACAAAATAGAAAGAAATATTACGAAGATATTATGCCAGCACCCTCCCTTAATGGTCAATCTGTCTACTACACCAAGTAGCCCCCTGAACGCAACAAACTTATCCGGATGTAGAGACTTGGTGAGGATATCTGCAATCTAGTCCTCAATAGGAACATACTGCAAATCCACAGATCCATCTTCAACCAGCTTACGGATGAAGTGACAATGAAGCTCAACATGCTTGGTCCGCTCATGGAAGACTGGATTTTTGGCAAGTTTCAGCACCCCTTGATTGTCACAGAAGAGGGGTGTACGACCGGCTTGAGACAGTTGGATGTAGGAGCTGTCATGAAGCAAGATATGGAACTCACTGCATAGTTCAGATCAGGTCTAGTGGAGGTGAGATAGATTAAACTGCCCACTAGTTGCCTGAAATTGGATTCATTCTCAACTGAAGAACCGGATTTGGCCGACAACTTCAAGCCTTTCTCCATAGGTGTAGATGCAGGTTTGCAATCCTGCATGCAGAACTTGTCTAACAGAGCCCTGGCATATATGGACTGAGAAATGAAGATGACATTAGATTGCTGCCAAACCTCAACACCTAGGCAGTAGGGCAGAAGCCCAATGCCGGTCATGTCAAAAGATTGGCATAAACTTTGCTTGATTCCCTGAATCAAAGATGTCGAACTGCCAGTGATGATCTAATCGTCAACATAAATAACCAGAATGATGATATCATTGCCAGTAGTCTTGCCATACAAATTTGAGTCAGAAGGACTCCTCTGGAAACCCTGATCTATGAGGTACTTATCAATTTTCATGTACTATGCCCGAGGAGCCTGTTAGAGGCCATAGAGTGCTTTCACCAGTTTGAGTACCTGGTGTTCTTTTCCAGCAACCTTGAGTCCAGGAGGTTGCGTCATGTAGACCTCTTCCTGTAACTCACCATTCAGGAAGGCACTCTTGACGTCCATTTGATGGACCTTCCAACGACACTGAGCTGCCATGGCTAGGACTAACCTGATGGTGCTCATCTTTGCAATCAAAGCAAAGGTCTCCTCGTAATCAATGCCTTCACACTGAGAGAAGCCTTTGGCAACAAGACGAGCCTTGTACTTATCTAAAGTACCATCAGCCTTGTATTTTACCTTATAGACCCATTTGCATCCAATGGGTTTCTTCCCTGGAGGATGATCGGACAAAACCCAAGTGTTATTTTTCAGCAAGCTTTGGTGCTCAGTTGCCATAGCTTGTTCCCACTCAAGTATCCCTTTCGCCTCTGTGTATGTTTGTGGTTCATACACACTGTGAATGTTGGCCATGAGAGCAAAATTGACATAATCAAGTTGCTTGCTCTTCTTCTGAGCAGTTCTACCTTCAATGAGCTCATCATCATGAAGATCAACAAGTGTCTTAGCCCACCATTTAGGCCAGAGAGTAGAAGTGCCAACATCAGATGCAGGAGGTGGAACAGGATCTGATTCATCTAACAGAAGATCAGATGAATCCTGAGGAAAGTTAGGTGGTGCAGCTGCGTGTCTAGGTGCTCCTGCAGGAGAAGGAACTAGTGTAGGTGCAGGTGCTAGAGCCCTCCCATCCGGTGGACCTAATGGAAGACAGACACCCAAGTCTGAAGCCTTCAAAGGCTGATCCTCAGAATCCACAACTGGAGGAGCTGAAATGGCCCTCGTTCCTCATCAAAAACCACATCACGACTAATGATGATACGATCTGTCTCAATGTCAACCAGTCGGTAGGCTTTGTGATAATCATTGTAGTTGGTTAGCATGAGTTTCTAGCTCTTGGCATCCAACTTGGTGCGCTTAGCATCAAGGATCCAAACAAAGGCAGTGGAACCAAAAACTTTTAGGTGACTGATTCTGGGCTTGCGGCCTGACCAGGCCTCTTCCAAAGTCCTCTTCTTTACAGCCACTGTAGGAGACCGATTCAGAAGATAGATTGCAATATTAACTGCTTCAGCCCAAAATTTCTTCTGAACACTCTTATGTTCAAGTATACACCGGGCCATTTTGGTAATCGTGCGGTTTCTCAGCTCAACAACACCGTTTTGCTGAGGGGTGTAGGGTGTAGTGATTTGGCACTTGATGCCATGTTGTTCATAGAAATAGGAGAAAGTAGAAGAACAGAATTCTCCCCCATTATCAAACCGAAGAGTAATAATATGATTACCAAACTCTTTTTCTACTAATGCTTTGAACTTTTGAAACACAGCAAACACTTTTGATTTCTGATAAAGAAAATACACCCACATTTTTCTACTAAAATCATCAACAAAAAGTAGAAAATAACTGGACCTAGTAACAAAAGGAGTAGCCATAGGTCCACAAATATCAGCATGGACCAGTTGAAGTACCTTAGAAGCTCTCCAGGAGTCGCCATCTGAAAAGGGAGTCTGATGTTGTTTCCCAACCTGACATGCTCCGCAAACTCCGAGGTTTTGGGTCTAGATCTCTGGCAATCTGATGACAAGATCTTCCCGAACAGGCTGAGAAAGATAGTGCACATTAAAGTGCCCATACCGTTGATGCTAGAGTGTACTAACAAAGGAGCGCTTGGCTGCCATGGCAAGCTCCTAAGAATCACCTGAGTCAACTAGTCTGAAAAGACCATGATCCTCAAGACCCACAGCAACAGTTATCTAAGTCTCCCGATCAATGGTACTGCACTGATGTGAACTGAAGGTCACGTCGAGCCGAGGAGAATGTCTCAGAATTTGGCTGACTGAGAGAAGGTTGAGTTCCATTCTTGGAACATAGTACACATCAAGGAAAATTAATTTCCTCCCGCCAGACTGAATCTGTACATTGCCCTTTCCGACAATGGTATACTCTTCCCCTCCTCCAAAGATAACTGAATCTGAGTATGGCTAAAAAACAGTGAACCAATCCCGGTGATGAGTGAAGTGGCATGAGGCACCTGAATCTATATACCAGGCAGAGGATTTGACATGGTCTACAGATCTTTTAGCCATGAAGGCATAAAAGGCAAACTCACTTTGCTCAGTGTGCTCCGCTACATTTGCTTTCGACTACGAACCACTTTGCTTAGCCTGTGCAGCCAAGCGTTTACGGCACTCAAGCTTCATGTGACCAAACTTATGGCAGTAATTGCACTAAACATTTTTCTTCTTCGAGCCTTCTAATGACGGAGCAGAGGATTTTTGCTGAGAAGATTGTGATTTGCCTTTATCCTTCTGAAAGGATTTGGCAACAAATGCTTGTTCTGTAGATGATGAGCTTGTACTACTGTCGAAATGTTGCTTCCACCGATCTTGCTGCAGAAGTTTAGTGCAAAGATCAACGAACTTTAGATCAACACCGGTAGAAGTGATGTTGAGTGTTTCGACAAAATGTTCGTAGGACTTTGGTAAGCTCTTCAGAGTGATCACAACCATGTCCTCCTCCGTTTGCTGACCGATGGCCTCTAACTGGTCACGAATATCCCTGATCTAATTTAGATGTGTCTGAAGAGATGTGCGCTCATCCATGACAATAGAGAAGAGCATATTTTTCAGAAAGAAGGCTCTACTCTTATCAGACGTCTCATGCAACGTCTTGAGATGCTCCCATATCTCGACAGCTGTTTTGTCGGAAGGTATCTGAGGAAGTTGATCGTTGGTCATTGAGAGCTTGATGAGCATTATTGCTTCACGATTTTGTTCATCAAACTTTGTCTGTTCAGGACCGGCTACAGTGGGACGGGTGGCCTTTCCAAGAACCAACTAATCAATAACGCGATACTCAAAAATTGTGAGCATCCGTTGTTTCCAGGTATTATAATTTCTGCCATTGAATTGTTGACTTCCCTTGAGCAGAATATTTGTCAAAGATGCCATCGCTGAAAACTGAGGTCAAAGTTGGTTGACCGAATGATGGCACGAATATCGAGGTAGAAGATGCGTGAAATCGTGTAAACGTGACGCATGCAAGAAAATGGAGGCAAAAGATTGGCACTGATTTTGAGGTGAATTGAAGAAATTTTCCAGCACAAATCCCAAATTACAGATTTCTGTGCACCCAAAAAATTCGACAGTGACCTAGATGAATTTTCAAAAAACCCAGAAAAACCCAGGTAACAGATTTTTGAGTATTATTGTCTGAAAAAACCCTGGTCACAGAACAAGTAGAGAGGGTTCATAAAAAACCCTAGGCAACTTGAACAGTGATGCAAAAAAACCCTAACAGAAAATGACGTCGCCACAAACCCAGATCGCAGAAAAAGAAGACAAAAAACACGTGCAGAAAGTTGGCGTCGCGCACACAAGCGCGAAAAAAATCGCGCAAAAACTCAAAGAGTAAACGCTCACAAAAAACCCTCGATTTTGCAAACAAATCGCACGATTTACAAAACCGTCGCTATCGGAATTCGCATCGCCGTTTTTCCGTCGCCAAAAATAGACGTGAAATCGTGTGAACGGATCTCGCTAAAGAGAAACACAGGTTGCGAACAGAAAGAAAGGGTCGTTGCGAAAAATGATTTTTGCAGAACACAAACAGAGAAATCACGAAAAAACCCTACCAAAAAACAGATCCACCACGAAAAACACAAGCGTCGCCACCAACAGAAACCGCTAGAAAACGAAAAGAAAAACTTAAGATCAAGGCCACAAATAGTCACACGAAATTGCACAAACTCAGAAAAACAAACACGAAAAATCTAAGTTCGAAAAATAACCACAAAAACACAGACGAAATTCTGACCAAAAATCCTTAGGCGGGTTTTGGAAGAATAACCTGAAATAATTTTGAAATGTTGTTGTTTCATACAGGTCATATGAACTTGAAGGGAAAACTATAGATACTGTTGGTGCTGGTCGAATTGGCAAAGGATTACTCAAAAGATTGAAGGTATTATTGACAAGTATCTATTGCATTATGAACACTTTCTAATATATTCCACTTATACATGCAATATTTATTTCTGGAAGTGAATGATGGTCCTTTAAAATTGACCCTTGTTGTGGATTTTCCTCCACAGCCCTTCAACTGTAAGCTTCTCTACCATGACCGTCTTTCAATTGGAAAGAGTTGGAAAAGGAAATAGAAGAAATTCAGGAGAAAAATTATGATGATGTGCAACTGTAACCCCAACATTGTGACAAATCTCTTTTTTTTTTCACAAATAGCAAGGTAATCATTGCATATATTTGCAATATAAATTTGAAGTAAAAAAGTGACATTGGAAATAAGAGCAAGATTGATTTACATAATTTAAATTGTATTAATAGTTCCTTGTCCGCTGGGCGGGAGATTGCAGTGAAATGAGGACAGTAATAGGCATGATCGTAAACTGTCTTTATGTTTTTGCCTTTCAAAACGGCTTTATCCAGAAGAGTGTCAGGATTGTTTGGAGATGTTACAAACTCAATGAATGTCGTTTTTGTTCGTTCTGTAAAGGCAAAAGCTCTCACATCTCCCTTCCACAAATTCCACTTAACATTTCCGGCAACCATCAAGAACGGAGAGAGAAAAATTTCTGAGGAAATCCATTGCACTTATCTGGCATGAGACAAAATTCCGGTGTGGGGTGCCCCCACAATGGATAGCCTATTGGCTAATTATGAAAAATGAGACATACATCACAACCCAATCAAAAGAAGTTGAAGAAATCTACAATTCATTTATATTATTC
The DNA here is from genome assembly GCF_030272615.1 of Cryptomeria japonica. Taxonomy (NCBI): domain Eukaryota; kingdom Viridiplantae; phylum Streptophyta; class Pinopsida; order Cupressales; family Cupressaceae; genus Cryptomeria; species Cryptomeria japonica. The sequence goes on from NC_081412.1 coordinate 328,029,308, forward strand.
TGTGTCATCAATACACATTGGCAGCAGTCCTCAAGCAAGATTTGATGCTATAGCAAGATGAATCTCTTGGACAGCTTCTCTCTATATCTTTATGTTGTGTCCATCATTAAAAAAAAAAGTATGGTCAATGGTATAGAACTGACGACTAACAGAGGGAACAAGTGCTAACCAATTTTCACTGACAACTAAGTACAGATAGCATATTTGTCCATATATTACAAACATTTTTCACATTACTTAGTGACTCACTTAGTAGAAGCATTTAGAACCATATACAAGATTTTTATGCATGACAATTTATTTAGTCAAGCCAAAGACATCCACATAGGATATCACACAAAGGGGCTTAAGTGAATTTCGCTAATGTGTAAGCATGTTAATGTGTTAATATATAAAAGATCTTAATAACATTAATGGGACCAGGTAGTCTATGGGATCAAGCGCAGCAGCCTTGAGATTTTTTCAAATTATTTTTAAAGTTGAATCTTCTACCATAGACTTTGATCAAAAGTTTGTCATTTTATCTAGCCTTGTTTATTCAAATAAGACAGTGTTGATGTGTTTTTATGCAAAATCAAACACAGAATAAAATACCAAGGTATCTTATCCTCTCTTGAACAAAGTCTCTCAAAAGCTATGCTTCACGATCAAATGAGACAGTGTTGATGGGACCAGGTAGTCTATGGGATCAAGCGCAGCAGCCTTGAGATTTTTTCAAATTATTTTTAAAGTTGAATCTTCTACCATAGACTTTGATCAAAAGTTTGTCATTTTATCTAGCCTTGATTATTCAAATAAGACAGTGTTGATGTGTTTTTATGCAAAATCAAACACAGAATAAAATACCAAGGTATCTTATCCTCTCTTGAACAAAGTCTCTCAAAAGCTATGCTTCACGATCAAATGAGACAACTCCAAGGTTATGAAATGTCAGGTCTTGACTTGTGGATAAGCTCAATGGTTTGATGTGATAATGTTGGAATCACAAGGGGACTTACATTGTACATCAATGCTTGAATACTTGGACATTGCTGGAATTCAGGACTAACTCATCTAACAAAGAAAGATCAAAAGGAAAGGGTTTGGAGAGTCTAATCTAATCCTAGGAATGTAGGGTGTAGTGAATGACTTGGTGAGACTCTACTAGACTTTGTTTTGACATCAATGAACAACTCCACAAAGCTAGTGCAATCTTCTAAGGTAAAGTTATAGATGTTCAAATTACTACCATCAACATCAATACCATCAAGGCAATGCATACCAATGGACGAGCAATAATTGAAATTAAGTTTGATTCATATTCCAGTTGACCACACAAGGCAAGCTTACAATCAGCAAGAAGCTAGTGGTATGGATTAAACGAGTTTCACCACTAATCATCCACAAAATCTTCCATTCATCTAATCAACATAAAAACAAATGAGAATCGGAAACCATGCAACTTGTTGAAACAGCACATTTCACCATATCTTCAATGAAAAGAGTATATTCATTCACAAGTCTTAGCAACAATTTCTTCTTCTCCTAATCTACTCCTACTCTAACTTCTAATTCCTAATTGCCTTAGCAACTACTCTTCTATTGCTAACTATTCTATTAACCCCTTTTACAAATGAGAGCATTGAGCCTTATATACATAGCTCTTTACAATGAATGGCTTAGATTGACTCAAGATCAATGGCCAAGATCGAAAGATAAAAACCTTAATTAGGGTTTGTTACAACCACCATTACATTGACCAATGAGAGAAGAGGATAAGTAAAATAATATTTGATGTAGTGTCATGTGTCACTTATTCCCTCCTTGAATGAATGTTGACTTGGTACCCTTTGATTGAACGAATGGTGACTAGGATGCCACCTCAGCTTGCCTTGTAGACTTATCAATTTGCCTTGACCATTCTTCATGATGCTTGGAATTCCTTGTGATACCTTGCATTTCATCCTTATGTTAAGAAATTCCCCTTGAACTATTTGTTCTTTAACTTTGAGATTCCTTGATGTAGCTCCTGATTTCTTGATGTGAAATCCTTATATCTTGAACTTGCTTTCCTTCAATTGTTCACCATCAAGGTGAAGTCTTCTTCATGTTTGATCTAGTCCACATCCTTGCCTTTGAAATATTTGTCTTGAAATCCTCTTCCAATCCTCGAAATATATCTTTGTCAAGTCTCCTCCCTACCTTGGGCAATCCTCTTTCATATCAAGCCTCGATTGTCTTTCGTCCCTTCCTTGTAGCAGACTTGCAAAGCAAACAAACATTGAATCAAACACCTATGGATAAAAAAAACATCTGCATTATCTTTGTCCATTCCTTCACTCGGTGGAAATTTGATGCCTATAGGTACTACTTTATCATTCATCCTCATTTGTATTGATTTGTCTCTCCCTTTGTAATTTTGTCCTCAAGTGGGAATCCGACCCCCATCAGGACTCATTGTCATTGAAAATTTTGTGTTGATCAACATTTGATGGAGTGGAAATTAGGACACTTCAATGTTCCTCATTTTGTCCTCACAAATAATTTTCCAGAATTAATTAAAGTTTTGATTTCAAATAGTTTTCAGACTTGTAAGCTACTGAAAATCAGAAATTCAACATTAGGTAGCACAAATTCTGGAAAATACAAGAGATCTGATCAAATTCTGGAAAATTTGTCCTCAGAAAACCTAATTTTCAGACTTAGGATAAGTCTGATTTCAATAAATAAGTCTGAAGACACCCTTGTAAACTCAGAAAATGGAGTATTTGGCATCCAAAAGTATGTTTCCAGGTCTGAATACACTTGCCACCATTCAGAAAATGACAGATTTTGAATGTCAAAATTTTGTATCAAGTCTGATTTTCTGAGTACAATGTCTCAATACCCCCTCCAAGGTCTTAAAATAGCCTACAAAAAGTCTGAATACACACTGAGAATGATTGAAATCAGTGGATGGAAGTGGTCACAGGCTCACAGCCATGGCATGCACTCACTCTTGAATTACTTTGTCTTCCAAAACTCTAAAATGGCCACGCCTGGACACAACTATGGAACTGGAAATGTTGTCTCAGCCTAAAGACAACTCTGAAAATGATGCTTCAGACCTGCACCAGCAATGGTGTCCAACAAAATACCCTCAAATTTGTCAAAAATAATGTCCAAATAAAGTCACCCTTCACCAATGATGGCTGGGAATGAAGTCTCAAATCTGGTAATGATGTCAAACTCTCCCAGCCATGGCGTCAAACTCAGATTTGATTGAAGTTACCTCTCTACACCAGCAATGGTGCCACAAGATGCATCAAAAAATCGCCCAAATGTGAAGTGCCTAGCCACACACAAAATCGTGGTTTCCCCAATAGTGGTGCCAAGAACATAAATCACCAAAAGATGTGGCACAATCAGCAACACAAAATCGCTGCCATTCCTACTTTAATGGTGGCACCAAACTTGATTGGGCAAAATCGCCCTCTTCAATCTGCAACTCTCCTTCAACAATGGTGTCCAAATGACACTCAAACAAAAATCACCCAGCTGTAGTCTTCAATCTGCCTTCAATCACACATCCAACTGTCACATCAAAGCAATATAATAATAATATAATGCTGGCTGGGCATACTTATTCATGTTTTTGCCTTGATATTTCACCACACAAGCAATGTGGGATAAAAAACTTGCTTTATAATAGCCTGGTGGAAAATCGATTTGCCTTGGGATCACATATTTGTCATTAAATGATTGCTGTTGATCATTAAATAATTGTAACAAGGCAAAATAAATCACACTTGTCATTTAAATCTTTTCATTTGCCTTAAATTTGGGCCACTTGGGAAAAACTGATCCATATTGGGATAAAAATTTGCATTAAATTCCTTCATAACCCATCACATAAAGCATTTGGGGAAAAACGTGGCCCATCAAGACACAAAACATTCATCATTTCACTTAATTTGTCCAAAAAATCTCATTTGGGGAAAAACAACCCCTATCTGGACACCAAAATTGCATTCATTCATTCATTTTGTCCACAAATCTGACTTTTGGGGGAAAACGACCCCCATCGGGATAATAAATTTTCATTTATTTCATCAACCTTGTCCATAAATTGAGTACTGAGGAAATACGCACCTCATCGAGACTCCAAAACTTGTCAAATTTATCATAGTAGCCTCCAGGGAAAATTCGAACTTCATCTACACACAAAAATCACATTAAAACTTCACAAATTCATCCAGGGGAAAAACGCACTTCATTGGGACAAGATAATTTTGTCCTCACTTAACTTTGCAACCTTCATTTTCCATCTCTGAGGACATTCGAACCTCATCTAGACAAATTGTAGCACTTAACTTAGCCATTTTTACCTTTGGTGGAAAAGCGCGATCCATCGGGACAACTACGGTGTAGAATCTTGATGCATCGGGATTTTCCCCAAAAAGTCAGATCATGAGGGGAAAAACGCACCTCATTGGGACTGAGACCACTTTATCATTAAAATCAACCTTTTTCCTCAAAATATGCAGTGGAAAATCATGCTCCATCGGGACAAAGTCCATTTATGCCTTCGAAACTCAGTGGAAAAACGTCCTCCATCAGGACAACTCATTTTTAGGCCTTAATTTCATGGGGAAAAATGTTTTCCATCAGGACTGTGATGATTTTAACACTAAAAATGCCCAAACTTATCAAATTTTATCGTTCTGCATCGGGACTTCCTACATTTTAACCGAATTCGAGTGGGGAAAACAAGAGTCCATCAGGACTTTGTGCATTTATGACTTAATTCACCTCAAAGGAGCGGGAAAACGACTCCTATAGGAGCTCTTAGCACCTATACACAAAAAATCTCACCAATTTGCAACATTTTATCATTTTCGCTCACATTTCAAGGCAAAATTGAAATTCAATACAGCAAAAATAAATCAAAACTCTAAGGCAACTTGACACTTAGGATCATTTTAACAATTTTAACATCTTTTGCATTTTGACATGACACCCTCTCATAAGCAAAGGCTAAAACTAGGAGACTACGTAATACATCTACCCTAAAAAGCGAACAGTGAGGGTCCCCATTTGCAATGGGGCGATGTGTGAAAACGTCACAACAAGCAATTAGGTTGTCCAATTTTAGGTTGTCTTCGTACTTGATATGGATGTCATTATAGGTGGCACACTCCATGATATCATTTGTCTCTACCACCCCCTTGCTGTAGAATAAGCATGTTCTCATTTCCAATTCTATATTAAATATAGTCCACCAACCGATGTCACACCTAAAATGATGTGATCCAGTTTTCAACTAGGCAATTAAAAATACAAGTGGTACCCTAATACCTTAGAAATATTAAAGTTTAGTTCCAAACTATGAAACTTAAGCCTTTATAATAAAAATTAGCCCACAACAGATGATTAACCAAGTACCTTAATCATACCTTAGTGATACAAGTGGTACCTTAAAATCATATAAAATTTGGCCCCAAGCTATGCAGTTTATGCCTTTATAAGCATAATTACTCTGAACATGATTCAATTCAGGTCAACTAGCCTCTAAATACAAAGAACTGTTTTAAAAGATACTATATGACTTTAAAAGGCCGAAATAAACTGTATCTAACCTTAACTACTCACAACAGATGGCTGACCGAGTGCCTTAATGGATGGTGTAGCTACATGCACATTTCATATTATTATGTTACAGTGGATGTCCTAATGTCGGTGATCACAATAAATGTTAGTGATTCAACATTAGATGCTAGCAAGTTAAAATGTTTGTCACATAACTTCTATCTATAAGTACAACTTCTGCAATATAATAGTTGACTCCAAATAATAAACTGAATTTACAAACACTGTGTGTTATTGATGTTCTACAGCCAAAAAATTGAAACAAATGGCAACAAAGCATAAGATTATTGCAACCAGTTATACAACACACTTACAAAAATCATTTAGAAGAGAATTTCAAAGTCTAGTAATATTGGGCTAAGAAAGAGAATCACCTTACCACAACCTTCGTGAGGACATACAAAATGTTTTTCTCCAGTGTGAATAAGAAAGTGTCTCTTGAGCTTAGAACTATCCAGAAATTTCTGCAAGCCCACACTTTCAGATGATAAATCATGCTGAAAATAGAAAAAGAATAACGAATTATTGCATTCAATTTATAAACAATCTGTCTTTCATAGAACAAACTCCCAAAATTCCCTGTCTTGTTTCAAAGTTCGGTTTCATGAATCCAGAAATCACTTATAAAACACATTTCAATTGAAAACTGAACAACAGTTGGCATAGAAATGGTCAGCATGTTAAACAATATTCCTAGATAGTGTCAAAACCAAAAGTGAAAGATGCCAGTAAATATTGATTGAAATAAGCCTTACACACAAGTACAAAAGCCATGTTTATTGATACCAGTGGAAGACACTAAGACTCATTCTAATAGAGAAAACACCTCAAGGTGTTGCAACCATAGAAAAATGTCTATGAAAAAGTATACTTACCCTCAAGTTCTATAAGTGTAAGAAGATTAATAACTTGTTATGCTGCTCTCTCTGTTTAATTTTTAATTTTTTTCTTCGTCTGGTCATGTTCAAGTAATGAACACACACCTACTCAAATTATCTATCAAATGCTATAAACAAGTATAAGTGGTTACCTTGCCACATCCTTCATAATGACAAACATGTTGTTTCTCGCCATGCACATGGGAATGTTTCCGTAAGGCTCCTCCCTCTGTGAAAGTCTTTCCACAGCCTTCATAACTGCAAAGGAAAATTCTTGGAGTAACTGGTTCAGGCTCTGGCTCTTTCTCTTGATGTTTCTCCTTTAGTGTCTTCAAGGTATCCTCTAGAAAAGCAAATGCCAATATAAAAATAAAATATATTCAATATTACTTACATAAAATTGAAATTATATGCTATGAGATTTGATTTATGAGAACAAAAAAATGTACATATGCAACATAAGTGCAGAATCAGTCTTTATCAAAGTATCCTAGCAGATACCCATGTCTAATTATTTTTCCAAATTAAAAATGCAGATATGAATTTTCTTTGAAGCTTAATTTAATCTTGAGATGGTTTTGCCCCATTCAGTGCATTTGACCAACTTACACTCAACATCAAGAAAATAGCATAAAGATACATATCCACAATGCATTCAGTCTATCAGAAGCACCTTGAAACTGAGTATAGAAGAATCAATGACCATGCACAAAACTTAAAAAGTTAAGAATCAAATAAAACCCTACAATCAAGAAGACAACTTGATGTATTGATCTAGAGTATAATCAACAGCATCAGCGTATCGAAGCCTCATAACAGACACAAAAGCAGTGGCCAAAGATACAGAGAATGAGAAGGGCAATGAGCAGAAATACCAAAAGATTGGTCCAAAGCAACCCCCTTCACTTGATCAGAGGTACAAAGGAGGCTACCATGCCACTTGTCACAAAGAGAATTCCAAGCTACCCATGAGAGATTACGCAGCACAATCTTCAAGGGAAGAATATGAGCATGTGCATGAAGGGGGAACATATGAAGAGAGATCTGAGAATTAAGAGCAGGCATACACATGATGAGGAGGATGAATGAGGCAATTAATTATAGGAAAAAATACGATGTAACAAATACCACTGGTCCAATTTGGAAGGAGTAGCTTGGGACAGGCCTCATTGGTGTCCAAAGGGACCACTGGAACCATCTATATCACTACCTTCTAGAGTCCTTCATGCAGCTCCATTATTTTGTTTCTGTTGATGTGCAAAATCATCTATATCACTTTCTTCTAAAGTTATTCACACAACTCCATTATTTGTGTTTCTATTGATGTGACACTTTGCACATCAACAGTTAATGGAACTGAGTTCCTTTTCATTTAGAAACCTGTTTAGGTTGCCAACGCATGGGTTGCGAGAGACCCTCCAAGAGATTATTATAAAATATAAGAAAAAAATACAAAATTGTAACAAAATAGCAAAAACACACTGTCGAACTAATAAATTACACAGTAGTTCTTAAATTTATTGAGTGAGAAAAGGACAAAGGGCAAGAAAAAGATTTCAATCAAGCTTATTCAAAACACTGGATTTCTTTATAGTTTATTGTATTCCACGCAACCACCATTAACATAAATAGCATAGCTCAGATATATTAAAGATGATGCAAATTCATATGATACTAAGATCAATCCCATTAAACAGCTAATGCTCAGATAATGGCAAACAATCTCAATATCGCTGTAATGCAATTTTATAGACATGCAAGCCTATCTATTTCAAAAGATAACACAGCATATAATGAATTAATACCCATGAAACCAATCAACACAGAAAAATACATATTTTGACATCTAAGCATCCATCATGAGATCCAAAACACAATCAATCTCCTTGAAAATCTGACCTTTCCTCTATTAATCTAATCATAGATAAAAAAAACTCACCAAGTTACTCACTGATTTGAGAGCCAAAACAGGTCAGTGAGTCACTCACCAAAAGCCTTAGTGGCAAGTTGCAAGCAAGTTTTCAACAAGTTATTCGCCCTAAAACCCACAAAGCTCAGTGATACCATACCAAAGACATGCCTAACGGCACATAATGACAGGCCACAGCAGAAAGTATACAAAACCCCTTATTTCCTTTTTTAAGATCTAGAGCTTACAACATGTATTTTTTTTGTTTTTTCCTTTCTACTAGGGTTTCAATTTTTCAATAGAGAGAAGGCATCAAAAACTAACCGAAGTAGTAGCAAGGCCAAGCGATCCAAATATGAGTTATGTTGCACTACAACTCCACAATAAAGAGGATCAAAAACGGTATATTTCTGGCTTCCATGGTTTGATATTTTTACATATTCAATTTTCTCTCAATAGCTATACATTTTTTTTAAAATGATAACACTTCTCAAGTCTGTAAGCAAAAGCTATGGCTTCCCAAAGATGGATAACGAAAATGAGCACTAACAAGGCAATTTCATAACTTTAAATGGTGATTATGAAACCACTGGACTAATGAAATGGGAAGTTTCATCCCACAATAAGCAAATGGCTAGTGGTGTTCCAAATTCTCTGTTTTTCCCTCTTCCTTGCATCTTTTCAAATTCTATTGTGCTTGAAAATTGATAATAACTATTCTAAATGTGAAATAATGAATCATTTTAAAAGAGATGCAAAGGTGATAAAATATTGAAGAATCCAGTCCTTTAGTGAGCATTTTTGACAAGTAGGTTGTAACAAAACAAAGAGGGAAATATTAGAGTTAGTGACTAATCTTAGGAGCAGAATATTGAATATTCTTGCTTGTTGTGATGAATTATCCTGCAAGATCACATAATATTGTTGCACTGGCCCCAAATATGGGGCTCTTACATTGGCCCACAGATATGGGGCTCTTCTACTATAGATAATGCTAGCCAGCCATCACAATCACAGCCACAATGATTCTTTGTTCCTCATACTACTTGTGATGCATAATGTAATGTCCCTTTTTGGTAGTGCCCTTGTTTTACTATTCTTAGTCAATAAGCAAAGGTTAGAGGGGGAGTACCTTTATCTCCTTAAAAGAGAAAACCTGCTAGCAAGTTAGAAGCCTACAAATTATATAACAACTAACTATGATGACGCATAAAGTAAAGAATGACTGATTATGATGAAACATAAGGCAATTTACAATTACAAGCAACTGTCAATGTAGAGATCAGAATCATAAGTCATAACTAAAGGAATCCCCGATCATAGCAAACTAGGATGGGTAACTTGATAGGGTGACTTAACAACCATTCTCCCTTAACCAAGCCACACTTTATAGGTTGTCTTAACAACCGTTCTCCCCCAAGCAAGCCACACTTGATAGGGTGTCTTAATAACCGTTCTCCCTTAATCAAGCCCCACTTGTGAGGGTGTCTAAACCATTCTCTCTCTATCAAACCATACTTGTGAGGGTGTCTTTATCAACCGTTCTCCCTCGTACTAGAGAGGGTGTCTAAACCATTCTCCCTCATATGCTAGAGAGGGTGTCTAAACCGTTCTCCCTCTATTGTAAATCTCTTTCTCAGAATATTCAGAATTATGCCAGAAACCAGACTTATACAAACAAATATATATTCAGTATGCATTGGTCACTATTATTAGAGATATACAGAACTTGATATGCAAGTACTCATATAAACTTTGTAAGGGTATATGCACAGAGAGCTCAGAATAAACTAATTATATCAGAACCCAGTTTATTACAGCAAGTATGTGCATAGCATTTCAGAATATTAAAATACGTGAGTATGCAGAATATCCATTATTATCCATCTCAGAGATTCACAAGTACTGTTACGCAGAACCAGTCATGTATCTTTAGAGTGTGTGTGTGTGTGTGTGTGTGTGTATATTGTAAAGATATTGCACAAAGATTCATACCAGAAAGATGTCTCTTCCCCAAGTTTTATTGTATGAATATGATACAGGCTCCCAAGACTTTGATTCTGATTTCTCCAGATCCCGTAACTACTATATCAGTTCTGATCTGATCTGATCGATGGTGTTCTCACTAGATGCTTTGATTCCTTTCCTTTATATCTCTCAATGAGAGGGAGGGGTCACACCTCTTCATCGTGTATGTCCTTTGGCAAGAGCCACACCTCTTCATCGTGTATGTCCTTTGGCAAGAGACACACCCTTTCATCATTAGCACCCTTTGAAAGAGAGCAACTCTTAAGTTTTTCTGCCCTTTGAAAGGGACACAACTTTCCACAATCCGATCTGCACTTTTATTTAAATCAGATCTGCACCTCTGATTCCCCCAAATTATCCCCCTCAAATGAGGTTCTCCTCTCCCTTTTATATCTCATGTTTGAGGGAGTCAAAACTTTTCATTTCATGTCTTTCGACCATTCATTAACTTAATTAAAATTTAATTATATTTAATCATATTCTTTTACATTTTTATTTTAATATTATTATTATTTACCCTTAAATTCTATTCCAAAGTGGGGACATTACACAGAACATTAGCTCCAAGGTACTATGTTTCAGAAAATGACCTCAAATTACCTTCAGTTTTTATTGTTAGTCAGATCCTTTATGACACACTTTTGGACTTGTTATTTGCATCTTGTATTTCTGGACCTTCATTGGAATGCATCAATCTACAGCCACACATTTGCCTATGTTCACGCAAAAACAGAATACTACACTTCATGGAACTGCAATATAGACAAAATCAGATTCTCTTCTACCGTTCTACACAATTGTTTCCCTGATTGTGTCTTGTTTGAGAGCTTGATAAGTTCCAAAAATCAAACCATTCGAACAAATTGTGATCTCTGATATCCAGGCACAATGTTTCAAATCTTTACAGGTGTTTAGAAAAAAATCCTCACTGCCATAAAAAATTTCAGCTCCAATAGAAAAGAGAACAAACCAGATCAGCAATTTTCTATTTTCTGAGACTAAAAAAGAAAAACAGATTTGTTTTCCTTGTGGGCCCCCACCCCTTTTATTTTTTGTTTTTTTGTTTTTCCAGGGTTAAAACCCTGCCTGACCTTCTGAAGACAGCTGATCATCCCTGGGATTGTCTAGGGAGTCAGAAACATCCAGGCCTGTGTTTTGGCTGTTTCCAAAATGTTCCCAATCCAGCTACAGGCCCAAGGCTGACCTTGAGGACGTTTATGTGGCATCCCCATGTCCACAAAACATGACAAGGATGGAAATGCGCAGAAAAGTCTAGGGTAAATGTCCCCATGTACCATTAAGATATTCCTTTTACTTGTAATTTCAGCACTTCAATGTGTTTAAAATAAATGGTGTCATGAGCCTTAGTCAAACTCACTCATAATCAATTGGATGTCCATTTGCCAATGTGCCCTTATAATAAGCTTGGACAAACAATCCCAACTCAAACGACAAATCAAAGGCTAGTGGTTGTGTGCCATCATCGAATGTGTCTATCTAGATATCTATACTGTAAACTCGCAAAGTATAGGGGGTTAGGTGATTACACTTAAGTAGGCCACAATCTACTTCCTTTGAATCTTAGGGGGCCCATGGCACATTTACCTTTCAGCATTGCATATTGCTTTATAAAAATAGAAAACTATCAGCCAGTCTCAGATTTTTGCATTTTAGTTAACTTTAATTTGAATCATTAATCAGATTTCTTGTGAGATCATCCATTCTGCATCTAGGACTCCAATTTGGCTACTTGCCCATTTAAGGTTCTCTATTCCAAACTTCAGTCCTTTCAAGGTGTAGCTAGTCACATTAAAAATAAAAAAACTATAGAGAGATTTACGAATTTGAGAGGCAAAGATTTTGGAACTGTTATACTATCAATTTTCTAATCGTAACTAAACAGAAAAGGGGAAACCAAAAAAATTTCAATCTTACAGTTCCTTCAAGCAAATAAATTGTAAATTGTGAAAAAGAAAAATGCATATACATGCCTAGAGTTTTTATATTCAAATTTGTGGTTTGAAATGACTTACATTATTGCAATCTTTTGCAAAATCCTAGATTTTTCTTTTGAAATGGGATTCATGAAGATACCTTGGTTTCCTATAACGGACTTTATTATTACTAGAAAGTGGCTTTTAATTTATTAATACATATGGAGATTTTACCATTTAACGGTTCCTTGGCTATAAATTTACCTTGAACATGAGACAAAGGCATTGGGTACAAGTCTTGCGAGAAAAGGAGAATTTCATCTAGAAGGAATTGAAAAAATTTATTAACGATGGGAATGAAAATCAAAAGAAAGAAAAATAAAATGAAGATAGACAAAAACAAAAATATGGAGAAGAAGAAGAACAATAGGAAAGAATGAAGAGTTACAAAAAATGATCAAGAACAAAAAGAAGAGAATTAAGAGCAGAAAGATAAAAAAGAAAAAGAGAAAACCTCCCATTGGATCAAGAAGAGTTAGAAAAAAGGCAGGTATTACATTTCTGGTCAAAATAAATTTCATTTTGCAGATTCAAGGATGTACTAGAGGAAAAGGTGACTCCATCCATAAACCCTAGAATCATGGATAAATTCATCGACATCATCTTGGCTAAGAAGCCACGTGTTCACAAAGACATATCAAGGAACAACAAATATATGGTGAGAAAGCTCAAATATATTAAAATTTGAAGGTCACCATGGATAAGCATATTTGCGATTCATATTTATATGTCATACCTATTAATGGCTTGTGTTGACCCATATGAGACTTTTTGTATTGAGTCAAGCTGCAAGTCACAATTCAGTCATTTCTTATTTGTAAATCCAATCTAACTCTCGGTTCCTTGTAGTCATAAATGTTGTTATGATTTGTCATGTCCCCCCCCATCTGAAACCCTAATTGTAGCTATCAGCAAACCAAGCAAAACATTAAATACCTAGACCTAGGCAATGCAAGGTAGGGTAAAAAGTCAACTAGGGCACAAGAAAGTTAAGGCCGACTACACTAATAACAGCGATTGCTAATAAAAAATAATATGATAGAGGGAAATTGCTTGCGACTGTTTAAGGGCCGACCTAGGTCATATAGGGTGGGCCGACCCTTGGAATTTTGGCGCCCTCCTTATGATTTAAATTACAGAATAAATATATATTTGTTTGCAAGGGCCGACTCCTCTTGAGAGAGTCACCCATCTTGGGAAGAGCCACGTCCCTTGGTAAAGGAGTATGTGAGATCAGGTATAAAGCAAGAGGTTAATGGGCAGTTTTTTAAGAAATGGACTTCCATTCATTAGCAGACTAAAAGCAGACCTGAAGATATTGTTATCCAATTTTATAAGCAGGTCCTAAGAAGATATATGAGCAGATTTAGAAGACGATCTATTATAGACCTATTTACTGATAAGGTGCAGATCTGATACAAGTGAGCCAGATTCAGGAATGCAGTAATTAAGCATTAAACCAGTGAATTGGTATGAAATAGTAATTCTTGTGGTAGGCGACATAAGGTAACTGTGTACATAACTACTCATATATGAATAATCAAGTGAATCTGATTGGGTATCTGATATTTCATATTTCAGAAGATATTGGAATATACTGTAGTGCAAATCAATACTAAGGGTTTCAATCAAAGTAACAGGTATCTCTAACCCCTATCCCACTTCATTTAGGGCAGAAATTGGGTATCTCTAATTTGGAGACATTACAAGTGGTATCAGAGCATGTTCCTGCCAGCCTGAGGGAAATAACTGATGCAATTAAGCCAACAAGTTCTAAGAGCTATAGAGAAGTAAAGAAAGAAAAAGAAAACTACACTAGCCCAAGCCAGAGAACAAATGGAACATGAGTTCAGAGCCTTTATGGAGCAAACTGCCCAAACCCTGCAAAACATAACAGCAACTATAGGTAATCTCAGAGCAAACCGTAGAAATGAGAGGGAAAATACCCCAAATGAGTCAGAAAATTATGATAGAAGCACCCAAGAGTCAACCCCAAGAACAAATGAACCAACTTTCCTATTTAGGGAGGAACCATCAAGGGGAAGTGAAGAAACAAATACCCCCAACACAAGGGAGCTTGCTGCAGAATATGCAAGACTAGATCCCGAAATAAAAAGGAGTATCCCCTTTTCTGAGTTTTGTGAAGCTGATGCAAGGAGTAATCATAGGAAAAGAAGGGTGCAACCCAACCTAGAAATACTACAAAAAGTGGGAAAAATGAACATCCCCAACTTTGCTGGATTTGGGAAGCTCACAGCACATTCATGGATTCAAAAATTGGAAACATACCTCACCCTTTGTCCTATGACAGAGAAGGATGCCATTACATTCGCCATACTACACCTAGAAGGAATGGCACATGATTAGTGGCATCATGGCCTAATTACCCAAGACCACAAAGGTATAAGGACCTATAATATCTTCAAGAAGAGACTCATTGAGAGATTTGAGCAGATCAGATTTAGAAGCAGGATTGTCATGAGTGACTTAGTATGAATTCGGGACAAATAAGATATGAATCAGAAATTCAAATCAGGCCTCAGACCTTAAAACATTACAAAATCAGACATGATAATCAGAGATCAAGTCACCATTTTAACATCATTTAGGATGCATACTAGATTGGGAGTTGGTCAAAATCTGTCTATATCATGTGTGTCTGATGCTATCTTTGTTTACTTTGCAGGTATGACTAAGGAAAAGGGATGATCGAAAGGACTTAAAGATGAAAATCATCAAGACGTAGAGCTTCACAATCAAGGCATAAATGATGAGCAAGGCTAAAGACATGAAGGAGAAAATAGCAACATCAAGGATGAAAGTCAAGACATCAATTCCAGTGCAAATCATGATTAGGGCCAGGGCTTCTAAGCATTATACAGCACTACATAGGGATCGCCTTACAAACACAAGGAAGATTGAACAATGCAAGAGAGAGGACTTCACAATGGGAGAGATCAAGCAAAGCAAGGAAGCGGATTGCTCTACATGATGAACACTCCAATATTCATCAACATTGCAAGGGAAGAATGAAGGCTCATCATCACAAGGTGAAGATTAACATCATCAATGAGCAAACACAAGATATGAAATATTAAAGGAAGAATAAGAACAATGATGATGAAGGAGATGTTACAACAATCTTGAATTTCCTTCGGAAATCCAAGATCATCATCAAGTGCAACAAGGAAATAATCCCGGTGAAGAACATGGAAGATGATATGCAGTACCAGGAGGTGGATTCCCGATTATGAAAAATGAAATGTGATCAAGGAAGGATAGTTTCAAATCAAAGTCAGAAAGTCAGCTTGATCATCCCAAGTTGATACAATTTGGGAATACCTCCCACCATCATTACATTCGTCATGGAGCAATTGGAAATGTTGAGTATCAAAAGATATTGCTCAACCACAAACACTTGTGATGAGTTACAAGGAGTAGGCTGAGGTGGCGCTAGTCATCATCAAACCAATCACATCACTCCAAGTTAAAGCATCCAGATTCAATGTACTTGACTCATCCAATGAGGAGGATAACTACCACATGTGGAGGCACAAAGTTCAATGTACCTAACATCATCACTCATTGGTCGACATTCAAAGATGGAAATGTGTCCAATTTAATATAATTTTCTCATTGGTTGAGAAGAAGTTTGTTGTAACAAACCCTAATAAATGTTTTATTGTAAGATCTTGGCCATTGATTTGAAAATCAATCTAAGCCTTTGAATTGTAATGAGCTCTCTATATAAGGCTCAAATCTCTCATTGTAAAGGTTAACAGTTAATAGCAAAAGCAAGTAGAATAAAGTAGAGTAGGAGAAGGCAGAAATTGCTGCCAAGGCATGTAAATAAACATACTTTTCATTGAATTTATGGTGGATAGTGGTGTTTCTTCTATATATTGCATGGTTCCTTGTTATATCCTCAAATTTAGAAAAAGTTCGTTAATTGTGAAGAAGAAGTGTAATGATATTTGATGAATCCTTCGGTTCATACCATTGACACCTTGTCGATTACAAGTTGTTTGGCATGGTTAGTATGTACCTAATTATTATTGCGGCCAAATTCGATTGTGAATACTTCATTTGGATTGCGCCATTACTCAGTGTTTGAATGGATTGTTTACAATATGAAGATCTTTCACTACCTTAGGAGATTGCACTCTTTCTATGGCGTTGTGAGCTATCTCTGGTTAAGTAGAAAGTAGTTTCATGATGGATTTGTTTATCAAAGCATCATTCATTATTGTCATTGTCCTTAGAAATTAGGAGTTAGCATAAATTCTCTAAAAACTTTCCCCTTTTGTCCTTTTTTCATTTGAGTTCAAGTTAGGAGAAAAACATCACATGATTGACACATCTGATGTTCATGTTCCAGTTGTAGTTCATAAACGTAAGTCCCCTTGGATTACCAGCAATCACATCAACCATTGAGGCGATCCACACGTCAAGGCATGACAATATAAACCTTGGAGTTATCTCAAGTGATCACTTGGCTTAGCATTTGGGAAGATTTTGTTCAAGAGAGGAAAAAGTATCCAATACTTTATTTTGTGTTTGAAGTGTCATAAAACACACATCAACACCATTTAAGAGAGATAAAAAAGTAGTAGTTCAATGTCTTGGCACATGAAAAATTTGTCTAGTAGATGCATAATTGATAGTGCAGAGACTGAGCAGCAAGTGTATGACAATGTCAAAAAGAGAGGAGCTTATTAAAGTCTGATTTTGCAGAACTGGGAGTAGAGAAAGGTTGTAGAAGTAATGGTGTGAGTCCATAGAGGGTCATTTGCCCTTTTAGAAGTTATTCTTAATTGTTTGCACTGTGGAATGCAGAATTAGAAAGGAAAAGAAGAGTAACAACCCATTCCCATGTTATGGATTTTCTACATTGGATTTCTCTCCAGTTACTATTGTGTTCATGTGATTATTTGTTGTTGTAGTCATTTGCCCTTTTAGAAGTCATTCTTTATTGTTTGCACTTTGCACTGTGGAATGCAGAATTGGAAGGGAAAAGGAGAGTAACAACACATTCCCATGTTATGCATTTTCTACATTGGATTTCTCTTGATGGTATTCATGTGATTATTTGTTGTTGTGGTCTCATTTCTGTTACATGTTTTCCATGCATTCCAAACTTTATAGTACATCCATAGCAACTTTGTTGGCAATCAATTCAGTCTCCTTCCAACTCTGACCATAGTAGATTTTATTTTCTGTAATAAACTGAGCATTAGATATGTGTTTGTGAATTTTCCTTTCAATTAACAAAAGCAATTAGATATCAAAACTACTATGATACAGAGGATTCTATAATAATAAGTCTGACCAATAGTGTTTTTAAATCCCCGGAATTTATTAAACTACATAATTCATTAATTAATGATTCTAAAGATATCATGAGATTAATCTAATGATTAGCATTTCAAGGAATAATATATTGCAGCTAAAAAGAATGTGTTTAAATTTTAAAAAGCTAAATAAATAAAATAAGAAACCAAATTAGATTCAAAAGAGTTTCAAAAATACTTTTGAAAGAAATAAGTAACTATGGGAAGCTTACACTAACCGCTAACCCATTTCAAAATATAACACTTCCCATTGTTTAAGATAGTCTCCTGAGGAACCCTGGATATAAAAAGCAAGAAATTGTTAGCCACTTGTAAAATATAATTCAAGGGAGTAAAATGTTGATGCATAAACAAGTAATATAAATATAAACACATGTACGCATGAGAATTAAAATATTAGACCCTTATCAATAATGTGTTTATTGTTTCTGTAAAGTTTCATGTTTTTTTAGCAATTTCTGGGTCACTGCATGTTTCTATTAATTGATTAAAATCATAAAAAACCATCACCTTGATTAGTGTGCTGAAAAAGAAATCTTAAATATAATATGTCAAAACAATATTCAAACAATAGTGTCTCAACAATATTCAAACAATAGTGTCTCCACCCTTAGAAGCACAACTAACAAAAGTTAAAATCACTGCAATCTAAAGCAATCATTTTGCTTGGTTTGTAACATAATAGATGCAAAAACCATTAAATTGATGCTGCTGAGCCAAACATAATTCAAACCTAAGGGGCAGAAAAAAATCCAAATTTTGAGGATGATGGGTGAAAATCTATCTAAACAAGATAAAAAATTAATATTTGAATTTTAAAACAAATAAATTAAAAATATAGCTTAAACAAACTAAAAGAAGCTGAAAATTTTTCAAGTAAAATATCTATTTTTTGTTTGTCATCTTCCTTAAGAAGAATTAATATTAGGGCTAGTACAACATTTTGCCTGGACCAGCTAGGACTCGAACCTAGGACCCCCCATTTGCACACTAGGATGCTCTACCCCTAAACTACCAGGTCTTTGCAATTACCGGTTCCTTTTCAATCCAGAGTGTGGCTCATTCTCCTTCAATAGCCCCTCTCAAGCCACACTTTGGAACTTGTAGCTCCTAGCTTGCAGGCTCTAATACCATGCCATTTTGCATTGTCATGCACCATCCCTAATGATGAGATAATAAATAGGAAAAAAAATATATATATATAAAGTATATGTTGAAGATCTCTTCCAATTTGGATAATCCAACAAGGAACAACGTTATATGACCAACGATATGCTAGAGCATAAGAAATTGTATTCAAACAAACCTTAGTGAACAGCGATTCCAACCAGCAGCAAATCAGTGAAGGGACAACAATTATATGATGTCATAAAGACTACTAAATGGATCGCTGGAGATTGTAAACTTAACAGATAGTCAAATACTGGTCGGCCAGCATCTCAACAGGTCCATATTAATTAATAAATGTGGCGGCTACTTAAGGGAGTGTGTCTCTTTGGAGGGACGTATTTCTTCAGGGTACGGGGCATAAACTTCAGACATTGAAGATATAAAGGTAAAGATCGAAGGAGCAGATCATATATATGACTGGCAATCATTGTGGTAACAGCAGATTGGTATGCTGAATCTCACTTATGAACTAAATGCTTATTTGCAATAATGTTATATTTGAATTCTATAAGGAATAAGGGGCAGATATATGGCTTATAATATAGGCTGTTTAATATAAGCTGTTTCATTTATTCTTATATATACATATAACAGAAATAATGCCAATAAGGTTTATATTTGTTAAAAATAGGGAAATCAGATTTATATGACAATTATGCTTAATTTCATTTATTTACATACACATTCATAATACATGAGAGATTAGCATATTAATGACCTAATTCTTAATCATTCTCTATTGCCCCTCATGAGGATAGGTTGGTTTTGTTAGGTAAAAGCGGTATTTATATCTGACAAAGTAGGTGAACCCCAAGAGGTGGAATGGACGGGTGTTTCTGAAACCCTTGGGCCTATTTGTGGAGAATGGTTTTCTAGCGCCCTAACATAGTAATTCCCCATCCACCATTAGGGTTGATGATTAGGAAAGAAGTAAGAATTGGGCTTAAATATAGTAATTATCAATTGTATTATGAATACTAATGGTTCTCTAGTTTTAATAATGTGATTTAAGGCATAATAATGTATAATGATGTATGTTTAATTATTGTAAAACAGGAATATGTTACATTCTCAAGCATAATCCAAACCCTATTTGGGAATTCTAGGGCAGATTGAGTTAAGTCCCAATAGAGGACATTACATGCATGCACCAGCCAATACTAGAACCTAGACCCTCCCGTGTGCATGAAAGGCTGCTCTACCACTAAGCTAGCAATTCTTTGTCGCTACCAACTCCTTTCCAATCTCAAGTGTGACCCATGCTTTTCTTGCTAAATTTTCATGCTTGGGGCTCCTAACTTTCGAGATCTATATGTGAACATTGTAGGATCACTCAGCCAATAGGCTTTAGATTTTCTACTATACCCAAGAAAGATATGCTTCACTTTTTTTTTCATCCACTTCCTTTTTAGAATGTAGATATAGATAGTAGTACTTCCAAATAATCTAACATACTTCCCAATAGATTCCTAACCATGTCCCCTGACATGTAACATTGTTCAACTCTTTTATTGGTGCTTGCCGGTTCAAGTCTTGACTGAATCCCCAAGGCGTTTAAGTTATGTGAACATGCTTCAGAACCTTCAAGGTTCCTAACCATGTCCCCTGACATGTAACATTGTTCAACTCTTTTATTGGTGCTTGCCGGTTCAAGTCTTGACTGAATCCCCAAGGCGTTTAAGTTATGTGAACATGCTTCAGAACCTTCAAGGTGGTACTATGGGAGGGAGGATTTCAATTATGAAAGAATTGGAAATTCGCAACAATTATGAGAGATTTGAAGGTGTGAATCAGCTGTCAAGTGAAAAAAATGTGCATAAAGCAAGTAAATGTTATGATCAAACATATAAAACTTTAAAAAAATCGTGATTCAAGGCACTGTAACAACTTCTGATTAAAGCGGAAACACAATGACCCTAATGGTCAAGCTTCTACAATATAATTTCCAGATCAACATCTGTAGACACTAGACACTTATTTGCCCCACTCACCCATCCTAGAATAGGAATCCCAGTGAAAATAAAGTGGGCATTTAGAAGTTTTATCTTTGGCAGGAAATATTAGGTTTGAATTTCAAATTCCAAATCTTCTAAAATAAGATATAGAAAGTTCCATTCTTCCTTGGGACATTGCTCTGGATAAGATCCAGACAAGGTGAGGAATTGTCCTCCCTTTTCTGTTCATAGTACTCATCTAGCCATAAATTTAAAAATCAAATGCCAAAAGAGTGCGCTGGTTGAATGATGGGTATACTTATTTGATTTTATTGAAGAGGAAGATAGGGGTATCAAACCAACCTAATATTACTGTCCCCGGGAATGGATGGTATAAGGAAGAGTACACTGCACTTAACATTAAGGCCATCTAAAACATTTGCAAGGGGTGACAAAAAAGAACCAGCTAGGCAAAGAGCAGAGCGATCCAAACCTGCAATAAGCACTCTTGCCTATTCAGTTACCCATTAAAACTTTGTCCTTTTCTATAGGATGAGAAGAGCATTTGTCATTTGACAAACTAATTTGCTTCATCTTCAAGGAAAGTTTTGGCCTAAAACATAATAAAATATATGGGGCTGTGTATGTAAAAAGGAGAGGAGAATTTGTAAAGAGCTATATTGAAGAAGTTTAAATACAAAGGCCGATTTCCTCTATAACTCATTCTTTTGGTGAGAGTTGTGAAATTCTCTGCATCTTACTTTTAATTTGTGCTTGGCAGTTAATAAAATCTGTTGTTGTTTCAATTTTCTTGTGCAACTTCGGATAATTAATCTTATCACTTTGCTTATTTCACGATTCCTCCATACTCCATTTTAATATTTATTTTAGTCCTCCTTTTTTATCCGGGATACTAAAAGGAATATGATTATTTACACTTATAGTTTGAACTTTTGTTATTCAACGCGAGTGAAATAGTTCGTCACATTCTTACACAGGTTATAAATTGGAAATTTCTTTTTTTATTGGACACTGCTACTGTTCCTTCGCAGCAGAACCAAAGACGTCATGGAAGTTAAAAAAAAATCATATTTACAACACCAAACAAATCTCTGAATAGAAGAAATTATTTTCTTTTTATTTTGACACACTAGAAATCGTTTTGAAAGGAATCTAGTGCAAAAGAGTAGATTAAATTCCGTTTTAACAACTCCCTACACAGGCCGTACAAATATTTTCTTAAAACATGAGGCTTTCGATACGGTAATGTTTTATGCTGTTTTTGCCAGGTCAACGGATCCTAGCCCAAGAAACAAAGGGACCAAAATACTCAATCGACTTCGACAATTGGAGAACAGAAAAAGGTATTTAAGAAAAACAAAGCCATCTAGAGAACAGCCCACAGAGAAAAACCTACATAGAAAAAAATTAAATCAAATGGATGAGACTGTATATCCGATCATAACCATACAATGTACAGCGTCCTAAATGATATAATGATACAGATGCATATGCATATGAAGAACACGTAATTGTGAATTGAGTGCAAAGAAGAAGATATGGAGCTAAAAGTACCATTCTTTGACCCATTTCACGCCTGCAACTCTTGGAAACCCGACCTGCATATGCTCCATTGCCTTTGCCCAAGTCTCTCAACCGCCTCTACTAACATTCAATTCCATATGCTCAGAAAGCTGTCTCGAGCAGCCGGCTTTCGCATTTATAATTGCGGATTAAAAGGTCCTATGCCGAAAACTTAATTGATAAATGGAACCTTATCTCTCAAAATAGGAGTACCAAATTTATAGTTCTCCATTTTTAGCACTCGTATGCGGGAGAGGTGTTAAAAAAAACTTATTCACATAGCATCGTTAGAAGGAACCTATAGAATTTTAGGTAAATTTGTAAAGAGATGCTTTCCTCTTTATTATATTTACTGGCACTTCATAAAAAGATTCAATTATCATATTTTTAAAATATATGTATTGATGGGAAATCTTTTATGACTCAATGAGGAATATGATTATCTACTATGACAAAAATTGGTATTCCAATGAACTTTGAAGCATGTGTTCAACCTAACACCATCTTTGTATAACAATTAGGTCAAAACAGTAGGAACAAATTGATTTATTCTTTTTTTATTGTCACTTACGTTCATATTGCACCAATATGTCCACACATCAATTTAAATTTTAAGTATGATATTGAGAAGTTATATACCTCAAACATAATTGACCAACCATAATGATACAAGTCATTGGCGAAAACTGGAACTATTAACTTTTGGCATGATATATTAAACTTTAAAAATCCTTGTAAATTTTCATTTTGATCAATTGCATTAGACAGCATTTTGCACAAACCAATAGTTGAATTAAGATATTGTAAATTAAGTAAACAATTTTAATAAATATTTAAAAGCTAGCTAATTTTAAACACAAATTTGGTTTCCTTCTACATTTGTAATAAATCTCATCTCTTCTCAAAACCTATAGAACATAAGCAACAAAATAATTAGTTGTCCATTTGATATAAATTATTGATATTTCCTTCTTGTAATTAATATAAATTTCTAAAAAAAAATAGTAAAGAAAACATAAATTAGATCTTTAAATTATTTTGTGAACCATAATAAATAAGAGATAGTAGTGAGTAGCGTGATATTTAAAATGTGATGTGATTTCTTATTAATATATTACAATGACATTGATTAAAATATTTCAATATTCCAATTATTTATATTTATATTATAAAAAAGTTATTGACATAATAAAATGCACCACAACTATGTGGTGCCTTCATGGACCCTTCACAATTTAATGCTTCTTCTCTTGAAGGGAGATGGTTCTAATAATTATCAAGTCTCGCAAACAATTCCAAACTTAAGGCAATTAATTTTAATGCAGAACAAGTGATGCATCAATTTCTTCACAAATTTTGGCAATCATATGTCATTGTTGACTACTAATTTTACATTAAATGCTAACAGACTTATGGGAAATTCAGCGATGGGGGACCTTTGCGCGAGATTCATTGAATAACCTCCGGGTTTGGGAAGCTGGCTCTTCATACAATTGGGGGGAGAAAAGGAGAAGAAGAAAACTTTAAAGCTACGCTAGTTAGGCGATACGCCAGAATAATTTTAGGATATTTGTAGCACAGAAAGCCTAGATACACGCAGTTTTAAGGCCCATTCAACAATCTACATGCCCAACACCATTTGAGAAGATAAGTAAACAAGACTCATTCAACATAATATGACATTCACCATTCATCCAACATATAACAAGTTCTACAACATAGTTTAATCTGTAGAGTCTCACAACATATATCATAGAGGTTACTGAATTTGAATACAGCATAGAAGTTAGTCTATTAAGCTTCAAACAAAACAACCATAAAGGTCGTAGGCATAATATGATATGTTTGTCATTCACGAAATTTAATTAACCTAAAGGCTTCTTCAATGAGCCAAAGTCTAATAAATTCTCAAAAGTATGAACCTCTAAAAAAGCAGAAAGAAGGCCTATAAATAGCCTTCGACCCTCAACAAATAGCAAGAAAGCATCAAAAAAATCTCAGCAACCGCTCCCGATTAGGAATCTTCTCGCACGGCACTCACAGAGACGCATGCAAGTGAAAATGGCCTTTGATGTTATTATTCTAACTGCATCATGGCGACCCCTGCACCTGCTAAAACAAGAAAATTATGGTGCAAATAGCATTCTAGTTCATGAATCACCAAAGAAGACACACGGCAACTCGGGGGAGCCCCGAAGTCGAATGCAAAAAGGGAACCGGAACATGCAACGCGGAGGCGCCAAGTGTCGTTGCCAGCATACGGAAGATGGTGGGGCCAAAAAACATACGCCTAGGAAAAGAACTGCACTACGCGGCAGCTCCGCGTTTTCTCAACACAGGGCAAGAAAAGCGAGCTTCTTAGAGAAATGTCGAGACACCACTCGGCAAGCGCGCGAGTGAACGGGGGAGCGGGCCAAAAAACAAATGAAAGCTCGATACTTTACCAAAATGTCGCTCACAAAGAACTTCGAAAGAATATTAACATTTCTTGGCGACTAAATGGGGAATTCTGCTTGCGGAATGTTAGGACCCAAAATTGTTGGTTCGAAGACCAGACTTTATGCTTGAACTGGGAAAAGCAAATCAAAGACCTGCTGCAACGGAAACCAATCATCTTCGAAGGGAAATACCTGAGCTTCCAAATTTTGGCAATCCTGGTCCAAACAGATCACTTCGTCGAATGGCAAGCTTGCTGGTTCATCGTGGACCATCTTCAGGAGCGCATAGAGCTGGGCCAGGGGGTGCAGGAGCCGCTCGATTTCCTCCACTGAAATAGGACTGCTAAGGCGTTGTAGGAAAGTCTAATCTTGGTGCAACTGCTCAATTTAGCTCATGACTTGCTCAATGCCTAGCACGGAGCCATCTACAAAAAAAGGTGAAGGTAGGCCTAGGAACACAAACTTCTCTACACGTCACTTGATATCTGGAACCGAAATCCTCAAGTACTCAAGTGTTGTTGATGCTTGCACAGCTGCCTTGTGCTAATTAATGAAAATGTAGGCCCTCCTAATAAATTGTTTGCGATATGGGACTCCTTTTTCTCTCAACTCTTCATCTAAAGTAGCATACAACAACTGAATCAAACTACGGGCCACGGGGAGTTTAGGACCAATGAAAAGCGTAATGTTGTCAATAAGAGCCTCTGCTCCAACACAGAGAGATTGAGCTTCACCTAGGAACCTCAGCACTGGCTGCAGCGAAGGGCAATACTGCTTAATCTTCTCCCAATGAGAAACATATAATTCTTCCATGACCGAGGAGAGATCCTGAGGAACTTCCAGAGGGGGAGGAAGATGATAAGCACGTGATTTCATCGTCCTTCACTCTTATCTCATTTTGCAAATCCTTGCATCTGTCTTGTTCATGGGCAACTTGATGTTCCAAAGTGAGGATCTTGGTACTTCTATCTTTAAAAGCTTCCTGAAGTTGCGCTACGCGATCTTGCTCTTGTTGTAATAATCCCTTTGTATCCTGGAATTTCTTCTCAGTCTGTTCCAGTTTACTCTGCATCTCGCACGCTTCTGTTTCAAACTTTTCTCTCCCCTCAAGAAGCATGACCTATGCCTCACTCAGCTATCGAGCATATTCCTCCTTCAAGCGAACCTCTTCCCACAGCTGAGATTGAATCTGAGTAGCATCTTTGGATGTTGCTTTCAGCTATTGTATCTCTTTCTCCTTCTCATGCAATTCTTTCGGTGCCACATTCCTTGTCACCTCTTTCCCTTTCAACTGAGAACTCACATTGTTCAGGGTGGATTGCAACTTCCCTTTTTCAGAATTGGCTTGAGTTAACAAGCCCTGCAAGCAGTTTATTTCAACACTTCTAGCTTTGTCCTCCTTCCTCTGATGATCCAAAGATTCTCTAAGGTGGATGATCCCTGCTTGCATCTTGTCCAGACGATGACTTTTCTTGATGAAATCTGAAGACACAGCCTTCGAAGTTTCTTCCATCATTTCTACTCTATCCATTGTCATAGCATTTGAGAGATTAACCCCGACAACATGTAGGGAATAATCATCGTGTTAGGATAACCGGTGAACAACTAAGAGGGGGGTGAATTAGTTGTTAATAGATTATAACTTTTAATCCACAATACAACCTTAAACAAATCAAGTATCAGTAAAACATATACAAATATCGATAAACAATGCAACTTGACAATTAACCAGATAATCAATGCAAAGTAGCCATACCACATAACACCATGATTTGTACGTGGAAAACCTGGAAAGGGAAAAACCATGGTGGGAAGCCTACCCATAGTTAGATGATACTTCTGCAGAAAGTATGTGTTACAAGAGGGGTCCTGCACTTGCAGGAAGGCACACTTCCTAGAGTGTACTGCTCATTACAAAAGAGTCTCACTACCTATAGAGAGGCTACAACCATCTCAAGATAAATGGACAACAATCCAATAGAGTGAACTGCTATAAATAGCATCTACCATGCCTGATTACAGTCCCGGTTAAGCTCAGTGTCGGAGGACTAAATCCTCTTCTGAATCCAATTCTATCACCAATGATCGACCAACTCCTCTGCCTGAATTATATTACAATATTCGTACATTACATTCCTTAATCATGACCTTTTCAATAACCATGATACTTTACAAAGAGTTTCTACCTCTTATTTATACAAACCCTAAGGCCTAAACCAATTAGGTCGGCCACCTAAAGATATTACAATAAGATCATTACATAATTCTATTTACAATGATATGTCGTGTCGGCTTAATAACAAATTCATAAATCATCTCGAATCATCCTGCTAATGTGTAGAGTACACGTTAGCATGATACCAGTCCATAACCTAGATAGGTACCAGGCCAATTATGGGTCCACCATGCTAAAGCAATGTCTTCAAGCAGTTGAAGCACAATCAAAGAACATCTTCAACATCCTGAAATCCATGAAGAAGTTGCACCAACACCAATTATGCATCCTATCATAATTCCTCAATGAAAGCTCTGTCGGTAAGGCCTTAAACCAGTGTCGGTAAGGGTTTACCAGAGTGTATGATAGCATCCAATTACCAGGCCAATACCAACTGACCAAAACATGCTCATAGAGCATCTTTACTGATCCAATCATGTCGGAAGTGTCCAACAGATAGTCTCTTCTACTGGTAACACTAGATCTTCTACCGGTAACAAAAACTTGTCTGTCGGTAACCAATCATAACAGCTAGTGTTGACATCAATAAAAAAACATCAATGCAACACATGATCAATTCATCCATAATGCCAACAATCTCCCTTTGGCATTGATGGCAACACTAGATGTGAAAAACATCTAAGTACCGAGAAATACCAAACAAGTCCCCCCCTATGGAAGACAACCAACAATCAATAGCTCTCCCCCTGTGAATGATATCTTTGTAAGGTTCTGAATGATTTTTCACATTACTATCACTCCCCCTTTGACATGAATGCCAGAAATCTGACAAAAATATCAAAGCAATGATATAAATCTTTGAATCTCAAAGCTGACTACTCCCCATGAGTAGTAGCACCACTCATCAGTGTCAGAATGAATAATGTCTCTGATAATACATGTCGGACTAATGACAAAATTCATCATTCAAGTCTTTGTCAAAGGGGCAGAAACCCCTAACATGTCTCTTAAATACTCAAATGATTCTTCAGACAGCGGTTTAGTGAATATATCTGCAATCTGTTCTTTAGTGTTCACATAAACCAATTTGTCTTCCTTTGCTTCAACCTTGTCCTTCAGAAAGTTATACTTCATTGAAATATGCTTAGTCTTAGAGTAAAATATCGAATTCTTGGACATGTCAATAGTTGTAGAGTTATCACAATAGATAACTACCGGTTCACTACAATTTACCCTGATATCCTTCAATATTTGCTTCATCCACAAGACTTGAGTGCAATTAGTTATTGTTGCAACATACTCAGCTTCTGCAGTAGATAAAGAAATGCATGACTATTTTTTGTTGATCCATGAAACCAGTTTCTTTCCAAGGAAGAAAGCTCCACCAGAAGTGTTTTTATTGTCATCAGTATCACCTGCCTAATCCGAGTCAGTATATGCACATAAAGTGAAATCATCATTTCTGGAATGCCATAAACCATATTCTGTTGTTTCTTGCAAATACCGGAATATCCTCTTTACTGCACATTCATGATTTTCTTTAGGATTACTTTGATATCTTGAAACAATACTTACTACATTCATAATATCAGGTCTAGTCTGAGTTAGATATAATAGACCACCAATCATAGACTTATGCCTTGTCGGATTTACCGGTGTAGAAGTATCCTTGATAGATAATTTCTCACTTGTAGCCATTGGAGTACTTACTAGTTTGGAATTCTCCATACCAAACTTTTTCAACAATCCCTTCAGATACTTTGTTTGACACATAAAAATCCCTTTGTCGGTTTGAGTAATCTGCATACCTAAGAAAAATTTCATCTCACCAATCATGGACATTTTAAATTCATTCTTCATGTTGTTAGCAAATTCCATGCACAGTTTATCTTCTCCTCCAAAAATGATATCATCAACAAAAACTTCAATAATCAGAATATCATTATCAGTGATCTTATAATATATATTATTGTCAGCACTACCTTTAGTAAAACCAAGCTTCAAAAGATATTTATCCAACCTTGCATACCAAGCTCTAGGAGCTTGTTTCAATCCATATAAAGCTTTCTTTAATCTGCAAACCATATCTTTGTCATTTGTCAGTGAAAATCCATCAGGTTGCTCAATGTAAACTTCTTCCTCAAGCTCACCATTCAAAAATGCACATTTGACATCCATTTGATAAACCTTATAGTTCTTATAAGCTGCATAGGCAATAAATAGTCTAACAACTTCAATTCTAGCTACAGGTACAAGTGTCTCACCATAATCAATTCCTTCCATTTGAGAATATCCTTTACAAACCAATCTAGCCTTGTTCCTTATAACTTGACCATCCTTTATTTCTAAAACCCATTTAGTTCCAATAGCATTCTTATTTTTAGGCCGAGAAACTAAAGACCAAGTTTCATTCTTCTCTATTTGATCTAATTCATCTTCCATAGCCTTTAACCAATGTTTATCCTTACAAGCTTCAATAACAGTTGCCGATTCAACTTGATAAATAAGGCATACCTCTTCATTTGCCAGTTTTCTTCTTGTCATAACTCCCTTGTTTCTATCTCCAATAATTTGATCTTCAGAATGATTTAATCTTACATACCTTGGTGTCTTTTGAACTTCAAGTTCACTGCTCTGATCATCAGTCACAGTTGAATTTTCTGATTGTGTCAGTGTAACTGTGTCAGCTTCCTGTACCGGTTGAGGCGTTGTCGGTTTAGTTATGATCATTTCCACTGTCAGTTCCCTGTCATATGATATAGAATGATTTATGTACTGTTCATCCACTTTCACATTAGCACTCTCCACAATTTTATGCAATCTTTTGTTATAACATCTATATGCTTTGCTCTGAATTGAATAACCAAGAAATATCCCTTCATCACATCTAGGATCAAACTTTCCAATTGAATAATCTCTTTTGAAATAGCATTTACTTCCAAAAATATTGAAATACTTAACAGTAGGTGTATGTCCAAACCATAGTTCATAAGGGGTCTTACCGATTTCGCCTTTGATGTGAACTCTGTTGAATGTGTAGACTGTTGTACTCACTGCTTCTCTCCAGTAGATATGAGGCAATTTGGCTTCCATCATCATAGATCTAGTTGCATCCAAAATGTGTTTTGTTCTTTCTTTCAACTACTCCATTTTGTTGAGGAGTCCTAGGTGCAGATAGTTGTCTCTTCATTCCATTTGTCTCACAATAACTGTTAAATTCATGATAAGTGAATTCACCGCCATTATTTGAGCTTAGACATTTGATTTTCAATCCAATTTCTGTTTCAACCTTCACTTTAAAGATCTTGAATTTCTCAAAAGCTTCAGACTTCTCCTTTACAAAAGTCACCCACATCATTCTAGAATAGTCATCAATAATCAGTATGAAATACCTATCACCTTGAAAGCTTATAGTCCTTGTTGGACCACATAAGTCAGTGTGAATCAAATCAAGTACATCATTAGATTTATCATGTATTCTCTTAAAAGAACTTCTGACTTGCTTACCCAATTGACATTCCTTACATACCGGATTATGAGGCTTCATAATCTTAGGTATATCTCTAACTACCTTAGTTGAACTGATCTTAACAATACAATCAAAATTAACATGACACAACCTCTTATGCCATAGCCAACTCTCATCAATATGAGCAATCAAACATGTCTTATTACCAGTGTTCAAGTGAATATATTACTTCTTGTTTGAATACCGGTTGCAATCTCCAAACCAGTCTTGTTAATGATTTTGCATTTTCTATCTTTAAACTGAAGTTGAAAACCCTTATCAACTAATTGACCAACACTCAAAAGATTATGCCTTAAACCTTCTACATAATAGACATTATCAGTGTTATGCTTACCATCCAAAGAAATAATACCTCTACCTTTGATCATACATGCCTTGTCATCTCCAAATCTAACTTGACCGTCATTGTATTCTTGCAGGGATAGAAATTTCTCTTTATCTCCAATCATATGATGTGAGCATCCACTATCAATTACCCATTCATCCTTATCTTCAACTTTTGCTGCCAGGGCCTTTTCTTCATTCATGATAGCCAGTTCTGGTTCATCTTTCTTCAAAGAATAGAACACCCATTCCTTTCCATTTCCAGATCCACTAGCATAGTCTTATGTTGGTTCATCTCCAGAGTCATCAGTTACTCCTTCCTCAACTGCTATGTAGCATTGTTTACTTTTCTTGAATCTATATCTGTTTGAGTTAGGCTTAAAAGATTTATTAACTCTTTCCTCAAATCTTACATTCCTTTTAGGACATCTAGATGCAAAATGACCAATCTTATTACATGCAAAACATTAAAAAGGTGCTTTTCCTTCATACTTACTTCCAGTTGGTCCTTTAGGTACTCTTCTAGCAAATAAGGCTTCAAGTTGCTCAAGTTCTTCATCTTCTTTCCTCGTGTCTTCCAATTCTTTTGCATATAGGGATTTCTAGTCACTTTTGCCTATAGATGTTGATGATGATGCATGAAAATCAGGTTCAAACTTTATAGCTCCAGAAGATCCAAATTCTTCAAGCTCAAAAGAAGATAATTTCCCAATCAGAATGTCTTTGTTAACTGAGGTGTTTGCCATTGTTCTTAACTCATTAATTGTAGTTGTATTCATCTTGTAAGTCGTTGGAAGGGCTCTCAAGACTTTGGAAACTATTTCATCTTCACTTATAAATCCTCCACGACATTGAATTCCCATAACAATCTCATTTACTCTTTCCATAAACACAACAATTATTACATTATCTTCCATTTTCAAGTTTTCATACCTTACTCGGTAACCATCAAGTTTAGCAATTTTGATAGCAGCGTCACCTTCATTCAGAGTTTGCAATTTGTCCCAGATAACCTTAGCCGATGATTTATCAGTCAATCCCATGATCTACTGACCAGTAAGTGCACACAAGAGGGCTTCTCTAACTCTGCAATCATTTTCAATATTCTTATCCAGGTCTGTAGGAGTAGGATCATAAAGTGTGTATCCTTTCTCAGTGATATCCCAAATATCCTTGCCAAGACATCTAAGATGAGTCTCCATTCGAATTTTCCATATCCCATAATTTGTTCCATCAAGCTTAGGGATTTCTCTTCTAGAAATAGTTGTTGTTGGATTAGAAGTGTTAGTTGCCATAGGATCTACCTCAAGTGATTAAGCTTCTACAAAAGAGGAACAAAGCTCTGATACCAATTGTTAGGATAACTAGTGAACAACTGAGAGGGGGGGTGAATCAGTTGTTAACAGATTATAACTTTTAATCCACAATACAACCTTAAACAAATCAAGTATCGGTAAAACATATACAGATCCCGGTAGGAATAGATACCGGTAAACAATACAACTTAACAATTAACCAGATAATCAATGCAAAGCAACCATACCACATAACACCATGATTTGTACGTGGAAAACCCAAAAAGGGAAAAACCACGGTGGGAAGCCTACCCACAGTCAGATGATACTTCTGGAGAAAGTATGTGTTATAAGAGGGGGCCTGCACTTGCAGGAAGGCACACTGCCTAGAGCATACTGCTCATTACAAAAGAGTCTCATTGGCTACAAAGAGCCTACAACCATCTCAAGATAAATGGACAACAATCCAATAGAGTGAACTGCTAGAAATAGTATCTACCATGCCTGATTACAGTCCCGGTTAAGCTCAATGTTGGAGGACTAAATCCTCTTCTGAATCCAATTCGATCACCAATGATCAACCAACTCCTCTGCCTGAATGATATTGCAATATTCACACATTACATTCCTTGATCATGACCTTTTCAATAACCATGATACTTTACAAAGAGTTTCTACCTCTTATTTATACAAACCCTAAGGCCTAAACTGATTAGGTCAGCCACCTAAAGATATTACAATAAGATCATTACATAATTCCATTTACAATGATATGCCATGACGACTTAATAACAAATCCATAAATCATCTCGAATCATCCCAGTAACGTGTAGAGTACACGTTAGCATGGTACCGATCCATGACCTAAATAGGTACAAAACCAATTCTGGGTCCACCACACTAAAGCAATGTCTTCAAGCAGTTGAAGCATGATCAAAGAACATCTTCAGCATCTTGAAATCCATGAAGAAGCTGCACCAACACTAATTATGCATCCTGTCACAATTCTTCAATGAAAGATCTGTCGATAAGGCCTTAAACCAGTGCCGGTAAGGGTTTACCAGAGTGTATGATAGCATCCAATTACCAAGCCAATACCAACTGACCAAACCATTCTCATAGAGCATCTTTACTGATCCAATCATGTCGGAAGTGTCCAATAGATAGGCTCTTCTGTCGATAACACTAGATCTTCTATCGGTAATAAAAACTTGTATGCTGGTAACCAACCATAACAGCTAGTGTTGATATCAATGACAAAACATCAATGCAACACATGATCAATTCATCCATAATGCCAACACATTGGGCCTCATTTGGGCCTCCGGCTTGTTGACCTTTGGGAACATGGTTGCAAAGAGGAGACTATCATTCTCCTTGCTAAAATGTGTCTGCACATGCGGATGGGTTGGCTTGGCACCATCCTTCTCCTTCCTCTTATGAGCCCAAATAAGTAACTTGTTTAAAATAAGTATCTGACCCACAAATGTTGCACCAGGAGGGATGGCATAACTGAATTGGGAAATGGGGCTGCCAAAACTGATTTGAATGGGTTGCGCTAGTGTGGTTGGGGAGAACAACGGTACAAAGGGAGAGGCTCCTGAAAAAGCTAGATTAGCGGATGTCGCACTGACATTTGGGGGAGTGGACTCTCTGAAACCAAGCCTATGCAAAATAGAGGCTATAGCAGAAACCTGCGAGAAGAACATTGCAGGGAAAATGACATCAAGGGAAGGGAGTGAAGAGGCGGCCTGTAATGATGCAACTTGGGGGTCGATCGATGTTCCAGTGAGTGCTAATGTAAGAGCAGTAGGGACCTGAGCAGACATAGATGCTATTTGGGGCGCTGAGGAAACCACATATTGAGCAAAGTGGAAGGGAAAGTAGAGTGTACCTGAACCGTGGAATTCACCCATTGCTGAGAGGCTGAAGGAACCATAGGGACTCGAGGAACCCTTCCCAAGTATTGTTTCTTCCTGGAAGGGGAATTGGGAGTCTTCTTTTTAGCTAGTCTCTTTGCATATTGGGAACGCGGCTTTAGAGCTGTGCTAGTGAGAGGAACCGAAATGTTAGCCTCGGTACCTTTCTCTTCTACATTTATAACCTCTACTTCCTGAGGTCGAGCCTCCTCAGGGGACAAGTTGTCACGTGGGAACTCATCACTTGTCTCTTCCTCATCATTTTTGTGCTCTTTTCATTCAGCCTCAAAATGATCATTTAAAGGAGCATTCCCCACATTAGCCCTAGGCTGATTAGTCTCTTGGCGATAAATCCATAAATTCTTCCTCTTCTTCCTAGGCCAAAAATTATCCTTCATGGCGTGCAACATGTGGCTTAGCTGGATTGTGCCTTTGAGAGAGAGATAGTAAAAACTCAACCATGGGGGCGCTTAATGACAGGAAAATCACTAGGACCCACATAAAGGCTTGGGTCATTCACTAGCGGGCTGATGCACCCCTCCCATGAGCTTCGTGGTACATATTTAATAGCATTCTTTCTGTGTATGCTGGACAAACATCCATCTGGGTCATAGCTCCATACATCATCAATCGCTACCAAGCTGAGTTTAACCAGCTTAGAGGTTAGGAGCCTCTCAGCAATGCTCCTTCGCTCGAGAATGATGGGGCCAATCATCTTGTGGTCCTCAGTTATAGAGGTATCGTGTTTTCTCGGTCCTATAGATTTTTAAACCTCCACCAGTTGCCAGAAAATATTGAGGGCTAGGGATCTCTCAGTAATGTAGGTAGGAAGGCAGAAGGGATCCTCGAAGAAGCCATGCACTCGGACAAAAGAAAAATCCTTACCCAGGAACCAGTCGCAGCGGGGGCGTTCATTACACATCCAATTCAGTTGGATTTGAGAAAAACAAGCAAGAGGCTCCCTAGAGATGACACCAAAATCGTGAAGGACAGGAGCCAGGAAATAGTTTGAAAACTAGTATACATCATAAGTAGCTAATAGTACGGGAGTCCAAGTGGACATAGGCATTATGTTTCCTAACCCATCACGAGTAGCCAATTGCATGAATTGACTAAAGAAAGTGACATTTTGGTGCACGAATAAATGAACTAGGAATGAGGAAAACCTGAACCACTGTGATTGCTCAAATTCGGCCAACTGGCTCACCATTTCTTTGGCTATCAACACAGAGAAGTCAAAATGGAATGGTTCCTTCTGCTTCCGGCATTTGAACAAGAAACCCATCATAGGAGCGGATATCTCTCGGTCATTATCATGACCGCATAGGAACGCAATGGTAGATGCGATATCTTTGAGATCATCTTTCTCTAAATCACTATAGGGGATAGGGAACTTTGGAGGCTCGACCACCGAACTTCGGTTCAAAGTAGCTTGACAAAATGGGACAATGTCCCGCCTAGAGTGCCAATAGTCTTCTATAGCGTCTTTATCAAACACCTTTGTGCCGTTAATTCTGGGACAACACAACATGTCCTAAATAGCTTATGGGGTTATAATGAATCACAAAGAGGAGTCCAGTATTGAAAGAGAGTGTGGCATGAACTTTCTTGCACATGCGGCCACAAATTGTGGACAATATGGAACCATATGGACCACGAATTGAGGAGTGTCGCTATTCCAAAATTTGAATATCGTAGACTGCAACTCATTTCTGTGATTTATCATTCTCCCACACACAGCCTCCCTGAGGGCTCTTGGTTGCCTGTGCAGGTTGGGCTCAATGACCTCTTCTAATGAATCAATCACCGCCATGGAATTGTAGGTTGTCATCTTTGATTTGGGTTTAGTCTTGGGATATTCTGGCTTGGGGGGCATGGCGTGGGACTCATATGAAATTTCCCCATATATGTTCACCCACATTTCACCCTAGAAAGTATTTGAGGTCGTTGCTTCCATCTCCATTTTTCTACACGTGAGCTTTTTGTGACACTTTTGAAAGGCTTTGGAGTTGGGAATGCAAACCGAAAATATGACATGCACTTTTGAAGCTTTCTTCCTTAAATGTATCACATACCTAGATTTGTGCGTGAAAAGGGGACATTTATGATAGGTATCTATCGGCAGGTATGCCACCTCATTCTCTAGGCGACGTTAATGCTAGAATGGGAAGAAGCGCCACCATTTGTGTTTTTGAAAAGATGTCAGCCCACTACGTTGTCATTCCAATCCACTAGCGGTGATCTGCTTGTCTGATCAGATCTCCTTATTAAAGAGAAAACACGCAGCCATCAGAGCTCACATGAACCAAGACAAACTTGCAGACTACTGGGTTAAGGCATGACATACTTGAAGATATGTGTGGCATCTAAGTATGTTGTTTTTTCTTTTCGAGGCTCTAGAAAAGACATACGCAACCTTCAGGCTCGATTATATTCACTTGTGCGAGTAATGAGAAAATACAACCACATCGAAGATCGAGGGTGTTGGCTCTTAATTTTATTTATTACTCAGAGCTGGAAATCAACTATAAATATGTCTTTTTAGACATTCCTTTGCACAAACGCTGGCTCAATGGTGGAGTTTCTTGAGTTATGGATACTCTCGTCAAGCTTACCAATAGCAAAGGACAAGTCGCTTTCCTCGACAACATTTTAAACCAAATGTTACAAGGCATGACAGGACAAAAAAATCCTTTGATCACCGCTGCCATTAAATGGGTGCTCAGGGAAGATTTTATCGACGATGTTGACAGATATCGTGTCAACACAAATATTTGCTCCCACTTCGTGGCTTCATTGTTGGATGTTGGGACAACCGACTATTTGACGATGGAGCTGACTAAGACACTCTTCCCATAAGAGTATTTGGGTGGCCTTAAGGATGTCATGGAATACTTCATCCCTTTCATAGGTCTTCCCTTGGCCTCGGACTTGTAGCGCTTCATCACCCTTGAAGAGGAGGTGACCTACTATCCGCGTATAGGCGACTTAAAGAGTATGTCGTTGTCTGCTCATCCCCTATGCGTAGAGCGTGCTGCAAAGTTCCTCCTCAAAGTCCATCTAATAGTGCCCACTTTGGCCGACACAACATGGTATGACCGAGTTCCAAGACTACATCTTCCCGCAGATCCTGAGGCCACATATTCTTCCAAACCTGGTGCTTGTTTCGATATCTTAGGAATTTGACAGTGACTCTAGCCACAAGTGGATGAGAGATGATGATGATGAAGATGATGACTCATAATTTCTTATGGATGAGGATGAGGACGAGGAAGATAACTGAAAGATTGTCACCCTGCTACTAAAAATATGTAGGCTACAAGCCTTTTTATGCATTATACAAAGATACTGTTATATACAATATAATGACCCTTTTTGCTTGCTCACGACGTATCTTATAATTTACATCTTACTCCTTACAATGCATGAAAAATCATAATTAAATAAATAAGGCACACTAAAAATATATTATTTACATTGGGAATGCTAAGCTTTAATAGAAAGGTTTAAGATGAAACCCGCTAATCGGATTTCGAGAGACTCCCCTTGCATGTTCTCGAGGTCGAATGCATTAAACCCCTTGCAATTTGTGATGCAAAACAATCCCTCCCATAAACCATCAAACTTTGTGTGCTGACCTGGCTTGGCCGCCCTCTCATTATATTTTAAAACAAGATCACCCTATTTGAGCCCTGGGTCAGAATTCTTCTTGTTATCAAACCACCTCTTGACAGTTTGTTGGCAGTTCTAAAGTGATTCCAATGTTGCTTCCCTTGCCTCTTCTAGATCCATAAGTTTTGCCAATCTTACCTTTATGGGCTCATTTCGGCCACCTCAATGGACCTGAGGAGTTGCAAGGCGGGGATCTCCAAAGATACGGGAAATAAGGCATCCTTGTCGTAGACTAGCTTGTATGGAGAGTTCTTTAAAACTTGCTTAGGCATGATCCGGTCCGCCCATAATGCACTTCTCAAGTGGTGATGCCACTATCTTTTGTATTCAAACCCAATCCTTTTAATGAGTCTTATGAGGTTCTTGTTGGTAGACTCAACTAGGCCATTACCTTGAGGATAATAATTCGAGAAAGTCTTTAGATATATACCTTGGCTAAGAGAAAATTGGGTTACACGGGAGCCCGTGAATGCTCATGCATTGTCTGATATTATGGTCATTGGCGGACCATACCGACATACTAGCTCCTCCAAGAATGCTAGTATTTCTGTTTCTGATGAATTTCTTAGGGGTGTAGCCTCAGACCATCTAGTGAAGTAGTCAGTGGCAGTAAGGATCCACTTGTGTCTGATTGAGTTTGGCGAATTAATCATCCCTATGAAATCAAGACCCCATTGAGAAAAGGGCTCTTCCATAGTTATTGGCCTGAGTGGCATTGTTGTCTTCCTACGCCTACTACTGTAGTATTGGCACTCCTTGCATTCTCTCACCAGAGCATGTGTGTCTTTAAACGTCAAGGGCCATAAATACCCAGCATGAGTAATCTTGATGATAGTAGTTTGCACTGAATAGTGGCCCCTGAGATCCCATGATGGAATTCATGTAAGATCTTACAGGCTTTGTCTTGATCTATGCAGCGAAGTAGGATCCCATCAAAATTTCTTTTAAAAAACACTCCTTCAACAAGGCGAAACCCGCTATTCTGCATCCTGTATAATCTCTTCTTTTCAAGAGAGAGGTCAACTGGGAAGATTCCAGTCTCCATGAAATGTTTTTGGTTCTCGATCTAGCATGCTTCCATTTTCTCAGAGGTGACCATCACAACTTCCTCCACAATAGTCTTGGTTTCTTGAGGGCGAGACTCTTG
This sequence comes from Cryptomeria japonica, assembly GCF_030272615.1. Classification (NCBI taxonomy): domain Eukaryota; kingdom Viridiplantae; phylum Streptophyta; class Pinopsida; order Cupressales; family Cupressaceae; genus Cryptomeria; species Cryptomeria japonica. The sequence goes on from NC_081412.1 coordinate 328,068,263, forward strand.
GGCTATATATTCACAAAGGCCTTTTTTGCTGATTACCTTGGTGGGCCTAACATCAATGTCATATTCTAAGATCTTGGTAATCCAGTTTGCCCTTTTCTCTGTAATACTGCCTTCCATTATATATTCCCTGACTGAATGATGAGTGACATACACAGTAGTCTTATTGCAGGCAATGAAATGCCATTTTGTTTTTAGGCCTTTGACAATGGCTAGTGCTTGATTTTCAACAAAGTTGTATTTGGCCTCATACTCCTTTAGAGTTTTGGAATGGAAAGCTACTGGATGCTCACCCTTTTGGTCTGCATCCTTCTGGGTTAACATTACGACAATGCTATAATTGCTAGAGAAAACATACATTATGAAATATCTAGACATATCGGGATTTGAGAGTACTGGGGCGGAAGAGATAGCGTCTTTGATTTTCTCAAATGCCTATTTTGGTTTAGGAGTCCATTTAAAATGTATGTCCCTTTTAAGAATTAGCGTGATAGGCCTCACCATTCCGACAAAGTCTAAGATGAAATGACTAACAAAGTTGATCTTACCTAGGAAGGAGTGAACACCCTTCTTGTTGACGGGGAGGGGGAGCTCTTTTATTGTCTTTACACAATCTGGATCAATAAAGACTCCTTCTTTAGACACTATGTGTCCCAATAATTTCCCTTGCGGGACCCCAAAGATGCATTTCTTTGGGTTCAATGAAATGCCAAATTCCAAACACGAAGGAAGACTCAAGATGATCAAAATGATCTTCTTTATCTTTTGAAAACACCTTCAAGTCATCTAAGTAAATGAGGGTAATTTTATTGATCAACTCCTTAAAAGCCATATCCATAGCCCTCTAAAAAGTCGCACCTGCGTTTGACAATCCAAATGACATTTTCTAGTAAGCAAATGTTCCCTATTTGGCTGTGAAAGTGGTCTTATGTTGGTCTTCTGGCTTTACCAACACTTGGTTATAACCTGAGAATCCATCCAGCATTGAAAACATCTCAGACCTAGCCACAGTTATTAACATCTATTCCATTGGTGGCAAAGGGCAATTGTCTTTTAGAGAAGCTTGATTTAAATCACAAAAATCCATATAGAGCAGGATATCCCCATTCTTTTTTCTGACTGGTACCAAATTTGATACCCATGTACTATGCTTGATGGGGTAGATAATATTGGACTCTATTAATTTCCTCAGCTCTTGTGCCATGAGAGTCTCAATCTTCGAATTGATAGGTCTCTGCTTCTGTCGGACCGACTTGGCCCCATCGACAAGCTCGATGGTATGTTGGATGAAGCTAGAGTTTTAACCCTTCAAATCCTCATATAACCATGCTATCACACCCATGTATTCATCATAATAGCGAGCCAACCTTTCTCAGTCTTCTAGGGAAACTCCCTTTCTAACCTTAAGTGTTCTCCCATTTTCTACTGACATTTTGGTGTAGTCACCCTTATCGGTTGTGAATTTTTGTTTGTCATTTTTAGCATCATCATGATCAAATAAATTCTCCAAGGTGATCGATCTATTTGGGAGCTTATTGGATTTCAACTAGATGATTTGATTCCTGTAAGCCCCCTTTACTTTAGACTATATTTGATCAGCAAACTCTTTGGAGTTTTTGAATGAACAAAGCAATTTGCTCATCACTCTCAAAAACTTGCCAGTGGGTGTCATTGTGTGGAATAGTTGGTTGAACGACCATGTGGACCGCCTAAGGGTTGGTAAGATCTGTAGTAGGGTCAAATTGAGACCCAATAGTGGCCATTCGATCAGCGGCTGCATTTGCCTTTTGAGGAATCCTCTATATGTTGAAAGCATCAAAGCTTTCTATCAAATCCCATGTCCTATGGCTATAGGACTTCATATGGACGTGCTTGGCACTTGAGATTCCTTGGACCTAGTGAACTATCAATTCAGAATCTCCCAAAACTTCCAATTGTTTTATTTCCATCCGTTTTGCTAAACTTAGGCCTTGGATTAGCTCCTCATATTCCACTTCATTGTTGGAGCAAGCAAACTACAGGTGGAAAGACCTCAAGACTTGTTCACCGAAAGGCGAAGTAAGGAAAATTCCAGCGCTTAAACCTACCTTGCATCTTGCACCATCAAAGTGCAAGGTCTAGAGCATGGAAGACAACTCCTCCTTGGTTAGTAGCTCCTTGGTCAATTTTGGGATAATCTAATCCTCATCAAAAAAATAGTAGGTACCAAGACCCGTAGCATGGTAATTGGAATATGGATCAGAATTTATGAATTCATTAAGGAAAACCTCTTTCTCTGGTGTAATATCCTCGGTCACCTCTTCATCCTCTAGAAGTTCTATAGTTCTTCTCTCCTCATTAGAGATGGAGGTATGGGTAGGCTCAAAGTTGAGCATAGCCTAATCAGCTACATGCTCGGTGTGTAGGGGCTCTGAAAGAATTTTGAGTTTAGCACCATGCTGGGTCCAGAGGATGAGGTGGGACCAATATAAAGATAAGTAATCTCCTATCTTGGTGGTAAAGTCATGGGAGAGGTAGAGGCCAAAAATAGGGGGGATATCAATAACTATTACCTCTTGAGACACAGTGACACTAGGACATGTGAACAATATTAGTGGAAGACTTAATAAGATCCACATTCTGAACTTTATTTCCATCTAGTTGCATAATGCCCCTACTTAGAGGCTCATATCTTATGTTCAAAATCTCAACAATTTGTTTTGGCATGACGATAGTACTAGCACAAGAATCTATCAGAGAATTATGCAACAATTTGTCTCCTACAATGAGGGTCAAATAGAACGAGTTTGGTTTAGGCTTACCTTCCACTTGGGATCTAGGTGGTGCGGCCTCATTTATCAACACTGCTAACAAGCATGGATGCGTTGCGAGGGTCGTAGATCTTTCCTCATTAGCCCCTGTGAAGAACTGGCAACATTCCCGTCGACAGATCTCTCCACCTCCACCAGAGCTTCTTTTAACCAATTCTTCTATTTTGGGATGCTGAGGAGATCCCATAAAGAGATGTTAGTCAGGGCTTTCTTTAGCTGCTCCACCGCATCCAATACTAATGGCACGTATGCTTTTTCTTTTCTCAGCTTATAGTGGATAAACGCCTTCCTCTGATATGTGGGAACAACCGCGGGTTGTTTAGGAATTTTTTTTTAGATGAACCTTCCTTCTGTTCCTACATGCTCCCCCGTGAAATGTCTTTTTGACTGAAGGTTGTAGTCGGACTGCACTTGGGGAGCTCCCGAGCTTGATGCAATTGCGTTGTTTGTGAGAATGACATCCTCGTCTTCCATCCAAGAGACTAAAGCATGGTCCGGAGCTATCTCCATTTCTTTCTCTATTGACATACCTTGCATCTGAGCGATGAGAGTTGCGTTGTCCATGCCAGGGGAAGCATCAATTGAATCATTTGAGGTAGCACCTTGACCTCGTTGATCTGTAATTTTTTGTTGCAAATTGTCTTTCAGATAGTTTCTTGGGGTGTGGGCATTGTTACATGGGAAACACCAAGAATTGGTGTCATCCACTAGATTATTCTGTCCTAAGGTCAACTCTTTATTGGTGCTAGGATAGACAGTTTGCAAAGGATTAGGCACTGGAACTATCTGGCCATTCGACTGACTTGAGGAAGCTCGGTTAGTTGCATATTGGTTTTGTTGATATGGGGGCCTATTCCCTTGGAAATTTTGCTAGAAGGGAGGTCTAGTGGAGGGGATTTAGGATCTTTTCAAATTAATGATTTCATTTGAGAAAGACCTCAACAATTTTTCCATATTATTTACTTCCGCGGCTAGAGATGAAGAGGAGGACGTACTCACTTGTTGGGATCCGGGGTACACGTACATGGATTGGGGTGTAGACATGCTAGGTGCAGCTGGCTCAAGAACTTGATTTGATATTTCAAGGAAGACTGGCATGAGCGGTCGTGGTGCAAGCCGTCCAACATCAATTAGATTATTTTCTACTTGGACCGCCAAGTCATACGCATCTGGGAGAGTATTTCCTTCGAGAGATTCGATCATGATAGATATATCTGAATTGAAAGCTTTCAGATAAAAAACAAACTCCATATCCCCAGGAGGACGAGCGGACAACAATATCCTCTACTAGGTCCTCTAAGACCTCATATTGAATTTTGTCACCACTTCCTGAGGAGCCCTTTTTATGGTAATCAGTTGTTGCATTAGAAATGATCTATCAGCCTTGTCAGAAAATCTCTCAAAGAAGCGATTGCCCAGCTAGTCCCAATCACTTATAGAGTTTGGAGCAAGAGATCTATACCAATCTAAAGCTCTTCCTTTAAATGAAGTTGCAAGCAATCTTAGAGCTACATTTTGCTCTGTAATGTTATGGACGGTGCAAACATTAGCCACATCTTGTAGGTGTTCCCCCAACGTCTTGGAACATTCTCCGGTGAATTTAGGGACAACTTTTAGCACAGAGGTGGGAGTTGGCCCCCATATTGCAGTTGGAACTAGAGGAATGAGAGGACTACCGCTATTCCAAGTCACGAAATTTCTAGGAGGAACTTGAGCCATTACTACGAGAACAACAACTGCAGGGATAATAGGTGAATTCTGATAAGAAGTAGCTGTAGACGAATGGACGCTTACCGGAGGCTGTAGAAGCAAACTGGGATTTGAAGCTATTTGACTCCTAGTAATAGGTCTATGGCTCATAAACTTCCTTAGGCTTGTTCAAAATTAGGTCCCACCGGGTGTGCCAGAAAAAGAACTGTTGACTACTAATTTTACATTGAACGCTAACAACCTTATGGGAAATTTAGTGATGGGGGGCCCTTGTGCGAGATTCACTGAATAAATCCGAGTTTGGGAAGCTGACTCTTCATACAATTGGGGGGAGAAAAGCGGAAAAAGAAAACTTTAAAGCTACGCTACTTAGGCGATACGCCAGAATATTTTTAGGATATTTGCAGCACAGAAAACCCAGATACACACAGTTTTAAGGCCTATTCAACAATCTACATGCCCAACACCATTTGAGAAGATAATTAAACAAGACTCATTCAATATAATATGACATTCACCATTCATCTAACAAATAACAAGTTCTACAACATAGTTTAATCCGTAGAGTCTCACAACATATATCATAGAAGTTACTGAATTCGAATATAACACAGAAGTTAGTCTATTAAGCTTCAAACAAAACAACCATAAAGGTCGTAGGCACAATCTGATATGTTTGTCATTCATGAAATTTAATTAACATAAAGGCTTCTTCAATGAGCCAAAGTCTAATAAATTCTCAAAAGTATGAACCTCTAAAAAAGTAGAAAGAGGGCCTATAAATAGCCTTCGACCCTCAACAAATAGCAGGAAAGCATCAAAAAAATCTCAGCAACCGCTCCTGATTAGGAATCTTCCCACATGGTGCTCACAGAGACACATGCAAGCAAAAATGGCCTTTGATGTTATTATTCTAACTGCATCATGGCGACCCCTGCACTTGCTAAAACAAGAAAATTGCAGTGTGAACAACATTCTAGTTCATGAATCACCAAAGAAGACATGCGGAAACTCGGGGGAGACCCGAAGTCGAATGCAAAAAGGGAACCAAAACATGCAACACAGAGGCAGCAAGTGTCGCTGCCAGCATAGGGAAGATGGTGGGGTTGGAAAACATACACTGAGGAAAAGACCCGCACCACATGGCAGCTCCGCGTTCTCTCAACACAGGGCGAGAAAAGTGAGCCACTTAGAGAAACACCAAGACACCACTCAGCAAGCGCGCAAGAGAACGAGAGAATGGACCGAAAAACAAAGGAAAGACCGATACTTTACCAAAATGTTGCTCACAGAGAATTTTGAAAGAATATTAACAGTCATTCTTCCTGAAACTCAAGGCATTGATAATAGAAAATTTTTGTCTGCTGCAATGATTTCCATTCCTGCGAGATAACATAATGTCAATACTTGAGTATTTTTTACTGGCAAATTTCAAGTGGCTGGAAGGAATGCCTCAAAGCTTGGACAAGCTCAATAGTCTTCAAGAGCTACAAGTAATCGACTGTGGGAATAATTCTTTGAACTGTATTTTCACCCTTCACAAAAAATCTTGTCCCATAGTTGAAAGTTGAGGAATTGGTCATCTTAAGATTATAATGCTTGATTTGGCCTATAAGAAGGTGTTATGCAATGGTCCTCTTTTTTTATTTTCAAATAGATGATTTAAAGAAACTGTACGTTAGGAAATAGGAATCATCAAAGCAATATATAAAAAGACATATTAATCATTATTAGCTCAATTACAAACACATATTGCAATGATCTAATCCTAAGCACACTCAATAGAGACATAAAAAACAAAGCATTCAAAAGAAAATATCATGCAAACCAGATGACGATTTGGATGCTTCTTCCATGCGGCTCCATTGTTCTTCTTTCCTCTTCAAATGGATTTGTGGATCTCACCTACAAGTGCACACATACAATTGAAAGCAAGATTGACATTGATGAAAAGCTCAAGAGTACTAGAAGCGTAAATTCGATAGTCTGATTAGGGATTATTAATTAGCCTTGATTGATGAAGATCATCCAATTTATAGAAGAATTGGAGAGATGCACAAATTAGCATGATAGTGATTCGAATAGAAATTCAAATCAATAATAGCAAAATTATGACATGTCTATGACAAATTGCTATGCAAGGATTATGACAATTCTATGACAAATTTCTATGTCAAGAATTTATGACAATTTATGACAAATTCTATGACAAATTTCTATGTCAAGAATTTATGACAATTTATGACAAATTTCTATGTCATTTCCATAAATTTAGGAGAGAGGAGGAATTAGAAATTGAATTTAAGAATTAAGAAATTAGAAAATTTAGAAAAAGAGGAATTAGGAAATTAGAAATTAGTGAATTAATCAATAATTTTTCATTTATTAATTAATTCACTCACAAAGAGGAATAATTAGCCAATTAAATGAATATTTAATTGTAACGAGAAAACTTAGGATAAATAAGTAATTTATTAATCCTAAAGGAAGAAATGACGCACAAGGTTAAATGATTAAATCATGAAACCCTAGAAGGTGAATTAGCAATGCGAGGATGACAATTAGGTCCTGATTGAAGATAATTAATGTCGATCATGATTTTGAATTGATAAATGACCAATGCGATAAACAATTTGATTGAGAAATGCGCCAATTGACGAGGAACAATGACAAATTGATCCAAATTGACACAATTGAGGCGGATAACGATCGATGACAAATCGATCGCAAAATGACAAGATTGACAAAAAAGACAAGGATTGATGACAAAATAGATTGTAAAACGACAGGATTAAAAATGACCACGATCGATGATAAATCGATCGCTAATGACAAGATCGAACATGACAACGATCGATGACAAATCGATCGTAAAACAACAAGATTGATAAACCGATCGCCAGATGATAAGATTGAAAAGAGGACAAAACCCTAATTAGGATTGACAATGTCCAAAATGATAAGATCTAAAAGAGAGCAACGATTGATGACAAATCGATCGCAAGATTGACAGGAGGACAAAACCCTAATTAGGATTGACGATGTCCAAAATGATAACAAATTAGCACGCATATTGACACAATAGGATAAGATCGATCCAAATCATGACTGGATAGTGTTGTTGACAAGACCAAATTTGAGGACGAGATGATTGAAGAATGCAGAAGAATGACTTGATGCTCGCAAATGATAAAGATCAAGTGCGAATCATAGGAGAAATGTTAATGCGACACAAAAACCTAAAATGAGGCAATGCGCAAATGTTAAAGTATGACCTCGCAAGCGTTTGACCATTTTTAGGTGTCTACATTTTGCCCCTCTTTGAGACAATGCGATTTTAAGCTTTGTTTCAAAGAACAATAATGAAAATGCCCCAGACAATAATAATGACATATGCATGCCCCCTCGAGGAATTGGCCGGAAACATACAGAAAAGAGGCCAATTGATCGATAAAAATGATAGGATCGAACGGACTGACAATCAGAGATCGGATGCATGAAGGACAAGCAATGTAAGGTGCACAAGACTGCGACCAACATAAGATGGAGAAGACACACGTCCATCTATGCAATGACAAAGAGCTATAAATGAGACCAAGAGATGGAAAATTGCTCATTTGCACTAGACAAGGAGGAGAATTTGTTGCTCTGGACAAGGACACTTGCAGAGAGATGGCGAACATTTCAATGGTGGATCACCTTGGAGAACGTGTACGCACATTCAGATGACCGGACGACGCAGGAGCAGCGGTATGGATCTCAAAAACCCATGTTTTCAATTTCATGACTTTTGATTGCTTGCGGGACATTGCGGGGCCCACAGGGGATGCAAAAGAGGACTTCTGCGCTTGTGTAGTCTAATTCTGCACTTGTGTCATGTCTTCTGCGCTTGTGTAGGAAGACACAAGCGCAAGTTACCTGACACAGGCGCAGGTTATCTGACACAGGCGCAATTGTGCACTGAAAACCCTAGTTTTGGTCAAAATGACATGCAAATGCTCCGGAAAGGGGAGACAAGGATATGATAGGTCAAATGAGATGAAAAACACCCTGATTAGACATGAAAATGAGGAAATGCAACCCGTAGGAGCAAACCCTAAAACTAACAAAAATGTACCCCAATTGTGATGCAGAGTCGACAGTATCCGTTGATCACGCGGGAGAATCGACCAGACTGTTTCATGCTACGACATAGACTCAGGAGCACAGAGAGAGACACATTAGCAAGACTGGGGATATATTACATCACATACATGCCCGAGATTAGGGCAAACACAGCATTGCTTACCGCATTGGCAGAGCAATGGCATTCGGAGACCTCCTCATTCCATTTGGCGATTGGCGAGGCGACAGTGACTCTAGAGGATGTATGGCGCATCCTTCACATTCCGATACATGGGGAGATGATAGAGTATGACCCAGTGACAGGTAGAGACGCATTATGTAGGCTATTTGAGTGCAACACAGATGACTTGGACATTGTCGAGAGGGAGATCGACTGGGAGAGCATGGCTTCTGAGTATGATCGACGATATGTGGTGATAGCAGTGGTGATAGCATGTCTACTAGCAGGTGACAGACGAGGACATGGATTCCCTATTGGATGGGGAAGAGTGCTAGAGCAGATGGCGACAGAGGGGACAGTGTATGCATGGGGACCATGTGTACTGGCTATGCTGTATTTTCAGCTGCATCAGATAGCGTATCAGGGAGTTCAGACGCTGAGCTGTGGAGTCACATTGCTTCAGGTATGGGCATTTGAGCACATAGCCATATGTTGACCGATTATAGAGAGACAAGTTGTACCACACCGACCATATGTGTATTGCTATGGTGGAGCACTGAGACAGGGTCCATTTGGATACATATTATACTGGCGACATGAGCTAGACAGACTGAGAGAGTTCATATGGAGGCCATATTGTGATTGTCCGGAATGGTCAGACGATAGTGATGAGCTACCTTATTGCAGACAGGAGAGGTACTTGATTGGGCGACCAGTGAATCGCCAGAGAGTGATTGAGATGTACCTGCCAGAGAGAGTCAGACGACAGTTTGGAGAGAGGCAGGATGTACCTAGGAGAACTGCACACTTTGCCCGATCTCACAAAGAGACGAGTCAGTGGGGGAGTATGATTCAGCCACACATAGCATATGCTGACTTTGCACAACTACAGCAGAGACAGTGGGAGTGGAGGTCAGATGTGGTGGATGCTGGGACGACAGAGGAGTATGAGACATGGTTTGCACGACGACGGCCAGTGCCTTTGACTGATCCTGATATTCCAGTACCTAGGAGACAGGAGGACTTCCCACTCACAGGAGAGGAGGAGGGAGATGATGAGGACGAGGAGGATGAGGACGGGGATGATGAGATTGATGGGGATGATGGTGGGGAGGATGATGACGGAGATGATGATGGGGAGGATGAGCCAGACTCAACTGATCAGGAGACATTGCAGGATATTCCTATAGAGCCGGGGACAGCTAGGACAGAGGAGATGGATACGTGCAGGGCTACCATAGCGAGCCAGCAGGATTATATTGCGACATTGGACAGACAAAATGCCATTTTGAGGACAGAATGAGATACGACAATATCTCAGGCACAGCGAGAGGGACAGAGAGTCACTGAGTTCATTGGATCGATTAGGGATGCCAGTGCACGGGAGATGGCACAGATGCTGGTAGAGACTGGCGAGGAGAGATTGTATTAGAGGACACTATGCAGTTCCACCGGAGCGGAGAGCACCTTCATATCGGGCACGATCGAGGACAGAGAGCAGGTCACGCTCTCAGAGGTCATTGAGCAGCATAGGAGTGAGTGGACCTATGAGACCACCACAGCCAGGACCAGGAGGGACATCATCTGCGAGACATGGCAGGGATGAGGAGGACAGAGGGAGCACCTAGTGACAGAGGCACATGCTCCTTATGACAGATAGTGGACATTATGTAGTTTGACATGTTGTAGTCAGCCTGCGGGCCATACTTAGGATAGACAGTCTGATTTTGTACTTCGATATTATTATGATATGTGATATGACAGGCATCGATATGATGGGATGCAATGTGTTATGACTTGTAGTTATTTTTCTATGTATGGATGACTTATGCACTGTTGATGTACCAACATGTATGGATGTATTGCTTTTGTATTTTGATGCATTTATGATATGAAATGGATAAAATGCTTGATATGAAGCTTGATATAATGCAAATGTACTAACCAATGAATGCAGGATGCAACATATGTGTTTGGATATCGGAGCACTAGACCGAACTGACTATCCGGACTGATGGAAGAAATGTTAGTAAGAAATGAGATAGAGGGCAATTAGAGATGACGAAAAACTTGCTTTTAGTAATGCACTTTGTAGGTGAGAACCTTTATTTTTATGTAGCAAAATGGATGCATAGCATCATGGCATTGAAGGCCAGAGCTGAAATGCAACCCTTTTTGCAAAAGACAGACACATCACAGACAAATGACAATCACAATCAAAAAAGAAAAAGACCATGAGCCATCCCGGTCACTCTAAATCACTCAGTGACATCATTGAGCAACATAGGAACATGATCGAAGCCAAAGATAAATCAATAAAAAGATAAGATACACAAATTCAAGCAAATCAGACAAACATCTTGATCTTCATTGTCAAAAGTTGAAAGTGCTGATAGGATGATCATGCTGTCTGGTTTCAGGAAATGCGGTACCCTGTCTAAGACAGGACACAGTCTGGTTTCGAGTATACCACACCCTGTATAAGACCCATGATAGCAGTAACAAGGACAAATGATTTTGATGTTAATATTTGATTGACAAGACAATTTTGATCAGTTTGAATGTTTGATTTGATTGAAAAAGTTCATCTGATTAAAGCATGAGTTCATTAAAGCACAGTGTTTGATTGCGAGTCGTTGGAGGAATGCTCGGTGACTTGTCTTATGCACAAAAGGAATAATTTATTGCAAAATGTTTGTTTTTGTTTTTGAAGTTTTACAATTATTTTTTTTCGTTTTTTCAGGACTTTATTTGACTTTTTAGGGGGTTTTTTTTTCTTCAGTTTTTAGATATTTTTTCAGGACATTATTCGATTTTTTTGAGATTTTTTCAGGACATTTTTAAATGTTTTTGAGATTTTTTCAGGACATTTTTCAATTTTTTTGAGATTTTTTCAGGACATTATTCAATTTTTAGAGATTTTTTTCAGGACATTATTGGATTCAAAATTTCTAGTGATTGATCATGACAAGGGGAAGACACCAAATGCGCAGCTGAAAGACACATAGACCTGGGACCAAAACATATGTACAAGAAACTGGAGTAGGCAAGACAATGATGTTGACCAATAACAGGCCTGGAATAGAACATTGGGTCGAGACAAAGATAGGCATGATAAACTGGCCGAGAAAAACATAGCTAGAAGTCATGATAGATGACGAAGCAATAATCTCATTACTCATGGCGCTTGATTGCCAGGTTTTCACCATGGTACTTGCCCAAAGCGCCTGTTTGCCAGGTTTTCACTAGAGGGCGAATCATTCTTTCTTTACTTTTTTGTTTTGCTTTTTTCTTCTTTTTCTCTCTTTTTTTTTTTCACTTTTTTGTATTTTTCATTTTTTCATTTTTTTGTATTTTTTCAGGATCATATTTGAATAAGTACCGATAGAGAATTATGCCCAGTACTTGCGAAGATGCATGCTGTTGATAGGATCGGACAGAGGTTCACCTTCCGGGGTAGCAAGCTGATATGCCCCCGAGCCATATGCTGCAGTTACTATGAAAGGACCAACCCAATTAGGTTCAAACTTGCCCTTGATGATGTCAGTAGACTGTGCATTCTTGGGGTTTGCTTTTAAAACCAGGTCTCCCACTTCGAAGTGTCGCCCTTTGACTTTCTTATTATAAGAGCGACGGAGACGGTTTTGATATGCTTGCAAATGTGTCAGAGCTGTCTGACGTTTCTCATCTACCATCTCAAGTTGATGCAGCCGAGAGACTCTGTGTGTCTCATCATCAATCAGGTGTTGCAAGGAAACCCTCAAGGAAGGAATCTTGACTTCCAAAGGTAAAATGGCTTCCGCACCATACACCAAGGAATAAGGTGTTGCGCCAGTAGGGATGCGGATAGAAGTGCGATAGGCCCATAGTGCTGGATTTAACTGTACATGCCAATCTCGACTAGCGTCATTGACAACTTTCTTCAGGATCTTGATAATGGTTTTATTTGATGCTTCAGCTTGACCATTACCTTGTGGATAATATGGACTGGAAAAACGATGTTGAATATGAAACTTGTCACAGAGTTCTTTGACATCTTTATTCTTAAAAGGTCGACCATTATCTGTGACTATGGCAAGGGGTACCCCATATCTGCATATGATATAGTTCAGCAAGAATTTTGAAATTTGGACACCAGTGATATAAGTCATGGGGATCGCTTCGATCCACTTTGTAAAATACTCTGTAGCTGTAATGATGAACTTGTGTCCATTTGCAGATGTTGGGTGAATCTTGCCAATAAGATCCAATCCCCACTGAGAAAAGGGCCACAGAGATATAACAGAATGAAGCTCTTGAGCTGGTGCATGAATATAATTTCCATGAATCTGGCACTTGTAGCACTTTTTAACAAAATCATGAACATCTTTTTCCAAAGTAGGCCAGTAATACCCAGCATGAATTAACTTTTTGGCTAAGCTAAGACCATTGAAATGGCCCCCACATATACCATCGTGAACCTCGTGTAAAGCCGTTTGTGCTTCGTCAGAATCCAAACACCTGAGGAGGGTATGGTCAAAGGAACGACGGTAAAGGGTGTTGGTGATGATGACATATTTGGCTGTCTGTCAGATAAAGGCTCGACGTTGGTTAGCGGAAAGGTTAGGTGGTAAGGTTTGGGATTTCAAATACTGATATACGTCATTGTACCATGGGGAATTGGGACCAACAAGAACGCACATCACGTCAGCTGTCGGAATGTCAAAAGAGGGAACCAGCAATTGTTCGACCAAGAATTCACACTTGTCCATATTATGAGGCATATTCAACATGGAAGCAATCGTAGCCATTGCATCTGCCGACTTGTTTTGCATTCTTGGCACTTGACTGAAATGGATAGCTGTGAATTTTGTCTTGAAGAAATCTACCATGTGCTTATAAGGAATAAGCTTTTCGTCTTTTGTTTCGTAGTCATCGTTGACTTGTCGGATGACTAATTGAGAATCTCCATAGACTTGCAAATGCTTGATATTCTAGTGGACTGCTACTCGGAGTCCTGTGACCAGTGCTTCATACTCTGCAATGTTATTGGTACAATGGAAAGTTATTCTGTAGGACTTTGGAATAGCGTCACCTTGAGGGGTGACAAATAGAATACCAGCTCCGGACCCGAACTTGGTATGGGACCCATCAAAGTATAACTTCCATTCATTAGATGGTGTGAGAGTAAAGACTGATTCATCTGGAAAATCGGTCAACATGGGATGATCGTCAGAAATAGGAGCGTCTGCAAGTTGATCTGCTATGATTTGTCCCTTTATCGCCTTTCGCTCCATATACTCAATATCAAATTCACTGAGGATCATGACCCACTTTGCTAGGCGACCTGTCAAAGCTACTCGGCTAAGCAAATATTTTAAGGGATCAATTTTTGCAACCAACAATGTTTGGTGGCTTAGCATATAATGTCAGAGCTTTTGTGTTGCAAATACCACTACTAAGCATGCCCTCTCAATAGTTGAATAATTTAATTCATAACCAACCAGTGTCTGGCTGATATAATAAATAGCTCTTTCTTTGCCATTCTCATCTTGTTGAGCCAAGAGAACTCCTAATGCTGTTTCAGTTGCAGAGATATATAATAAAAAGGGTTTTCCTTCTATAGGAGGCATTAGAATAGGCGGTGACAGCAAATAGTCTTTGAGAGCTTGAAAGGCTGATTGACATTGCTCAGTCCATTTAAAAGCGACACCTTTGTGCAGTAGATGTTGGAATGGATGACATTTGTCGGCCAACTGAGCTATGAAGCGATGAATTGACTGGAGCTTTCCTTGCAGACTTCTTAATTGCTGGAGGTTTGAAGGTGGAGGCATATCCATTATTGCTTTGACCTTGGCAGGGTCGACCTCAATGCCTCGGTGAGAAACAATGTATCCAAGTAATTTGCCGGCTGTAACACCAAAGACACACTTTTTTGGATTGAGCTTGAGTTTGTAGGTCTCCATTCTGTCGAAGATTGGGCCCAGGATGGCTAGATGACTATCTCTGGTGACAGATTTGCATAACAAGTCATCAACATAATCCTCCATCAAAGTGTGCATGAAATCATGAAAAATTGTCGTCATTGCTCTTTGATATGTTGCACCTGCATTTTTGAGACCGAAGGGCATCACATTCCAGCAATAGGTGCCCCAAGCACAGGTGAATGCTGTCTTATGCTGATCTTCAGGTGCAATGCGGATTTGATTGTAGCCGGAGAAACCATCCATTAGTGAAAGCATCTCATATCCCGCCATCATGTCCACTATGATGTCTATGTTTGGCAATGGAAAATCATCCTTAGGGCATGCTTTATTCAGGTCCCTGAAATCTGTGCAGATTCTGATGCCCCCAGTTACTTTGCTAACTGGTACTAGATTTGAAATCCAGTCTGCATAATCAATGGGTCAGATGAAGCCCACATCTAGCAATTTTTTTAGCTCCACTTTAACCAAAAGAGCCACCTGAGGATGCATCTTTCTAAGCTTTTGTTTGACGGGCTTAACACCTGCTTTCAATGGCAAATGATGAAGGACTAACTCTGGATCGAGGCCAGGCATATCTGCATAAGACCACGCAAAGCTGATCTTCTTCTCCAGAAAGAAATTGATAAAATCTATCTTCTCTTGTTTTGTCAGAGAGGCAGCAAAGTGAATGACCTTAGGGTTGTCAGGTGTACCCAAATTGATTTCCTCGGTCATCTCAACAAGCAATGTTGATTTGTCTTGAATTGATAGGGGTACGTCCACTCTTCCACCTTTGGGTGCCTCAGAAAGGTTTTCACCCGCAGGTACGTCTTTTATTTTTACTTTTGTATGATAAGAGAGTGCCTTACGGTTTTCACTCAAAGATCTATTCTTTTGATTTTTTTCTTTTTCGTTTTCTTTTTCATGACTGGAAGAGGGAGTTGACTCCCCAAAATATACTGTTGAATCTAGGTCAATAGCAAATCCTACCTTATGATTGCCCTGTGGTATGCCTTCCCGTAGTCCCAGGAATTCTGCGATTGCTTCGTCATTTTGAAAACAGTCCAATGTGAGCAGTTCTTGTTGGTCATATTGGATAAGTTGGGGATATATGAGAGGCATGTCATCATCAGTTGTAAGGATAGAGAGGGCTGATATGGTAAAAATATGAACATCCGTGGTGTCACTATCCGAACTGCTTGTATCGGATTTGGAGCTTGGATCCCAAAATGACTCTATCCAAGCATGAGGACATGTTTTAGGAAGAGGAGTTATTTCATGTTTGTCTTCCATGGGCAAATTATCAGGTTCAATGAAGATATTATCAAGGGCATAGGAGCTAGAAGAAAAGGAACTCCACTCCCATTCATTAGAATCAGTCTCGGGTTGGGTATCCTCAGGTGTTATTTCATCGTCAGAATCACGCCCTTTTCGACACGTGGACCTTTTGGTAGATGTGGATCCAATTCGTAATGGTACAAAACCTAACCCTAAAGTTGGGGGTCACCTCGTGGGTATGACAGGTTCTAGCTTTCCATTGTTGTTCAGGCCTAAGCCACTGCAGCCATCATATCCTTTCTTCTGTAGCATAGTAAATCCTTTGCCATATAATTCCACTGGCAACTTGACAGGTGGGGTTTCAGTTGGATCTTTATAGAGCCAATCTATTACACCATCATCTACAGTTTCTTTGTCAAGTTCTCCCCATCTTGCAAATGTAGTGGGAGGCTGATATTGAATAATGACCTTGGGTTTCTTTTGCAATAAATGCGGTTTTCCATATGATTTTGGAGACATCGGCAAATTCCCAATGAGGAAGGTTTGGTCCATTGAATATTCTCCACACCCTTGGTCCTGTATCTTCAGTTTTTCTTTGACAGCATCTAACAATGCATTGGGATCCACATAACCATCTAATTTGGCTTCTCTATTGACTGGGACTTGTTGCTGAGGAGTATCCTTTAAGGTAGCACAGAACTGAAATGGATTAGGATCTCCTGGAATTGTTATCTCAGTTCCATTGTAAGGATATTTTAGACATTGATGATATGTGGATGGAACTGCTTTCATTGCATGGATCCATGGATGGCCAAGAATCATATTATAAGGGAGATCAAGGTCTAGGACTTGTAGGAAAGTATTTTCCGTCACTGGACCAACTCTGATAGGCAATGCAATTATCCCTTTGGATGGGCGTTCAACATCATCATATGCTTTAATTGTTATCCTTTTGGAAGCATCAATGTCATTTTCTGTATATCCGAGGCCAATGACCACTCTCAAGGTGCAGATATTAAGACCTGCTCCGCCATCTATCAAGACTCGCCGGATTTTGCAATTATGGACAAAGACTTCAAGGTGCAAAGGGTCATTATGAGGGAGCTTATCAGATGAGATATCACTATCAGAAAATGCGACACTTTGGGAAACAACTAAATGTCCAATCCACGCTTGAAATTGGTCAACATCAATATCTGTTGGGACAGTGGACTCAATCAAAGCTTTATCTAGGACTGCACGATGCATGGGAGACATTTTCAACAACTCTAGAATGGATATTTGTGCAGGTTTTTTTCCTAGATGATCCAAAAGATTATACTGACTTGCAGGAGTTGGTTTGGGAGGAGCTGCAGGAGCTCCTTTCAAAACTATTTTGGATCGACGAGTGGTAACCGTGCAAGAAAGATCTTGTCCTTTTATTCTCAAGGTGGAGACATACTCATTTGACGCATAAAAACAATTAATAACATTGTGATAACCGGTATTTGCATAATTGGCCGTTTGAGCAGAGTTGGAAGAAGACGCTTTACCCTTGTCATGATCCAGCAAAGGAGTTTTGAAAATGGTATGATCAGCGTTGGAGGTCGGATGGGGTGGATCTACCTCAATTACTCCTTGCTCTAATAAATCTTGAATCATGTGTTTTAATTGAAAACAAGAAGCAGTTTTATGTCCTTTAGACCGATGATACTCACAGTATGCATTATCATTCCACCAATGCAGCTTTACCGCTGGTTCTGCCTTAATATCTGGTAGCTTGATAAATCTCGCTTGTATTAATTGCTTCATTACTGATTCGATAGGCTCTCCCAATGGCGTAAACTGTCGAGGGGGCCCATCCCGCGATCGGAAGGGTTTGCGTTGTTGATTTTGTTGTTGGCCTTGTTGTTGTTGAACATGTTGTTGATATTGCGGCTGTTGAACATGTTGTTGATATTGCGACTGTTGAGCAACATTGCTCCTTGGTGCTTGATTTTGTTCCATAGTTGACATGTTAGGAACACTCATTTTCTTGATTGTGAAGGGGGGTTGATTTGCATTCACCGCTCTCGCATCAACAACACCATCATTAGTGACATTCTTGTTCTTATACCAAAATCTGTTTCTATCCCCTGAATAATTTGTGTTGTCATTATCTTTATTGAGCTTGATAATTCCTTTAGCTACAAGAGCCGTTTCAATGCTCATTCCTTTCTTAATGAGTTTCTCTATAGTACTAGGACTTTTCAATTTTAGCTCATACATCATTTCTGGGACCAAATTTTGGATAAACAGATTCACTTGCTGTTCTTCAGGTATATCGAGAGAAGAATGACTATACAAGCTTCGCCAGCGTTGCAAGAAAGTCACTAATGGTTCACCTTGCTTTTGCTTGGTATTGCATAAATCTGACATAGTCACGTCACTGTCGATATTAAACGCGAAATGAGATAAAAACTTTTGAGCCAATTCCGACCAAGTCTTTATATTTCCTGGGAGATGTGAATACCAATCCATGGCTTGTCCCGTGAGACTTCGCGCAAATAATCGCATTAAATATGTCTCTTCATAGCTCACTTCCGTACATGCTGCAAAAAATGCTCGAATATGATCTTTTGGATTGCCATTCCCTTTATATTTCTCAAAGTTAGGTGCCTCAAAATGCTTAGGGAATGGAGGCATGTATACACTCTTGTCAAATGGATTAGGACATAAATCTTGATCTGTATACAACTTCTTCGTTCCTTTAGTTTCTAATGCATCAACTTTTCGTTGCAACTTCTCAAGTTGTTGCGCAATTGTATCAGATTTTAGAGGTCCATCATTAATCCCAGTTGGTATTCTTTGTTGATATATCGCATTTCCGATCGGTTGTTGATACTCTGCAATGGGCATTTTTGACGTTTCCGGCACATAAAGTTCTTGGTACATCTCTTGTTGTTGCGGTTGTGCTATGCCTTGATATTGACCTTGTTGTTGTGCTTCTTGGAGCCTAGGTTGATATTGCAATTGAGTAGGTTGTTGATATTGCATAGGCGCCACTTGCGGTTGTGAAGTAGAATAGCTTGCTTGCCTTGGCACATATTGAGGCACATGTTGGTGTTGAGGTTGACAAATAGGAATTTGTTGACTTTGTGCCAATTGTTGTCGTGGTGTATATCCCATCAATTGTAAAAAACTTTGTTTAGATGGTTTTCGTTGCTTCTCCTTAGGATGGGGTATGGCACTTGCATTAACTTGCTGTGTTGCTTGTCCAATCCATTGTGATGGTTGCAAGTTTGCGTTAACTTGTAATGGTGCCGAAGGCGCTGCAATTTCTTGTCGAATGCGATATTGTTGTTGTTGCACATCATTTGTTTGCACATTCGATTGTACCTTTTGTATATTATTCAATCGTTGCAACAATTGTTGTTGGTACAAACCACTATCCGTAGCTCTTTGTGTCACCATTATCGAAGGATCTGTCGCACTAGTGTTTGGCAAATATATTGAATTTAACGGGACATAAGAACTTTTTTGCATCGTGGAATTGCTTTGGACATTATTGATATTAGGCATTCCAGTTGTGAAGCTTTCTTGTATCTTAGATGTTGATCCAATTTTATGCATATTAGGAACTACTTCTTGTTGAGGGATATTTGTCAATATTTGCGTAGTCCTTGTTTGATCTTGTGTTGCAGGTGTTACATTGAATAGTGGATTATTTATGGTCTCAAATGGTGACTTTTGAGGAATAGTCACTATCAATGCCTTTGAAGCACATTTACTCATTAAGGTAGGCTGAGTTTCAGGTTGCACATTTCCTTCAGTTGGATGCGGAGAGAAACTTAACAACACACCACCTTGTTGTTTTTGCACATTGGCTTGTTCGCTTGAAGAGGTCACATTACTCATCATGTTAAGATATTTTTGTGGAAACATCTTAAAGACCTTACTCAAGAACTTATCCATCTTTTTTGTTATCTTTGGATTTTGAAGGAACATGTCAATATCATCTGAATCATCAGAATCAGATGAAGAGTCTGGTTGAATATTTGAATTTGTTTCTTGGTGAATGCCTTGACCCAAACCAAATCCTTGTGAGAGAGTTGGTTCTTCATACAATGTTTGTATTTCTTGTTGCAAGCTGGACTGATTCCAATTGAAAGGTGCATTTCCTCTTGGAGTTGGTGGGACACTCCCTTGTCCTGGTTTCATAGGTACAAACACTAGTTCATATAATGGTGGTGGTCCAAGTTGAACTGTTCCATATGGTGGTAGAGATGTGTTTGATGAACCTTCAACTTGCACTGTTTAACTAGTTTGAAACTGCGAATTTGCTATGTTGTCCATGGGTTGATACATTGGTTCACTCATCTTCTTAGATCTTGATCTTGTCTCAATAGGCATGTCACTTATGCAATGTTTTGTTTTTTTTTTGGAATTTTTCAAGGATAATATGTGATATGCAACTAAATGCAAACTAAATAGATGAAAATGCAATCTATGTTTTTGGTTGTTTTTGAAGATTTTGACAAACTTATGAATGCAAATCTAAAAGAGACCTTTAGGAAATTGAAATGATGTCTAGACCTCAAAGGACAAAAGGACTTAATTGACAAAGGACAAGATGACAATGTCTCCCCTATATGCTTGGATACTAAGCTAGGTTTGACCAAATGATATTGATGACAAAAGGACAAAAGACTTGATAAGGTCTAGACTTCTTAACAATGACTTAGGGTTTATCAAAGATTTGGATTACTCAAGTATGACAAGACCTAGTTTTGACACTATATGCAAAGGGACAATTACTATGCAAATAACCCTAATATGATATGATAATAACCTAAACTTAATGAATAGACTTAGGGTATGCAAAGTATGACAATGATATGACTTTAATGCAAGAGGACATATGCAAATGGATGACTCTTATTGATATGCAAAGGAGTATAACTTAGGTGAAACCTAACCTTGGTACTTGATAATGAACTTTGCAAAATGCAACCTAGGATGAACCTAAATGTAAGTGACATAGATGTTGAGACAAGTTTTTGAACAATGTTGGATAACCATGCTTTAGGAATATGATCTTTGAATCTTGTTGAATTTTTGTTGGATGAATGTCTCTTGTGTTTAATCTTATGTTGGATCAATTTGTTTTATTTTTGGAATGATACACAATTCAACTTTTGACAATCAAAGAATACAAGATATTGCAACTTAGACTCAAGACAATCATGCTCATTTCCACATTTCTTATGGTAGGCAAAGACATTAGGTACTTGAGAGGTAGACTCATTATGGGATTCAAGGAGAATACATAGATGCTTGACCCCACGGGCTCCCCTCCACGGCACTCACTTCTCAGGGCAGCCAAGCATCAGTCCCCATGGAAATCTCCCCATGGCGAACTTAGTATCTCTTCCAAGTATCCGAACTTGTCCTTCTCAAGCAACTAGAAGGGTTTTTGGCCTCTAAAACAAGGTGTTTAGTAAGGATTTCTGTTAAGCATTACTCCTTGATGTCACGCAAGCGTGATTTAGACATTAAGCCCATCAAGATACCAAACAAATGTAGTCACGCAAGCACGATTTAGACCAAGAGGCCCTACTTAGATGTTGATATGAGAAAGAGTCCAAGGGTCATCACTTCCCAAGTAACTGCAATTCCCACGTAACACTTCCTTCAAAGCTTTCGCTCATCGGGTATTTTTTTATAGTGAGTTAGAATGCCAAGGAACTCTAGCCGTACTCACTTTGGGTCATCCCCTTCTCACGATTATCACTTGCTTGCAAAAGCAAAGTGGTCGGGAAGGCAGGCCCTCTAAATGTGACACACAATCAACAACACAAGCGTGGTATCGAAGATCTGGATTTCTGATCACCCTAAGAAGGATGAGAGCATACTCTCCTACTCCAATGTCATACTCAACAATCAAAGCAAACAAATGTTCATTCCATCCTATTTATAAATCACTAAGTGCCTAATTAAAAAACACAAACACAAAAGTTTTGTTGTTTCTCCAAGGCAACCTGCAAAACCCAAGTTAGAGGTTTGATTTGTTGTCTTTGACCATCGATTCTGCATAACACATGTTAGTAGTTTGATTTATAGTCTTTGCCATGCGTATGCCAAGATTCTACACAAATAATTAGTACCAAAATCCAAAGCACAGAAAATAGAATGCAAAAACACCAAAAATTTCAAGTAAACACTGCATTTTTCACCTCTGTTCTGGACTTTACACAAGCGCAGAACTCATGACACAGGCGCAAGATGTCTGACACAAGCGCAGAATGTCACCTACACAAGCGCAAGATGCAGGACACAGGCGCAAGATGTAGGACACAGGCGCAGAAGTGTCCAGAATACCCTGCACGGCCCTGTTTTTGGGTTTTTGGCCTGCAAAATCAACATGAAAGCACTCCAAAAACACAGTTAAAGGGTTAGAAGGTTAGTATTCACATCGGGTTCACCAATTAATGTACGTTAGGAAATAGGAATCATCAAAGCAATATATAAAAAGACATATTAATCATTATTAGCTCAATTACAAACACATATTGCAATGATCTAATCCTAAACACACTCAATAGAGACATAAAAAACAAAGCATTCAAAAGAAAATATCATGCAAACCAGATGACGATTTGGATGCTTCTTCCATGCGGCTCCATTGTTCTTCTTTCCTCTTCAAATGGATTTGTGGATCTCACCTACAAGTGCACACATACAATTGAAAGCAAGATTGACATTGATGAAAAGCTCAAGAGTACTAGAAGCGTAAATTCGATAGTCTGATTAGGGATTATTAATTAGCCTTGATTGATGAAGATCATCCAATTTATAGAAGAATTGGAGAGATGCACAAATTAGTATGATAGTGATTCGAATAGAAATTCAAATCAATAATAGCAAAATTATGACATGTCTATGACAAATTGCTATGCAAGGATTATGACAATTCTATGACAAATTTCTATGTCAAGAATTTATGACAATTTATGACAAATTCTATGACAAATTTCTATGTCAAGAATTTATGACAATTTATGACAAATTCTATGACAAATTTCTATGTCATTTCCATAAATTTAGGAGAGAGGAGGAATTAGAAATTGAATTTAAGAATTAAGAAATTAGAAAATTTAGAAAAAGAGGAATTAGGAAATTAGAAATTAGTGAATTAATCAATAATTTTTCATTTATTAATTAATTCACTCACAAAGAGGAATAATTAGCCAATTAAATGAATATTTAATTGTAACGAGAAAACTTAGGATAAATAAGTAATTTATTAATCCTAAAGGAAGAAATGACGCACAAGGTTAAATGATTAAATCATGAAACCCTAGAAGGTGAATTAGCAATGCGAGGATGACAATTAGGTCCTGATTGAAGATAATTAATGTCGATCATGATTTTGAATTGATAAATGACCAATGCGATAAACAATTTGATTGAGAAATGCGCCAATTGACGAGGAACAATGACAAATTGATCCAAATTGACACAATTGAGGCGGATAACGATCGATGACAAATCGATCGCAAAATGACAAGATTGACAAAAAAGACAAGGATTGATGACAAAATAGATTGTAAAACGACAGGATTAAAAATGACCACGATCGATGATAAATCGATCGCTAATGACAAGATCGAACATGACAACGATCGATGACAAATCGATCGTAAAACGACAAGATTGATAAACTGATCACCAGATGATAAGATTGAAAAGAGGACAAAACCCTAATTAGGATTGATGATGTCCAAAATGATAAGATTGAAAAGAGAGCAACGATTGATGACAAATCGATCGCAAGATTGATAGGAGGACAAAACCCTAATTAGGATTGACGATGTCCAAAATGATAACAAATTAGCACGCATATTGACACAATAGGACAAGATCGATCCAAATCATGACTGGATAGTGTTGTCAACAAGACCAAATTTGAGGACGAGATGATTGAAGAATGCAGAAGAATGACTCGATGCTCGCAAATGATAAAGATCAAGTGCGAATCATAGGAGAAATGTTAATGCGACGCAAAAACCTAAAATGAGGCAATGCGCAAATGTTAAAGTATGACCTCGCAAGCGTTTGACCATTTTTAGGTGTCTACAGAAACAAATACTAAAGATTAAAAATTATGTATAAAATCTACAATCCACCTTCAATAAGTGAGGATTTGGAGGTTGACATTTTGTTATCAATATATCAAAAAATTTAAGATTTAGATTGAATTATATGTAAATGTAAAACTTCTTCAATCCACCTTCAATAAATGAAGATTTTTAGATCAATATTTTGTCATAGCTCAATATAAAAAGAATATTAATAATAATGAACTCAATTAATGAAGATACTAATATATTAAATAAATAGTTTATTATGATTCAATATTTTTAAAGATATATCAATGTTCTGATTAATACGAAAAACAGGTTTTCAGGACCTGAAACCTTTAACATAGGAGATTAAGAATTATCATCATAGAGTATCCAGACCATAAAAAACTGCTTACAAAATGACTGGCAAAAAGGCCAGTAAACAGAAAGGACAACAAAAGAAAGAAACAACAAAACAACAGAAACCAAGAAAACACTTGCATAGTTAAAGAGTCTTCAGGAGGTCCTCCGCCTTAATAACCAACTGGTCATAGTTGGCCGCAACAACTTTGAGTTCATCCAGGTCCTTATTAGGTTTCTTCTCCTTCTTTTTAACTCTGGTTCTTGTTCTGGGTCCTTGAACATCTCCTGTACCTTTAGTGTCAGGGTCAATATCTAGGATGTCATTCTCCTCATCCAATTTGCTAATGAGAGTGCTGGTATTACCAGCAGAGACCTTCAAAATGTTTAAGCTTCGCTCTACGATACTTTTGAGACATTCCTCAATTTTACTGACTTTACTGACAGTTTCCAACATAGTTTGATCCATAGCATTAGCTTTCGCTTTCCTCTCCAGCAAGTCTTTCTCGATTGCTCGAATCTGGGGTTGAAGGAGTCTCTTATATTTTCAGCTTTAGCAACTGTATTTGTCAAATCCTCCATATAATCTGCCATAGTCTTCCCTTCACTAGTGTTGATAGTTTCCAAAATCTGGATTTTGTGGTTGAGCTTCTTGTTGTCATCCACAACTTTCTTGTAATTGGTGATTAACCATTCCATGGTGTCCATAAAACCTTTCAATCCCTTAGGAGGAGAGTTTGAGGGGGGACCTATCTTACCAGAGTTGTCCTATTCCTTATTTGGGGTGTCACCAACAGTAGCTTTATCTTCAGCCCTATGAACTTCTCCAGTGGTCACCTCCTCCAAGTTCTGATCAACATCCGAAATCTTTTTTTGTTTATGTTCCTCCAGCTCCTTCACGTTCCCATCCTTTCTCTTTTGTTTGCTTCAAGTCTGAGTATAGGCTTTGGTTTTCTTTTTCAGAGAACCCTGGGGTTTCTCCTTCTCTGAATTTTCAGAGACCTCCTCCTCTAAGGAGGAGCTTATTTGGAGAATTTTGCCTTTATATTTCTTGCCCTTTGAGGAAGAAGGCTTGGTTTTCAAATGTTTCCTCTTCTTGCCTACCTAAACTTCTGAGTCATCCGTACTCTCCTCAAAATCGCTCGTTGGATCACTATCAAAACCCTCATCCAAAGAAAAAATAGAGTCCGACCTATCCCCCTCAGACTCAGAAATAAAGGGTTACGGGCGGGCTATTTGGTTAGCCTTGAGGTGGTCATAAATAAGAACCATTAAGCCTTGATGCATGGCAGTGTCACCCATAGGGTTCCCTTTATAGGCCTTAATGGTGGCATTCATAGAACATAACAAAAAATATGGAATGTTTACCTTCTCGTAATGCCTAAAATGATTTATCAAAACAAAATGGTAGCCGTATACTTTATTGAATCTACCATCCAAATTAATATAGCACATTATAACAAAAAGGACCTCCCTCCATGGTTTAGCAAAAGCCCTAGGGGGATAGTAAGTTTTATTTAGCTTCACTAGGCATTTTTTCTCCTTTTCAGTTTCAGGATATCTTTCAATGGCCTCCTTGCTCACTTTTTTGTCTCTGTAGTAGTTGCTTCCTTCCCTTCGGAGTCCCGTGGCCTGGGCAATAAGGTCTTCATCAATGACAACAGATTGGTCTCCCATCTTCAAAGTGCCCTTTCTCGAGTTTTTATAAAAGAAATTGGTGACTCTGGCATCCTGTCCATGGAGCCTCTCCATAAATTTTGAAAACCCTCCCTTCTGTAGAATGTTCTAGACCGCCTCCTTTTCTTTCCATTCCTTATAGCTGCTAGGTTCGTAGCGGTGCCTGTTTTTGCCCATATTTTCGCTATTCAGAGTTCAATGTCAAAACTTGCAGAGAGATTTAGACAGAGAGTTTCTCGAAGCTACCAAATTTACCCAAAAAGCGTGGGAAGTGATAGATTGAGTGTTATAATAAATGGTGCTGGCAATATTATAATTGCTCGAAGTACTCCTTTTAATCCATTTCATTATTATTTTGTACATTAATGATCTTTGGGGTGCTATTGTATCAATCCTTAAAAATGATTAATCTGACATCCTCTAGGAGGCCTTGTTCTCCCTTCCAAGTAATCATTTCGTCTTGATTGACCGCCGCATTGGCTGCCCAGTCAGCAGAACCATTCGCTTCACGGTAGATGTGAGATATGTAACTTTTCTCAAAAGTGTTAATGAGGTCTCTAGCGGCCTTTATAATGTTATTAATAGATCATGAGGGCTTAGAGGTCCCCTTAAGGCATTTGATGATGTTGTTAGAGTCCCCTTCAATCCAAATGTACGGGCAATTCCATCTTTTTGCGAGGAGAATACCTTGGAGTGTTGCCATTGCTTCTGCCTTGTGGTTTGTTTGGCTTCCTATTGGAACATCAACCATTTTCTTACATATACCTTTGTCATCTCTAAGAATAGCTCCACATCCCACAGGGCCCGGATTACCTTTTGCAGCACCATCAAAATTGACTTTGAACCAACCATGAGGGGGAGTTTGCCATCTTGCTTCTTATCTTTTATTTTGCTTGGGGTCAAAATTGCCAGCATACTTCAAATTCCAGGAACTTAAAATGTGAGATTCCAATGGGTTGGTCGAAAAGCAGGGACCCCCAATGATCCCAATGTTCTCCACAATCGCCCATTGTATTTTCTGGAACACAATATCCTGAGTAAGAGAAGTGTCCCTAAAAATACGATTATTTCTTTCTTTCCATAATCCCCACAAAATGTGAGGGAGAGATAGCTGCCACAGAGATCTCAAAAAGGAGTTAGACCAATGGTAATTCCAGGAGTAGAGCAATTCATTGGTAGTGTTAGGAAACACCCAATCAATGCAAAAACTCTTAAGAAATCTTTCCTAGATAGAAGCAGAATAGGAACAGTGGATAGCTAGATGGTCCACTGACTCTTCCTCCTTAAGACACAGAGCACATCTATTAGGAAAGGCAAATCCTCTACCCTTGAGGTTATCTAAGGTCAAGATTTTGTTTTGAAGAATAGTCCAATAGAAAAAGTTGATTTTAGGGGTGATAACCTTTAACCAAGCTTTAGACCAGAAAGGATTATGAGAAGGGGCGGGGGAGAGAACACCATACATTGAAGAGACAATGATATTACCTTTGGATTCATATTTCCAAATGAGGGAGTCTTCCTCTTTATTCAACCAGACCAAAGACAAATGATTTTTGAGCTTGATAAGGCTTGGGTGAATACTTTCTATGTTCTGCCATTTATTACCAGTCCAATACCCTTCAACTAAGGGACCAAAAGTTCTAATACAGGAGGAGGCATAAGGGGCCCATTCTGGGAAATCAGTCAAAGGTTTATCAAAAATCCAAGGGTCTTCCCGAAAATTAACTTTCCTACCATTGCCTACTTTCCAAGTAACCCCTTTAGCAATGCTATCTCTACACTTAGAAGCATGATTCCAGATATGGGACCTATTAATGCTGATTTCAGAATTGATAAAAGAGGAAAGAGAGGAGGACAGAAGAGAGTACTTACTTCGCTAGATTTTACACCATTCACTCTCTAAGTGGAACATTCTCCAAACTTGTTTAGACAGGAGAGCTTCATTTAAGATCCGGATTCTTCTCAAACCTAGACCACCTTTACTTTTCGGTCTGCATACCTAATCCCAAGCCACAAGAGACATTCTTTTCTTTTCCTCAACCCTTGACCATAGAAATTTTCTTTGAATTTTCTCAATTGCATCAGCATACTTGACTGGAATTCTGAAAAGGCTTAGGGCATAAATAGGTATGCTTTGAGGAGAAGCTTTAAGAAGTTGAAGATTTCCAACCTGACGTAAAAGGGCTCCTTTCCAACCAGCTAGATTTTTATGAAACTTGTCCACTAGAGAGCTCCAGAAAGAATCAGGAGGTGCAATGCCCAAGGGGAGGCCAAGATAAGTGGTAGGAAGATCAGCAATCCAACATTCCAGGATTCTAATAATTCTATGTTGTCTTCTCTCTGGAGTATCGATGAAAAAAACTTTGCTTTTGACCCAATTAATGAGTTGACCAGATGTAGAGGCAAACTTACAAAGAGTGTCTTTCAAGGTTCTAGCTTCTGAGATACTTGACTCCCCCATGACAATGGTATCATCCACAAACTATTGGTGAGAACAAATAAGATTAGCTAAAGAATGTTGGAGTCCCTTGAAAGATCCTCACATAACCATGTTTTCCATAGACCTACCAAAACATTCAACCATAATAATGAAGAGGATAGGAGAAATGGGATCCCCTTGTCTCAGTCCTCTAGACGCTTGGAAAAAGGGGGAAGGGGAACCATTGACAAGAACAACAAAAGAGGCTGAGGTAATAAGCTGACTTAAGAGGTCAACACATTTGGTGGAGAAACCATAAGCCACAAGAACCTTCACAAGAAAAGACCAATCAACCTGGTCATAGGCCTTAGAGAGATCAAGCTTGAGGATGAGACCCTGTTTCTTAGCCCTAACAAGAGAATGAATATTCTCATGGACAATAATAATGGAGTTGAGAATTTATCTTCCTGGGACAAAACCATTTTGCTGATGATTAATCAGAGAAGGAAGGAGAGTCAGGATTCTGGTGGTAAGAGCCTTGGAGATAATCTTATAAAAAGAATTGCATAAGCTGATTGGTCAGAACTTGTCCATGGAGTCAACACCTTAGGTTTTAGGAATAAGAGAAATGAAAATGCCATTGAATTTCTTTCAAAATTCTTCTAGCCCCCAAAAATTCCTTGACCCCGTTGGAAACATCCTTCCCTACAATGTCCCAGAAATCTTGAAAAAAGAACATGGGGAAGCCATCTGGACTAAGGGCTTTGTTACCATCAAAAGAAAAAATAGCATTTTTGATTTCCAAGATCGAAGGAATAGAAGACAAGGAGGCATTCATCTGCTCATCAATGAGACAAGGAATATTTTGAAGAAAAGAAGATTGAGCATCAACATCCAACCTATGATCCCTCCTTAGAAGTTTTGAAAAGTACCTTTTGGCCTCATTCCTTATCTCTTTCTCCTTGACCAGTTCCCCATTGTCCACTACCAATTTTGTAATCCTATTTGCCGCTTTATGTTGATCGTCGACGTATGAAAAAATCTTGTAGTCCTATCTCCTTCCTTTAGCCAAATGCATCTTGATTTCTGCTTCCAAAAAGTTTCCTCTTTAGCAATGATTTCATGGTATTTTTTAAGGGTCTCATTTTCTTCAGCTATGGACACAGTGCTGAAACCATCCTTCTGAATTTGGTCCTATATTTTCTTAAGGTCATCCTAGACTTTACCTTTGGCCTCAAAAATGTTCCCAAAGCTGGATTTATTCCAGAGTCTTATATTGCCCTTAACACTTTTAAGTTTCTTTACAACTTTATACACAACAGTCCCCTCTACTTGGATACTCCATCATTTCTGAATATCATGATTGATGTCAAGGTGATGAGTCCACATTTTTTCAAATCTGAAAGGATAATGTCTTCTTTTATTAATTGGATCAACAATGAAGGTGATGGGAAAATGATCTGATCCAACCTGGATGTGGGCAGAAGTAATGTATGTACCATTCATCAGATTTAAGAGCCCTGTCAAGGCGAACTTGGATAAGATCATTACCAGTTCTCCTATTAGTCCATGTGTAATTGCATCCCTGTATCTCCACATCGTTAAGAGCCTGTGTATTTATGAAGTCCATAAGGGCCAACCTACTTTCCAACTGAGAGGGGCTTCCACCAAATTTTTCCTCCTCTCTCAAAGGAGTATTAAAGTCTCCCATGATCAGCCAGCTAAGATTCTTGAAGCTGTCCCTAGTTTCTATAAGTTTTTTCCAGGAGTTTCTAGCTTTCAAGGTGTTGGGTGCATAAATGTTGGTGAGGATCCATGAAGTTCCATCTTTTAAATGCTCAAATATAATGCAAGAGAAATTATTTTCCTGAATAAGAACATGGTCTCTGACACTATTAAGATTCCAAATGGTAGTTATACCTCCCGAAGCACCTTCCGAGCTACCACCACTGATACTCACATTTTTAAAAAACTTCAGAGATTCAACTTTTTCTCTACTCATTTTGGTCTCTTGAATTAGAAAAACATTAGGTTTACTATCCCTTATCATATTCCTAATGATATCATGTTTATGAGGATTATTAAGTCCCCTAATATTCCAAGAGATAATCTTCATAGTTACTTACCAATTCCTAACTCCTTAAGAGTCTTCTGAGTCCCATCTACAATGTTCTTACTGGCCTCCTTGTCTCTAACTTTAAGGTTAGAAGGTCGACCTAGGGAAGAGGAGATATACCCAACATCTACTTGAGCGATTCTGCTAAATTTCCTTAGTTGAGAAGCCGAGGGAGTGGATCCTTTCTTGTTCCTGTATTTTGGTATTTTCTAGTAAGCTTCTTTCTCAAGAATTACTTCCGGATTACTGAGGATTCTAGATATTTCATCTTCATTGCCCCCAATTAGGGAATCTAGAATCATGTGAAGCACTGTTTATTGTTTTTGAGTTTTGATCTGAGTCCGAAAGGTTCATACCCAGTATTGCACATTTTTGGGCTTCTTGCATTTCAGAGCTTATCATGAGCGGGGAAGAGTCAATCTCTTCTTCTTGGGAGCTAGAGATCTCCCCTTCCTCAAGTTGTTCCTCTTTCTTTTACATTTCCTTATCAGCATAAGTATCAGCAATGACCACTTCAGCTGTGTCTTTTGAAGATTCAGTTTGTTCTTTCAATTCCTCTATTCGGATCTGCTCTGTCACAGGGTTGTTTACTTTGGTTGACTCATTTCTCAATACTTCATGGGTTCAGTAAAGTCAGCTTCCTTATTTTTTGAATTCTTAACTTGCCATACCTTTTTATCTGGTACCTTTTTACTTTCAACTGGGGGTTTAGTCTGCTTGAGCTCTCCTTTAGGCTTGATAGGACAATATTTTGCCCAGTGACCTACTTTCTTGCAATGGAAGCAGGCAAAGGGGATAGATTCATATTCTATTTGTTGTTTCCATGTCCCCAACTTTGAAACTATATCTGTTAGGTCCCGGAGACAACTGAGAGGGGGAGGGGGGGAGGGGTGAATCAGTTGTCTAATAAATTTAAACCAAAAACCAATTAACCAACTTAATGCTTAATACCGGTAAACTAGTTAAGTGTGCCGGTAGACAGTGTTAACAGTAAATTGCTATACTGGTAGAGATTAATGCATGAAACATAAACGTAGAGTCATCCACAACACATAACACCAATATTTGTACGTGGAAACCCTGTAAGGGGAAAAACCACGGTGGGAAACCTTACCCACAATCAGATGATACTACTGCAGATAGTAAGTGTACATAAATGGGGTCTGCACATGCAGAAAGGCCAATAGCCTAGAGCTCACTGCTCAATCACAAAATGGGAGTCACACTGACTACAGTTGGATGGTTAAATCCAATAAGAATGTACTGCACAAAATAGCATCTTCATATGCTGGATTCAGTACCGGTGTAATGCTGATATGCTTCTACAAAAGCCTAGCTTCACCTTCAAATGATGTCTTCATGTATACCTCTGCTTAATCTCGCATATACCTTCACACAATTCTTTTTCACATTCCACATTCGATCTTACAAATAAGATCTTACATTTATACCATAACCTAAGACCAATTTTAGTAGGTCGACTCTACAAGATATTACAATAAAAAACATTTTACATACAATATAATATCTGATGCAATAACCGATTAAACATGTTAGCTTAATGCATTTACAACAATAATAAACCATCTCCATAGCGTGCCATGCTGATCTAGGAAAGATAAACTTGTCGGTGTAACCCTAGATAACCCTGGACCTATTTGCCAGTGAAAGCAAATATAATATGAATATACCAATGATTAATTCTTCAAAACAAAGTGTCCATACGATGTTTTTGACATTACCAAGTGTCTTCCATATCATTCTAAGTGCCAGTGAACATTATATCCTACCGGTGAACCATATACCAGTAACTATGCAATAGTTACTTGCTTGCCAGTGAATGTTGTTGGATTTCCAAAGTGCTAGTGTTTCAGTAGGTGTTGACATCAATGACAAAACCATACCAAAATACCAACAATCTCCCCCTTTGGCATTGATGGCAACACAAGATGGAAAAACCATCAAAGTGCCAAAACAGAAATGCCAAATACCAAAAACCAACAATCTCCTTTAAACAACAATTTCTCCCCCTGGGAGCAACATGTGTTTATCCAAAGATTAATCTTTAATACCAATCTCTCCTCAAAAGATAATGTGTTTTTCATAGATATCTCTCCCCCTTTGACATCAAATGCCAAAGTTACAAAAATCAAGTTCATACAAAATACCAATCAATTCAATATACTAACTACTCCCCCTAAGAAGTAGCTTCCTTATCAAAGACCGGAGTAAAAGATTTGTCTTTCAATTCTGCCGGTTGATGACAATCATCAACTGTCTAAGTCTCTACCAATGGTGGTATGACTCCAAGCTAATCTCTGAGATATTCAAAGGTCTCCTTAGGCAAAGGTTTTGTGACAATATCTGCAAGCTGTTCTTTAGTATTCACATAAACCAGTTTTATCTCTTTTTCTTCAACTTTTTCCCTTAGAAAATTCAGTTTGATAGAAACATGTTTTGTTTTAGAATGTAATACCGGATTCTTAGATATATCAATTACTGCAGTGTTATCACAATATATAGTAATAGGTTCCTTGCATTTTACCTTTATGTCTTTCAACATTTGCTTAAGCCATAGTACCCGTGTACAGTTAGTTGCTGCTGCAACATATTCTGATTCGGTTGTTGATAAAGATGTACAACTCTGTTTTTTACTCAACCAAGAAACTAATCTTTTTCCAAGAAAAATGCTCCTCCAGTGGTGCTTTTTCTATCATCCACATCTCCTGCCCAATTTGCATCTATGTATGCACATAGGTCAAAATTTTAATCTCTAGGATACCATAATCCAAGATTTGTTGTGCCTTGTAAGTACCGGAAAATCCTTTTTACTGCTGATTCATGATTTTCCCTAGGATTAATTTGAAATATAGAAACAATACATACTGCATTCATAATATCAGGCCTGGTTTGTGTCAAATACAGTAAACCTCCTAACATAGATTTGTATCTAGTTGGATTAACAGGTGTAGATTCATCCCTTTGAGATAATTTGTCATTTGTAGTCATAGGTGTGCTTATCAGTTTAAAGTTCTCCATCCCAAATTTCTTTATTAATTCTTTCAAGTACTTGGATTGAATCAAAAATATACCTTATCAGTCTGTGAAATCTGCAATCCTAAAAAGAATTTTATTTCTCCAATCATAGACATTTCAAATTCTTGCTGCATTTTAATAGAAAATTCCTTACATAATCCATCTTCTCCTCCAAAGATTATATCATCAACAAATACTTCAATAATCAAGATGTCATCATTAGTTATTTTGTAATATACATTGCTATCTGCATTTCCTTTAGTAAAACCAATCTTTAAAAGGTACTTATCCAACCTTGCATACCAAGCTCTCGGGGCTTATTTTAATCCATACAGAGCTTTTCTTAACCTACAAACCATATCATTGTCATCTATCAAAGAAAATCCATCAGTTTGTTCAATATATACTTCCTCTTCAAGATCTCCATTCAAAAATGCACATTTAATATCCATTTGATAGACTTTGTAGTCCTTGTGAGCTGCAAAAGCCAAGAATAATCTGACTGCCTCAATTCTAGCTACTGGTGCAAAGGTTTCATTGTAATCAACTCCTTCTTTCTGAGAATATCCCTTACGTACTAGTTTTGCTTTATTTCTGACAACCTTACCATCTTCATTAAGTTTGTTTTTAAATACCCATTTGGTTCCAATTACATTTTTATCTTTAGGTCGGGGAACTAATGTCCAAGTATTATTTTTCTCAATTTGTCCTAATTCTTCTTCCATAGCTTTAATCCAAAATTTATCTTCACATGCCTCATTGATAGATGATGGTTCAATTTGAGAAATAAGACATACCTCTTCATTTGCCAATCTTCCTCTTGTCATAACTCCTTTAAATTTGTTTCCAATTATCTGATCTTCAGAATGATTCAATCTTACATACTGGGGTGTCTTAGTTTGTTGTTGTTCTTTGATTATTGTGGAATCCTCTGATGATACCTGGGTAACTGGATCTTCATTTTGTACCGGTGGATTTAGTGTAGGTTCATTTGTCACAATTTCTGTTGCCGGTTCAAAGTCTATATACCTTGAAGTTCCTTAGAATTGTTCATCAATCTTTACATTTGTACTCTCAACAATTTTCTGCAATCTCTTATTAAAACATCTATATGCCTTGCTCTTAGATGAATAACCAAGAAATATTCCTTCATCACTTTTAGGATCAAATTTGCCAATATACTCATCTCTTCTAATATAACATTTACTTCCAAAAATTCTGAAATACTTAAGAGTAGGAGTATTACCAAACCATAGTTCATGAGGGGTCTTACCGGTTTCACCTTTGATGTGAACTTTGTTGAATGTATAGACAGTAGTGCTAACTGCTTCTCTCCAATACACAAGTGGTAGATTTGCTTCTGATAACATACTTCTTGTTGCATCCAAGATAGTTCTGTTTTTCCTTTCAACAACTCCATTCTACTGTGGTGTCCGAGGTGCTGATAACTGTCTTCTGATTCCATTCACTTCACATAATGTATTAAAGTCCTTAGATGTGAATTCTCCTCCTTGATCTGATCTTAAACATTTGATTTTCTTACCGGTTTCATTCTCAACCATTGCTTTGAACAGTTTGAACTTTCCAAGTGCTTCTGATTTTTCTCTGAGAAAAGTAACCAAACACATTCTAGAATAATCATCAATAATTAGCATGAAATATCTATCACCTTGTAAGCTTTTAGTTCTAGCTGGACCACATAAATCAGTGTGAATCAAATCAAGAGCATTATTGGATTTTTCTGGAATACTTTTGAAACTAGCTCTAACTTGTTTTCCAAATTGACATTCCTTACAAATTGTATTCTGAGGTTTCACAATTTTAGGTAGATCTCTAACTGCCTTAGAAGTACTGATTTTTACCATGCAATCAAAGTTTACATGACATAGTCTCTTATGCCATAACCAACTTTCATCTATATGTGCAAACAAGCATGCCTTTTCACTGTTATTCAAATGAAAGATATTACCTCTAGTCTGATTATCGGTCGCAATTTCCAAACCAGTTCTATTCATGATTTTACATTTTCCATTTTTAAATTGTAACTGAAATCCTTTCTCAACTAATTGACCAACACTTAAAAGATTATGCTTTAATCCTTCAACATAGTAGACAATGTCAGTGTTATGCTTACCATTAAGAGATATTGAACCCTTACCTTTGATTGAACAGGCTTTGTCATCTCCAAATCTTACTAAACCTCCATTGTATTCTTGAAAGTTCAAGAATTTACCTTTGTCTCCTGTCATATGATGTGAGCATCTTGAGTCAATGATCCATTCATCTTTTACTTCAACTTTAGCTGCTAGAGCTTGTTCTACCGGTTGAGTAGTAGGTGCCGGTTGATCTTCTGTTATAGCAACAAAAACCTCTCCATTGTCTACTAGATCCTCATTAGAATCATCAGTCACACCTTCATCAACAATGTAACAGGATTTGTCTTTGTTCTTCTTAGATCTGTATCTCTGATATTCAGGATTAGGCTTGTATGTTCTTCTAGCTTCTTCTCTTAGTCTAGCATATCTATCAGGACATCTCGAAGCCATATGACCAATCTTATTACAGTTGAAACATTTAAAGGGTGCTTTACCTTCATACTTACTTCCATCTAGACCTTTTGGCATTTTTCTTGCAAATAGTGCTTCAAGTTCTTCAAGCTCTTCATTTTCCTTCCTGGTTTCTTCAAGTTCTATTGCATAAAAGGCTTTCTAGTTTGATTTGTCAAATGATGGAGCAAATGATGTTGATGCTTTAAAGGCCAGATCAGTCTTTATAGTAGCAACAGGACCAAATTCCTCAATTTCAAAGGCTGAAAGTTTTCCAATCAATGCATCCCTAGTTACTAATGTATTAGGCATTGTTCTCAACTCATTTATAGCAGTAACCTTCATTTTATATGCCGGTGGCAATCCTCTTAAGATTTTTGAAACAATTTCATCCTCACTCAAGGTTCCTCCACAACATTTAATACCCAAAACAATTTCATTTACTCTTTCCATAAAAGCAGAAATCCTTTCATCTTCTTCCATTTTCAGATGTTCATACTTGACTCGGAAGCTTTCAAGTTTTTCAATCTTGACTGTGGAATCTCCTTCATTTAGTGTTTCCAAATGATCCCAAATAGCTTTAGCAGTAGACCTATCTGATAATGCGCTCAAAAGTGCTTCTCTTGCTTTGCAATCATTCTCTTCATCTTTAGCTAAGGTAGTTGGAGCAGTCTGACCAACTACAGCAGCAGTATAACCATTCTTTGTAACTTCCCAGATGTCTTTACCGATGCAATTCAGATGTGTCTCCATCCTGATCTTCCATATCCCATAGTTGGTTCCATCAAGTTTAAAACTGTCCTTCTTGAAATAATTAGTAGACATTGGATCTCCTCAAGTTGTTAAACTTATGCAAAAGAGGACTAGGCTCTGATACCAATTGTTAGGTCCTAGAGACAACTGAGAGCGGGGGGTGGGGGTGAATCAGTTATCTAATAAATTTAAACCAAAAACCAATTAACCAACTTAATGCTTAATACCGGTAAACCAGTTAAGTGTGCCGGTAGACAGTGTTAATAGTAAATTGCTATACCGGTAGAGATTAATGCATGAAACATAAACATAGAGTCATCCACAACACATAACACCAATATTTGTACGTGGAAACCCTGTAAGGGGAAAAACCACGGTGGGAAACCTTACCCACAATTAGATGATACTACTGCAGATAGTAAGTGTACATAAATGGGGTCTGCACATGCAGAAAGGCCAATAGCCTAGAGCTCACTGCTCAATCACAAAATGGGAGTCACACTGACTACAGTTGGATGGTTAAATCCAATAAGAATGTACTGCACAAAATTGCATCTTCATATGCTGGATTCAGTACCGGTGTAATGCTGATATGCTTCTACAAAAACCTAGCTTCACCTTCAAATGATGTCTTCATGTATACCTCTGCTTAATCTCACATATACCTTCACACAATTCTTTTTTGCATTCCACATTCGATCTTACAAATAAGATCTTACATTTATACCATAACCTAAGACCAATTTTAGTAGGTCGGCTCTACAAGATATTACAATAAAAAACATTTTACATACAATATAATATACGATGCAATAACCGATTAAACATGTCGGCTTAATGCATTTACAACAATAATAAATCATCTCCATAGCGTGCCATGCTGATCTAGAAAAGATAAACCTGCTGGTGTAACCCTAGATAACCCTGGACCTATTTGCCGGTGAAAGCAAATATGCAAATATGAATATACCAATGATTAATTCTTTAAAACAAAGTGTTCATACGATGTCTTCAACATTACCAGGTGTCTTCCATATCATTCCAAGTGCCGGTGAACATTATATCCTGCCGGTGAACCATATACCAGTAACTGTGCAATAGTTACTTGCTTGCCGGTGAATGTTGTTGGATTTCCAAAGTGCTAGTGTTTTAGTAGGTGTTGACATCAATGACAAAACCTTACCAAAATACCAACAATATCTATCTGTTCCGGCATGTCTGCATCATGGGCTATCCCTACACAAAACCTAGCATGAGTGAGTCTCCTTTTTGAAGCTGTGACTGGGTCTATAGAGAGGAGTTCACCAAAGGAGCTTGCTATTCTTGAGAAGATGCTTTCTGCCCAATATTCAAGAGGCAGACCTGGTAACTTTATCCAAATTGGAACTTGTGCCAGAAGAGAGTCATTCATGTTCATATTCAGATGCCATTTCTTAAGAACCAAGGCCGTCTTTCCTACCATCCAGGGACTGCCACAAAGTATCCTTAATTTATCTTCTTCACACGAGAAGGAAAAAGACAGGAGGCCTTTAGGCAAAGCCGATATTTCAACGTTACCCTTCAGAGCCCATTTCCATTTGACATAAGACCTTACAACTTCAATATTTGGATGCAAACCCATAAATTTGCCTACCAGGGAGTTTGACATATTGTTTATATTATGATCTAGAACTAGATCAGGGATAGAGATAGCAAACTTTCCACAAGTTGGATCAGAAATATTCTTGACAGGAGGTAAAGAGGATTTACCAGATGGTTTTGTTCCAAAAAGGGATGACCATTTTCTAGATTCTTTTCCATTCTCCAAGGTCTGTTCACGTGGGCTGGACCCCTCCCCCAAAAACCCAGAACCCACTTTCTTCTCTGGCAGAGTACCACCAGTTTGTGGAATGTCAATGGCTTTTAGAATGTTCGGAGGCTTGTCCTTCTCTCCCATAGGACCAACTCATTCATTCTGGCCGCTCCCACCATTGGAACCAGAGTTCCCGCCTTTCAGAGAATTTGAATTTTGAATTCTCCCATTGTCGCTTCCTACTCCTCCCAACTGCATGTTGAATTAAAGATATAACAAAGTTGAATGCATGAGTTTTCCACAATCTATTAATTTTAATTTTATATTTTTTGGATTTGATTTGTATGATTTTTTTGCATCAACATTTTGAATCACCCTCTATGATTATTTATATGATTGCACTCTTTCATCCTAATGATGAATCACAAAGGATGATTCAAAATTTTGATGCAAAAAAATCATACACAATCAAATCTAGAAAATATAAAGTTTAGATATAACAAAGGTTAAATTTCATCTTTTAATAATTTTAACATAAGTATCATCTCAATTGTAAGAGCTTAATGAAAATGTGATTTTTGATAGAAATATATACTTAACATATTTATCAATTTGAAAATAAATATTTCAATATTGTTAAACCAATTGAATAAGTGAAAAATGCAGAAAGAATATGGGTATATGCTACTCCAGAACTATTCTGGTTGTTTGAAAGAGACTTATTGTTGTGGGACAATTCCTATTGCTGCAATGTATGGCAATGAATACAACCAATAAATATATGTACCTAAAATAGATCGTGATACATATTATGCCTCTTCAATTTAATTCTAAAACATGTTTCAGTGTATACCTTTTTATTTTGATTGATGTATTCAACAAGGGATGCAATGCGACAAGTTCTTTCCAATAGTGTTGATAGAAGAGGTGAGAGAGAATATTATAGAGAGGGAAAGATGTCTAGAATGGGAGAGTAAGAGGTATATGGAGAAATATAGATAGAAAGAGGGAGATAATGAGAGAGGGGGAGATGGACAAATTGAAAGGTAAATATATAGGAGGTGATATATAGAGAGAAGTAGAGAGAGGTAGATATATACGTAGAGAGAGGGAGATTAGTTCTAAAGTAAAAAAAACTGAATTTGTGTCTTTGGTTCTAGAGGCATTCTATAATGACAAGTGGTGAAGTGTAAGAGTGTGAGTATGTTAATAAAAAATCTTACCTTTTATTTTAAATTTGAAACCATTTAAATACCAAGGTATTAAAATTTTTAACTTAGTATTTAATAATAAATATAGATATTAAAATTCAAATGAATCATTTTTTTTGTTTTTGTTGTTCACATGGGTTTTATTTCTTGAGCATTTTTAAATTTATTTTTAATAATGCATTCATCTATTAGATTGAAATAAGAGGATAAAAAATAAATGACCTAGCTTTGTGTCATTTATCTAGTTTATATATAACTAGCAATCGCACCTTCGTGTGCAATGGGTACACCAAAGAGGTGTGGAAGGTCAACGAGGAAAGATTTTGGTCTATTTTTTGCGTAAATTTGCACTATGCATGAGATAAATTGGTAAGATCTTTGAATTTAAAAGGTAGTTAGGCTTCCTTAGCAACATGAATGAAACAAAGCCTTTGAATAAGGAATATAATCATGGGACATTACCAATAGTGTCATGTTGCTCAATCAATAGAGAGGGAGAGAGGTATTTCAATAAAAAAGGGAGATATAGCAAGCAAGAGAGGACAAAGCTAAAGATAGAGAGGGATAGGGAGATATATTGGTAGAGAGATTTGGATAGAAAGAGATAGAGAGAGGAGTGAGTAGGAGATAGACATATAGAGTAGGAAAGGTAGAATGACAAAAGAGAGAGATAGAGGAATAGATAATGAGATATATAGAAAGGGAGATATAGGGATATAAATGAGAGATAAAAAGATAGATATAACTAGGGAAAGATAAAGGAGGTGAGAGAGAGATATAGATAAATGTATGAAGAGGGAGAAAGAGAAATAGATATAGAAGAGGGAAACAATGAGAAAGTGGGATGTGGAGAGATATATATAAAGGGAGGTAGAGGGGACATATAAAGTAAGAGATAGAAAAGAGAGATAGAGGAAGTGATGGAGAAAAGTAATGGAGGAGGACGATAGAGAGATATATTGAGATAAGAAGGGATAAATAGAGAGTGCATCTATTTTAGTTGGAGATATAGAGACATAGATAGGGAGGTAAAAATATGGAGTGTGTGTGGGTGAGATAGATATGCAAATGTATTTAGAGAGGGGGAGAGATATAGAAAAATGGAGCAATAGGGAGAGAGGGAAATAGAGGGATAGAAAGAGGGGGAGATAGGGAGATATATATAATGGGAAATAGAAAAAGAGGGTTTTGATAGAGATATTGAAAGAGGGAGTGATAGGGAAAGATGAGGATTGAAAGGAGAGATTGAGAGATATAGATAAAAAACAATAGCGAGGGTGAGAGAGATAGAGACAGATATATAGAGAGAGTTATTGAAGGAGAGATAAAGAGGGAGACAATGAGAGAGGAGAAGAGACAAAAATATATAGATATAGAAAGTAAGATAAATAACGAGATATAGAGGGAGAGAGATGGAAATATAGAGATATATGGGGCAATAATGAGAGATAAAGGAGGTGATAGAGAGATGGATAAACAAGGACTGTGTGTGTGTGTGTGAGAGAGAGAGAGAGAGGTAGACCGAAGAGATATAAATATATAGAGAACTAAAGAGAGGATAAATGATAAGTAGAGAGAGATAAAGAGTGTAATAGGGAGAGAGGAAAGGAGGGAGAGGTAAGGATAAAAAATGGGAGAAAGAGAGAGATACTAGGAGAGATGGAGATGGAGATGGATACAGAGAAGGAGAGATAGTTATTTGTAGTGGTAAAAGTTGGTGTATATCACTAGAGGGGTGATAAGGAGAAAGGAAGAGAGAGATGCAGATAGAAAGAAGAAACAAATAGATAGATATAACTTGATAAAGATAAAGGTGGTGAGAAAGAGAGAGATAAATATAGAGATAGGGAGAGATGGATGGAGATAGGAATAGGGAGAGGGAGAAATAGAGAGAAAACTACATAAATATACTATTGCATAGTTTGTTATTGTCTATGTTTTTAAAGATAAAAAATGCTTAATTTTACATTAAAATTGTTAAC
This sequence comes from Cryptomeria japonica, assembly GCF_030272615.1. Classification (NCBI taxonomy): domain Eukaryota; kingdom Viridiplantae; phylum Streptophyta; class Pinopsida; order Cupressales; family Cupressaceae; genus Cryptomeria; species Cryptomeria japonica. Next base: position 328,110,264 of record NC_081412.1, read on the forward strand.
AAATGTCTATTTGCTCTCAATCTCTCCTTGATTTCTATACTATTTTAGACAGGTAATACAAATGGATGTGGGATTTAATCACCCATAAACAATGTATAATTTCTAGAGGAGATAATAACTAAACCAATCAATCTATGGTGCAAATTTACTCCCATGTGATTGTAGTACAATTACACCACTTTTGTGGATTAAATCTCTACTTATAGAGAGACAAACCTTGTGACACCATTAAACACTCAAAGTGAATCAAAGAGAAGAAAGAGGATTTTGAATTATAGAATCAATTGACATCACATCATGGCCTCCCAAATCCAATATGAGAATTTTGAAGATTGTATTTGATCCACTAACTTTGTTGCATAATGTCTATTTAAATCATTCTATAAATTGCCATGAAAATTGACTGCCATTGATGAACAAGCTAGAAAACTTTTAACTCTAGATGTTTGCTTTTAATGTTGTTACTTTGGCACCTAAGCGATCAAGCTAACTACCAACTGCCATTATGGTACAACTCACATAATCTGATGTGACATTTTCACTCATGTTGATGTCTACATCAATTTAATTGGCACTGTTGAAATCGTATATTTTAATGAATAAAAAAATTTATTAGAAACTTTATCTTTTCTTCCAACACATATGAATTAAAATGAAATCAACAGACATTTGTAACTTTGAACTTTTATTTTCAGATGTTGTATCACAAACATAAAAAATCCGAATCCAATTATGGATTGGTACTCTCTGTGTATAAGCAAGCTCAAGAAAGGGAAACCATAATACCCATAAAAACTTACTTACAGCTACAAACATTACTTCATACAAAAGCTCTCAAACTTACAATGTTTTTTTCAAGTGTAGAGACATGTAACCACAATTGAGAATGATAGTTAATCAACAAGAATCATAGGAAAAATATCAATGAAATGATTAAGAATTTTTTAAGGAAAAATGGTACAAAATAGATATTATCAAAATCATCAACAACTTGGGAATTAATGAAGGGATATTCTCATAATTTAGATTATTTTTGTAGGTGTAACTCTTATCTATAAAAAAGTATGGATCTAGAAACCAATCTAGGAGGCAAAACAATTACCATGGTCAATGTCAACATCAAAGAAGATCTCCTAGTTGGTAACAAACCTCTGAGCATCCATCCAACCAACTCTTTAGAAAAGGAATTTTGGTTGATGTCAATGCTCTGTTACAAAGAAGAGTAATTGGTGTGACTTGTGGAAGTTGTGGAAGCTCGCTAAAAATTTGTACCAAAGATCGAGAACTCCTTTTGAAAATCGAGACTGGTTGATAGGTAGCATTTGAGTGTTTGATGAAGATATAATTCAAGACTTCCCACAAAAAACAAGAAGTGATAAAATCAACGGTCTTGATTAATTCAACCCTCTTGCATCTCTTTTTAGCATAACTGAGCTATCAATCTAACAATTTAGTTTGTAAAACTTCATATAACAAACACCTTCAGTGTAATAAATGCTTTTGTCATAAAAAAAATTATTTGATTTTGTTTAAATTTCAAAAATATATCTAAAACTATGAAATATTTTTTGTTATGTTGGAGGAAGGTGGGGATGATTTCAAGTCCGCATGGCCCTTATGGATTGGGCCACACACATGCTACAATCACAGTGATAATGGGAAGGTCGTAAGGTGGAGAAAATCTATAAAGGTTGCCTCAATTCAAATTATTCTCTGCAACTTGAGAACATGAAATTGGAATAGATAGTTGTAGCTAGGAAATGTGGAAATCATCAAAGCAATATAACAAATTGGACTAGCTCAATCACGAAAGCTAAAATGCAGTGATAACAATCCTAATTACATTCAATGAAAACATGAAGACAAGACATTCAAAATGAAATCTAAGCAAACCAAATTCAGATGTCTCCTTCATGTGGCTCCATTGTCCTTCTTTCTCCTTCAAATAGCTTTGTTGATCTCACCTACTAGTGCATAAGCATGATGTGAAAGCAAGTAGACAAGATGGTAGCGCACGAATACTAGAAGCGTGATTGATTCGACCAGGGATCAGGGACCTTGATTGAAGAAATTCATCCAATTTATAGACAAATTGGAGAAAAGACAAAATTAGCATGAATTTGATTCGAATGGAAATTTCAAATCAAGAATGACAAATATGACAAATTATGACAAATTTGCACTTTCTATGCAAGATTGATTGATGGTCAATTATGACAAAATTATGACAAATTTCTATGTCAAAATTGATTGATTGTCAATTATGACAAATTATAACAAATTGAAATGTCATTCCCATGAAATTAGGAGAAAAATAGGATAGAATTGAATTAGAAATTAGGAAAATTAGAAAATTGGAAAATTAGGAATTAAGTGAAAATTAGAAAATGAGGAAATTAGGAATTAAGTGAATTAATTAACAATTTTTCATTTATTAATTAATTCACAAAGAGGGAGAAATTAGTTAGCCAATTAAATGAACATTTAATTGTGACAAGAAGACTTAGGATAAATAAACTATTTAACCTAGAGGGAGAAAGGACAAACAAGGTTAAATGAATAAATCATGAAACCCTAGAAGATGAATTAGAAAATGCAAGGATGACAATTAGGTCTTGACAAAAGATAATTGATGTCGATTCGATTATGATTCTGACTTGATAAATGACTTGATTGATAAATAATTGAAATTGGTTGACAAATTGACCAATATTGATAAAGAGACCAAATTGATATGCGCCAATTGACATGATTGAAGAGGAAAAGGATCGATGACAAATCGATCGCAAAATTGATGAGATTGACAAGGATGAGGATCGATGACAAATCGATCACAAAACAACAAGATTGATAAGAGGACAAAACCCTAATTCAAAAGCAATAAAAATGAGGAATGCAGAAGAAGGACTCGATGCTCGCAAATGATAAAGACCAAGTACGCAACATAGAAGAAATGTTAATGCGACGCAAAAACCCTAAAATAAGGCAATGCACCAATGTTAAAATACGACTCTGCAAGCATTGACCATTTTTAGGTGTCTACAATAGTAATCGCAAATTAACATGTCATGGTGAATATGTACCTAAGCCCTATACACACCACTCGTCACACCTTGAGAATTGGTTTTGGCCGAAGCTTCAGACCAAGAATCACCAATTCCAATCCTACCTACCATTAAAGTAGCAGTAGGAGTGGTCATACCCCTACTAAGATAGATGGATAGTTGGGTTTAGTCCTATTGGTGCATACCATGGTGGGGTCTTTGACTAGGGTGAAGTTGTAACAAGGTAGCCATAGAGGAACCTGTGGCTAGATCAAATCCCACTTTCATCATCTCATCTTATGGAACTGGGATGATAATGCCCTCAAATAGAAAAGATGGAAATATTTAAGTTTAACCTATCATCTACTTTATCTAAAACACTAAAATATTTCTGTAAAGACAAACATACAACACATCCACCAATAAATTTGAAAAGAATATTATTTAAAAAATTCTACAAATCAAGAACAATTCCATAGAAAAACTTAAAATTAATATTAAAATATTCTATTTACTAAATTATGTTATCTTCATCAACCAACATTATTATTTAAATACATTCTATAAATTTAATACAATTATCCTTTTCTGGAGAATATTAAAATATTAATATCAATGCACACTTTATACCCTGGCCTATGACTTCTTCCACACTTTATAAGTACTTTCCATTTTTTTCTTCACCATTCAATATTTGTTGAAGTCTAATTTACTGAGCAAGTTAATGGAGGAGTTAACACAAGTCCATAGCTTTAATGTCATTTGTTTAAATTGACAAGTTATTTAATGAACTTATTGCATAAAAATTGTTTTTTTTTTATAAAAAATTACATTTACCAAAACTAATTAGAGTAAATAAAAATAAGATTTTTATAGTCATTTAAAATAAAAATTAAATAGACTAATATTTCAGAAAAATTTAATTCTTTTTTTTTATATATTCCAGATCGTTTACAAATATTTTGCTCATACGAGCATCAACTTGAGAGTCACAAATTAGAATCCACTTAGAAGAAACCACCATTAGCTCATTTAGAGCAACCACACTAGAATCAACCTATGGAAGACCAAGAGTCACAAATTGGAATCCACTTATTAGAAACCACCTAGAAACCAACTATGGAAGACTAAGAGACAACTTTTAATTCCATATTAGATGTACCTTTGGGATTTGAACTTTGATCTCCACAATGAGAACTCAATGCTTTAACCAATAGAACACAACCCCTTGCACAAAAATAAAAATAAAAATGTGTAATCATAGGTTAAATTAATTAAAGAATAGAATTTGATGAATGCAATAGTATTCTACCTTGGCAAGAACTAATAATATTTGACGTTCATTTAATAAAATTAATAGATTTGACATATTATATGAGAATGAGTCACCATAAATATGAGTACAAAGATTTACACCAGACATAAGGAATACTTCTCTTCTTCTTCTTTTTTATTATGTGTCTAGTTCGTAGTTAGTAAAACTCTATTTTCTAATTATCTTAGTTTACAATATTATCTATTATATTTATTTTAATTTTTTTCTAGCTACAGTTTTGTGTAATGTGGAAGAATAAAGTCAATAATTGTAATGATACTATAATTATAAGTGATGAAATGTTCTTGCCAAATTATTATACTCCAATATTTCATGAATTTTCTCATACCTATTGACCATTGTCTTAATATTATTCTGAGTATCTTAAAACCCTAAACCTTATGTAGTGGTGAAAAATTAGGGTTTTCACCATAGAAGGATAAAAGCCACTAATTTACTATTACATTCAAAAGAGGAAAGGGAATCCACTAGATTCAGTCACAAATAAGATAAGGACTGAATACTAAATGGATTTGGGGTAATTGTGTGATAGTTTTGTTCCTCTTTTGTAAATTGAATTGTTGAAACTAGGTAAAGTGCTGAAAAATGAAGGAAAAACTGAGAAAATAATGAGCTATAAATGCGGGATTTTCCCATGCACTTGGATCTAAGCAAGGTAAGCTGAGTCATATATGATCCTCGAAAAAGCTTCAAAAATGTTGGGACCATGGTGGTGGTTTCCCTAGTCCTCCGCACTTTTCGCACACCAAAGAGGGATTGATTTGTCTCTGTAAATAAAGCTTATTCTGAGAAGTACAACTTCGTACCTATTTCCTACACATAGAAAAAAGGGGAAATAGGTTTGGAATAGGGGCTAGCCTTAGGTCAAACCCCAGTTTTAAAATTAACCATGAAATTGAAACAAAGATAATTGAAATGATTGTAATGGTTGATTCTCCTTTTGAGGGAGATATTGAATTATGACTGAAAATTGAATGATGATACCTCCTTTTGAAGTTTTGCTTGTCTCCACACATAATTAGGGCTTGATGGAGTCTTCAACAAAATAGGTAGAATAATGTCATCTTCAATGCTTGAATATTGACTTTTTTATTGCTCCAAGGTTGAAGGAAGACTGATTAATGCTCAAATACTTGTATGCTTGAATGCTTGATGTCATATGATCGCCCAATTCTTAATAGATTATCGATAGATGTGTTAGATGTCAAATGAAAGGGGAAAACCTCCTTTTATACTTGCTCGTCAGGAAAACTGATTAATTTTATGACATGAGTTGACGTAGAAAGGGGGATCCTGCTCAAATTTGAAATGCCAAAATGGGTTTGAGGGGAGCCAAAAATGAGAGGGACCATGGTGTGGTTCCATGGTCCTAATGAGGACCAGGGCGTCACGCCCTGGACCTACCCTATTTTTCATGGTATGATGAAAGAATAAGGATACAGTCAACTACTGAGGGGGGGGGGTGAATCAGTAGATAGAAAACTGATATAAACTTTCACCAATCTCAGAAATCAACCTCTCAAAGTAAACTTTAAACTGACAAGTCAAAGCATTGAACTATAAATGCAATATCACTGTCAAGATAAATCAGTTGACTATTATAACAGATTAATAGTAAAACAACTTGAAACTTCACAAACATCCAAATACTTTACTGACATAAGTAAAACCTCATTTCAGATTGCTGTCGGTTATCATAACATATCAAAGTGGATTAAGCAGTTAAGCAAATCAACCATAGTAAACATAACCATAAAAAACATTCACCACTTGACACAATATTTGGACGTGGAAACCCAAATGGGAAAAACCATGGTGAGATGCGACTCACAAGTTAACTATTTGAACTCTTCTGAAGTTCGCCCTGTTAGGAGCCAAGCATGTTAAAGCTTTACAAAAATTCCTGTTAAGAACAGATCCTATTAGGGACCACCCAGTTAAGGGATTGACTATAATGCCCTATTAAAAGCAATACCCTGTGAGGAGTAACCTCGGTAGAGAATTTGAAATCCAAGCTGATGGACCACCTTGTTAGAGGATTTTAATAACACTAAGCTTGTTAGAGCTTACCCGATTAGGGGATTTTACTACTGTAATTGTTAGAAAACAAAAGGGGTTTGTTGATCAGTTTGAATAGCACTACACTTGCTTGTTCAGATCCTTTTCATGCTCCTATCTCCCTTTACACAAACTGCAGATACATCATCCGGTTCGGCAACCACACACTCAACTAAAACTTTTCAACTCTGAAACAAAACAACTCATCGACGTTATAAACAAATCAATAGGTTGGTAACACAACAAAAACTTAATTCTTTCATATAGATTACAAGCAAGTTGGTTCAAGTATGACTGTTGGATTACATAACAATCTCTGCACATCATTCAAGATAGCCTCGACCACTCTTTGATCACTGCATCATCAAACTCAGTAACTCATCATGAGTTTTGCATTATATGCAATATACTTGCTCATTCCCAAGATAAAAACCATTATCTCAACGCGCAAAAAACACTTTGAAACTCTTCTCATACAATATGCATACATGTCATAATCATTATCACACATCATCAAATCATAAACCAATATAACAAACTTAATCGGTTAGGGTTTATCAAATCAATAGGTAGGGTTTACCGGTTCAACTCTCCAATACTTATCAATACTGGTTCACTCCATAAAATCACGTACTGGTTATAGTTCCCTTCACTAGCTCTTCTTACCAGTTACAAAATAACATCATTATCGGTTACAATTAACATCATTGACAACACAACATTCCATTAATGCAATCTCCATGCAAATGCCAACAATCTCCCCCTTTGGCATTGATGGCAATACAAATATCAATACCATTGATTGCTATGATTGTGAATAGGAATCCTGGTTTACATTTTATCATTTACTCTCCTTGTCTTCAGCTGGTAGTTGGCTGTAGATCTTCTATCTGTCAATCATACAATTCTTCTCCCCACAATCATAGAGTTCTTCTCCCCATAATCATATAGTTCTTCTCCCCCTTTGACAACAATCCCAAAGTGAAAGTGAAACATGCAATGTCAAACTTCACTGTTCAACATCAACAACCTACAACTTGATGCTCCCCCTATGGAATAACTCCACTTCTACACCAATCCTGCTATAAAATTCTACAAGTAGCTCTGAGACTGATGTACTCTACATCATGCTCAATTGACCTCATGAAGGGGTGCAACCCCTAGCTGACTTCTAAGATACTTAAAAGTAGTCTTAGGTAGAGGTTTAGTAAAGATATTTGCAAGCTGCTCCTTGGTAGAAACATGCTCTAGTATCACATCTTTACTTTGCACTTTTTCCCTCAAGAAATGATACTTCATCTCAATATGCTTGGTTCGTGTGTGCAAAATAGGGTTGTTGGAAATATTTATGGCACTGGTATTGTCACATAAGATCTTTACAGATTTTGAAAACTTCATCTTGAAACCTTCCAAAATGTGCCTCATCAAGATAGCCTGGGTACAATTCATATAAGCTGCAACATACTCAGCTTCAGTAGTAGACTGTGATTTACAACTCTGCTTCTTGTTACTCCATGAAACAAGTCTTCCTCCAAGAAAGAATGCTCCACCGGTTGTGCTTTTCGTATCATCAACATTACCTGCCTAGTCTGCATCTGTATACACCTTCAAGTCAAAGTTATGATACCATAATCCATAGTCAATAGTGCCTTTCAAATATATGAATATCCTCTTGGTTTCTATCAAATGTGTTTCCTTAGGATTCTTTTGAAATCTAGCAACTAGACCAACTGCATGAGCTATATCCGGTCTGCTGTGAACAACATAGTGCAATTTCCCAATCATTGACCTGTACTCCTTTTCATCAATAGATCTGGCTTCATCTTCCTTAGACAATTTACATCATGTAACCATTGGTCTCCCAATTGGTTTACAGTCACTCATACCAAATGTCTTTAATACCTCTTTCACATACTTAGACTGTGTGATGAAAATACCACTCTTCAATTGCTGAATTTGCAAGCCTATGAATTTTTTTCTCTCCCACTAGAGACATTTCAAACTCACTTTTCATTTCATTTGCAAAGTTATTTCTCATGTCATCATTCCCTCCAAATATGATATTATCTACAAACACTTCACTAACCAATATCTTATCTCCTTCGGATTAAAGATATATGTTGCTATCTTCACTGGTTCTCTTAAAAACCTATCTTCTTCAGGTGTGAAGGAAGCCTTTCATACCATACTCTTGGTGCTTGCTTTAACCCATATAATGCCTTGTGCAATCTGCATACCATGTCTTTTTCATCAGTCAAAGCATAACCATCTGGTTGCTCAATGTATACTTCTTCTTCCAGTTTTCCATTAAAAAATGCCGACTTCACATCCATCTGATATACTTTGATTCCCTTCTGTGCTACAAATGTAAGTAAAGTTCTGACACCTTCCAATCTAGCAACTAGTGCAAAAGTCTCACCACAATCTTCTCCTTCTTCATGTGCATAACCTTGGCAAACCAATCTAGCTCTTGTTTCAGATTACTATACCATCTTCATTCAGCTTGTTCCTGAATACCCACTTACTACCTATCACAGTTTTTTTTCACTGGTCTGGGTACTAGGGTCCATGTATTATTCTTCTCAATTTGATCAAGCTCCTCCTCCATAGCTTTGATCCAATGATCATCTCCAAATGCTTCCTTAGCAGTTCTAGGCTCAATAGTGGAGATCATGCAAGAATTCTCTTTATTTCTTCTTTTTCGTTAACACTCAAGCATCCTTATCTCCAATAATCTGGTCAAGATTGTAATTGAGTCTCACATACCTTGAAATAACATGATCATTATCTTCAATTTCTTCTTCTTTATTATCATCATCTTCTTCTAACTCTACCTATTTCGGTTGAACTGGTACAACAACATTCTCTTTACCTGTTTCAGGTTTCACCGGTTCTGTATCCAAAAACAAAATGCAAGGATCTTCATCCTTTTTCTCCATATTGGTTTCCCCTGATACTTCAGGATACTCATCCAATCTAACATCATCACTCTCAATGATTCTTTATGTCTGGTTGTTGTAACATTTGTAGGCCTTACTCTTGGTGGAGTAGCCAAGAAATATACCTTCATCACTTTTAGTCTCAAACTTGCTAACATAGTCACCTCTCTTTACAAAATATTTACTGGCAAATATCTTAAAATAACTGACATTAGGTGATCTACCATACCAATATTCATAAGGATTCGTATCCTTACCTCTTTTTACCAAAATCGGGTTCATAGTGTAGATAGTTGTGCTGGCAGATTCTCTCCAGACATTTTTCGCTACACCTCCTTGTATCAACATTATTCTAGCAGCTTCAACAACTGACCAGTTGTTCCTCTCTGCAATACCATTATGTTGTGGTGTCCTCAGTGCAAAAAGATGTTGTTTGATACCATTTTCTTCACAATATCTAGTGAATTCCACAGAAGTGAATTAACCACCTTGATCAGTCTTTAGACACTTTATCTTATTACCACTCTCCTTTTCAACGAAGGCCCCGAATGCCTTGAATTTACTAAATGCTTCTATTTTATCCTTCAAGAATGTGACCCACATCATTCTTGAGCCATCATCAGTGAAGATCATAAAATATCTATCACCTTGAATACTTTTAGTCCTTATTGGTCCACAAAGATTTGTATGAATCTAACAGATGTTCTACTGAAAAAGATTTGCTTTTAAAAGTTGAGGATGTCATCTTTCCCAACTGACATTCCTTACATAGAGCATTAACCGGTTTGTCCAACTGAGGCAAACCTCTTAGTGTCTTTGACTTTCTCACTTTAACAATGTTATCAAAATTTATATGACAAAATCTCCTATGCCAAAGCCAACTATCATTTACTTTAGCAATTAAATAGTTGTTGACTTTAGGATTCAGGTGAAACAAGTTACCTTTAGTATGCTTTCCAGTTGCATTTAGTTCACCTTTTCTCCCATAGATTTTGCACATACTATTCTTAAACTCCAATGGATGTCCTCTGTCATTGAGTTGAGCAACACTCAAAAGATTGTGCTTTATTCCTTCAACCCAGTAGACATCATCTACACTACTCTTTCCATTAAGAGAAATACTTCCATTACCTTTTACCATGTAGGGTTATTCATTACCAAATCTTAGAACTCCACTATCAAATTCTTTCAAAGAAAGGAATTTGCTCTGGTTACCGGTCATGTGATGTGAACAACCACTATCAATGATCCAATCATCAGAATTATTCATGTGAGAAACTATTGCCTTCTGATCAGATGTCTCCACTTTAATGGCTATAAAGACAATGTCTTCATTAGCATCACCCTCAGATTCCTCATTAGTGATACCACCATCAACTACAATAAGACAATCTCTTTTACCTTTTCCCTTGTACTTCTTGAACTTTTCTCTCTTGTGCTCATTATCACCATTAGGACAGTTAGCTACAATGTGTCCAATCTTGTTGCATGCAAAACATTTCAAAGGTAATTTACCTCTATATTTACCGGTACCTCTGGGCAACCGCTTGGCCAATAATGCTTCAAGCTCAATCAAACTATCTTCACCATCAACTTCTCAGCTAGATCTAGATTCATAACTGTGACTGACATCTCTACTTTTCCTCATAGATGGGTTAGAAACTGAAGCTCTAAATGCAAATTCAAATTTTTGAACACTACCATCATAACCATTTAATTCAAAAGCAGTAAGCTTACCAATGATGTAGTCAAGGGTTACCTTAGTTTTGTCAATAGAATTTAGCTCCTAAATGGTTGCAACTTGGATATCGTAGACCGATAGAAGGGTTCTCGACACCTTGCTAACCACTATGGCATCTTCCACTTTACTACCAACACTCTTGATCTCACCAACTATCTCTTTTATCCTTTGATCATACTGTTTAATATTCTCACCTTCAGCCATCTGCATGTCATCAAACTTTCCTCTTAGTCTCTCTTCTTGCACAATCTTCACATGTTCATCACCGCTATAAATCTCTTCAAGTTTCTTCCATACATCATAAGCAGTCTCAAGACCATGGACATCTACATACTCTACATCAGACAAAGAATTGATAATAGCCTCCACTGCTTGATTGTTTTCTTATTGCTCTTTCTTCTGATCATCAATCATAATCCCAGTCATAATCCCACTAGGTGCAACATATTGAGTACTAAAATGTTCCCAGTATTGATTTCCTAGACTCTTAATATAAATTTTCATTCTATCACTCCATATTCTGTAGTTCATTCTATTAAAATTTAGACCTTCCTTCTTCATCATGTTCTATAAGATCTTTACCTCAAGTTGTTAGGCTTAGACCTTAGAGGATGAGAAGCTCTGACCAATTGATGATATGATGAAAGAATAAGGATCTGGTCAACTACTAAGAGAGGGGGGGGGTGAATCAGTAAATAGAAAACTGATATAAACTTTCACCAATCTCATAATCAACCTCTCAAAGTAAACATTAAACTGACAAGTCAAAGCACTGAACTATAAATGCAATATCACTGTCAAGATAAACCGGTTGACTATTATAATAGATTAACAGTAAAACAACTTGAAACTTCACAAACATCCAAATACTTTACTGACATAAGTAAAACATCATTTCAGATTGCTGTTGGTTATCATAACATAACAAAGTGGATTAAGCGGTTAAGCAAATCAACTATAGTAAACATAACCATAAAAAACATTCACCACTTGACACATATTTTGACATGGAAACCCAAATGGGAAAAAGCACGGTGAGATGAGACTCACAAGTTAACTATCTGAACTCTTTTGAAGTCTGCCCTCTTAGGAGCCAAGCCTGTTAAAGCTTTACAAAAAGTCCTATTAAGAAAAAATCCTGTTAGGGACCACCCGGTTAAGAGATTGACTATGATGCCCTATAAAAAGAAATACCCTGTGAGGAGTAACCTCGATAGAGGATTTGGAATCCAAGCTAATGGACCACCTAGTTAGAGGATTTGAATAACACTAAGCTTGTTAGAGCTTACCCGGTTAGGGGATTTTACTACTGTAATTGTTAGAAAACAAAAGGGGTTTGCTGATCTGTTTGAATAGCACTACACTTGCTTGTTCAGATCCTTTTCATGCTCCTATCTCCCTTTACACAAACTGCAGATACATCATTTGGTTTGGCAACCACACACTCAACTAAAACTTTGCCAACTCTGAAATAAAACAACTCATCGACCTTATAAACAAATCAATAGGTCAGTAACACAACAAAAACCTAATTCTTTCATAGAGATTACAAACAAGTCGATTCAAGTATGACCATTGGATTACATAACAATCTTTGCAGATCATTCAAGATATCCTTGACCGATCCTTGATCACCTATTCATCGAACTCAGTAACTCATCACGCATTTTGCATTACATGCAATATACTTGCTCATTCCCAAGATAAAAACCATTATCTCAACACGCCAAAAACACTTTGAAACTCTTCTCATACAATATGAATATGTGTCATAATCATTACCACTCATCATCAGATCATAAACCAATATAATAAACTTAATTGGTTAGGGTTTATCAAATCATTAGGTAAGGTTTACCGGTTCAACTCTCAAATACTTAGAAATATCAGTTCACTCCACAAAATCACCTATCGGTTATAGTTCCCTTTATTAGCTCTTCCTACCAATTACAAAACAACATCATTACCGATTACAATTCACATCAATGACAACACAACATTCCATTAATGCAATCTTCATGCAAATGCCAACAATCTCCCCCTTTGGCATTGATGGCAATACAAATATCAATACCATTGATTGCTATGATTGTGAATAGGAATCCTGGTTTACATTTTATCATGTACTCTCCTTGTCTTCAGCTGGTAGCTGGCTATAGATCTTCTATCTATCAATCATACAATTCTTCTCCCCACAATCATATAGTTCTTCTCCCCATAATCATATAGTTCTTCTCCCCCTTTGACAACAATCCCAAAGTGAAAGTGAACCATGTAATGTCAAACTTCACTGTTCAACATCAACAACCTGCAACTTGATGCTCCCCCTATGGAATAACTCCACTTCTACACCAATCCTGCTATAAAATTCTGCAAGTAGCTCCAGGATTGATGTACTCTACATCTTGCTCAATTGATCTCATGAAGGGGTACAACCCCTAGCTGATTTCTAAGATACTCAAAAGTAGTCTTAGGCATAGGTTTAGTAAAGATATTTGCAAGCTGCTCCTTGGTAGAAACATGCTCTAGTATCACATCTTTACTCTGCACTTTTTCCCTCAAGAAATGATACTTCAATTCAATATGCTTGGTTCATGTGTGCAAAATAGTGTTGTTGGAAATATTTATGGCACTGGAATTGTCACATAAGATCTTTACAGATTCTGAAAACTTCATCTTGAAACCTTCCAAAATGTGCCTCATCAAGATAGCCTGGGTACAATTCATATAAGCTACAACATACTCAGCTTCAGCAGTAGACTGTGATTTACAACTCTGCTTCTTGCTACTCCATGAAACAAGTCTTCCTCCAAGAAATAATGTTCCACCGATTGTGCTTTTCCTATCATCAACATTACCTGCCTAGTCTGCATCTGTATACACCTTCAAGTCAAAGTTATGATACCATAATCCATAGTCAATAGTGCCTTTCAAATATTTGAATATCCTCTTGGTTTCTATCAAATGTGTTTCCTTAGGATTCTTTTGAAATCTAGCAACTAGACCAACTGCATGAGCTATATCCGGTCTGCTGTGAACAACATAGTGCAATTTCCCAATCATTGACCTGTACTCCTTTTCATCAACAGATCTGGCTTCATCTTCCTTAGACAATTTACATCATGTAACCATTGGTCTCCCAATTGGTTTACAGTCACTCATACCAAATGTCTTTAATACCTCTTTCACATACTTAGATTGTGTGATGAAAATACCACTCTTCAATTGCTGAATTTGCAAGCCTATGAATTTTTTTATCTCTCCCACTAGAGACATTTCAAACTCACTTTTCATTTCATTTGCAAAGTCATTTCTCATGTCATCATTACCTCCAAATATGATATCATTTACAAACATTTCACTAACCAATATCTTATCTCCTTCGGATTTGAGATATATGTTGCTATCTTCACTGGTTCTCTTAAAAACCTATCTTCTTCAGGTGTGAAGGAAGCCTTTCATACTATACTCTTGGTGCTTGCTTTAACCCATATAATGCCTTGTGCAATCTGCATACCATGTCTTTTTCATCAGTCAAAGCATAACCATCTGGTTGCTCAATGTATACTTCTTCTTCCAGTATTCCATTCAAAAATGCCGACTTCACATCCATTTGATATACTTTGAATCCCTTATGTGCTGCAAATGCAAGTAAAGTTCTGACACCTTCCAATCTAGCAACTAGTGCAAAAGTCTCACTAGAATCTTCTCCTTCTTCCTGTGCATAACCTTGGCAAACCAATCTAGCTCTTGTTTCAGATTACTATACCATCTTCATTTAGCTTGTTCCTAAATACCCACTTAGTACCTATCACATTTTTTTTCACTAGTTTGGGTACTAGGGTCCATGTATTATTAATCTTAATTTGATCAAGCTCCTCCTCCATAGCTTTGATCCAATGATCATCTCCAAATGCTTCCTTAGCAGTTCCAGGCTCAATAGTGGAGATCATGTAAGAATTCTTTCTATTTCTTCTTTTTCGTTAACACTCAAGCATCCTTATCTCCAATAATCTGGTCAGGATTGTAATTGAGTCTCACATACCTCAAAATAACATGATCATTATCTTCAGGTTCTTCTTCTTTATTATCATCATCTTCTTGTAACTCTACCTGTTCCGGTTGAACTGGTACAACAATATTCTCTTTACCTGTTTTAGGTTTCATTGGTTTTGGATCCAAAAATAAAATGCAAAGATCTTCATCCTTTTTCTCCACATTGGTTTCCCCTGATACTTCAGGATACTCATCCAATCTAATATCATCACTCTCAATGATTCTCTATGTCCGATTGTTGTAACATTTGTAGGCCTTACTCTTGGTGGAGTAACCAAGAAATATACCTTCATCACTTTTAGTCTCAAACTTGCTAACATAGTCACCTCTCTTTACAAAATATTTACTGCCAAATATCTTAAAATAACTAAAATTAGGTGATCTACCATACCAGTATTCATAAGGATTCTTATCCTTACCTCTTTTTACCAAAATTCAGTTCATAGTGTAGACAACTTCTCTCCAGAAATTTTTCGCTACATCTCCTTGTATCAACATCGTTCTAGAAGGTTCAACAATTAACCAATTGTTCCTCTCTGCAATACCATTCTGCTGTGGTGTCCTGAGTGCAAAAACTGCCATTTGATACCATTTTATTTACAATACCTAGTGAATTCCACAGAAGTGAATTCACCACCTTGATCAGTCTTCAGACACTTTATCTTCTTACCACTCTTCTTTTCAGCTAAGGCCCTGAATGCCTTGAATTTACCAAATGCTTATGTTTTATCCTTCAAGAATGTGACCCACATCATTCTTGAGCAATCATTAGTGAAGATCATAAAATATCTATCACCTTGAATACTTTTAGTCCTTATTGGTCCACAAAGATCTATATGAACCAAATCTAACAGATGTTCCACTGAAAAAGATTTGCTCTTAAAAGTTGAGGATTCCATCTTTCCCAACTGACATTCCTTACATAGAGCATTAACCGGTTTGTCCAACTGAGGCAAACCTCTCACTGTCTTGGACTTACTCACTTTAACAATGTTATCAAAATTTATATGACAAAATCTCCTATGCCAAAGCCAACTATCATTTACTTTAGCAATTAAATAGTTGTTCACTTTAGGATTCATGTGAAATAAGTTACCTTTAGTCTACTTGCCGGTTGCAATCAGTTCACCTTTGCTCCCATAGATTTTGCACATACCATTCTTAAACTCCAATGGATATCCTCTGTGATTGATTTGAGCAACACTCAAAAGATTGTACTTTAGTCCTTCAACCCAGTAGACATCATCTGCATTGCTCTTTCCATTAAGAGAAATAGTTCCCTTACCTTTTACCATGCAGGGTGAGTCATTACCAAATCTTACAACTCCACCATCAAATTCCTTCAGAGAAAGAAATTTGCTCATGTGAGAAACTAATGCCTTCTGATCAAATGTCGCCACTTTAATGGCTACAAAGACAATGTCTTCATTAGCATCACCCTCAGATTCCTTAAGTAATTGTGTATGCCAAGATATGCAAGTGAGAGAATCATTGAACAAAGTGTATGCCCCCATGTTAAAGTGATTGTGTATGCCTTATCGGGAGCAATTTCTTTAAGGTAGCATAAACCCAAAAAGATAAGCATGTTATCACAATAATAAGCCCCAAAGAGAGGACACAAAGGATAATGATCACAAAACACAAAAAATGAGGTGGTTTCACTCAAATCTTGAGTTAATACGCTTTTTATGATAACCAATGTATATATTGTGTGTGTGTGTGTGAGCGTGCGTGCATATAAATGTCCTCATCTCCCAAAGAAAGGAAACCACAATGGAAGAAGGGCACACGTGTCTTATGAGTCAACATAGGAGAGACCAAAAGAGATCTCTACACTTTGCATTATCCTCAAGTAGACAACACTAGAGACAACAAATAGAAGAATTGGGAGACAAATAGAAGAAGGTCACAAGCAAGCAAGAGAGGAGAAACAGAGAATCTATAGTGCCAATGAAGCTAATCAAGCACGTCATCTGCCCCTTGATCTTGCTGATCATTGTTTCGGGAAGGTGGACAACATGTAAGAGGAGTGACATCGAGCACAGTAGATGGAGCTCTCACAAGTTCTAAACGAGGATCATGCTCCAATGATGAGTCACTTTGTCTGTTACTTGGAGCTAGGATTAATTCTTTTGAAAATTGTTTAGATAAATCATTTTCAACATCAATATATTCATATTCATCATCAGAAATATTAGGATCAACATTTTCATCATTAAAAACATTCTCACCTATTTCTTCATCAAGATTAACAAAAATAGGAGCTCTAATAGGAATAGAACTTGAACCATCATTTGTCTTAATCATTTTACATCTTGGAGAATTTGGCTGAACATCTTGGTTCAGACAAGGTTGAGAAAATTGTATTATATCAAGGGTTGATGTCTTGGGAAAAGAAATGGTTTGAGAATCAAGTTCACGAGCTCTAGCATGACATCTTCATCGACATTCTCTCGCACAATGATTTCTTTTAGTTTTAGCCGAAGGTTGTGAAGGTTTAGGTTCATCTGGTGTAGGCTTACTTTCTTATTTGAAGGAAGGATGCATATGGGAAGATCTTTTAGGTTGAACAATAGGAGAGGTCAGTTGCTTCCCTTTGTAAGATGTAGGAGGTATATTCACACCATTCAAGGGAGGAATTGGAGATGTGGGAAGGAGACCAGGTCCATCATGAGGAGGAGGAATAGGTCTATTAGGAGAAGTAATATGTTTATGATTAAAAAAGTAGTGAGAATAAGGGCACTGACCCTTTACATAGCCGAACTATTAACGAGACCACATTGCAAAAATAACACTATAACAACATTAACAACAACTAACAACAAAAAGAGACCAAGTCTTAGAAATAAAAAACAGCAGCAAAAAACACAGAAACAAACTACAGGGGTGCCTTTCGTACCCCAGTGGCATCAATGGCACTATTCCATTCATTGGATAGGAACTTGTATAGGTCCCTAGCCTCTTTCTTATCCTCCTTCATGTTCGTAGTACGTTCCCTCAGTAGTGAGAGGGTGAGCGCCAAGCTATGTAAAACCTACAAATTAAATTTGTTAAGGCCCACAATTTGGGCATCTCAGGCCTCCATCTTACTCTTGAGCTGATTGACATTGTCCATGATAGCCTGTAATTCAAGCACAAGGCCCAGGTTCTCAATCCTCTGTGTGATGTCCAACACGTCCGTGCATAGCTTTTCCATTTGCTCCAGAGTAGCGACACCCTGGGGGTTCACAACATCCATGTCATCCATAGTCTTATCTATCTCCTTGGCCACATCTTCAGTAGGGGGACAATCAATATCATTACCCAGGCCCATCAGGGGGAGAGAGTTCATCACCCATTCTACCATCTTTAGATCCGTGTCCAAGTTACCAAAGTCCAGGGTTTTGTTATTAGAATTTTCCTCACCCCTGACACCCTCAGTTCCCATGTTCATAGGGGTCATATCCTTAACATCAACAGAGTCCTGGGTTTGCATCTAAAAATTGCCCATGTTAGCAGCACCAACAGTGGTTAAAACCATGGGGTCCCTAGTCATATCCACATCCACAACATCCCCATCAGGGGGCTCCATAGTGGTATTAGGGTCCTCTCCCTCCTTTTCCCCAATGGGGTCCTCCTCCAAGTCAATATTTTCAATCACATGGGTCTTATTTTTATGGCTTTTGGAAGCCAATCTGGAGGGTCTCCTTTTAACCTCAGAATCAAGGGAAGGATAGTCATTCTCATCATCCTCAGAGGACAAATTGTCATCAAAGATAATACATTTGCGTTTAACAGGGGTTTTGCCTTTTCCCTTGGACAGGGAGTGGGAAGCGCTGGGAGAGACGAATAGAGTCAAACTGGGGGAGACCGCAGATAAGGAAACAACAGAGGAATAAGTAGGTAGAGACATGGTGGCCGTAGCAAAGCCTTCATGAGGATACTGGAAAAGTTTGGGGAAGGCCATAGACAGGGCGACAAGCTGCTGAGGAGTAGGCATGGGGGGCTGAAAGAGTGAGAGGTTCCAGGGGGGGGAGGAAAGGGCCTCATGAAATTTATACATCCTATAAATGAGGCCCTGGTGAAGGAGGTAGGGTGGCTTATCCCCATGCTTGGGATCCATGGTGTCTTTAACAGAGCTTTCAATAGAATGCAGTAAATAAAAGGGCAGACAAAGCAAATCATTATTGCGGAAATGATTCATAAGGGGCAAATGATAGTAGTAGAATACCTTATGTCTGCTCTCGAGAGTGAAGTACTTCATGATCATAAGGCAAATCATGTTCCACGAGTGTTTGAGCTCCTCCCGAGCAAACCCACCCTGGAGTTTGATAGGTTCCTTGAGGTTGCGGAAGAAGCATTTCAAACTGTAGCTAGGAAATCGGAAATCATCGAAGCAAATCAAAATACTAATCATAGCTCAATCACGAAAGCTCAAATGCAATGATCTATCCTAAACACACTCAATAAAGACATGAAAATGAAACATTCAAAACTAAAGACTATGCAAACCAAATGTAGATCTAAATGCTTCCTTCATGCGGCTCCATTGTCCTTCTTTCTTCTCCAAATAGCCTTTGTTTGTGGATCTCACCTTCAAGTGCATAAACCTAATGTGAAAGCAAGATTGACATTGGCACAAGAGTACTCGAAGCGTGATTGACTCGAAAAAGTGATTATTCTCATTCTCATTAGTTGGGATTGAAGAAATTCATCCAATTTATAGACAAATTGGAGAGATGGATCAAATTAGCATGATTCAATTCAAATAGAAATTGCAAATCAAAAATGTCAATTATGACAATTTATGACAAATTATGCACTTTCTATGCAAAATTTGATTGATTGTCAATTATGACAAATTATG
This sequence comes from Cryptomeria japonica, assembly GCF_030272615.1. Lineage (NCBI taxonomy): Eukaryota > Viridiplantae > Streptophyta > Pinopsida > Cupressales > Cupressaceae > Cryptomeria > Cryptomeria japonica. The sequence goes on from NC_081412.1 coordinate 328,130,284, forward strand.
ACAAATTTCTATGTCATTCCCATGAAATTAGGAGAAAAATAGGAGAGAATTGAAATTAGGAATTAGAAAAATAGAAAATTAGAAAATTGATGAAAATTAGGAAATAGGTAAATTAATTAATAATTTGTCATTTATTAATTAATTCACAAAAAGAGGAATAATTAGCCAATTAAATGAACATTTAATTGCGATGAGAAGACTTAGGATAAATAAATAATTTATTAATCCTAGAGAGAGAAATGACAAACAAGGTTAAATGATTAAATCATGAAACCCTAAAAGATGAATTAACAATGCAAGAACGACAATTAGGTCTTGATGAAAGATAATTGATGCTGATTCGATTATGATCATGATTCTGATTGACAAAGGACCAATGTTGATAAATGATTTGATTGAGATAAAGGCGCCAATTGACGAGGAACAATGACTAATTGATCCAAATTGACATAATTGAGACAGACAATGATCGATGACAAATTGATCGCAAAATGACAAGATTGACAAAAGGACAAGAATCGATGACAAAATAGATCGCAAGATGACAAGATTGAAAATGACAACGATCAATGACAAATTGATCGCAAAATGACAAGATCGAACATGACAACGATCGATCGCAAAATGACAAGATTGAAAAAGATAAGAATTGATGACAAATTGATCACATGATGACAAGGTTGATAGAGGACAAAACCCTAATTAGGATTGACGATGTCCAAAATGATGACAAATGACTACGCACATTGATGCGACAGGATAAAATCGATCAAAATCATGATTGAAGATTGTTGTCGACAAGACCAAATTTGAGAGCGAGACGAATGAAGAATGCAGAAGAAAGACTCGATGCTTGCAAATGATAAAGACCAAGTGCAAATCATAGGAGAAATGTTAATGCGACGCAAAAACCTAAAATCAGGCAATGCGCAAATGTTAAAGTACGATTCCGCAAGCGTTGACCATTTTTAGGTGTCTACACAAACCTTTGCCATTGGCAACATAGTTGGTATGCTTCCAACGTCTGTCATCGAGGGCCAACTTCATAGCCTGGGAAATAGTCTCCTAAGAGAGATCAAAGGAAAAGCCGTCCACTGAGAGACACCTCCCAGACCAGGAGGAGGCAAAAGTAGTCGAGAGCTGCTCATCATGGCCCTGCAGACATTCCAAAAAATCGGCAACCCCTCCTTCAATGCAAAAATTATAGACCAGGGGGTTATTTTTGAAATCATTCGGATTATTCAATTCATATTTAACTCTGTTGCCACCCATATCCTCAGCCAATAGAGCTTCTTTAGTCATGAAAAAAATTTCGTAGAGAAAGTTGCAGAGACCCTTCGAGAAGCAAGCCGAGAAAAAATAATGGGAAGTGTGCGAGCTCGACGTCAATAAATGAGACATGAAGTTGGGCACATGGGAAAAATTGAAATCACTTTTAGAAATTATTTCCTTATTAGAAAGCATGAAGAGCCAACAAATACCAGTGACAACCAACATGTTACCAATCCAATCGTACCTCGTCATGACGCTGTAAGCCCAAAGGAAATGCGAACAAAGCAGCACGTCCATCACCGCCAGCCTGGCCGAATGAGTCACCACCATATCGACAAAGATCAAAGGGATATTCTCATGATTTGAATTATGAAATTAACACCTCTAGATGACCCCAAGGGAAGAGAGGAGAGTAAGGAAAACACTTGGCAGCAACTCAATCATTAGTAAGAATTTTTGATTTCTCTTCCTGAAGAAGGAAGTTAACATGGTCCGGGAAGGAATTATGGCTCCTTCAACATCTCAAGCCTGAGAGATTTAGGCCAATAGCCGCCAGGGCATCCACCACTCTATTGCCTTCCCTAAAGACATGTATAATTTTAAACGAGTCAAGCCTGGAGATGAGCCTCAGGGTGTCCTTGATGGTTCCCTCAATGGTCCAAATAAGCCTATTCTTCCCTTTGACAACATCAATTATGAGCTTGGAGTCACACTCAATGTCCATAATCCTAATTCTCATGGTGAGGGTGAGATGAATTCCCCAGGCTAAGGCCATAGATTCAGCCTAATTAGAGGAATGTCCATTGAGGTTACCCGTATAAGCAACAATAAGGGCCCCCAAATGGGATCTGATAACCCCTCCCCCAACAGCCAGACGCCCCTAGTAGCCTCACCAAAATTGAGTTTGAAATGTATAGTCAGAGGGGACCAGATTGTGCTTTGCCTTAGGAGTCTCTTAGAGCATTACACAAGAGAGAATGAGGGGGGATGTTCCAACATCTAGCAATTTCCCAGTCTTAGGTAGAGGGGGGCTTGGATGCCATCCAGGTTTTAGAAATAGAGATATTCTCAAGAATCAACTTAAGGAATCGAGCTAACATAGTTTCCACAGAGGCCTCTTTGTCTCTGAATATCCTATCATTCCTTTCCTTCCAATTACTCCAACTCACATGAGGGGGGATTTGCTTCCACAATTGTTGGATAAGGGGGTTGGAAGAGGGGCCCCAAAACTCCTGGGACAAACTTAACAAATTGTCATTGATAATCCAACAGATATTGAGCTTGTTGTAGACCATCCCCAAAGCTCCTGAGAAAAGGCACAGTGGAGGAAGAGATGAGCAAGACTTTCCTCATGATTTTTGCAGAGGATGCATCTATTAGGGAATTGGAATCCCCGCTTGACCAAATTATCTTGGGTCAAATTTTTGTTGAGGAGAGCAGTCCACCAAAAGAAATTAACCTTGGGAATGAGTTGGGGATTCCAGACCTCTTTCTAGATAGAGGTGTACATAGGTTCTCTTAGCAAGCTGGTGTAGGCAGTTTTGACAGAGAAGTCTCCAGAAGGGTCCCACTTCCAAATGAATCTATCTTCCCTAGGAAAAAGGGGGAGGAACATACCAACCAAGAGCTTCTGGAGGTCTCTAGTAGCAGGGAGGAGGAAGGGATGATCAATGCAACAGTCCTCCAAGGCCCTCCAAGTACAGTTGCTGAAATAATCACTGACCCTTTCTCCAAAGAAGCTTTTGGTAGCATCCTGGAGCTTTCTAAGGGAGGGGGAAGAAGCAAGGGGTTTCTCTCCCAACCAACAGTTGTCCTAGAAGAGAATATTCTTTCCATTTCCAATAAGCCACCTCATACCATGGGATAAAGGGTCCCTATAGCTCAAGATGTTGTTCCAAAATTTGGAACCCTTGGGAAGGCCCTCCTCTTTCAGAATAGAGGAAAAGTCCCCATTACCTAGGTATTTGACCTTGATGATCATGCTCTAATCTGCATCCTTATTCAAAAGCTTCCAGGTAATTTTGGTCAAAAGGGCTTTATTGAACCTGGAGATCTTGCAAGTTCCCAACTTGTCCATGGCCTTCGGAAGACAAACTCTATCCCAACCCACCAAGGCGAGCCTCTTCTTTTCTTCCATTCCCATCCAAAGGAAAGCTTTTGGATATTCTCCATCTTAGCAGCCATAGCCACAAAAATCTTGAAAAGGGAGAGGAAGTACATAGGGACCCCTGAAGGGAGGAGGAGAGCAGCTCCAGTTTCCCAGCACTACAGAGGAATCTACCTTTCCAACCAACCAACTTCTTTTGCATTCTTTCAAGGATAGAGATCCAAAAGGAATTAGAGACATCTTTGATAGTCAAAGGGAGACCAAGGTAGGTGCCAGGGAGGGAGGCCCTTTGACAAGCAAGGATTCTATAGACTTTATTTTGGAGTTGGACATGAGTGTGAAAGAAGTAAATGTTTCTCTTTTCATAGTTAATGTGTTGGCTAGAGGCTAGAGAATAGGAGTTGAGAAAGGATTTCCAAGCCTTAGATTCCAACACAGAGGAGATACCAAAAATACTAGTATCATCAACGAACTGCTGCAAAACATTAGGAGGCACCGTAGAGGCAAGTTCGATGCCCAGGAGAGCTCCCTTGCAAACCATGGAGTTCAAATTAGAAGCCAATACTACAACAAGGATGATGAAAAGCTAAGGGGAGAGAGGATCCCCTTATCACAAACCTTTGGAGGCCCTAAACTTCTCCAAGGGGCTCCCATTGAGAAGCACAAAGTAGATGACTATAGGTATGCATTCCCCAATAAGTTTGATGAGTTTATCTCCAAAATCCATAGTTTTCAGAACTTTGAAAAGGAAGTTCCAGTTGACTCTATCATAAGCCTTGAAGATTTCAAGCTTGAGCACCATCCCCGATTGATGACACTTGTCCATGGAGTGAATAATCTCATGAGTAGAGATGAACGCATCAAGAATCTGTCTACCTAGGACAAAACCTTTCTAGGAAAGGCTAATCAGAGAATCCAAGAAAGGTTTGAGCCTATTAATAAGAACTTTGCTAAAGATTTTTTAAATAGTGTTGTAGAGACTGATAGGGCGAAAGTCCTCGAGACTGGACGCCTCCTAAATTTTAGGGACAAGGGAAATGAAGGTGTAATTGAGCTTCTTGAGAAGCCTTCCAATCTAAAAAAATCCCTAGTGGTCAGAACAACATCAGGGCCCACCACATCCCATAAATCTTGGAAAAAAACCGGGGGAAACCATCAGGACCCGGAGATTTGAAGGAACCCATAGGAAAAGCAACAGACTTGACTTCCTCCTCAACAATAGGGGCCAAAATGAGGTTGTTATCTTCCACTGAGAGGGGTAGTGAGAGGCAGTTGAGAAGATCCTTCCCAGCAGGGCCCCCAGAGTCACCATCTTCCCTAAACAAAGTAGTAAAATAGTTAGTAGTCAGTCTGCTCAAACTATCCTCATCATTGACCTCTTGATTGTTATCATCCAAGAGGGAGGAGATGTGGTTTATACGCCTGTGGATAATAGAAGATCTATGAAAGAAAGTCATATTCTTGTCACCCTTTTTGAGCCATTGAACCCTAGATTTCTATTTCCAGTAGAGTTCTTCTTTGTGGGAGTTTTCCTTCCATTTTCTGCAGAGAGCAGCCTCCTCCATATGGGTAGCTTCAAGGGAGTCACCTTGATCAATGCACTCTTGGATAGTAGTGAATTTACTATTGAGATCCTTTTTTTGCCTGAAGATATCCTCAAAGGTATATTTATTCCAACCCTAGACGTTCCTTTTGACCAAATCAAGCTTCTGGGAAATCCAAAACATAGGCGTGCCAGGGATGCAGGTGCTCCACCATATCTTAATGCAATCCTTAAACTCTGGATGATAATTTCATATAATTTCATATCTAAAAGGATGATTTTTCCTTATAGCATTCATGGTATTCCAATAGAGCAGGGGGTTGTGGTCAGATACCATTTTGGGGAGGGCAATGAGTTTCAAGGAGGGACCAATTCCCCAATTGCCCGATATGAGAAATCTGTCAAGTTTAACCTGAATAAGATCCTTTCCCTTCCTAAGATTAGACCAAGAGTATTTTTGCCCCATTAGTTCCACATCCATTAACCCATTCCTTCCAATGAAGTCAACAAGATCAATCATACTGTCAGAGTACTCTGGGAGGCCCCCCAACTTCTTAGAAGGGATCAGAGGAGAGTTGAAATCACTCGCAATCAACCAGTGGGCATTGGCATTGTTTTGTATTAGAGCAGTTATGTCATTCTAGAGATTCAGTTTACCTGATCTGACATTGGGGGCATAAACATTAACAAGAAGGCAGGAGTCCATTAGGGAAGAGAGTTTAGAGATCAAAAGGTTGGTTGAGGAGGAGAGAATATTGCTAGAAAAATGGGAGGGGTCCCACTTGGTAACCAAGCCACTGGAGGCTCCAATAGCATCATTGATAACAAACTTAGCATCAGGCCAAATTTTCCCAGCAACAAGGGAAAAGGAAGAAATAGACATCTTAACTTCTTGGAGAAGAAGGACCATAATTTTATTTTCAAAAATACACTTCTTAAGAGAATATTTCTTTTGGGGGTTGTTGAGGCCCCTCATGTTCCATGAGAGGACCTTCATTTCTTACCTTTTAAGGACATCTCCAAGGTCCACTGCCTAACATTGGCAATGTCCCTTGCTGCTTCCTTTTATCTTGATAGTCTCTGTGATGGCCGACCTACTTTAAGGTCTGTCCCCACATCAGGCTTTGTGTTCCTGGTTTTGCATCTTTGAGTAATCTAGCCCTCATCAACAGGAGTCATGCAATCGTTGGATGACGCACCAGGAGCACCAGGTGATGAGATACCCTAGTTTGGAGTGGGATGAGATAACACCAACGGGGAGCGAGCCATCTCTGGGGCAAGAATGGGGTCCCTTGCAATCTCACCATCTTCTAGTTGATCAACCAATGAAACCGAGCTGGCCATTGGGGAGATGCACTGTTCCTTTAGGGCCGATTTAGAGGCCTCATCCACATACTTTGTAGGAGATTTTAGAAGGTTGATAATACTCTCAGTAAAGGGGTATTCTTCCATAACTGGGTCCTTGACTGCAATGGGAGGCAGGTCCGAGCCAGGAGTAGGAGCCATAACATGCCCCACAATCGGGCCTTGAAGAATAGGAGGAACATTTGGCACAGGGCTTTCAACTAGGGTCAGGCCCTTAAGGTTAAGAGGCAAGGGAGTCAGAGCTTTACATTGATAAATAATATGCCCAGTTTTGCGACATTTTTGGCAGACAAGGGTGGCATTTTCATAAACAAGGGCTTGAGTCCAGCTGCCAAGCTTGGATTTGAGGGTTATAAAGTTGGGGATATTCATGCTCACAGTAGCTTGAACATAGAAACAAGCATAGACCAGATGCAATTTGGTTATGGTAATTTCATCAACACCAAAAAAATGACCAAGGGAATTCCCAATCCATTTAAAGATGGACTCATCCTAGTATTCAAGGGGGAGCCGCGGGAGCTGAACCCAAACCAGAGCAGTTTTCTGTAAGTCAACCACTGGGTCAAAACCAGCCTTCCAATGACAAAGGGAAAGACTGTTTCAACCATCGGACCAACACCTAGAAAGGACAAGAGCAACATCCTCCTCAGCAGTGAATTTGAAGAGGAAGAGGGATCCAGGCATGGCGCTAACATAAAAACTCCCTTTCAATTTCCATTTGTCCTTGACCCATTTTCTAACCATCTCGACCGTGGGGCGTAGGGAGAATAACTTCCCCACCAGAGTATTAGCCATGTTTTGCCTTAGGAGGAGGAATAAATTGACGCTTAGGAGGAAGATATTTTCTATCCTTGGGAGGAATAATAGACCCATTCTTAAGAGAAGGATTAGACTCTTCCTTAGGAGAACGAATGCCTCTTTTCTTACGAGGAAGGATATACTTGTTCATAAGAAGAGGCATATGATCATTAGTTGGAGGAAGAGTAAGTGTTGGATTTCTAGGTTTGCTCAAAGATAAGGTCATCTCATTCTTCCATTTTTTATAAGATTGAAAAAGAGGATCACTTCTAGGTTTAAGAGGTTGGAATTGTTAGGACAAAAAATAATCAAGACAAATATCTGTTTGCCTAACCATGATTGGTACATGTTATGATTACCTATCATGATTTTGTCATCAAGAGGAAATTTTAAGCATTTATGAATAGTATAAGGGATCACTTTCATAGAAGAGAGCCAAGGATGTCCCAGCTTCACATGAAATTATTTTGATGTAGGAATGATAGAAAATTTAACATCTAAAGCTTTAGTTCCAACGTCAATGGGATGAGAGATAGAACCAATGGTGGGACAAGAGAAACCATCAAAGATTTTAATCACCACATCAGATTTCTCATATACCACTTGATGCAATTGTAAAGTATAAATAAAATCTTCGGTTATCACATTAACCATACAAGCTAGATCAATAAGCACCCCTCAAGAGGGGATGCCTTTGATTCTCACAGTGATGTAAAGTGGGCCATCGGGTGCTTCAATAGTCTCACTAGGATCAAATGTAATGCATAAGTCCTTAGGAAGTTAATTTTTATCAAAAAGGTTCACCACATTATTAGACTCAAGGCCAACATCATTAGGAGAGAAGGAAAGACGATTAGTCTTAATCACATTAGTGGAATGGGAATGTAAAGGATCAGTGAAAATTTGAAGGTTTTGATTTGGAAGAGCTACAAATTTGTTTCCTTTATCATTCAACCCAGACACAAATATGGTATTGTTATCAATCAAGTCTTGAATCTTACTTCTCAAGAAATAACACTTTTTAGTGTCATGAGCGGGTTGACGATGGTATTGGCAAAAGGCTTTGACATCATAAGAAGGTGGTAAAGGCTTAATTGTATCAATTTTGGTTTACTAGGGGGAAGTTTCAACACATTCCTTTGTAACAATTATGACACATAGTATACAAAGATTCATTAAGAGGAGTGAATTATTTTCTAAAGTATTTGGACAAAGGAGGCACACTTGTTGTGGTTGCTACTTGAGTGTTGTTGTTGTTGCGGTTGATACTATATAATTTATTCAGTTTGAACTTCACAAAAGGTTGTTGAGCACTTTCACTTTTATCATGTAGAGCCATTGAAGATGATTGTTCCAATTGACTCATGGTAAGTTGATAATTGTGAAGTACTGTGTAAATGTAGTAAACTTAGAAAAGAGAAGTTTATCCCTAATATCGTTTTGCAAATTAGAAATGAAAATTCTCTGAATATCTTGATTAGGCATAGGAAAAGAAATTTGAGAATACAAATGCTTATATTCACCAATAAAATCAATCACTTTTTCTTTAACACCTTGTTTAGAATGCATCAAATCGGTCAAAGTGATCTTAGGACCAATATTATTGTGAGATTGTTGAATAAAAGCATTAGCCAATTGTTGAAAAGAAGTAATAGAACAAGGAGGAAAAGAACAATACCATTGCAAATCTTTATCCCTTAGTGTTCTAGTAAACAATTTAGCCAACAACCTTGATCATGAGAAAAGTCACTACACAAAGTTTGAAATGTTTTCACATGAGTCAAGGGATCACCTTTTCCATTATAAAGTTCCAATTGAGGGACCTCAACATGTTTAGGAGGGACAACTCGGACAATGTCATTGGATAATGGGCTCGCTACATCAAATGTGGGCACATTATACTTAGATTGGTTCATGGAAGCTATTTGTTGTTGAAAAGAAGACATTATTTGTGCTAGACTATTGATGGTAGCTTCAGTAGAAGGATTAAAATTAGACATGTTGGATTAAGAAGGATAAGTAACATTGTTGAAGGAAGGAGGGGGTTGAGAATAAGTAGGTGGAACACTATTGTAGATAGGTATGGGAGATGATTGGATAACAAATGAAAGACTTGTAGTGGGAGGGATGAAGGAATTATGATTAAAGGGGTTTCCCACTTGACTAACACTTGTAGGTATGACATTTTGTGTGGAGGTAGCCATGATATTATATGTAAAGGTGGGAACACTAGCCATAGGGATAGTCAAAGGAATGGAATGATTAACTTGACTAGGAGGTTGTGTTTAACCAAGGACTTCAACACAACTCTTAATGGGCATTATAGTATCAACAATATGAGCAATACCACACAAGACATCAACACCAAGTTTATCACTTTGAACCATTCTCTTTAATCCTTCAATCAATGGGAGAGCTTCACTTTCTGGGTATTGTTGACCCATCCATTGTTGAATATTTTCAAATTGATTATCAATCTTCTCCAATTGGTCAATGGAAACCCTAGTTAGTGATTCATCCACATCATAAGAATTATAAAAAGAATGAGGATAAACATGGACATTTGTAGGATTGAAAGAACCACCAACATCCTCATAAAATAAGTTATCCAAATTAGGTTTCATCTCCTCGGCAATTAAACCTTGGGAAGCCTTAATTCTACAACTTCTTGTCATGTGGATATTATAGGTTGGACTAATAGTAATAAAACTCATGCGCTAAGGGAGAGAAATTTGAAATTTGAAATTTGAGATTTGAATTTTGAATTTTGCAATTTGGATCTAATTTTGAAATTTGCAAAATAATTGAAATAATGCAAAATTTTAGAAAAATGATTATTCAAATTGATTGAAAGAATAATAATGTAACCCCCTAGGAAACGTAAATTTAAATTTAGGGCTTTAATAAAAATAACCTCTTAATTTAAATTTAAAATTGCCAACTAGGAAATTTAAATTTAAAATCATCCACAAGAATTTAGATTTTAAATTAGGGTCTTGTGAAAATTACCTCTAATTTTAAAATTTAAATTAAATTGAAATTTGATAAAAATTAGGGCTCTTTTAATTAACCACTTAATTTTAAAATTTAAATTTGAAATTGTTCACAAGAAATTTAAATTTAAAGTTAAGGCCCTGTAAAAGAACCTCTTAATTTTAAAATTAAAATTTGAAATTAGATCTAATGTCGAAATTGGGAAATTCAAAATTTAAACAACTCACAAGCTCAATTTTTAAAATTTAAAAATTAGGGTTTTTAAAATTAACCACTTAATTTTTTTTTTAAAATTTGAATTTGAAATTTGACTTGCAAGTGAAAATTTGTATTTGAAAATTTGAAAGACAACTAGATTTGAAATAGTTAATCCAAATTAAACAAATCACAAGCTCAACTTTAAATTTAAAAATTAGGATTTTAGTGAAATTAACCTCTAAATTTTTAAAATTCACTTGGAAATCAAATTTGCAAATGAAAGCTTGAATTTTAAATTGCATAAACACTTAGATCTGAGAATAAAAGTCAGAATAAAGGTTTAGGGAGTCAGGTTCACCAAAATGTAGTGGTGAAAAATTAGGGTTTTCACCATAAAAGGATAAAAGCCACTAACTTATTATTGCATTCAAAAGAGGAAGGGGAATCCACTAGATTTTGTCACAAATCAGACAAGGACTGAATACTAAATGGATTCAAGGTGATTTTGTGGTAGCTTTATTCCTCTTTTGTAAATTGAATTGTTGAAACTAGGCAAAGTGTTGAAAAATGAAAGAAAAATTCAAAAAACAGTGAGCTACAGACGGAAGATTTTCACATGTGTAATACCCTAAAAATGGTCATCTAAACCATGAGCCCCTAATCTCGACAACCTCACCAAGGTCCTAATCAAAGGCATTTAAATCAACTTTGAGCACATTATTAATTCTTTAATCATCAAATATTACATGGCAAGTCAATTACTCAATATTAATTAAATATTTATTTAATTAATTGAATCATTCCAAGAAAATAATTTTTGATCAATAATCCTATTTTAATTTATTAAATATCCTTGCATATTTAATTAATTAATAAATTTGCCATTTAATCATGCAAAAAGGAATTAATTTATTATAAAAGAAGAATTAATTACAAAGCAAGAGTTGAATTGAAAATAAAAAAAAAAATTGAATTGAGAGAAATCAAACTTGAGATATTATTTATTTTTCTAAATTTAGAACGTGAAATTAGAAAATCAATTAATTGAATTATTGATCATTCTCTAAAATTGGAACTCAAAGCTTTTCAGAAAAAGAAGTTCAGTTGCATTGAAAAGACTCTTTTCTTGAATAAATAAAAGAATTATCTATTTTTATCACAAATGCATGGAATTAATTTAATATTATTTTCCAATGCAAGTTGAACTTCTTATTTAAATGCATTTCAATTCAACTATAATTGGAATCTATCTCGAGGTTAACTGAACATGATTTCTCAATTATTTCAATTAATCCTAAATTGAGCTTTTTCATCATCTCTCTTATAATTCTCTATAAATTCAGCCTTCAGCTCTCATCCAATTTACCCTAGAGATTTTTGATAACACGCTTGGAGATTATTATTACGCTAATTTTTGCTCGGGAGTCATTGAATATATTGTGCTTTTTAGATTATTTGCATCCATATTTAGTTTACTCATATTGCTTGAATCCATATTGCTTGAATTTGTTATTGCTTGAATTATTCATCTATCTTGCATCCATTTTAGCTTAATATCATGCTCATATAGATTAAATCCTTTGTCTTGGTGTAGTCTAGTCACTGGTATTGCTTATAAAAATCTGAGAGCAATCTTATACTCTCATCTTTTAGAAGGTAATTAGTCGCTTTGTTACAGTTTTATTATTCGTGCTTATATCTGTCTAACCATACATGTAATGACTTAATTGAAGTGTTGTGTCTTGCAGATACAGATCCTTATTCCACTTTTCACACACACAACATGCACCTAGATGTGAGCAAGGTAAGCCAAGTCGGATCTAATCCTTGAAAAAGCTCCAAAAATGTCAGGACCATGGTGGTGGTTTCCCTAGTCCTCTGCATTCTTTGCACACTAAAGGGGGATTGATTTGTCTCTGTAAATAAAGATTATACTAAGAAGTACAACTTCGTACCTGCTTCCTACACACACAAAAAAGAGGAAATAGGGGTTTTCCTTAGGTCAAACCCGATTTTGGAATTAACCATGAAATTGAAACAAAGATAATTGAAATGACTGTAATGGAAGATTCTCCTATTGAGGAGATGTTGAATTATGACTGAAAATTGAATGATGATTCCTCCTTGTGAAGTTTTGCTTGTCTCCACATAGAATTAGGGCTTGATGGAGTCTTCAACAAAATAGGATGAATAATGTCATCTTCAATGCTTGAATCTTGACTTTATTGCGGCTCCAAGGTTGAAGGAAGACTAATTAATGCTCAAATGCTTGAATGATTGATGTCATATGATCATCAGATGCTTAATAGATGATTGATAGATGTGTTAGATGTCAAATGAGAGGGGAGAACTTCCTTTTATACTTGCCCGTTAGGAAAATTGATTGATTTTCTAACATGAGCCGACACAGAAAGGGGGATCCTGCTCCTGCTCAAATTTGAAATGCCAAAATGGGTTTGAGGGGGCCCAAAAATGAGGGGGACCATGGTGTGGTGCCATGGTCCTAGTGAGGACCAGGGTGCCATGTGCTAGACTTGCCCTATTTTTAGGTCAGGATCAAGTGCAAAATGGGTGTACAATGCAAAAAGGAGTGCAATATGAAAGGGTCATGAGCATAGTTAGGTCCTAATAGGCCAAGGGGTGCAAACACTAAGGCGGGGACCCAAATGCGGTAAAAATTGCAAAGGGGTGCAATTTTAGGACACTACACCTTATAATATTTAAAGCACACAAACAAATATATCTAAAAGAAAGTACCCGTTTTTCTTTTAAATATAAGATCTATAATTTTCTTCCATGACTTTCTTGTTTCTTTACTAAAAAGTTATTTTATCTCTTATCTTAATTTGTTCATTTTAGCTTACATAAAATTTTAAATCTAAACCAAGTAGCAATAATGTATTACACTTCCTACCAAAAGTGTCATTTATATAGTACTTGCAACCTACTCTCTATCAATAACACATACTTAAACCACAATAATATGATTATTAAATGTGAAAGCATAGTTAACTTGCCAATGATGATTCCTATAATTGATATAATAATATCTCTACTACAATGACAATCTAAGGTAGAATCTCCATTTAGATTTTTATGGCTTCAACAACTCAGTATTTCATAAATTTGTTTGAACTTTGGTGAAACTCGTAAAGTTTTAGAAAAGTAGATTTTAGATTAAAAATATATTCCATGACTCGAGCCATTAATGTCTTGGGGCCTCTCACTTTGGGCACCAAATTTAAGGCAAACCTTATTTTTTTGTCTTGATAAGATCATTTAGTATAGTTCCTTAAGCTGAATGGAGAACCCAAATGATAGTTGTGATGGGAACAAAGGAAAAAGAAGATGAGAAACCATGGGCACAAGTGGAAAAATTTGAAGAGATTTCAAGGAAAAAGATTGGAGATTAAGTGCAACACAACTACATCAGAAAAGCCAAGCTTACTTGTTACCCTAATGCAATTGAGTGCAGATTAAATTTGTTTGCAATGGAAATTTCAAGATTATTTTGATCATGCATTTGGTGATTATAGTTGCACTAAAGAAAAAATATTAAAAGCATAGAGGTTTGTATATATGGCTTCCAAAATCAAAATCTTTTGGAAATGACATGTAAATAATTTTATGACAACAACAAATTTCTCAATGCAAGACAATTCGATGGTGCATTCCCCACATAAAAAATCCTATCAACTACTAACATTAGGTTTTCATATTATTCATTTTTTTACAATTTAAACACTAGAAATTGCACCTTGGTGTGTAATGGGTATGTGGAAGAGGTGTGACAGGTCAATTAGGGGAAATTTTATTCAATTTTTAGCATAAATTTGTGTAGTACATGAGATCAATCGATAGACTAGTTAGAAAGCGATGTTGTTTGTGCAACAAATTGGAGAAGTGATAGCCTCATATCAACTTTTCATTTTCTTACAAGGATCAAATCATAATTGGAACAAAACCTTTAAATTAGGAAGATAATCAAGTTCCATTGCCAACATGATCATATTATGTTTGCAATTGGGTGAGAGAGTGAGATAGAGGTAAAGATAGGGATGGAAAGTGTTAGCAATATTGCATTATAACAGACAATGAAAGATTGTTGGCATTTCATAAGGATATTGAGAAGGTTGTTGATGATTATGGATATAACTGATTAAAGATGTTTACTATCTTGATATTATTATTTTGTCATTGATGTCAAGAAATTGATTTTCTAATTCAGTATGATGTTGCCATATCTTGAGAAGTATGATATGAAGATTATAAAGATGTCGGTAAAAGACATAGGAAAAAATATGATGAATAAGGGGATGAATAAGGTATTCAATGGGCAACTAGTACCGAGTCAGACAATGATGAGATCATGATGTTTAGATTGTTTTAACATCATACATATGTTGTAAATATAAAGGTTAATACTATACTATGTTATCAAGCAAAGAACCTAGTCGGTAAACCCTAAGGAACCTAGTCGGTAAACCCTAAGGTTATCGCTATCAGTTAATGAAGGCTAAATGTCTACCGAGTGAAGTTTAGTACTCACCGAGTTGTTACCAAGTTGTAACCGAGCTATAATAGAATGCATTAAATTTTTACATGCATTATTTAATGAAGGAAGTTGATGAGCTGGAACTAATCAATGATTGGTGAGCCGTGAATGAAGTTTGTTAACAAATCTAAGGCAATGAAAAGTTGGCATGAAGATCTACAGCTCAGATTGAACCACAATACCCTGGCACAAGTTCCAAGACTAATATGCAAGTTCCAAGGTGGGGTAAAACATTTTTAGATCGAAAGATGCATTGAACCTGGACAAGATTGAAGATCTGATGTCTATGATTGATCATGGGAAATGTGATCAAGGAGATTAAGCAGTTACCTAATTGTTTATAACTGTTGATAAACAATGTATGTGGGCAAGTGTATGCACAAGGATGCTACATAGTGATTACCGAGCACAGAAGCTTGAAGACCTATTTTGAATAACAAAGTATAGAAGCCCAACAGATAGACAAGATTAGTTCTATGTCTAGATTGTATTGAACAAATAAGAATCTGCTTTAGCATTTTAGATGTGAAGTTGCAGATAGATTTTATTACTGTTATTTTGTGAAAGTGATAGAAAATCTCTTAACCGAGTGGACTTAACAGTCTTATTTGTAAAACCCTCTAGCAAGGTGACATTCTGATTGAGTGTTTGAAATCCTTTAGCAAGGTCACTTCTAACAAGGTGAAGATCCTAACAGATCTGAGGGAAATCCCTTAATTGGGTCACATCTAGCAATGTGTTTGTAATCTTTAACAGGATTTACTTTTAACCAAGCATACTCTAGAAGAGTATATTTCTTAGTGGGTCTGAAATCCCATAGTGGTTTTTCCCTATTTGGGTTTCCACGTTAAATCTGGTGTTATGAGGTTTATGATGTTCATATGCTTTTGAGTTTGCATGTTTAACAGTTTTGGTTATATTACTGAAATATATGTTACCGAGGTTGAATCTGATGTTTTTATGGAAGATTAAGTTTGTATGATTCACCCCCCCCTCTCATCTTGTTGGCTATTGGATCTGTACTTATATTAAGTATCAGAACTATCAATTGGTATCAGAGCTTTGGACTCTAGAAGGAAGGTTTGAAGGCACTTGAGTTAAAGATCCAAAGATGTATAAGAGGGATGCACCGAAGTTGAACAAGTTTCTCTACATGGCAGAAAAAAATGAAGCTACATCTATCAAGAGTTGGAGAATATGCGGTATACTATCTGGAGAATGATTTTGTCACACCAAGCACCTATCCATTGACTATGGAAGAGATAAAGGCAAAGCAAGAACATATTCAAGCAATGATTGAAATAACATCTGCACTGACCGATTCGGAGTTTAATGATCTAGAAGGCTACAATGATGCAAAGGCAATGTGGGATAAGCTCATATTAGTATATGGAGGAGATGAACATGTTCAAAGAGAAAAAGTAGATAGTCTAAGAGGACAACTTGAATCTATGAGGATGAATGAAGGTGAGAACATAACTTAGTACAATACAAGACTAAAGGAGATTGTCAATCAAATCAAAGGAGCAGGTGGAACTATTGAAGAAAAGGATAAAACAAGTAATTTGTTAAGAACCCTTCTACCAGCTTATGTAATCCGAGTCTCTGCAATCAATGAATTGAGGTCTGTACCTAATATGCTAGTTTCTTTAGATGCTACTATTGGTAAGCTACATGCATTTGAGTTAAGTAATTTTGATAACAGTGGATCTTCAGTAAATAAAGTTGAATTGGCATTTAGTTCTTTTCATCTTGATGAATCTAATGATTTCAATAAAAGAAAGTATAAGTACTCTGAAGGAGATCACAGTGGAGCAAGTGAAAGATTTCGTAAGAACATGGAGGCAGTACACAAATTATATGAGGAAATCAGAAAGCAAGAAGAGTTTGAAGCACTATTAGCCAAAAGATTACCGAGAGGCAAAGGTAAGTATAAAGGAAAACTACCTTTGAAATGTTTCAATTGTGATAAAATAGGACATATGGCTTCTAACTATCCTGACAAAGATTCTACTAAAAAGAGAGATTACCGAGATGATAAACAGAAAGATAATCATTATAGAGGACACCGAGACTTGAAAAGAAGAGATAGAAAGACATGCCTAATAGATGATGAGGAATCCAACAATGATAAATCAGATGAGACTGATACAGAGGAAGTAGTTTATGTGGCTATCAAGGATGGATCAGATGAAGAGAGGTATGAAGAAAAAGCCCTAATATCTCACATAAACACTAATGATTCTTGGATTATAGATAGTGGATGCTCACATCATATGACAGGAGATAAACACAAGTTTGTTATATTAGAAGATTATGATGGAGGCTATGTTAGATTTGGTAATGATGGACCATGTCTGGTGAGAGGTAAAGGATCTATAACACTTCTTGATAATGCAACATGCAATGATGTTTATTGGGTTGAAGGTTTGAAATACAATTTGTTGAGTGTAGCACAGCTAAACAACACAGGTTACCAAATAGAATTTCAGAAGGGAATTGTCAAAGTTCATGACAAAAATGGAAAGTTAGCTACTACTGGGGCACAAACAAAAGGTAACACATTTCACCTTGACTCAACTCGGAATAAGTGTTTGCATGCAAAGTTAGATGATACCTGGTTATGGCATAAAAGGTTTTGTCATGTCAATTTTGATAATCTGATTAAAATAAGAAAGAAGCACAAAGTAAGAGGTCTACCAAGTCTTGAAAAACCTGAGAATGCTATGTGCCGAGGATGCCAGATGGGTAAGATGACAAGATCAAGCTTTACAAGTAAGTCTTACACTTCTAAAGGAATTTTAGATCTAGTGCACACTGATCTTTGTGGTCCTATGAAAGTTCAAAGTTATTATGGTGATAAATATTTTAGATTATTTGTGGATGACTATTCAAGGATGATGTCAGTAATGTTTTTAAAAGAAAAATCAGAAGCTTTTCAAATGTTTAAATGGTACAAGGCAACAGTTGAAAATTAAACAGGAAGACAACTGAAATGTCTTAGATCAGAGAGAGGAGGAGAGTTCACATCTGATGAGTTCAGCTTATTTTGCAATGATCATGGTATTAAAAGACAAGTCTCTGCACCGAGAACTCCACAACAAAATGGAATAGCTAAGAGAAGAAACATATCTATTGTGGATTGTGCTAGAACACTGATGACTGAAAAGAAGGTGCCACAAACATTTTGGAGAGAAGCAATAAGCACAACAGTTTACACCTTGAATCGAGTTCAATTGAAGAAAGGTACTTTGAAGACACCATATGAAATCTGGTATGATAAGAAACCTAATGTAAGTTATTTTAAAATCTTTGGAAGTAGATGCTATGTTCATAAAGATGATAGAAATGGCAAATTTGATCAGAAAAGTGAAGAAGGAACGTTTCTAGGTTATTCTTCTAGAAGCAAAGCATTTAAATGTCTAATCAAATCATCTAACAAAATAGTAGAAAGTGCAAATGTGAAAATTGATGAATTTGCAGAAAGAAATGATGAAGGAAATTCCAAGGAACCAGAAGACTATGATGAATTTGTCTATGTTCAACCGAGAAGCCCTACCGAGAAGACTGTTGAAGAAAATGAAGAGAATATCTAGTTACCGAGTGATGAAGAAGATCATACAGAGCCTACCGAGCCTGTATTAGCCAAGTATGTCAGAAGACATCATGCACCAAGTCAGATTATAGGAGATCAGGATGATCCAGTGATGACAAGAAACAAACTGAGACAGAACACATGTTTGATATCTGAATTTGAACCGAGAATAGTGAAAGAGGCATTTAACAGTGAAGATTGGATAAATGCTATGACAGAAGAGATTGATCAAATCAAGAAGAATGACACATGGACACTAATCCCAAGACTGAAGGACAAAAATGTACGGTATAAAGTGGATTTTCATAAACAAGCTAAATGAAAAAGGAGAGGTCATTCAAAACAAAGCAATACTAGTTTGCAAAGGTTATGCTCAAGAAGAAGGAATTGATTATGGTGGAACTTTTGCACCTGTTGCTAGACTTGGTAAGAACATTGTTGGCCTATGCTACTTTCAAAAATTTCAAGATATACCAAATGGATGTCAAATCTGCATTTCTGAATGGAATATTAGAAGAAGAAGTTTTCATTGAACAACCTGAAGGATTTGTTGAAGACAAGAATAAAGATCAGGTATGTAAATTGAACAAAGCTTTATATGGTTTGAAACAAGCACCAAGAGCATGGTATGAAAGATTGCACTCTTATTTGATTAAGATTGGTTTTATAAGGACAATTGAGAACAACAACATGTACATGAAGAATGATAAAAATAGAATACAGATCTCAGCCATATTTGTTGATGATATTATATTTTGTGGAAATGACTATTTATGCAAGAGCTTTGGAAATGAAATGAGCAAAGAATTTGAGATGTCATTTATCGGCGAGATAAAGTATTTTATAGGTTTACAGATACTGCAAATGAAAAATGAGATTTTCATTACTCAATCCAAGTACATAAAGGAAATCTTGAAGAAATTTGGAATGGAGGATTCAAAACCAGTAAGTACTCCTATGACTACCAACTGTAAATTATCAAAGAATGATGAATCTGCATCTATTTATGAGACACTTTACCGATCCATGATTGGAAAGCTACAATATGTTATTCACAGCAGACCAGATATAGCACATGCAGTAGGTATAGTTGCAAGATTCTCTGCAGATCCTAAGGAAACACACATGACAACAATCAAAAGAATTTTTAGATACTTGAAAGGCACAAAGGATTATGGCTTAGTATATCAGAAAGGAAATGATTTTGATTTAAAATTTTATATTGATGTTGATTGGGCAGGCAACATTGATGACAGAAAAAGCACAAGTGGAGGAGCTTTCTTTTTAGGAGAAAGACTAGTGAGTTGGCTTAGCAAGAAACAAGGATGTGTTTCACAGTCAACAACAGAAGCTGAATACGTTGCTGCAACATTGAATTGTACCAACATTGCATGGATCAAACAACTATTGGAAGGTATAAATGAGAAATTTACCGAGACAGTAACTATATTCTGTGACAATACTAGTGCCATTAATATTTCAAAGAATCCTATTATGCACTCTAAGACAAAGCACATATCTATCAAATATCATTATCTTAGAGAAGAAGCTCAAGAGAAGAAAGTGGTATTGGAGTATCTTAGTGCAAAGGAACAAATAGTAGATATCTTCACCAAACCACTACCAAGGGACACTTTTGAATATCTCAGAAGTAAGTTAGGGGTCCTACCCCTATCTTCTACTCACTGATCGAGTTCGGTGAAAGAATCAATCCGATGACTCTAATGAATATCTTTTAGGAGTTGATGCCGATTTATACAATTTAGGATGTTTTCTAAAGGTGTATAGGAAATAATACAGGAAATATTATAGGGAACAGGAATTGAAGACAAATGCTCTGGCCGAGACTCAGTTGATGCACAACAACAGGAAATAACTTCTTATAGAAAGTAATTATGTTTTAGTTATTTACTTTTTGGCATTGTTGTCAAAGGGGGAGAAGACTAATATAAAGAGGAAGAAGACCTATCAGGGGAGAAGACTAAAAGAAAACTGAGCAGACTACAGATTGGAAAGAAGACTGAAAACAGGAGAAGTCTAATGTATGGGGGAGAGCATTTCAGCATTTTAGAATCATAGCAATTCGAATCTTTTAAGGTCAAATCAATTGGTTTTGCCATCAATGCCAAAGGGGGAGATTGTTAGCAATATTGCATTATAACAGACAATGAAAGATTGTTGGCATTTCATAAGGATATTGAGAAGGTTGTTGATGATTATGGATATAACTGATTAAAGATGTTTACTGTCTTGATATTATTATTTTGTCATTGATGTCAAGAAATTAATTTTCTAATTCAATATGATGTTGCCATATCTTGAGAAGTATGATATGAAGATTATAAAGATGTCGGTAAAAGACACAGGAAAGAATATGATGAATAAGGGGATGAATAAGGTATTCAATGGGCAACTAGTACCGAGTCAGACAATGATGAGATCATGATGTTTAGATTGTTTTAACATCATACATATGTTGTAAATATAAAGGTTAATACTATACTATGTTATCAAGCAAAGAACCTAGTCGGTAAACCCTAAGGAACCTAGTCGGTAAACCCTAAGGTTATCGCTATCAGTTAATGAAGGTGGAATGTCTACCGAGTGAAGTTTAGTATTCACCGAGTTGTTACCAAGTTGTAACCGAGCTATAACAGAATGCATTAAATGTTTACATGCGTTATTTAATGAAGGAAGCTGATGAGCTAGAACTTATCAATGATTGGTGAGCCGTGAATGAAGTTTGTTAACGAATCTAAGGTAATGAAAAGTCAGCATGAAGATCTACAGCTCAGATTTAACCACAATACCCTGGCACAAGTTCCAAGACTAATATGCAAGTTCCAAGGCAGGGAAAACATTTTCAAATCGAAAGATGCATTGAACCTGGACAAGATTGAAGATCTGATGGCTATGATTGATCATGGGAAATGTGATCAAGGAGATTAAGCGGTTACCTAATTGTTTATAAATAGGAAATTGTTGATAAACAATGTATGCGGGCAAGTGTATGCATAGGGATGCTACATAGTGATTACCGAGCACAAAAGCTTGAAGACCTGTTTTGAATAACAGAGTATAGAAGCCCAACAGATAGACAAGATTAGTTCTATGTCTAGATTGTATTGAACAAATGAGAATCTACTTTAGCATTTTAGATGTGAAGTTGTAGATAGATTTTATTACTGTTATTTTGTGAAAGTGACAGAAAATCTCTTAACCGAGTGGACTTAACAGTCTTATTTGTAAAACCCTCTAGCAAGGTAACATTCTGATTGAGTGTTTGAAATCCTTTAACAAGGTCACTTCTAACAAGGTGAAGATCCTAACAGATCTGAGGGAAATCCCTTAACTGGGTCACATCTAGCAATGTGTTTGTAATCTTTAACAGGATTTGCATTTAATCGGGCATACTCTAGAAGAGTATATTTCTTAGTGGGTCCGAAATCCCGCAGCGGTTTTTCCCTATTTGGGTTTCCATGTTAAATTTGGTGTTATGAGGTTTATGATGTTCATATGCTTTTGAGTTTGCATGTTTAACAGTTTTGGTTATATTATTGAAATATATGTTACCGAGGTTGAATCTGATATTTTTATGGAAGATTAAGTTTGTATGATTCACCCCCCCCTCTCATCTTGTTGGCTATTGGATTTGTACTTATATTAAGTATCAGAACTATCCGGAAAGAGGGAGAGATAGAGAGGTAAAAAACAAGAGAGAGGGGTAAAGAGATATATAGATAGAGAAGATGGAGAAAATGGGAGAGATATGGAGAGAGAGGAGATAGGATTAGATAGATGTGGAAGATCAAAGAATAGCGAGAGAGAGAGAGAGAGAGAGAGAGAGAGAGAGAGAGAGAGAGAGAGAGAGAGAGAGAGAGAGAGAGAGAGAGAGAGAGAGAGAGAGAGAGAGAGAGAGAGGAGTGTATATGAGAGACGAAGATGGAGATGAAGATGAAGATAGAGATAGGGAGGTAGAAATAGGGAGCTTGTGTTTGTGTGAGTGAGAGAGATTGGCGATAGAGATAGGGAGGGATAAACAAAGAATGTATGCGTGAGTGAAAGAGATATAAAGATAGATATAGAGAGGGAGAGAGATGTATATAAATAAATTTATAGGAGAAGAAAGGTAGAGAAATAAAGAGAGGATAGAGGAGAAGTAGATATATATAAAAAGAGGGAGCTATAGGAGAGAGGGAAATAGAGAGAGAGTTAGAAAGAGATAGATATAGAGATAGATATAGTGGGAATGATAGAGGAGGAAGAGGGATATTAATGGAGAGATAAGGTGATATAAATAGGGGAGAGAGATAGAGATAGAGATGGAGATCTAATATTCAAATGACATGCTACCCTAAGCATAACTCCCCAAGACCACATGATATCCTTAAATTATTGGCATGAAATGAGTAATCAATTTAAGTTAGTTTTTGTCTCTCGATGTCTCACTTTAAACTTTTAATGTAGGTTTTAAGTTGAAATATATTTTATTATATAAAAAATTAAAAGTTTTAAGATAATTTTTCCTACAATAAATTAAAATTTAGTAAGAGAAAAAATTATTAATTAAATTAATTAAATTAATTCTATTATCTTTTAATTATTATTTGTAACTCCATAAGAAGACAAAAATAATTAAAATAACATTTTAACTTGATGAAAAGTAAACCTTAAAAGAAGAAGATAATGCTTAAAATAAATTATGAAAAAATAATATAGAATATCCTAATAAGATAAGATAAAATTAAAATATATTCTTATCAAAAGAAGATAGATATTTTATTCAAAATATAATTATTCTATAATAATTTTTTATTTATTTTCGATTGGTAACATATGATTTTTATTATTCATAGAAATAAAGGATTACATATAATTTCAAAAGTATAACTGTTGAATATCTATCATCTAAAATAGAGACGCCCCAACAAGCCCACCACCTTCCTAGACCCCTTATACCATATACATTTTTCAAAATAAAAATTATATCTATAAACTACTTTCACCAATAACAGAGACCATGAACTAAAATGGTCACAAAATATTGTGACACTATACAAAACATAGCCACCAAACCCCCAACCAAATATAAACAAGGAAATTATCAAAAAAACCTATAGACAATACAAAATTGTGAGCAAAAGACACAAAAAACTAGCTTCATCCCTACATTGATAGTGTTCACTCGTAACCCTACAACTTCAGCTTCCCTAGATTATTGTCCTAGTAGTCTTCAGGGTTGAAGTTTGGGCCTTGGACACCCTATCTCTTTTTCTCCTCTCAAACCCTCTGCCATTCAATTTCCTTCTCTCGCACAAACTCTTTCATGCCCGCCCAACTAATTAGGGCCTCCTCCTATTGTTCTTCTCTGTTCACCCTATCCTTCTATAGAATAAAGGGCTTGAAAATCCACACTCTCTTCTTTGGTACAAATGCCTTCACTTAAATTCCTTCACAAACCCTTTTGAGGGACTATCCTCACTAACAAATATTTCAACCCAGAAAGATTTTTCTCCAAAACATAGGCTCGAAGCACTCACTTGGCCTCCTCCTTAGTGCCCAATTTCAAACCCCAAGTAGCCACCATGGACACAACATCTACATTGGTGCAAAACCTGAATTCTAATTTCATGTAATCTTCCCCCAATAATAAATCCTGAATGTAAATAAAAACGGGCTCCTCATGCTTGAAGATGTTGCATAGGTGCTTCTTAGAGATCTTTCCCAAAAAGGCCGATTGTTGTTTTGATGATAAGAGTGTGAAATTTGCTTCCAACTCCTTAATGCCCTTTCTTGCGGTCTTTACGTCCTTTCTTTAAAAAGGAGAAACAACACAACATGTCCTTTTATCCCTCACCACCCACCTTGACCACTAAAAAAACATCATTTGTACTCAAACATTGATGTACTTTCTTCACCGTACGCAATTTAAATCCCTCTGAAATCCTCCCAAATCTCCTTCCCTTGCATAATATTTAATGACACCCCTATCTTGGACAACGTGTCTACAATTATATTACCCTCCCACATAGTATGAGAAATTTGAAAACTTTCAAATTCATTTATTTCTTTTAATATTACTTATATGAATATATCTAATCTCCACAATGGTGCCTCCCCTTTGATTATGACATTAACAATTATCGACGAATCTCCTTCAAGGTACAACTTAGAAACATCTAGTCTTCTGGCCATCCTTACATTCCATAATGCTACTTGGACCCCAACTTCATTATTTGTCCCTTCTAGAAGCCATATTGTGCCAAGAGCAAGAATGTCACCCTTCCAATTTTGGGTCGTATATGCAGCACCCAATGGACTCGGATTCCCTTTTGATGCACCGACAAAATTTATTTTTATCCATCCTTGATTCAGATTTTTTCATTCCACGTTGGCCTTGTCCTAACATTTTGGATCAACCCAATAAAGCCCATTAATGGGCCAAAATTTAATCAATGGCCATTTTCACTGTATCAAGCTATCTGTCAAAGAAAAGGGAACCTTATTAACGTTTATGCAAGATGCAATTAAACTAGCCAACCCCCAAAATATTATTTTAATTCTCCCAAACATCCTCCTCATTGAATATGACTTATCTTGGACTATTTCATTCCTTCCACACTTCCCAGATAATAGTCGAAGGACATACTTGGCATATGCTAGAGAAAGTAGAGGTTTAACTAGATCAAAACCAACTCTGAAAAAGCTCCTTTAATATTGACGGTAAGGGGATTTCCCATCATAGCTTTTTTAGGACATGCTTCCAACATTCTGAAGTAAAATCACACTATAGCAGTAAATAATCTAGAGTCTCTTCTTCCCTATTACAAAGAAAGCATTTAAAGGGACCCACAAAATCCAGTTTTTTCAATCTTTCTTCTATTAAAACACAACCTCTCAAAGCTAGCTTTGGGGAGGCACAATTTATTCTAGCACAAATATTATGGCTATTCCTCCATATCTATTATTTCCTCTACTAATTTGTATCCAACCTTTACCTAGTACTTCCCAAATTTAGAGCCACACCACACAATCTCATCTCAAAATCCTGACAACTAGATATTTTTCAAGTCAAAAATATTTATGAGGGCTCTAGATTGCTTTAGATCAATATTTAATTCCTCCACTGACTTCCAATTCCATACAACTCTTCCCTACACCATATTTCTCATCAAATAATCTGTCACCTTCGTTGCCTACCTCTCTTTAGAAACTTGCTAAATTTTGACTAGGTCATTATTCTCACCCAAAACTGCATATCCTTCCCAAGAATCATCCCAAAATTTAGTAGTATTCCCATCCCCCAAGCTCCAAGAAATATGATTTATGATAATGGGTCTACATGAGATCATGAAATTCCAAATAGTCAATCCTCTTGGAGGATTCTAAATGGTCAAACTTCTTTCCCTTGCCTAATTATCAAGATATTTCGCACTCATAATTTGAACCCACAAATGCTCTAGATTATCGTGCATGGCCCATATCAATTTTGTACCCATGACTTCATTAATCAATTATCAATTTCTTAGTCTCGCCCCCTAGAGGACTTCAATTTACAAATGTTGTCCCATGCCAACAAAGGAATTTTATCCTTCTATTGATTACCATTCCAAAATAATTTTCTCATTCTTTGTTCAATAACTTTGATGATCTTTTACATAATTCTACTACAAATCATAGAGAAATAAGGATGTCTGATACCACAAATTTCAACATGAGGATAATTCTAGCCAAAGTAATTTCCATAAAGAATATTTGGAAGCACCACCAAATAATGGAATACCAAGATATTTCTCCGCTAAGGTCCTAGGTTCAATGCCCATAATTTTGGCAATATCCTACTACTTCTACCCTCTAGTATTAAAAAAATTAAAATTTTAATTTCTACCAATTGAATCTCTACCCTAAAGAAAAATTGTAAGCATAAAGTGTTGCCTTAATACATCTATCTTGCCTCAAATAATCTTCCCTCATCAAAAGAGTATCATTCGCAAACTGGAGATGGGAAATTGCCACCACATTTTTGGCAACTTTGACCTTGTGCCACAACCCACTCTCTTGTTTTTTAGCAAGATTAATAAACAAAAAAGGGGAATGTGGATCACCTTGTTTGAGACCCCTTGAATTAAATAAACCCTATTGGCTTGCATTGACCAAGATTGAGAACCGAGGATTTTCAATACACCCATGCACCTAATCCACCCATGCTTGGGAAAAGCCAAATCTCTTCAACACCTCTATTAAGAATCCCTTGTTAACCTGATCATGCACCTTTTTAATATTTAAATTTGAAAAAAAATCACTCTGTCTTCACTGCCCAGATAGAATGAATAGCTTCACGCGTTATAATAATGTCCTCCACAATAGACCTATTAGGGACATATCTACTTTTCTCCTCATAAATGATGAAGGGGAGTACCTTTTTAAACCTATTAACCATCACTTTAGAAATAGTCTTATAAATGGTATTACATAAAGTTATCAATCTAAAATCTTCAAAGGATTTAACTTTCTCTTTCTTTGGGATTAAGGCAATCAAAGTATTATTTAGATCCCTCAAGATTGCCGTATCACTCTAGACTCTTCAACCACTACCCAAATATCTTCTTTAAAAATATTTCTAAATTTCTAAAAAAAGATAGTAGGAAATCCATTTGAACTCGGGGCCTTCTCTCCCCCCATAAAAAACAAAGCATATTTCACCTCCTCCATGGTCAATTTGGCACATAATATGTTATTATGATTCAAAGAAACTTAACTTGAGATAATGTTCAAAATGTTTGGCTACCACATGATCTGATTTTCATCTTCATTGGCCAAGAATCTTTGGAAATAAGATACTACTTCTTTGTTAATATCCTCATTGCCCTCTTTCTTTTTCCCATTTGAACCTTTGACTAAGTGTATCTAATTCAAGGAACTCTTCACCTTTACAACATTATGAAATTATTTTATGTTCTAATCTCCATCCTTTAACCAACATTCTTTTGACTTTTGATGCCAAAAAGTTTCTTCTCTTCAACAAGTCTGAATATTTAGCACTGAGAGCCTTTTCTTCCTCAATATCAACTTCCACCATACTATTCTGGGAGATAATTCTTTGGAGAGCTTCCATATTTTCTTCCATTTGGATCTTTTCCATAAAAAATATCCTTAAAATGAACTCAATTCCATTCCTTTAATTTGCTCTTTACTTACTAAAGCTTATTGAAAAAAAAAAATCTTTCTTACCTTTCCACTCAAGAGAATTCCTTGAGCACTCCAAAATAAGATCACCAAATCCCTTAGCTCTAAACCACATATGCTTAAACTTGAACATGCATCTAATTGGCACTGAATCCTTCTGAAGTAGAAGCAAGATAGGTAAGTCATCAGAACCAGTGCAAGGGAGGATATCCGCTTCAAAAACCAATGGATTAATAGCCCAATTCTCATATAGGATAAAAAATGATCCAAATTTTCCATAATATTGTAACTTTGCAACCTTTCATTGTTCCAATTAAAAGTACCATTCTTGAATTTTACTTCAAATAAGCCATTTTCAATCATAAAATCTTGAAAATCCCTTTGAACCACTCCCAAACTAGTCCTTCCCCTTTTTGTCAGCAACTTCAGAGTGGCATTAAAATCCCCACCAATTAAACAAATTTGATTCACTACATCTCTAAGAACCGCATAAAGACTTGTCCAAAATTCTCTTTTATGGTTAAGATCATAAGGACCGTAAACATTTAGGGCAAAAAAAACCCATTGAAGAAATAAGGGTTCAGCTTAATAAGTTGCCAATGTTGTTCTTGCAAAATCAACTCACACTAAACCAAACTCGGGTCCCATAGGACTACCATTCCTCTTGAGGCTCTATTAGCCTTTATAAAATATCCCTTCCAAAATTTGTATCCCTTTACTAAGTAGTCCATCATACTATTACTTGATTTGGTTTCTTAAAGTAAAATAACATCTAGTCTCATCTAATCAAAACATCACTTGATTATATGTCTCTTGTCAAAGGCATTGCAACTGTTAACATTCAAAGACAAGAATTTCATGGCTCCCTAGGAAAGGCTCCACCCTTCCCAAGTTTGATCTTATGCTTTCCTCTTCACACTCCCATCCATTTCCAACTTTACCTTGGTAGATTTTGGACCTCTCTATTTTTTCTCCTTAATGGCTATTTTTCCTTTTTCGAATAAGGTTTAATAAATTGTTCTCTTGTTGAGGATCCCTTCCTCATATTGTAAACCAAAAATATCCTCTCCTTCAAACAAGCTATTATCTACTTCACCTTGGGGTGAATTCACAATCCTTTCCTCTGCTTTCGAGTTTTTATCTATTCAGAAGTTCATTGCTTTACTAGGAGTAACATGAGCATCTTTAATGCTTGGGTATTCCTAAATCCCTTCAAGACTTGCCATACTCATAATATTGGGATCTAGGGGCCATATCAGTTCTTGAGAAACTTGCTCCAAGACATGGGAAGAAATATCAAGTGGAGCGACTACAATCCATTCCAAAGAGCCCTTCATCCCATCTGATCCACCATCTTCACACAACCCTAAAGTCCCTTGATCCAAATCAAGTGGTGCTTGTATCTCTATAGATATATTTTCTTGTAACAAGGTCATTGAGGTTTCTCCCTTACTAACTACAACTACTACTGAAGGCATATCCATTATTATATGCTCATCAAAGACCTTCTCTGTATCAAGATCAATATTCTCCATTACAAGTCCATAGTCTAGCCCCTACACACAATTAATATCTATTTCCTCCATTTGAACACTTTGCTCATAAATCTTCCTATCCTTTACATTATCTGACAAAGTCTTATTAACTCAATCATCCCCTACCAACATCGCATTCAACTTATTAAATTTTTTGTCCTGTTCTAGCTCCTTACCCTTCAGATCTTTAATATAGTCTACCTGCATGGCCCGTTGCCTTACACTTTTTATGATTCTCCATACTTTTTTCAACCTCTGTTTGTTAGACCTTGGCCCTTTCAACGAAGCAAATCTCAATAGCTTTAGGTAAAGACATGTGAGGTCACCAATAAATACAAATTCTAGCATAGATGCTAAAATTCTTCTTTTCAACTGCCTTGTCCGCACAAATAAACCTTCCCAACTTATTACCAATCAACTTCAAGGTTTTGGGATCCTAGTAGTCATTTGGTAGCTTATACAAATGGATCTAGATTGGAATCTCATATATATTAGCCTTTAATGGATCAAAATTTGGAGACCATTCTCGTATATAAAAACTCATACCTCCCATCATGAATGGACTGTGTTGTCCTCATTTTCATTTTGCGTGAAAACAAGATAACCCCTATGAATTTTTCATAATTCATCCTCTTTTCTTTCAAGTCAAGTAAATGAGTCATTTTGGTCATCTCATTTATCCTCGAATATGCGTTAAAAAGTGAACTTCCCTCTTTTGGTGCAAAATCGGGTTTTATCTGTGATTTTGCATCATCTTTAGTCATTAGGTGTAAAATCAGGTTTTATCCCTGATTATACACTTCGTAATCAATCTTAGATATAAATCAGACCTATTGGTCCAGCTTACATATTTTTGGTCTATCAAGTGTAAATCGGACCCATAGGTTCGATTTACACCTTTATTAAATGTGAGTTTTCATTTATTGTTTTGAAGTATTTGTTTCAAATCGGGTTTCTTTACCCATTTATGCTTTGATTATAGCTCTAATTTTTTGTTAGTTTTGATACTTAATGTAAAGAGTTGATGCCAATAGCTAACAAGATGAGAGGGGGGGGAGGGGGGGTGAATCATACAAACTTAAACTTCCATAAAATCAACAGATTCAACCTCGGTAACTTATACTTCAGTAACTTAACCAAAAACTGCTAAACCTGCAAACTTATGAACACATAATCATAATCACACTCATAACACCAGATTTAACGTGGAAACCCAAATAGGGAAAAACTATTTTGGGATTTCATACCCACTAAGAAATATACTCTTCTAGAGTATGCTTGGTTAAAAGCAAATCCTGTTAAAGATTACAAACACATTGCTAGATGTGACCCGGTTAAGGGATTTCCATCAGATCTGTTAGGATCTTCACTTTGTTAGAAGTGACCTTGTTAAAGGATTTCAAACACTCACTTAGAATGTTACCTTGCTAGAGGGTTTACATATAAGACTGTTAAGTCCACTCAGTTAAGAGATTTTCTATCACTTACAAAATAACAGTAATAAAAATCTATCTGCAACTTCACATCTAAAATGCTAAAGCAGATTCTTATTTGCTCAAAACAATCTAGTCATAGGACTTATCTTGTCCCTCTGCTGGGCTTTCTACTCTGTTATTCAAACAGGTCTTCAAGCTTCTATGCTCGGTAATCACTATGTAGCATCCCTATGCATACACTTGCCCGCATACATTGTTTATTAACAATTTCTTATTTATAAACAATTGCTAACCGCTAAATTTCCTTGATCACATTTCCCATGATCAATCTTAGCCATCGGATCTTTAAACTTGACCAGGTTCAATGTATCCTTTCGATCTGAAAATGTTTTACCTTACCTCGGGACTTGCATTCCCTTCTTGGAACTTGCATAAGGTTATTGTGGTTCAATTTGCACTGTAGATCTTCCTACCGATTTTCCTTTGCCATAGATCCTTAACAAACTTCATACACGACATACCAATCATGAATACATCTCCAGCTAATCATTGTCCTTCACTAAATAATGCTTTTATCCATCCCATGCGCATTGTCATAACTCGGTTGCAACTTGGTAAATACTAAACTTTACTCGATAGATATTTCGCCTTCATTAACCGATATCGATAACCTTAGGGTTTACCGACTAGGTTCCTTAGGGTTTACCAACTAGGTTCAGTGCTCGGTTGCATAGTATAGTATTAACCTTACAATCAACAACATATGTAGGATATCAAAACAATCTAAACATCATGATATCATCATTGTCTAACTCGGTAATAGTTGCCCATTGAATAACTTATTCCTCCCTTTATTCATCACATTCTTTCTGTGTCTTTTACCGACATCTTAATTCTCTTCTAATCAATCTTCTCAAGATATGGCAACATCATACTGAATCAGATAATCAATTTCTTGACATCAATGACAAAATAATGTTATAAAGATAGTTATCATCCTTCTTCAGTTATATCAATAATCTTCAACAACCTTCTCAATATCCTTATTGAATATCAACAATCTTTCTTACTGTAATGCCAACATTTTTCATTATTACTTTCTTGGAGGATTCAAGAGCTCAATTTTCCTCAAGCTTCATTCATATAAATCATGGTATGTATCCATTTCTTAAAGCTTTAAGCTTCCTATTTTTATTTTTATTTTTTGGCAAAATGGGCAAGCCACTAGAATAATATTAAATATATAAAAAATATTACAAAACCTGGTTCAGGAGCATACCGGTCGGAAAGAACCAGGAAGAAAACCTTCGATTATAGCTCAAAGGTACAATATGAGCATATTTACACTATCATTGAAGAATTAACAACATTACATAGGGTTATATCACAATAGTCTCAATAGGTCACCAACAAGCATTTCATGACATGTCAAAAGCTGACTTTCACTGAAGAGAAAGAATGTGTTGTCAAGACTCTCCAAATGTTATATTGAACAGATGAGCTTCAACGCTAAGATAGATGGGATTATCCGGTGTGAGGTCCCTTAGTTTAAGCAACATTTTATTTATTTTGGTGTGTGCACCCTCTTAGCCCACAACACCATTAAATGTTGCATATAGCCCTTGCGGGATAACACCTCTGGCCCCTTGATCCTTGCTATCCCACACCTCTAATTTTTGCGCCCCAGTTGACCCTACTTTTTGTTGTGTATTCCTCGTCCTTAGTGAACTGTGTGGGATGGTGGGGGGCCCACTAACCTCATTGCGCTCTCTTATCTCGCATCGCTATTGAATTTTGCATGAAGCACCTGCAGGGGAACACCATCATAGTGGTGTTAGCATAAGACACTATTCTGGTGATGCTCCGATGAAGATTGGTGATGTCTAGTGCATGAGATTTATTAGGAGTTGTCATTGATGGCAACTCAGCGTATCTTATCCGGTATGGATTTTTGGATATTCAGATGTCTTGATGATCAGAGTTAAGTTGATTGAGTATGAGAAGCAGATTATCATGCAATCCTATCCTCTAGTGTTGTTTCTTAAGCATGCTAGAAGGTCTAGTATCCGGTAGAGCAGTAAAACAGGGTTATCTTCATAATTGGTGGTGTAACGTGTGGACCGGATTCTTTGAGGTGATTCTGGTGGTTGTTGGTAAGTTTGAGGTAATTGGACCGACTTATGGGAAGCGTGTGATCATACGTTTTGGATCTGAAATATGGTTTTGTGAAGATTTGAGCCAACATATAGTTTTGTGAAGATTTGAGCAGACTTGAAACTACACATTTCATATTTTGATATTTTGAGAAGCCGACTTGTGGGAGATCAATTTTGTTAGTGCGGATATATAAGAACGACTTGAATAATTTTTTTGTGTGATGAGATGATATGTGAGATGATTTTGGGATCAACTGATCATAGTTTCACGTGCGCACCTTAAGTTTTATTGATCTGGTAATCAGTAGTAGAGCAGTTTATCAGAACAACAATAACATATCACTTTGTGCCTAACCAGAACTGTCATTTGACATAGTTAGATGCTTTTCTTCAGTTTATTACTCATTGTAATCATTTTGTACTAGCATGTAAGGAAGTGAACCTTCCTTTGAGTTGTAGCCCTTTTGTAATTGAGCAGTGGGCTCTAGACAGTGTGCCTGAATGCATGTGCATTACCCTCATGTAATATTGTTCTACTATTGGCCATAGTATAATAATATTGTGGGTTCAAATCCCACTGTGGTTTTTCCCTTTCCGGGTTTCCACGTAATTTTTTTGGTGTTATGGTTATATGCTTATTTGCTTTGTGTTTCTGCATTTCAGTTTCTTACTTGTGCATCTAGTGGATAAAGAATCGAGTTAACAAATTTGATTACTCAAGAACACTGATACACCCCCCACTCTCAGTGTTCATTGATTCCAACAATTGGTATTAGAGCCTAGTTCCTCTGAGGAATTCTAATAGCTTGAGGAAGATCTGAAAGATTGAATCAATGGACTCCGGTTTGCAGAGACAACTTAGGGTGCCACTTGAAGATGTAGATGCAGAATGAAGGAAAAGAGTAGCCTGAAAAGAAATTTGAACGCAGCTGAAGACTTCATTAAAACCCTAAAAGATCAATTGAACGCTTCTTGGGAAAAGAGAAAGGAGTTGATGGACAAGCTGAAGGAAAAAGAAGAACAAAGTATTGGCAATCAAATTCTACAAGATAAGATAGATGAATGTGAAAAGCTTACTAGAGAGAATGCAATATTGAAGAATGAGATGCAATCCATTGTGATGAAACTGACAAAGGAGATTGAAGATCAGAAGAAGAATGAAGAAAACCTGACTCAAACATTGAAGGAAAGATCAGATGAATGTACTAGACTAACCTATGAGAATGACCAGTTGAAGCTTGAGTTGATGCAATCAAAGAATGATGGACAAGAACTTGAAAGACAGATTGTTGCTTTGAGAGATGAACTTGCTATTGCTAATGAGTACACAGACAAATTTAATGCTAGCTCAGCAAGGCTTGACGTGATGCTGGATAGTCAGAGACATGTAAAAGACACAAGAGGACTTAGATATGAGAAAGAAGAATCCTCTGGTTCTGGACAAAGTAATGCAAAACCTAATCATCAGCAGAACAGAGACCTCTAGTAAGACAACCTAATGCCTATAAATTCAATGGTAGATGTTTTACTTGCAATAGATTCAGTCATATGGTGAATCAATGCAGAAGTAGGATGAATAATGGGATGATGAATAATGTGATGAATAATGGTCCTTGCAGACACCTAAAAATGTCTCATTGATCATGTACTAATTATTCGTCTAATTGATTAAATAATTCTTTAATTATTTAATTAAGGTAATTATCCTATTCCTATAAATTCATATTTCTTTTATCATCTTACTAATTATTCTATTTCAATGCCTATCTCTCATCGTTTAATCATTCAAACCAGTTTCTAATGTTAAATAAATATTTATTATTTAATTAATTATGATTTAATACTTTAATTTAAATAATCTTTATTATTTAAATAAATTCATTTTCAATTTCTCTCTCATTAATTAATCATTTAACCTTTTTTAAATATTAATTAAATATTTATTATATAATTAATTATGATTTTAATCCTTTAATTTAAATAATCTTTATTATTTAATTAAATTCAATTTCTAAATAATTAAATAGTTTCTTTAAATTATTTAATTGACTAATTAATCTTCAAATTCTAATTCTTGATCCCCAAATTCTAATTTCATCTAATTTCATTAATTCTTCTAATTTCATTTCATTTCATTAATTATTCAAATTCTAATTCTAAATTCTTCTAATTTCAAATACACATGATTTCAAAAATCAAATTGAAAATCAAAGTCAAGTTCTAAATATATTCAAATAACAAATTGTATTTGAATTAAATCTCATGCAAAGATTAAATTGAAAATCAAATTCAAAGTGCAAGCACATGCTAAATTAATTAGTTAAATCAATTATCTTTCCAATCTCTATTTCTATCTTCCACTTTGCTTTTTTTCCAAAAAGCTTTCAATGAGTTAACTATTCAACTTATTTTAATTGACCAATTCAATTAATTGATTAATTGATTAATTGCATCATTGTTTAATTATCCTCCAATCATTTTTTTTCATCTTTCAATCAATTAACTCAATTAAAAATTCAATCTATTATGTTCCACCTCTAAATCAACAGTTCAACTATCAATCGGCATGTGAGCTCACCTGAGTTCCACCTCTTGATCAATGTGTTCTGCCTCTTAATCAATCCTCTCCAATAATCTCCATTTTCAACAATCACGAACTTTGAATCTTTGTGTCAATTCCAGGTTGCCAGCATAATATCTGAGAGCCATCATACCATGAAGAAGAGAAGAACAATGGAAGCTATATGCAGTCATGGGATAGGGAGTCTTAATTGATATTTTACATCCTTATTGCTTTGATTGTGTTATTCTATTGATATTGTTTGAATTCTTTAGCTAGAATAGGGATTCGTGATTTCCTTATTATTTCTAGTTAAGCAATGATGATTTTAAGCATGCGACATTTTGGTGAACTTGATGTGAACAACAACTAATTAACCCTCTGTGTTTTCTATGTGATTTTGCAAGATTGTACGGATTTTTAGATTTTTTGCAGGTTTTGTACGGATTTCCAAGGCGGACTTAAACATTAGCATTCATACAGACAGTATCACACAATCGCATAGACAAAATTACGCATTCGATCAGAGAGCATCACGCATTCGTGTTGATATCTTAATGCATTCACCTAAACAAAATTACGCATTCATTATTTATATTTAGGCATTCTGTCTTTATCTTTTTTCTGATTTCACATCCTCTATTCTGTCTAAATTCTACGTTAAATTATGCAAATCTGATTTTTTTTAATCCTTATATGATACTTTCAATATAACATCTCATGGCACATAAGGTAAAATTTAAGATTTTAGGTGCTTGAAGAGCAACCAAACAAAGGAGGTAGGCCAAAAATTACTAGCTAATCCTAAAGGCAGAAAAGAGAATACAAGACCTAGAGGACCAACCAACTATTGACAGATACAACAACCTAGTTCTATCATACAGAGAAAATATGACTTGCTTAATATAGAATGGTTAATAAGAGATTTGACTAGGGCCTCACAATCTATTTTGCAGGTTTCTGGTGAAGTTTAAGCTTTTTGTAGATTTTTTTTTTTAAATTATCTGTTTATTTGTCACGCATTCGTCTTGTTAGGTTAATGCATTCGCCCTGTTAGTTTAACGCATTCAGCTAGTCATCATTATGCAATTGTCTAGATATCATTATGCATTTGGTCTATTAGGATCACACATTTGTTTAATAGGTATTTTGGTTTTCTATTTTTTTTGTGTTTTCTGGTTACTGATTCCCTATTTGCAGCGTGTGGCAAAATTGCAGAGAAGGCTTGATCATCCTAGATTATTTTGGAAACCACTAACAATTTGATTGCATGATCCTTTAGGGATAAATCACTTTTATATTTTGGGTTTAAAATTGAAATTAATGATCTCACACTTTAGCTTGGTGCTTAAATTTGATCTTGAGATTAAAATTGACATGCATGATCTCACACTTCAACTTGGTGCTTAAAATTAATCTTGGATTAAAATTGACATGCATTCTCTCACACTTCGTATTGGTGCTTAAAATAAATTTGGGTTTAAAATTGAAATGCATGCTCTAACATTTCACTTTGGTGTTTAAAATAGACATGCACATGTGTATCTCACACCTCACTTTGGGCTCTAAAATTAACGTGAATGTGCTTTATGAATAGAATAAATCACACATTGTGATATTTAAGGGAAAACTAATTTTTTTGTGTCTTTGGTGGACCTATTGTTGCATTAAGTACTTTTCCACCCACCTTCGGGGTCTTGGGAGAGAGGGAAAGGTGATAACGACACCCACTTTTATTTTTTAGTAGTGAGGGGTATCTTTGACAAGGGATTTCATCACCCCACAGAGGTACGTCGAATTAGCATGCATTGGGGATATTATCTCTCCCAGCATACTCTCGAGCAGGTTTTTTGAGCAACTATATAAACATACTAGTCAGGCGGCTAGAGTGTTGAGTGAATTCGACGTATGTGGGGGCCTTCCCTACACCGATAACCTGAACTTAAAGCCTTAAGTGGATTTATTTGAGAATCCGTCGTTGGATCGGGATCCCTCAAAACTTACAATAAGAACCAACTTAGTAGCCCAAATCTCACATCCATTGATTCTGGGAGTGCAGATCATACCCCATAGATACCATTCATGTACCTTGCATTATGAGACAGAAATCCCTCGGTGATAAGATCTTCGGATCTTCGAGGTAAGAGAGACTAGCATGCCCAAGAAGTGTGTGTTGTGGAGTGGAGCCAGTGCTGCCAGACTCTCTAGTTGTTCATCTTGTTTTGGTATTTTATCGTAAGGGCCTCTTTGAATGTTTTCCACTTTCTAGCCTAAGATTGTTTTCTGTGTTTTTATATGTACCATTGTGCTAGACTAGTATTGAGTTAGTATTTGGGATATTTTAAGCCCTACCTTGTGTGGCTCTAAATTTTTAGAGTTTGTCAAAACTCAGTTCATCCAACTATACTTATCTTCAAGACAATGTTCTCATAATTGAAAAATAGACTTGTCCTACAAACAGAGTTATTTAAAATAGAGTCTACCTTGAAACATTTGACAATCCAACAAAGTCCAAAATTTTACATACTTGTGACCATAGGTGTTCTTAGAGTCCTTACTTTGCATCAACCCTTGCATTATAGTCTGCAACATAGTCCTCATTTTTTTCCTCATTATTGTCCTCATTTATGCCCTTAGGATTTGCATAAGTCCTTGCATTCTCCTCATTTTTGTCCTCATTATAATTCCTATTTACGTAGTCATAATCCTTGCATAGGTCCTTAATTGTGTCTCATTAACCTCCTGGTTCATTTTAGTGTCATTATAATCTTCATATTAGTCCTTTTTTAGACTCCATATACGTATGTCTTAGTTTGTTGTCATTTGTATAATGATCCTAGAAAGTCATAGCATGTGTCCTAATGGGTCTACCAGGTGATGGTTTGCTCCCCTTCAAGCAACCTAATCTAGTACCAAACAACGGTCAACTAGAAATCATTGATGACTTAGATAACTTGGCTTGGCAATTAAAGACAAGTGCACCTCAGTACGTAGGAGTCGAGGTTGAGCTAGACAAAGAGTATAAGATTTCCTGCTGAATGATAGAGAAATTGCAGCAAAACTTCTTAGAAAAGAACTTGAAAAACTTGCATTACAAAAATCTCAAAGTACTCAACAAGTTTCATGTCCTAATACCCAATAGAGAGTTAGGTCTAATGTTGCATACCTCACTTTTGGTCTAGAGTCTTGCAATCATACCCAGGGTTTGTCATCATATTGCATTAGGTCTTAGTGTCCTCATATAGACGTATTAAATGCCCATCACAAGGTCACAAAAGGCAAAGAGTAAAATAGACCCAAATAACGACCTGTCAATTAACCCTACTTGGAACATGGGTATATCAAATAGTCAAAACTATCAATAGTCAAATCCCTATGCCATGCCAATGATACAAGAACTACAACAAAATTTAACACCTGAAGAAATTGAGTCTGCTCAACATGACCCACATGCTCTTATGATTCTAAATGCCCTGATAAATAATGACAAAGATCGATATCTCTCTTTGTTATTACAAAATGGTGCCAAGTTACCTCAAGGTTTTGATGTCACAACAATCTTACCACCAGGAATTACCTTAGGTCAAAATAGAAGTCAAGTACCAAATGTAACACAAACACAAACTATGACTTCAAGTTCCTCCCAAAATGCATCAACATCATCAACTCAAGCAACTTTGGTGCAAAAAACAAGTTCTCAAGCAAGTGCATCGTCCTCAACAATGAATGTTAGTACACAAACACAGGCTATCATAGCCTCTCAAACTACACCAATAATGTCAAGTGCTTCGACACCAAGTCAAACACAAGCCTCACATGTTTCTCATATGACAAGTATGACTCAACCTCCAGTTTCCTACTCAATAGGTTCTACATACAATCATTAGAACATAAACCTAGGATCGGCTAATACAATGAGTGAAACCCAATCAAACATGGGTTCACAATTCACTTATTTCACAATACCTAGCGGAAGCCACAACACGCAAAATATAGTTATGGTACATTTCAACAACCTCCTATTTATACTACCACAAATCCTTTTGTGGGAAACATACATGCGCAAAATGCACCATTAACTCGAACGAAAATTTTAACCCAACAAGTACACAATCTACAACAACAAGTGATGACTATGAAAACTGGTAATGACAAAAAGAGCTATAAGATGCAGGACTTATGTCCTTATCCCTTTGATCATACAATATACATGTCTGCTTTCCCTCCACATTTTGAAACACCGAAATTCGACAGATACCGAGGGAAAGGTGATCCTAGAGATCACATTAGAGAATTTTTCACTACATGTCTAGAGGTTGTGCAAGAAGACACCTATTTAATGATATTATTTCCAAAAAGTCTTGGAGGTCCTGCTTTGGAGTGGTTTTCACATCTCCCACCGACTATCACATCATGGGGTGAACTAATTGAACAAATCATTGCAAATTTCTCTCATAACATTGATACCCCAGTTACATTGATGGATCTATGTACTACAAAACAAAATGAGAATGAAACATTCACATCCTTCTTACAAAGATGGAGATCTCTCTACAAAAGATGCAAGACTAATATTCCCGAAACTGAGAAAGTTGACATGTTTTCAGAGAACTTAATCCCAAAGATTAAGTACCAGATACAAATGTAATGTTTGACTTCATTTAAACAAATCACTGAAAAATGATTTAAAATGCGAGAAGGGACTTGTAGAATAAGGTATCATAAAATATGGAACTTCTACAAACAACACAAATAATGACAAATCCAAGTTCTGCTCAAGAAACAAGAATGTGACCAATGATGGTGTTGTAGATGCCCGTACAATGAACAGAGCTCAACCGATTGTATCTTTACAAGGACCAATTCAATAATCTAATCAGAATAAAAGTCCACATACAGAAAATAACATGGTGTCAATAAATGCAAACACTGCACAAGCTACAAACACAAGATTCCCAAGAATGAATGCTCCAAGGAGGAACTACACACCATTAGGTGAGCCCATTGAATCAGCATTAAAAAAATAAATACAGACAAATGTGATTATTTTTCCATAGGTTAGAGTATATGAACTAGGTCCTTTCAAACCAACCTGGTGGAATGATAACAATTTATGTGATTATCACCATACAAAAGGTCATAAAATTGCAAGTTGTTATAAGTTGAAGAACCTAATTCAGGATCTGATAGATCAAGGAGATATCACGGTTGACACCAACAAAACTTTGGCAAACACAAATCACACCATCTTTAAAGACCCTTTTGTCAAACATGACAAAGGTAAGGCATCAACATCAGGAACACAAGACAACACTGCTAACTACACAAAAGTCTCATATAACTATACCATTCATGCCATTAGCTTAGAAGATGCAATAAATGTTGATTCAAAAGAAGAACTTGATGATGATGAGAAAAATCAAGGGATTGATAACTATGATAACCAAGTCCGCATGATGTCAAAAGCACCAAGGTATGATAAAGATAAGAATCTCTGTCTTATGGACTGGGGGAAAGAAGAACCACGATATTCAAGATGGTTTGAAGATTAGGTTATAGCAAAAATCATGGATGTCTGACTTTCACATGATAACTATAAGATGGGATATGAAATAAACCTTGATAGCACAACATATGTTGAAAAAATGTCCCTCACAAGAGATAATACAGTGGGTACTATCACAATAAATCCAAGAGAGAAAGATTGTGTAGTAGTTACTTGCAGATAAAAATTAACCTTACAAGGAGTATCATCAAATCATTCACCAGTAGTAGGGAACTATAATATGGTTGAGCGACTGAAGAAACAACTGACACAAATATCCCTTTTTGAGTTGTTGCGTATATCACCGAATGACAGAGCTATCCTAGATAAAACACTTCAAGATTCAGTAGTTGCCAGAGACAGATGAAAATTATTTCCAATCCATGGTAGGGAATCTGGCTGATTCTATGTGTATTGCTTTCATAGAACGGGATATTCCTAATGATAGACCTTTCCATAATGATCCACTACACCTAGAGGCTTACATGCATAAGAAGAAAGTCAGAAGAGTACTCATAGATGGAGGAGTCAGTCTTAACATCTGCACACTAAAGTTGGTCAAGGCATTGGGCTATTCTGAATCACATTGATCCCACAAAAATAATAAACATCAAGGCATATGATGATGAAGAATACCCTTCAAAAGGTGTGGTTACACTACCAGTACAAGTAGGACCTATCACAACAGAGGTTACCTTTCAAGTCTTTGAATAGAGAATTGGAGTATAACATTCTCTTAGGCCACCCATGGATTCATGGCATGCAGGTCGTACCTTCAACATTCCACCAATGTGTTAAGTTCCCATACAATGGTATTGAAATCACCATCCAGGGTGATCCGAACCCATTTCAACACTGTAATCACTTAAAAGCAAGTGTGGATAACCAGGTACCCATCAATCAAGCAACACCACTTACCACACATAAACTCATTGATAATTACATAAACACATAAAGATACACCTATAGAATCTTCTTTACGGATTAAGGATGTCGGTTGTGGGGAATATTCCATTTCAAGTATGTCAAATGTCAAGCAATTATATCTTTCTCCTAGATCTTTTGAGAAACCTCAGAATACTGTGATGAAACAAGATAAATGAAAAGAGATAGTCAAGTACTCAGATTCATGCTCATTCATTAGATGGGGAGACTTAGAGGAAGAATCCTTAGATGAAGATGTCAATCAATGGATATACAAAGTAGAAGATGACATGACAATACTCGGGTTACCTTTAGATCAATATGGAAATGGTTTCAAAATGCTACAAAAACATGGGTATGATGGTACCACAGGCTTGGGATTACAAAAATAAGGGAGATTAGAACCCGTTTTACCTCAGGAGAACCCAAAGAATCAAGGGCTAGGATATAAGCACATCCCAAAGATAAAAGAGGTAAGACATTAGACACTTAACATATTGAACAAACCTAGGTTACCATTA
Organism: Cryptomeria japonica; assembly: GCF_030272615.1. Classification (NCBI taxonomy): domain Eukaryota; kingdom Viridiplantae; phylum Streptophyta; class Pinopsida; order Cupressales; family Cupressaceae; genus Cryptomeria; species Cryptomeria japonica. The sequence goes on from NC_081412.1 coordinate 328,172,574, forward strand.
GAGTACACACCCCAGAATTAGTTATCAACACGGGTATTTCCTCCTTCATCTCAGAGAAGTAATAAAGCAACAACATATCCTAGTATGGAATAATATGGTGAGGATATGAGGCATCTTCTACAAGAAACTAATGCAGAATCATCTAACAATATAGTACCTGAAAGATCTTCACAAGAAAATGTGGTAACAAAAACTGTCTTAGCACATGCAAATGAGCCCAATCCTTGGATTCTGTCAATACTTTTACCAATGAAAACAAACCTAGCTCTACCAAACGAGTTAGATGAAGAAAGAATGCAACATATTATACCAGGATTGAGAAGGGTCACAACCACACAAAGGAGATCCACAAGTCAGGAACAAATTCAGTTACAAGAACAAGATGAGATAAGTGACACAACCTCAGACAGTGAAACATACATAGAAAGTGTGACAGATTCTAACGACTATGAATTTCTATCTAACCACGATAGTAGCCCACAACCAATAGACATGACATAAGATAACCAACCACCCATTGATGATGACATTGCCTATGAGGATATACCAGGTCATCCAAATTAAGTAAAACGTGTTCAAAATAACCAGGTATGCATGTTGTCAGAGACTTTTTCAGTAGAAGAAAGCAATGACTTACCCCTTATACATTCACATTTAATTGACTGGGGGCAAGAAGAAAAACCAAGTCTAGACTGGTTTGAGAATGATGAAGCTATTGCAAAATTTCTTGGTGTCAGAGAAGGGTTTCCCCATGGTGATCATAAGGGAGGATTTGCTATAGACTTGGATAGAACAACATACTTTGGAGAGGAAATTTCTTCTATGTCAGAATATACGAATGAAAGTGATAACAATGGAAAAAGCAAGTTAGATAACCTCCCTATTAAATAAGAGAATTCAACATTACTCATGGAAAATACTGAAGAAGTCAATATAGCAGAAGGAGAAGTTATACATAATATCCACTTAGAAGAATCATTAAATTAGGAAGAAAAGGACAAGTTCATAGAATTTTTCAAATAACGTTCGATAAATTTTGCTTGGTCATATGCAGATATGCCAGGTTTAGATCTAGAATTGGTATTGCATCACTTACTATTATTACCAGGAATCAAACCATACACACAAAAACTTAGAAAGATGCATCTACAGATCTCATTACTGGTAAAAGTGGACTACAAAAACTTCTGGATGTGGGCTTCATTAGACCTATTGACTATGTTGAGTGGATATCCAACCTAGTACCTATGACTAAGCCCACCGCGGGCATAATAATCTGCACAAACTTTTGAGATCTAAACAAGGAATTTCCTAAAGATGATTTCTCATTACCTAACATAGACATGATAGTCGATCTAACTGTTGGGAATGAAATGCTTTCACTAATGGACGGTTTCTCAGGATAAAACCATATTAGGATTGCACCAGAAAATCAACACAAGACTGCATTTACCTATCCATGGGGAGCATATTGCTGGAAAGTCATGCCATTTGGTCTTAAGAATGTTGATGCAACATATAAAAGGGCTATGACAATATTATTCCATGACATAATTCACAATATAATGGAAGACTGTGTTGATGATCTGCTGGCTAAATCACAAAGAAGAGAAGGTCACCTAGAAGTCCTTGCTAAGATATTTGATCGATTAGAACAATATAATGTCAAATTAAATCCAAAGAAGTGCGTGTTTGGTGTCACAACTGGCAATCTTCTAGGCTTTATTGTTTCTAACAAAGGCATTGAGGTAGATCCAACAAAGGTCAAAGCAATCCTTGATATGTAACCGCCATCAACACTAAAGCAATTAAGGGGATTACAAGGAAGATTACAGTCTATAAGAAGGTTCATAGCACAACTAGCAAATAAATGTCACTCATTTCAAAATTTACTCAGAAAAGGAGTCATCTTCAAATGGACTGAACAATGCCAAGAAGCTTTTCAAGCTTTAAAAGATTATCTTTTGAATACTTTAGTATTAGTTCCACCTACTCAAGGCAAGTCTTTATTACTGTATATATCGGCAACAAAATCATCTTTGGGAGCCCTTTTGGCACAACATGATGATCAAGGAAAGGAAAGAGCAATCTACTATATAAGTAGAACCCTAATTGGATATGAGCTTAATTACACTCCCATAGAAGGAGCATGTCTAGTAGTGGTCTTAGCATCTCAAAAGCTAAGATACTATATGCTGAGTCACAAAGTTCAACTCATAGAACTATTTGATCCACTCAAGTATATGTTGAGAATAGCAACAGTAATTGGAAGATTGGCCAAGTGGGTCATGATTTTAAGTGAGTTTTACATAAAGTACGTGGACAGAAAGGCAATCAAAGGGCAAATTATAGCATATCAATTAGCAAAATCTCCCTTGCAAGACAATCACCCGCTACTAGTGGATTTTCCTGATGAATCCATGTTTACATTGACAACATCCACCACTTGAAATTATACTTTGATGGTTCTTACACAAATCATGGAGTAGAAGCCAGGATTCTTTTCATTACCTCTCAAGGTTATTCTATCCCAAAGTCATTCAAAATCAATTTTCCCTGTACAAACAATATTGCTGAATATGAAGCTCTTGACATCATAGGACTTTATACCGCTATACAGTGGAGGATAAAAGAGTTACAAGTGTATGGTGACTCACAACTAATTGTCAATTAAGTCAATGATGACTATAACACAAAAGATGATAAACTGATGCCTTACAAAAAAAGGTAGAAGATTGAAAAGAACATTTCAGTAACATCAGTTTCGAGCAGATTCCAAGAATGGAGAACAAGGCAATAGATGCCATGGCTACAAGAGGGTCTCTCCTAGACATGCCTAATAATGAAACTCAGTTCGAGTTCATTGTAGGACAGTTGATGGTACCGACATATGAGATTCCCTCATCAAAATATGTATGTGCAATTATGGGTTCTGAATCCCCATGGTATAATGAGATATACACATACTTCAATAATCAGTATATGTCTCCTGATTTGTCAAGAAATCAAAAGAAGACTCTTATTCATCAAATGTCTAGACATGCCATTATCACTGACACACTATACATAAAGAGTCTAGATGGAAAATTCTCTGATATCTTAATTTTGAAGAAGCACAACTTGCCTTAAAAGAGGTACATGATGGAATTTATGGTGCACATCCTAGTGGCCCTGCACTATCAAAGAAGCTACTAAGGACTGGATACTATTGTCTTACTATGGAAAAGGATGCATATAAATATGTACAAAAGTGTAGACAATGTCAAGTGCATGGGGACCTCATTCATGTACCAGAGAAGGATCTCCAACCTATCACATCACCCCGGCCATTTTCAAAATGGGGGTTAGATATTGTTGGTAAAGTTTATCCTACTTCATCCAATGGGCATATATTCATCTTAACGTCTACTAAGTATTTTACCAAATGGGTAGAGGAAATCCCTCTAACATACACCACTGGTAAGAAGATAGCAAAATTCATGCTTAACTGCATCATCTGCCAATATGAGATTCCATTGTGTATAGTGACAGACAATGGACATCCATTCAAGAATCAAGAAATGAGATAACTATGTGAACAATTCTAGATACAATAGAAATTTGCAACACCCTATTATCTGCAAATTAATGGACAAGCAGAGGCAACAAACAAAACAATATTGAAGATTTTGAAGAAAGTTGTCATTGACGCAAGATGAGACTTGCATCTCTAGTTAAATCCTGCTCTTTGGGCTCATTGAACAGGATTGCACACACATACATAAGCAAAACCATATTCATTGGTCAATGGTACGGAAGCAATATTTCCCATTGAAATAGAACTACCATCTTTAAGAGTCTCCTTAAAATACATCATATCAGAGGAAGGCTATTGAGTTGCAAGATTGCAAGAGCTAGAAATGCTCGATGAAAAGCGATAAACTACTTTAAATTACTTGCAAGGCTACCGGAACAGACTAAGAAGGAGTTACAATAAATGAGTATGGCCAAGGAATTTTGAAGTGGGAGATCTAGTTCTCAAGGAGAACCAAAGGAACCTAGCAAAGCGTGAAAAGCTAGGAAAGTTTGAACCTAACTGACTAGGTCCTTTTATAATAACAAGAGTCATAGGAAATGGAGCATATAACTTGGCTACTATAGAGGGAGATCCACTTCCTGATCGTATGAATAACATGCACCTTAAATGATACTACATCTAAGGGTTGGGTTAATTTAGATTTTACTTTCCGCATTGCATATCATTTTCTTTAAAAGCACTGCATTGCATATAGTTTCTTTTCAAGCACATCATATTCACAATTTTCATAGCATATATTTTCTATATTTACATATAGCGGCATCAATAAAACAAGGAAACTATCTAAGTTTATCATCCTTTTGCATTCAAGAGAAACAAGGGTCATCTCCTTTCCTAGATATTCGACCATGAAGTCTTTGAGATCCAAAGGTCATTCATTTTCAACATTACCCTGTGACGATGATTTACCTTTGGTTGGGTAGTATCAATTGCTATATCTCAAACACATTAATAAGATCTCTAATTCATTCTAGACACCTACTTGATCATATGACTAGTGAAAAATCCAATATTCTACTTCAGTGCCGCTGTAATTGTCACACCCATGTAGGTTTGATCACTTACAACTTAAGGCAAGAAAATAAAAATAAAAAGTGCTATGCCAAATATCCATCACAAGGCAAAAGAACAATGATATATAACTAAAATATCACACATGTAAGTGTGGCAAAATGCTTGACTATGAGAACATGCAAATAACTCCATTAGGGCTATGGAGGCTTGCTAGCAATGAAGCAATATTTGAGAGATTATAGTGTATAACCTCATCGGAGCTCTAAAAGTTTGCTGGAAGTGAGGCTCTATCCAGGATGCCTTTGAAGTTACAACAATCCATGCAGCTAGTCATATAGGATGCTAAGGATCTTTAGTGAAAACAAGAGTAAGAATTAACTGATTTGCACACACATGGGTAAAAGAAGAAAACAATATCAAGAATCAATGGGGGAGTTTTTTGCATCTCCATTTTTAAATCCCAGTCACTAATTGTGTTATTTTTTATGTTCCAAGGGACCTTAAGGATTGATTGACTACTTATCTATGAAATGTTTTGTACCTCCAATTTAATTGGTATATTACAAAATGCTAAACAAACACAATCGTCCTTGTTCGAATAGGAAATGCATCTTCATCATGCATATTGCATTAACACAGGTCATGTCAAAAATTCATTGTCTCCACATGCATTCTGCAAATCATCATGTCATATAGGTCTGCATACTGGGGGCATAGCTGAAAAAATCATAAAAATCATATAAAATCCTGAAAAAAACCAAAAACATTGAGAAACACAAAAATCCAAAAGCATTAAGAAACATAAAAATCCAAAAATATTGAGAAACACAAAAATTCAAAAACATTGAAAATCACAAAATCCAAAAACAATCATATAAAGTCCTGAAAAAATCCTAAAAAATGTATAAAGTCCTAAAAAAATCCAAAAACAGTAAAAACATAAAAATACCCAAAACATCCATATACAATCTTGAAAAAATCAGCCAAAAACATTAAAATATTGATCCACAAAATCCAAAAACATCAAAAAAGCTCTTGGAAAAGAACTAAAAATAAAAAAATCAATCAAAAAACTTGCAATAAAATGTCACAAGAATCAAACATCCTAGCAGATATCCAACAAAAAGTTCACAAGAAGTTAACAAAGGATACAACTATCCGGTCAAACATCCGCAATCAACTGATCAAACTGTCTTATCAATCGTATCATATCCATATCAAGTGGTCATTATCTTGTCTTAAACAGAGATGGATACACTCCAAATCAGACAAATCAGTCTTAAACGAGGTCCAAACTTTCTGAGGTCAGACATTATCAATCATCACATCAAGAAATCAAGAACAAAGGCACAAATCAGTATAGCTGCTGAATTTTGTTTAGGTCAGTCTCTATCTTTTATCATTATGCGACAGATTATGTTCCTATGCTACTCAAGGATGTCCAGAAGTGACTAGAGGAGCTATGATGGGAATTATCTTTTTCTTTGTTTGTTATTTATGGTGTGAACCAATGAAGTTCTGGGGTAATTTATCTAGTGGGTGTCTGTGATAGGAGCATTCAGCTTGTGAATGTCACACATACCTTGACCCCTAGCATAATTCCCAGAATGGAGGGTTCACTCCTTGTCTGCTACGTGTTTGTTTCTTCAATGAGATATCTTTACATCTTGGTTTCCTATACCTTGATGTGCAAAGCTCCATTTTTCCATAATAAGGCTCAGTGATGAATATATATCATGCTATAAATAAATGACACAAGTTTGTGAATCAATCATTTCTCATTTCAACTCATATGCTTATTTCTAGTTTGTTGATTCTTTTCTCACCATCTCTTTCTGAATCATATTCTATCATCTAACAATATTCTTTCATCAATCTAGTCTCTCTTTCATCTTACTAACACTTCTTCAAAAGTATATCTGAGTGAAAAGAGATAAAGCAATATTCTGACATTATCAAACAAAAACAAATTGCATAGATTACATTCATTCTAGGTTGCATTCATACAATATAGATTGCATTCATTCTAGGTTACATTCATACAATATAGATTGCGTTCATTCTAGGTTACATTCATACAATATAGGTTGCATTCATTTAATTATATCCATCATTTCAAATAGTTTAAATTGCATTCATATATTGTAGATTGTATTAATTCATTTAAAGTTGCATTCATATAATTCAAAAAAATATAGAAATCATTGCATTAAACAATAGAGAAATCATATAGACATGCATCACATAACACAAAATCATACATCATAAAAATAAGGCAAAGCATAATATATCACCGCCACAAAACTTCATGTCATATATATATATATAACTCAAAAATGGCATTCTGTCAGAATACAATCATTATAAAATGCCCAAAGGCTCAGATAACATGATCTAAAGTTTCTCAACCTTCATTTCCTCTATCTCCAGGTGGATCCTATCTACTAGATCTTGCCCCAGGATGTCCCTAAGATGTCCGTGGTGGATCCATGACACCAGCGCTACTAGTATCTCTTGAGGTAGATTTGCCCGACCTCCTACCCGCTATATATGCGCTGTAGCTAGGAACTCGCTCTCCCTATAGGACAACTCTCTCATACTCCCAACACTAATACATACACTCCTCAGACAACTGAATAATGCACTCATCAAGTGCCAACCTACCTATATCAGAGGCCCTATACTTATCATATGCATCATGTTCCAACTTATCTTTCCTCACTGCATCATCTCTATCCCTCTCGAGATGATCCCTCTCACTAGCAATTTGGTCTCTCTCCCTCTCTAGAGCACCATAATCCCTACAGAATAGATCCCGCTCACCACCTCGTCCCTCCCTCAGTCTTGCCACCTCATCCTCTAGTCCTCATCACCATCCTATCCTCCATCCTCAGCCCCCTCTGCAATTGGTACATCCTCTAACTTAGGCATGCCTGTGTCATCCCCATCCTCGCTGCTCCATGATCCTGATGTCGAATCATCATCCTCTCGACTGCTGATAGACTCGGTGTCTCCATCGATGTCTATGTCCTTGTCTCCCTCTTCATCTCCACCCTCCTCATCTCCTCCTCCCTCATATCCTTCATCATCTACCCCTCTCTCATCCCTATCAACCCTCATCCGTTGTCTTAGATGACCTATCTGCTGAGGTGTGATAGGAACCATCGGATCAGTAAGTGGAACATGCCTATGTCTAGCCCACCATGCATCATACTAAGGTTTCATCCTTGGATCTGCAACACCTACTCTCTAACTCCACTAAACTACCTAAAGTGTATCAAACTCTGTAGCAGCCACATGGGGCTATATGCATGCACCCCAATCTGAAACCTCATGAGAAGCACGAGAAAAATAAGCTGTGACAGTAGGTACTCTTTGTGCCTCTCCAAACTGCCTAAGTACCTGTTGGTGTAAATAATTATTTATCTTGGATATTATTATGCTTAAGTTTACTTAGGAAATTCATTTCATAATAGTTTGGGTGTGAGACACTTGGGTGTTTGTGCCACATTGGGATAGTGTGTGTAGGAGAATTTCCACCTTTTATGGTGTGATCTTATTATTACACTCCACATTCAGTGGATGATCCACCTCATGTGGACTATTATATTATTTCTCCTACCTACCCACACCTATTTCCTACCTACCCTTGTTTCTTATTGAGCCACATGTCATGTTTGTGTGCTCACATATCCATATAGCCTTGCCTATATAAGCAGACTTATATTCATTGTATGTAATGCTTAATGATCCAGTTGATCATATTTTTCATCTTGATAGAATACAGTTTATTTCTATCATCTATTTTGTTCTCTTATTTGTGCTTTCCATTGCCTCTTGATCTTGGCAAAATCTCACATGGTATCAGAGCCATTAGAGTGTCATTGGTTTGCCAATTGAGAGAAATTTGATGCTATTTGGGGTTTGCATTTTGGATCTTTCTATTGTAGGTTATTATTGAAGCTTGATGGATCAAATCTGAGGTTACCATTGGATTGAGGAGGTCCAAGAAAGTCAGTTTTTCCTTTTTTTTCATCCAAATCAGACTTCGAAGGCCAAATCTAGAGGCATTTGAAGTTTGAAGCCGTGACGAAAATTTTCCAGAAATTATAATTTTGCAGGGGATTTTCAAATAACAATATCTCACTCATCCGAACTACTTTTTTCAAGCAATTTTTTTTGTTTTGGGGTACAATTTCATGATCTGTACAGTGGTGCATAATTTTTCTGATTTTCGGATATAGGTTTTTCGGAAATCATGAAATCCCAATTTTTACAACTTTGGAGGCTTCGTTTGGGCTCATATGGACTCCTTTTCAGGTGCCATTTTTTTTGAAAGTGCATATTTTTTCATCTACTTTCATAATCTGCCATTTGTTTGTAGTGATTTTAAGTAGAAATAGTACTTTCAGTATTTGGCCATTTTTGGCATATTTGGTACTTGCATTTTTCTTGGATCTTAGTTTAGATCACTAGTAGTATTTTTTGAAGTCCCTTAGATCTCATTTTGAGAGGTTGTAAATTGAAATCAGAAGTCCACCTTGCCATTGTTTGCAAGTGGCCCATTGTACACGCACTACATATAAAGTGCCAAAATCACCATTTTGGGGGGTTTCTTGTTTGAGTGAATTTTGGGGGGGGGGGGTTGTCTCTTGTGCTTTTGTACTCTTGTGTTCCTTCCTTTTTGCTGCTATGGGTTCTTCTAAGTTTCCTCTCTTAACTCCTCATAATTATGCTACTTGGAAAATTGATGCATGGAGTAAACTTATGGAAAAAGGACTAACTCATTACATTGATGGAACTATTGTTGCTCCTGCTGATCCTAAGGTTGATCCAGTTGGTCACTTGGATTGGCTTACTAAAAATATCATGACAATTGGTACCTTAAAAAAGTATGTATCAAAGGATCTCATTTTTCATATTGAGAAGTGTACTCTAATCAAGGATGCTTGGCAAAAGTTTCAAGACTTGTATGGTCAAGTTGATGAGATTAGGGGATATCAAATTGATAGTGATCTCACCATGTTGGATCCCAAGAACTTTGATACTATACAAGATTATGTCACTAAGGAAGATGAGTTGAGGGCACAACTCAAAGATTGTGGCATTGATAAGAAGGATACTCAATTGATATTCAACTTGATAGGCAAGCTTCCATAAGAATATGCAGCATTTGTTTCTAGTTTCCAAACCCATAGGATGACAATGGGTTCAAGCTACACAATGCCTACATTTGATGCTTTCAATGAAATGTTGATGGTGGAACAAACTAAGTTGATAAGCATGGACATTCTTAAGGCGTCTAAGTCTCAAGCATTAGTGGCAAATCAAGGGAACAAAGGAAATCAAGGAAAGGACAACTCAAACAAGAAGAAATGTCAATCAAAGCCTAAGGACAAAGCACCATCTTCTCCACAACAAGGAGATTCATCCTCTTCCAAGAGGGATAACTCACCAAAGAGGGAGAGACCTACTTGTGCCTATTGTAAAAAGTTTGGTCATGAGGAGCGTCATTGCCATTCTAAGAAGATTGATGAGCTCACACATATCATCAAAAAGCATAACATTGATTTGCCTAATGTCTACAAGAAGGATGATTCATCAAATTCCACTTCCTCAAATTCAAAAGGAAAAGGGCAAGCATTCATGGCTTGAATCACTCTTTTGGGACAAGAAAAGGAAAAGCTCTATGTGCTACTATCAGTCATGATTCAGAGAGATGGCTTCTAGATTCAGGGGCTTCTCATCATATGGCATCTTCACAATCTATGTTCTCTACATTTGAGCCTTGCACCATGCTGCAGATTTTGATGGGCAATCATACATACATGGATGTGATTGGGAAAGGATCTATTGACATTGGGGATAACTCCTTCAATAATGTGTTGTGTGTACCCCACTTGACAAACAATCTCCTTTCCATCTATCAAATCACACATGGCGCAACTAAGAGAGTTGTGGAGTTCACACCTGAGTCAGTTTTCATTAGAGACTTGGAGACTAGAGCTATCATTGCGACTGGGGTGGTTGATCATGCATCTCGGTTATACTCCTTTTCAGATTTTGTTGATGATGATGATTTCACATTCGATGATTCTACACATGATGATCACACTTCTTGTGATGGTTCAGATTTTGAGGAGAACTTTGGGCACTTGAACATTGGGATTCTCACATGTGAACCCATTCTTGAGTCTTGTATTTCATCTCCTCATATTGATATCACATCACCTATTACACATCCTGGTAGGTACATCTCAATGATCCTTTGCATCTCCACAATCCTCCCAATGAGATATCTCTATTGTCTGTAGAATGGTAGATACTAAGCATCATTTTCCCAATCAGGGCAATCTAAGTACGGTCTCCAAATGAAAAGCTGCAATATTTCAAACTAATATCACCAATACAATGTGTTACCCAAGCCCCTGTGTCTAATCCCAGGTGTATATCCATAAGCATATGGCTCCTCAGGTTGCAAGTCAACATGCATAACTGGCCTCAAGATGGAAATGTGCTCCCAAGACCAAGTCTGGAGCAATATAATGCCACAACTGACAGATCTATATCTCAAGTAAACAATGTTGTGCATTTGATAATAAACCATCACTAAATGATAAGGACCCCAAGCGTACACACGCTGATGAATAATCATATCATGAAGGAATTTGCCCCATCCGACTGGGAGTTTGTGACCTCTCCTATCAGGAATGAGCACACCACCTACAATACTGCACAATACTATAGTGATATCATCATAGTCTAAATGAGCCTATGGTATATCATAATGACCACTAATCTCTATGTCTTACTCGTCACACTCAAAAGGGCACACAATATTGTGATACCATCATCTTGGTCATATACAACTCTATCTCTATGAATAGGAATATGAAGTATCTGCCAAACATCCTGATAGTCCTAAAAATGACTATGCAAAACTCTTCATGCCTTAGTCAAAATTCTGGTCATTTTGAATTAATGTTGCTCCCTTTTCCTACCCTCGGGGTTTGGGGTTTAGGGTTTATGAATTTTTAGTTAAGTCTTGTTAAAAAAAAATCCTAAGCCCGTTCTAATTTGACATTACCTTTTTTGCCACTTAAGCCAAGGGTCTGCTTACCATTGGCAAGGCCATGTCTTTCCCTAGGCATTAAGTTGTTTCAGCCGACCCCTTTAATATTTTCCTAAGTTTCACATGCTAATGTCTTATTGGCCCCATGGCCGGGTCCCCCTTTTATTCCCTATGGTTATGTATTCCTTATCATTCTAGGCGGGTCTCCTTTATTATTTCAGCCAGCGCCTTGTTAATTTTTCCTAAGTCTTAACTTTAATACTTCTACTGGTGCCTTTATGTTAACATTAGCACTACTAATAGTTCCTACAATCTGCATGTTCTTGAATGGACGAAGATGTTTTAATTTATGCAAAAAGGTGCTCAATGTATAACTGGTGGTTACCGTGGTAGCGGGGTAAAGATCGAGTAGATCTGACGACCCTTGTAACCCTATGATCAAAGATGCTCGAAGGTTATGGATCATGGCATCACAGGATGATGCCACGTGTCCAAGACAGGCGAAGGTAAGTTGAAAGGTGGGGGCCACTTACCGAGGTGAGGTGGCGGTGAGTTGGAGGTGTCGCGTCATACCTTTGATGGGTCCACTTTCCACATTTGATGGTAAATGTCAGATTGACCAATATGGATCATGCGATGCACCAACATGGAGGAAGATCGATGACTGAGACTCAAAATTCATTTCAAAATGAATTGGCATCGTTTCTTTGCACGCGCGAGTAGGTAATGGTGGACGGGGTCTGGTCTACTAACAAAAGAATAATGAAAGAGAGAAATCTTATTATTTCAAATTACTAGAGGCATTTTGAGCATGACCAGAGATTGTTTTGAAAACCAACGGAGATTGTTCGAGCTCTTGCAATAGAGTTCAGGTTTTCTATTGCAATTGAAGCATCTAGCAGGCAGTTTTGTATTCTTACAATGTTTGTTTCCTCAGGGAGCGAACCCAATATATTGTGAGCCCATATTAGATTTTCATCGACACAACAATAAGGATGGTAAAGAGCATAAAGAATATTTGCAAGCAGTTGGGATATTTTAAGAAACTATGGAATATTTTGTAACAAAATCAGGTCTTCTTGATCATTTCGATGACATGTGTCTCCTCTGCCCCTAGCTTGTTTTGCTCCCTATTTTTTATAAAAGGGAATTCAAGGCCATGAGAAAGGGTTCAAAATTTGATTTCTGTACTGAGTTTTGTTAAGTTAGAGTCATAGGTTCCTGTAGTGAGTCTAGGTGAAATGAGCAAGTTGTAAAGTCATTTACAAAGCAATGAAAAGCATTTAGTGTCAACATTTGTGTAGGTTCTTGAAAGAGTTAAATGTAAACTATCTTGTGACATAAAACAACTGATTAATACAAATAAAATATATTTCAAATCCATTTCTCCAGTGCATATTTTCTATCATATTTTGAATGAGTAAGATCAAGGGTTTTTTCATTCATTGTACTGTTTTGGTGTATGTATTTTATGTTCATGCTTTGATCTAAGGGGTCAATTAAAATGCTTGAGTGGAATCGCAGAGTGATAGGGCTCATGCAGGGATTTTGATAAGTAGTTTGGGTTGGGATTGCAAATGAGATATACTGTAAGGAAATATTATCTTAGATCCTATGCTATTAGATAAAATTTTGTCATATTTTCATTTTACAACTTGTAAATTCAAGTACCCAATGGAGTAAGACACTGATCACAACTTGTATCTGTCTTTAATGTCACTTTTGTGTTCAAATTCACTGACAACTTGCTATAATTTGTTGAATATCAGAATACCTTTCATTTCATGTCTGTTATTGTGTGTTTTACCCATCTCATGCTCCAATTAGGTTGAGGATCACTAAAGGATTTTCCATCCTTGAGCATTATCCCTGTTGTTGAGCCTGTATGAGATTATCTGCTTTGTTTTAGTGAATCTGTGAGTATGGCACAAAGATCATAACCCTCCCAGGTATTGCAGAGCCCAAAGTGTAGAAGGATTTACAGAATCCTTGTTAGTTGGTCCAATTTCTTGAGGATTTTAATAGTGAGAGTTGGGTTCTCCATAGAAATTTGAAGAATCAACTTAGTTTCTGCCTCTTGTAGTGTAAACCTCATTTGGGGAACCAACAAAATGGCGACTCTGTTGGGGAGAAGTTAGTAAAAAAATTATCAAAGACCTCCAGTAAAATTTTATTGAGGTATCATCCCAAAGATTCTTTTGACTTATAGAGTCATGAGCTTCTTAAGTCAATCCCTTGTCAATTTAGTCAATTCTCATAAATGTTGCCTGAGAATCTATTGTAATTCATCTTTCAATGTAAGTTTGTCTAGATTTATCCATATTTCATGATTATTTCAATACCTCACAAGTTGTGAGTGGCAACTCTGAGATCTTTGCACCAATGTGCATTATTTGAAGAAGAACTAAGAAAGAACCAAAGGATTTGCAGTAGAGATGAAGTAGATTTGAGCTCTTATGATGAAGTACCCTGAAAAAGTTGAGGAAGAAATCCATATCACACTATATGATGATAAGGAGGTGTTGCAGTGCTAGTTTTGGAACAAATCCAACCTGTGAAGAAATTCAGGTTGTTCAAATATTTGTCCTCTGCAAAGAGGTGATGAATCTACCAAAGAACCTAATGAAGATGTGGAGTTAGCTCCAGATCTACCAATATTTCTAACCAGAAAGCTGATTTACAGCCACTACAATATTTCTAGGTATTTTTTATTTTCATGAGTCAAATGTATTTCCATGAAAGTCATTTGTAGAAAATGTTTCCCTACCCAGTGTTGCAACACTAATTCAAAGGGGAAGGAGGTCTTTTTCAGATTTGCATACTTCTTAGTTTCATATTTCAAGCATATGCTTCTATTAGGAGAAGTATACAATCTTGGTAATATGTTCATTCAAAAGTCTTGTTTGATTTTTTAGTCTTATGTATGTATGGATTTTACTTAAGATTTTGTTGTAAGGGTGTCAAGAGATGTGTAACTGTGAAGATTGAATGAGAATCTTGTAAAGACAAGCAAGATATATGGTCATTATGCTGCCCCAGGCATAATGAGTGATCAACAACTTAAGAAAGGCCAGACAAGAAGGGTTTTCATCCCTAAATAGTACATACCTTTAAACTTTAGCAACATTGAAGGGTACCCACATCCCTTCCACATTGAGTTTAAGGATCAAGTGCCTTTGTTTCATGTACAAGAAATCAAATCAACACTCCACCATGTACAGTTATTCGGTGAGTTTGTTGAAGACTATCAGCTTTGTAATGAAGATATAGTCATTAAGTTCTTTGTGAGATCATTGAAAGATGGTGCAAAGGACTGGTATGAATTTTTAGCAACACAAAGTGTGTCTTTGTGGGATTGCTTTAGGAGGTTGTTATGAGAAGCCTCCTAGTCCTCAAATATTCTAGCATGTGAGGATGCAATGTATGCACAAGAGCATCATGTGTCAAGTTTTGAATATTTATCTCAAAGCATATGTGTCCTTTTTGTCCCAGCTTATACTTTCCAGCAGTATGAGCAAGTTTATCAGCCCCAAATAGCGCAAGAAAAAAGCTTCTATGTGGAGGACCCAATGGTGTATGTCAGTGCTCAATTGGACATAAAAACGTAAGTGGGTGACAAACCTTATGCGTTGATGTCTAGATTTTTGAAGGCATTACAAAGTATTCCTATGAGTTATATGCTTTAAGATTCTGAGTGGGTAGACTTATTTTTGCAAGTCTATGAACCTGATGCTATTCATTGGCCAGGGAGAACAAAACCGGGTAATATGGATCAAATAGTTGCTTGGATTGACATATTTGAAGATGTCAAGTCTAAGATGTAGCTAGATGGTTAAATTTTGCATGCTAATAATGACAGGGTTGAGAAAGAGTATGATGACATTGCACAAGTTAATAATGATGCTCCCTATGTTGTTGAAAACCAGTCACATCATTAGCATGAAGAAGACAATGTGTGTGAACAATAGATGGTTGAAGAGAATGAACCTTAAAATGAATGCCATGATAGCCTAAATGAAGATGGAAATAAACATCTACAAGTTCAATATTCTTTTCCGGATGATGACTGTGATTTTGAGAAGGTTGTTGGAGATGCAATCTCCAATAACATGAAAAACACATGCTCTCATAAATCTAGTGGGCTTTCAGTTGAGGAGGATAATAGTATGGGACATGTTAGTGAGCAAGAGGACACATGTTCTATCAGTAGTGAAGAAATCTCAGACTTGCTAGCAACAAAGTACCTGAGAAATGCACATGGAAATAGTGATGAACTTATGCACCTTGCTGATTTGGTTTTTGACAGTGAGGTTGTCTATTATGATTAATTAAGTAATGCATCTACTGTTAATTTCTTTCCCATGATGGAACCAATTGATATACAAGAGGACAAACAGCTTGAATGCATGGGATTTTTTTATTTCAACTTTGACATGCGCACTGATAATGAGGATTTACGTGCTGATATAAACTCAGTTTTTCCTTTTAGAAACATGTGTATGGATGCTAATAATGACACTCTTTGTGAGAATGATGGTGCACATGAGGGGGAAGTGGCTCTTGGTGGCTATGATCAAAGTGGTGATGGGTTGGGAGAGTGTGACGATGAATCCAATTTACCAAGTAGATGCAAACCCCCAGCCTAGTGTGTTGAACCCCAGGATAATGATTTTTTACGTGAGTGGGAAGACAAAATGAAAGCATATGAGGGATCATGGAGAAGTGAATGTGATGATCCAATGTGCATCCAATTTTCTAATATGAATGACATGAAATGGAACTCAGAGTAAGAGGCTGTAGTTTTTTTTCAGCTTGATGATTTACAGTTGCATGAGAGGATCAATTGTGATCCTTTTCCTTCTCTTGACAACAATTTGATTATTGTGTACAATGGGAGGGTGGATTCTTTTGAGAGTTCCTCTTTTGATGAGAAAACTAATGATTTGAATGAAACCTATATTCTCAGTTGTGTGCTAGATCATGAGTCTTTGTTTTCTCAGTTGAGTGATGTTTTTACAGAGTGACATTGGGTTCAGTTAGGATATCGTGTTTAACAAAACACATATATGTCACACAGTGATCAATATTTTCAATTATTGCACAAGTTTCAGAGGTTCGACAGTGAGTGCAATGATAATTTTAAGCATGGTAGCTGGATAAAAAATGCCAGCATGTTTGATCAATGACATTCCAGCTATACTTCTAGATTGGTTTCAACGCAGTCAAAGAAAAACCATGTTAATGACAGAGGAAAGCATTGGCTGACCTTTTCAAATGGCCTTGAGTCATCACATGTGGTTTGACCTTCAAGCCATAAGTAGATTGGGGTAGAGTAAACCTTTTTGACTCTATTCCCAATGGAATAGTTATCTTTTCTTCTTGAATTGCCTGTTCAGGGACAATTCTTGAAGCCCTACTTTTCTTAAAATACATCTTTTCCATGACCATTAGATTAGGTCTTATACATAAGTAGAGTAGATTTCCTTTCCTAAATAGGTTGCCCTGTCCAGGTAACTTCCCTTTTGGTCTACTCTGCAATGGTCTGCTCCACCTAAGATTTTGGATTCTCGCTTCATTCCAATGAAATGAACGTCCCTAGCCAGAGACACTGATAGTCCTAAAAATGACTATACAAAATTCTTCATGCCTTAGTCAAAATTCTGGTAATTTTTAATCAATGTTTCTCTCTTTTCCCACCCTCGAGGTTTGGGGTTTAGGGTTTATTAATTTCTGGTTAATTCTTGTTAAAAAAAATCCTAAGCCCATTCTAATTTGGCATTACCTTTTTTGCCACTTAAGCCAAGGGCCTACTTACCATTGGTGAGGCCATGTCTTTCCCTAGGTATTAAGTTGTTTCGGTCATTCCCTTTAATATTTTCTAAAGTTTTGTGCGCTAATGTCTTATTGGCCCCATGGCCGGGTCCCCCTTTTATTCCCTTTGGTTATGTATTCCTTATCATCCTAGGCGGGTCCCCTTTATTATTTCAGCCAACACCTTGTTAATTTTTCCTAAGTCTTAACTTTAATACTTCTACCGATGCCTTTATGTTAATATTCACGCTACTAATAGTTCCTGCAATTTGCACGTGCTTGAATGGATGAAGATGTTTTAATTTATGCAAAAAGGTGCTCGATGTTTAACTGGCTGAAGACTAGCGGTTATCATGCCATCGGGGTAAAGATCGAGTAGATCTGATGGTCTTCGTAACCTCGTGATCAAAGATGCTTGAATGTTATGGATCGTGACATCATGAGATGATGCCACATGTCCAAGATGAGTCGAGGTAAGCCAGAAGGTGGGGGCCGTTGATCGAGGTGAGGCGGTAGTGTGTTGGAGGCATCGCGTCATACCTTTGACAGGTCCACTTTCCACGTTTGTCGGTCAATGTTAGATTGACCAGTATGGATCGTGTGATGCACCAACATGGAGGAAGATTAACGACTGAGATTCAAAATTCATTTCAAAACGAATTGCCATCGTTTCTTTGCGCACACGAGCAGGTTATGGTGGATGGGGTCTGGTCTGCTAACAGAAGAATAATGAGAGAGAGAAATCTTATTATTTCAAATTACCAAAGGCATTTTGAGCATGAGCAAAGAGTGTCTTGAAAACCAACGGAGATTGTTCGAGCTCTTGCAACAAAGTTAGTGTTTTCTAGTGCAATTGAAACATCTAGTAGACAATTTTGTATTCTTTTGCGCAATACTTAACATTCATGTGTAACATTTATGGCTAATGCGTTATAGTTAAAGCGAATGCGTAAAAAAATGAAATACGTATGCATGATGCTTATAAGATCAGAGCTCTAGAAAAAATGGAAAACAAATGACAAAAACAGGCAAAACGTTGGATACATACCATGCCGCCTGTCCTAGGTGGTCTTTGATATGAACGTACTCGCTCGAACAAGTGTTGTCGTGCCCTAATGCCAACCATGATGATCAAACACTCACAGAAAAGCACTAAAATCACAATTAACTCCAAGAACTCAAAATAATGGAAATGAGAAAATGAAAGGTCAAAATCATTATTTATAGCTCAAAATTAGGGTTTTTCTCACTCCGACGACCGTGGTCCCCTTGAACTTCAAAACACTTGTAGGTCAGTCAAACAAACTCAAAATCGCATGAAACTTCACCCAATTGCTCACTAGCATGATAACGAAAAAATGGTCTCAGTTCCAAAATCTTTCGACCACTTTTTCCGAGGGGGCATATTTACATCCTAAGCGTCACCAGGGTATACTGGGGTAGAAATTTTTTGTTTTCTTTGAAACAAAGTCATTCCGACACTGTCTCAAAGAGGGGCAAACGTAGACACCTAAAAATGTCTCATTGATCATGTACTAATTATTCATCTAATTGATTACATAATTATTTAATTATTTAATTAATCTTATTCTTATAAATTCATATTTCTTCTATCTTCTTACTAATTATTCTATTTCAATTTCTATTTCTCATCGTTTAATCATTTATATCAGTTTCTAATGTTATTTAAATATTTATTATTTAATTAATTATGATTTTAATACTTTACGATTATTTAAATAAATCCATTTTCAATTTCCATCTCTCATAAATTAATCATTTAACCTTTTTCTCAATATTAATTAAATATTTATTATTTAATTAATTGTGATTTTAATCCTTTAATTTAAATAACTTCATTATTTAATTAAATTCAATTTCTAAATAATTAAATAGTTTCTTTAAATTATTTAATTAACTAATTAATTCTTCAAATTCAAATTCCCAATCCCCAAATTCTAATTTCATCTAATTTCATTAATTCTTCTAATTCCATTTTATTTCATTAATTATTCAAATTGAAATTCTAAATTCTTTTAATTTCAAATACATGTGCATGATTTCAAAAATCAAATTGAAAATCAAAGTCAAGTTCTAAATATAATTAATTAACAAATTGAATTTAAAATAAATTCAATATTTGAATTAAATTTCATGCAAAGATTAAATTGAAAATCAAAGTCAAAGTGAAAACACATGCTAAATTAATTAATTAAATCAATTATCTTTTCAATCTCTATTTCTATCTTCCACTTTGCTTTTTTTCCAAAAAGCTTTCAATCAGTTAACTATTCAATCTATTTTAATTGATCAATTCAATTAATTGATTGATTGAATCATTTTTTAATTATCCTCCAATCATTCTTTTTCATCTTTCAATCTGATTTTTTCTCAATCAATTAACTCAATTAACAATTCAATCTATTTTGTTCCACCTCCAAATCAACAGTCAATCAGCATGTGAGCTCACCCGAGTTCCACCTCTTGATACATATGTTCCACCTCTAAATCAATCCTCCCCAATAATCTATAAATTCAACATTCAATCTCCATTTTCAACAATCACGAACTTTAAATCTTTGTGTCAATTGCAAGTTGCCAGCATAATATCTGAGAGCCATCATACCATGAAGAAGAGAATAACAATGGAAGCTATATACAATCATGAGATAGGGAATCTTAATTGATATTTTACATCCTTATTGCTTTGAATTCTTTAGCTAGAATAGGGATTCATGATTTCCTTATTATTTCTAGTTAAGCAATGATGATTTTAAGCATGCGACAGTCCTACCTTTATCGGTCAATTTTTCAAATGCAACAACTTTGGTCATAAGTCAAATATTTGCAGAATGATAATCAATTTTTAGAATAAGAGATGTTATGTTTGTGGGATGTTTGGACATATATCTAACCAATGTAGGATGAGACAAAATCAAATGAATTTTAGACCAATGCAAATAAATGTTGTTTTTGATGCTTGCAACAAACATGGACATATTTTAAAATATTGCAGAAGGAGGAACAATGATCTGGTGAACAAGAATAAATCTGATGAGAAAGGCAAAGCAAAGGTAGATGAAATCAGAGATCAAAATAAGAAGATGTGGGTTAAGAAAGAAGATCAAAATGTGTAAAATGGCTCCACACCTAAATCCAGTGATGGAACCTCATCCGATAACTAGGGATTTTTGGCCTTAGGGGGAGTTTTTCATGCAGATCAATAGAACCCCCTCTTTGAAGATCTATAACTGGTTCCAGAAGGTTGCAAAAGATCTAGATCAAGCATGCAGATAATATCTGGAAGATTTAGTGGAGATTTGAGACTCCAGTAGGTGATTTCATGAAAAGTAAGTGTTGACTCTTAATTTTACCTTAAACGCTAACAACCTTATGGGAAATTCAGTGATGGGGGACCTTTTGTGCAAAAATCACTGAATGACCTCAGGTTTCAAGAAGTTGTCTCTTCATATAATGGGGGAGAAAAAGGGAAGAAGAAAACTTAAAATAAATGATCTACACTACTTAGGAGATACACCAAAATATTTTGGAAAAACATTAACAACATATAAAACCCAGAGACGTGCAACTTTAAAGCTCATTCAACAATCTACATGATCAAAATCATTCGAGAGAGTAACTCAACAAAACTCATTCAACATAAAATGATATTAACCATTCATCCAACAGATAACAAGTCTCAGAACATAGTTTAATCTGTGGAGTCTCACAACAAATATCATAGAAGTTATTGAACTTGAAAACAACACAAAAGTCAATATATTAAGCTTCAAATAAAACAATCACAAAAGGCTATAGGCACAATTAGACATGTCTATCATTCACCAAATTAAATCAACATAAAGGCTTATTTAATGAGCCAAAGCCTAAAATCTCTCTAAAAGTCTGAACCCTTCAAAGAAAGGAAAATAAAGCATAAATAGAGCCCTTGGCTCCTAATTGACAGCTCACATCATCAACAACATCCTAGCAACCACTTCTGACAAGAAAACATGGCGCGCAGAACCGCAAGATACTACCCAACAAAACAACCCTCAAAGTTGTTATCTCAACCGCGTCATGGCAATTCCTACACCCACCCAACAAGAAAATTGTGATGCAAACCGCATACTGGTTCACAAACTACCATGGATGACACACAACAACTTGGGGGATATTCGAAGTCGGGCACAAAAATAGAAACATATGGTGCAACGCGGTGACACCAAGTGTCTTCAACTTTACACAATAGATGGTGGGGTCGGGAAGCTTATACCAATAAAAAAACCTGAGCCACGTGGTAGCTTTGCATTCTCTCAACTCTGAATGAGAAAAGTGAGCAACTCGAGGCAACACCGAGACACCACTTGGCGTACACATAGATGAATGGGAAAATGGCCGAAAATCAAAAGAAATAGCTGCCACTTGATCGAAATGCCGCCTATGAGGAATCTCAAAATAATATTAACATTTCTTGGTGACTAAATGGGGAATTCTGCCTGCGAAATGCTAGAACCTAAAATTGTTGGTTCGAAGACCAGACTTCATGCTAGAATGGGACAAAGCAGATCTAAGACCTGCTGCAATAGAAACCATTCGTCTTCGGAGGGTAACACCCGCGCTTCCATATTCTGGTAGTGTTGATCTAAACAAATTACTTCATCGAATGGCAAGATCGTTGGTTCATCATGGACTAGTTTCAACAACACCTAGAGTTGGGCCAAGGGATGTAGGAGACTCTCGACCTCTTCCGCCGAAATTGGATTGTTCAGGCATTGTAGGAAGGTCCTATCTTGTTGTAATTTTTGTTAAATTCTGATACTAAATGTAAAGAACTGATGGCGATAGCTAACAAGATGAGACAGGGGGGGTGAATCATACAAACTTAATCTTCCATGAAATCAACAGATTCAACCTCGGTAACTTATACTTCAGCAATATAACCAAAAACTACTAAACATGCAAACTCATAAACACATAATCATCATAACACATATAACACCAGATATAACATGGAAACCCAAATAGGGAAAAACCACTATGGGATTTCGGACCCACTAAGAAATATACTCTTCTCGAGTATGCTCGGCTAAAAGAAAATCCTGTTAAAGATTACAAACACATTGCTAGATGTGACCCGGTTAAAGGATTTCCCTCAGATCTGTTAGGATCTTCACTTTGTTAGAAGTGACCTTGTCAAAGGATTTCAAACACTTATTTAGAATGTCACCTTGCTAGAGGGTTTACAAATAAGATTGTTAAGTCCACTCGGTTAAGAGATTTTCTGTCACTTACAAAATAACAGTAATAAAATATATATCTGCAACTTCACATCTAAAATGCTAAAGCAGATTCTTATTTGCTCAAAACAATCCTCTCATAGGACTTATCTTGTCCCTCTGCTGGGCTCCCTACTTTGTTATTCAAACAGGTCTTCAAGCTTCTATGCTCGGTAATCACTATGTAGCATCCCTGTGATTACACTTGCCTGCATACATTGTTTATCAACAATTTCTTATTTATAAACAATTTGCTAACCGCTGAATCTCCTTTATCACATTTCCCATGATCAATCTTAGTGATCAGATCTTTAATCCTGACTAGGTTCAATGCATCCTTCGATCTGAAAATGTTTTACCTTGCCTAGGGACTTGTATTCCTTTCTTGGAACTTGCACAAGGTTATTGCGGTTCAATCTGCATTGTAGATCTTCCTGCTGATCTTTCATTGCCATAGATCCTTAACAAACTTCATGCACGACATACCAATCATTTATACATCTCCAGCTAATCATTGTCCTTCATTAAATAATGCTTTTATCCATCCAATGTGATTTGTCATAACTCGGTTGCAACTCAGTAAATACTAAACTTTACTCGGTAGACATTCCGCCTTCATTAACCGATATCGATAACCTTAGGGTTTACCGACTAGGTTCTTTACTCGGTAACATAGTATAGTATTAACCTTACAATTAAAAACATATGTAGAACATAAAAACAATCTAAACATCATGATCTCATCATTGTCTAACTCGGTAATAGTCGCCCATTGAATAACTTATTTCTCCCCTTTCTTATCACATTCTTTCTATGTCTTTTACTGACATCTTAATACTCATCAAATCAATCTTCTCAAGATATGGCAACATCATACAGAATCAGAAAATCAATTTCTTGACATCAATGACAAAATAATGTTATAAAGATAGTTATCATCCTTTTTCAGTTATATCAATAATGTTCAACAACCTCCTCAATATCCTTAATGAATATCAACAATATTTCTATTGAAAATGCCAACAATCTCCCCCTTTGGCATTGATGGCAAAACCAACTTTTAAATGGTAATACCAACAAGATATTCAAATTGATTCGGATTTAGATTGCTGTTAGACTTCTACTATTATCTTTGAGCTGTTAAAATCTCCTGAAGTCTTCTCCCTTTTGTATTCTTCTCCCCCTCTCATTAGTATTCCGTTATCTTCTTCATTTAGGACTTTACCATTTAGTCTTCTCCCCCTTTGACAACAATGCCAAAAAGTAAAAGAACTAAATCATGATTTATTCCTCTGTGAAGTGATTTGCCTTGTTGTGTATCATCTCAGTCTCGGTCAAAGCAACTTGTCTCTATTCACTATTTCCTACACACCTTTAGAAAGCCTTCTAAAGTGCATAAATCAACATCAATCCACACATAATATTCTATAGATTCATCGAATTGATGCTTTCATCAAACTCGGTCAGTGAGTAGAAGATAGGGGTAGGACCCCTAACTTGCTTCTGAGATACTCAAAAGTGTCCCTTGGCAGTGGCTTGGTGAAAATGTCTGCTAATTGCCCCTTTGAACTGATATATTCCAGCACAACTTTCTTCTCTTGAACTTCTTCTTTGAGATAATGATACTTTATAGATATATGCTTTGTCTTAGAGTGCATTACTGGATTCTTTGAAATGTTAATGGTACTAGTATTATCACAGAATATAGTTACTGGCTCGATAACTTTCTCATTTATACCTTCCAACAGTTGTTTGATTCATGCTATATTGGTACAATTCAATGCTGCAGCAACATATTCAGCTTCTGCTGTTGACTATGAAATACATCCTTGTTTCTTGCTAAGCCAACTCACTAGTCTTTCTCCTAAAAAGAAAGCTCCAACACTTGTGCTTTTCCTATCATCTATGTTGCCTGCCCAATCAGCATCAGTGTAAACTTTTAAATCAAAATCATGTCTCTTTTCATATACTAGGCCATAATCTTCAATGTATCTCAGGTATCTGAAAAATTCTCTTGATTGCTGTCATATGGGTTTCTTTGGGATCTGCAGAGAATCTTGAAACAATACCTATTACATGTGCTATATCTGGTCTACTATGCACAACATATTGCAACTTCCCAATCATAGATCGGTAAAGTGTCTCATCAACAGATGCAGATTCATCATTCTTTGATAGTTTACAGTTAGTAGTCATAGGAGTACTTACTGGTTTAGAATCCTCCATTCCACATTTCTTCAAGATTTCCTTTATGTACTTGGATTGAGTAATGAAAATCTCATCTTTCATTTGCAGTATCTATAAACCTATAAAATATTTTATCTCACCGATTAATGACATCTCAAATTCTTTGCACATTTCATTTCCAAATTTCTTGCATAAGGAGTCATTACCACAAAAAATAATATCATCAACAAATATGGCTGAGATCAGTATTCCATTGTTCTTATCATTCTTCATGTACATGTTGCTGTTTTCACTTGTCCTTATAAAACCAATCTTGATTAAGTAAGAGTGCAATCTTTCATACCATTCTTTAGGTGCTTGTTTCAGACCATATAAAGCTTTGTTCAATTTGCATACTTGATATTTACTCTTGTCTTCAACAAATCCTTCAGGGTGTTCAATGTAAACTTCTTCTTCTAGTATACCATTCAAAAATGTAGATTTAACATCCATTTGATATACCTTGAAATTTTTGAAAGCAGCATATGCCAACAATGTTCTTACTCTCTCAAGTCTAGCCATGGGTGCAAAAGTCTCACCATAATCTATTCCTTCTTCTTGAGCATAACCTTTGCAAACTAGTCTTGCTTTGTTTTGAATGACCTCACCTTTTTCATTTAGCTTGTTTCTGGAAATCCACTTTGTACTGATTACATTTTTGTCCTTCGGTCTTGGGATCAGTGTCCATGTGTCATTCTTCTTGATTTGATCAATCTCTTATGTCATAGCATTTACCCAATCTTCACTATTAAATGCCTCTTTTACTATTCTTGGTTCAAATTCAGATATCAGACATGTGTTATGTCTCAGTTTGTTCCTTGTCATCACCAGATCATCCTTATCTCCTATAATCTGATCTCATGCATGATGTCTTCTGACATATTTGGCTAATATAGGCTCGGTAGGTTCTATATGATCTTCTTCATCACTCGGTAACTAGACATTATCTTCATTTTCTTCAGCAGCTTTCTCGGTAGGACTTCTCGGTTGAACATAAACAAATTCTTCATAATCTTCTGGTTCTTTGGAATTTTCTTCATCATTTCTTTCTGCAAATTCATCAATTTTCACATTTGCACTTTCTACTACTTTGTTAGATGATTTGATCAGACATTTAAAAGCTTTACTTCTAGAAGAATAACCAAGAAATGTTCCTTCTTCACTTTTCTGATCAAACTTTCCATTTCTGTCATCTTTGTGAACATAGCATCTACTTCCAAAGATTTTAAAATAACTTACATTAGGTTTCTTGTCATACCAGATCTTATATGGTGTCTTCATAGTTCCTTTCTTTAGTTGAACTCGGTTCAGGGTGTAAACTGCAGTGCTGATTGCTTCTCTCCAAAATGTTTGAGGTACCCTCTTTTCTATCATCAGGGTTCTGGCACAATCCACAATTGATCTGTTTCATCTCTCGACCATCCCATTTTGCTGAGGTGTTCTTAGTGCAGATACTTGTCTTTTTATATCATGATCATTGCAGAATAAGTTAAATTCATCAGAAGTGAACTCTCCTCCTCTATCAGATCTAAGACATTTCAGCTATCTTCCTGTTTCATTTTCAACTCTTGCCTTGTACCATTTAAACATTTGAAAAGCTTCTGATTTTTCTTTTAGAAACATAACTAACATCATCCTTGAGTAATCATCCACAAATAATATGAAATATTTATCACCAAAATAACTTTGTACTTTCATAGGACCACAAAGATCAGTATGTACTAGATCTAAAATTCCTTTAGAAGTGTAGGACTTACTTTTAAAGCTTGATCTTGTCATCTTAGCCATCTGGCATCCTCGACATATCGCATTCTCAGGTTTTTCCAGACTCAGTAGACCTCTTACTCGGTGCTTCTTGCTTATTTTGATCAGATTATCAAAATTTACATGACAAAATATTTTATGCCATAACCAGGTATCATCTATCTTTGCATAAAGACACTTGTTTCAAGTTGAGTCAAGATGAAATGTATTACCTTTTGTTTGTGTCCCGGTAGTAGCTAACTTTCCATGCTTGTCATGAACTTTGACAATTCCTTTCTGAAATTCTATTCGGTATCCTGTATTGTTTAGCTATGCTACACTCAACAAATTGTATTTCAATCCTTCAACCCGGTATACATCATCACATTTAGCATTGTCAAGAAGTGTTATAGATCCTTTACCTTTCACCAGACATGGTGCATCATTACCAAATCTTACATAGCCTCCATCATAGTCTTCTAATTTAACAAACTTGTGTTTATCACCTATCATGTGATGTGAGCATCCACTGTCTATGATCCAATAATCATTATTATTTATGTGAGATATTAGGGCTTTTTCTTCATACCTTTCTTCATCTGATCCATCTTTAATAGCCACATAAACAACTTCCTCAATATCAGTTTCATCAAATTTATTATCGTTGGATTCCTCATCAGCTACTAGGCATGTCTTTCTGTCTCTCCTTTTGAAGTCTCGATGTCCTCTGTATTGGTTGTCTTTCTGCCTATTATCTCGGTATTCTCTCTTTTCACTAGACTCTTTGTTAGGACAGTTAGAAGCCATATGTCCTATTTTATCACAATTGAAACATTTTAAAGGTAGCTTTCCTTTATACTTACCTTTTCCTCTCGATAACCTTCTGGCTAATAATGCTTCAAAATCTTCCTGCTTCTTGATTTCCTCATACAGTTTGTGCACTTCTTCCATGTTCTTGTGAAATCTTTCACTTGCTCCACTATGATTCCCTTCAAAGTACTTACTCATTCTATTATTGTAATCATCAGATTCACCAATATGAAAAGAACTGAATGTAGATTCAACTTTATTTACTGAAGACCCATTGTTATCAAAATTACTTAACTCAAATGCATGTAGCTTACCAATAGTAGCATCCAAAGAAACTGGCATGTTAGGTACAGACCTCAATCATTGATTACAGAGACTCGAATAGCATAAGCAGGTAGAAGGGTTCTCAACAACTTACTTGTTACATCCTTTTCTTCAATAGTTCCTCCTGCTCCTTTAATTTGATTGACAGTCTCCTTTAACCTTGTACTGTATTGGGTTATGTTCTCACCTTCATTCATTCTCATGGATTCAAGTTGTCCTCTTAGACTATCTACTTTTTCTCTTTGAACATGTTCATCACTACCATATACAGATATGAGCTTAGTCCACATTGCTTTTGCATCATTGCAGCCTTCTAGATCATTAAACTTTGAGCTGGTCAATGCTGATGTTATTTCAATCATAGCTTGAATGTGTTCTTGCTTTGCCTTTATCTTATCCAAGGTCATCGGGTTGGTGCTTGGTGGTATTTAATCATTCTCCAAATAATATGTTGCATATTCTCCAATTCCTGATAAATGCAGCTTCATCCTTTTCTGCCATGTGGAGAAGCTTTACTTGTTTAGCTTTGGTGCATCCCTTTTATACATCTTCGGATCTTTGCCTCAAGTACCTTAAAATTTTTTCATCCGGAGTCCAAGGCTTTGATACCAATTGTTAAGTTTTTATACTAAATGTAAAGAACTGATGCCAATAGCTAACAAGATGAGAGGGGGGGGGGTGAATCATACAAACTTAATCTTCCATGAAATCAACAGATTCAACCTCGGTAACTTATACTTCAGCAATATAACCAAAAACTACTAAACATGCAAACTCATAAACACATAATCATCATAACACATATAACACCATATTTAACGTGGAAACCCAAATAGGGAAAAACCACTGTGGGATTTCGGACCCACTAAGAAATATACTCTTCTAGAGTATGCTCAGTTAAAAGCAAATCCTGTTAAAGATTACAAACACATTGCTAGATGTGACTCGGTTAAGAGATTTCCCTCAGACCTGTTAGGATCTTCACTTTGTTAGAAGTGACCTTGTCAAAGGATTTCAAACACTTATTTAGAATGTCACCTTGCTAGAGGGTTTACAAATAAGATTGTTAAGTCCACTTGGTTAAGAGATTTTCTGTCACTTACAAAATAACAATAATAAAATATATATCTGCAACTTCACATATAAAATGCTAAAGCAGATTCTTATTTGCTCAAAACAATCCTGTCATAGGACATATCTTGTCCCTTTGCTGGGCTCCCTACTCTGTTATTCAAACAGGTCTTCTATGCTCGATAATCACTATGTAGCATCCCTGTGCTTACACTTGCCCGCATACATTGTTTATCAACAATTTCTTATTTATAAACAATTTGCTAACTGCTGAATCTCCTTTATCACATTTCCCATGATCAATCTTAGCCATTAGATCTTCAATCCTGACTAGGTTCAATGCATCCTTTGATCTGAAAATGTTTTACCTTGCCTAGGGACTTGTATTCATTTCTTGGAACTTGCACAAGGTTATTACAGTTCAATCTGCGCTGTAGATCTTCCTGCCGATGTTTCATTGCCATAGATCCTTAACAAAATTCATGCACGACATACCAATCATTTATACATCTCCAGCTAATCATTGTCCTTCATTAAATAATGCTTTTATTCATCCAATGCGATCTGTCATAACTCGGTAAATACTAAACTTTACTTGGTAGACATTCTGCCTTCATTAACCAATATCGATAACCTTAGGGTTTACCGATTAGGTCCTTAGGGTTTACTGACTAGGTTCTTTACTTGGTAACATAGTATAGTATTAACCTTACAATTAACAACATATGTAGGATATCAAAACAATCTAAACATCATGATCTCATCATTGTCTAACTTGGTAATAGTTGCCCATTGAATAACTTATTTCTCCCCTTTCTTATCACATTCTTTCTATGTCTTTTACTGACATCTTAATACTCATCAAATCAATCTTCTCAAGATATGGCAACATCACACTGAATCAGAAAATCAATTTCTTGACATCAATGACAAAATAATGTTATAAAGATAGTTATCATCCTTTTTCAGTTATATCAATAATCTTCAACAACCTTCTCAATATCCTTAATGAATATCAATAATCTTTCTATTGAAAATGCCAACAATTTCTCTATCTGGTTCAACACTTGTTCAATCCCTAACATAGAACCATCTATAGGAAAAGGAGAAGGCAGACCTAGGGAAACAAACCTCTCTATGTGTTGCTTGATATCTGGAGCCGAAATCTGTTAAGGCTCAAGCACTGCTGATACATACACGATTACCCTATACTGGTTAATGAAGACACTAGTCTTCCTGATTAATTGCTTGCGATCTGTAATTCTTTTTTCTCTCAACTCTTCATCTTGAGCAGCATACAACATCTAAATTAAGCTCTGGGCTATGGGGAGCTTAGGAGGAATAAAAAGCATAGAGTTGTTAATGAGAGTGCCACTTCAGCACAGAGGGACTGTGCTTCTCCTAGAAATCTTAGCACGAGTTGCAGTGAAGGGCAATACTGCTTAATCCTTTCCCAATAGGAAACATACAATTCTACCAAAATTGGAGAAAAATCCCGAGGAACCTCCAAGAGGGGAGGAAGGTTTGACAACCGTGAGACTTCCTCATCTTTTTCTCTTACCTCATATTGCAGCTCCCTACACTTATCTTGTTCATGGACCACCTAACTTTGTAGAGCGAAGATTTTGGCGTTTCCATCTTGTGTAGCTTGTTGAAGTTGCGACATGTGATCTCGTTCTTGCTGCAACAAACCTTCCATATCCAGGAATTTTTTGTTAGCTTGCTCCATGATACTCATTTTTTCATGCACATCTGTCTCAAACCTTGCTATTTCCTCTAAAAGCATGACCTATGCATCACTCAGCTGTCGAGCATATTTTTCTTTTAGGTAGATCTCCTCACACAACTGTGTATGAACTTGGGTGGCATCTCTAGAAGCTGCTTTTAGCTACTGTATTTCTTGTTCCTTCTCCTGCAATTCTTTCAAGGTCACATTCCTTGTTGCCTCTTGTCCTTTTAACTAAGAACTCACATTGTTCAGGGCAGACTGCAACTTTCCTTTTTCAGAGTTAGCTTGTGTCAACAAGCCCTACAAGCAGTTGATTTCAACATTTCTAGCTTTGTCTTCTTTTCTCTGTTGGTACAAAGATTCTCAAAGACTCGCATTCTCTACTTGCATTTTCTCTAGGCGATGACTCTTTTTGATGAAATATGAAGACACGACCTTCAAAGTTACTTCCATCATTTTAACTTTGTCAGATGTTGTAGCATTCAGGAGATTGACCCTGACAACATGCAAGGTGTAATCGTTGGGTCTCATTTGGGCCTCCGGCTTGTCAACCTTGGGGAACATGGTCACGAAGAAAAGACTATTCTTTTCCTCACTGAAATGTGTCTGTATGTGTGGACGGGCTAGCCTGGCACCATCTTTGTCTTTTCTCTTACCGAA
This sequence comes from Cryptomeria japonica, assembly GCF_030272615.1. Taxonomy (NCBI): domain Eukaryota; kingdom Viridiplantae; phylum Streptophyta; class Pinopsida; order Cupressales; family Cupressaceae; genus Cryptomeria; species Cryptomeria japonica. Next base: position 328,203,890 of record NC_081412.1, read on the forward strand.
CCTGCCAATGCGCATTGTCTTGGAATAGGTAACCTGTTGTTGATAAGCATCCAGGTTTACAATAGCTTAACCTGCAAACGCTGCACCAGGAAGGATTACAAAGGGGAATCGAGAAATAGGGCCACCAAAAGAGGTCTGGATAGGGTGTGCAAGTGTGGTTGGAGAAAATAGTGAGATGAAAGGAGAGGCTCCAAAATAAAATAGATCAGCGGACGCTACCCCAACATTTGGGGAAGGAGTGGACTCTCCAAAACCAAGCCTACGCAAGACAATGGTTGTATCAGGCATCTGTGGGGAAAATGCTATGGGGATTTAATCAGGGGCAGGGAGCAAAATGGAAACTTGCGATGACACAACATGAGGTTTGACTGGAGCCCCGATGGGTGCTAATGTGAGAGTAGTGGGGATTTGAGTAGGCATAGGTGCGAGATGAGGAGCTACAAAAGATACAGACTAAGCGGGGAGAAAAGGAAAAGAAGGGCGTACCTGAACCATAGAAGTCACCTGTAGCTGAGGGATTGAGGGAACCTTTGGGACTCGAGAAGATGAACCTCTCTTTGCATAGCCCAGATATTGCTTTTTATTGGAAGGGGAATCAGGCGCCTGCTTCTCAGCCGATCTCTTGGCGGTTTGGGAACGGGGTCTTCGAATTGAACTGATGAGAGGAAGAGGAATATTAGCCTCGATCTCTTTCTCTTCTATACTTATAACTTCTACTTCTTGTTGTTGGGCCTCCTCAGGGGATGAGTCACCATGTGGGGACTCATCATCTATCTCTTCATCTGATTTGTTGTGCTATCGCCATTCAATCTCAAAATGCTTGTCAAAAGGAGCATTCCCAATGTTAGCCCTAGGCTGATTCACTTCCTGATGGTAGATCCATAAATCCTTCCTCTTTTTCTTAGGCCATGAATCCAACCTGATGGCTTCTAGCATACTTCGAGGAATGGGCTTTGCCGGATTGCACATTTGCATGATAGAGTAAAAATTCAACCATGAGGGTCATTTTAAAATGGGAAAATCATTGAGACCCACATAGAGACTTGGGTCATTCACCTTCAGGTTAGTACATCCTTCCCAAGAACTCTGTGGTTCATGCTTAACTATATTTTTCCTCTTAGATAGATATCCATCTGGGTCGTAACTCCACATATCAAGTTGCACCAACTTGGATGTCAGGACATTTTTAGCAATGCTTCTTCAAATGAGAGTAATGGGGCCAATAGCTTTGTGGTCCTCTATTATGGATGTATCATGTTTCCCTGCCCCTATATCTTTGTCAATCTTCACCAACTGCCATAAAATTTTGAGGGCCAGAGTTATTTTTGTGACGTAGGTAGGTAGGCGGAAAGGCTCTTCAGAGAAGTCATGCACCCAGATAAAGGAAAAGTCACTACCTAGGAACCAGTCACAAGGGGGGAGCTCATTATACATCCAATTCATTTGTATCTAAGAAAAGCGGGCAAGAGGCTCCTCCGGGATAAAACCAAGGTGTCAAAGGATGGGAGTTAGGAAACAGTCTGAGAACTGGTAGGCGTCATAAGAAGCTAGCAAGATGGGTGTCTAGGCCGACACAGGCATTTTGTTTCCTAACTCATCATGGGTAGCCAGTCGCATGAATTGGCTGAAGAAAGCCTCATTCTAGTGTAAGAAAAGGTGAACTAGGATTGAGGCAAACTTGAACCACCAAAAATGCTGGAATTCAGCTAGCTCCTTTACAATCTCTCTAGCTATAAAGACACAAAAGTCAAAATGAAATGGCCCTTTTTGCTTCCGACATTTGAACAAGAAGCCCATCATAGGAGCAGTGATCTCCCAGTCATTATCATGACCACATAGTCACGCAAGAGTCAAGGAAATATCCTTGAGGTCATCATGCCTCAAGTCACTATAGGGCAGAGGGCGTCTTGGAGGTCCAACTGATGGACTTTGATTTAGCGCATCATGACAGAAAGAGACAATATCTCTTTTAGTGCTCCAATATTCCTCCATGGAACTTTCAGTGAACACCTTTGTTCCATAAAAAATGGGACAACACATCATATCTCTCACAACCTCTGGGGTTATAACTAATTTAAGAAAAGAGCCCTGAATTGAAAAAGAAATGAGGTCAAACCTGCTAGCGCATGCAGCCATGAACTCTGGACAGTGTGGGACCACTAACTGAGGAGCGCTACTATTCCAAAAATTGACTGCTGTAGATTGCGGTGCATTTTTGCAATTTACCATTCTACCGCAAGCGGCCTCTCTAAGGTTCTTAGGCTGCTTGTGAAGTACAGGCTCAATAACATTCTCCAGAGGATCTATCACCACCACTGGGTTGTGGGTGGCCGTCTTTGAAAAGCTTTAGTTCTTTGATATTCTGGCTTTGAAAGCATGGTGTGAGAGGAATATGAGAGCTCCCCAAATACATCTACCCACAATATCCTTGAGGGAGTTTCTTCCATTTCCATCTTCTACAAGAGGGATTTTCTTTCTGACACTTCTAAAGCTTTTCGACGCTTGTGATGTAGAATGAGCAATATGTTGGGCAGTTTTGGAGACTTCTTCCTTAAATGCATTGCATGCCTAGATCTTCATGAAAGAAGGCATTTAATGATGAGCGCCTACCCGCACATATGCCAGTTCATTTTTTCAGTTGTAATTAATTTAAAAAAAAGATGAGCATCGCCATCTGCAATTCCCAAGAAAATGCCTATTCAGTCTGTCATTACTTAGAGCCACTTGAGACGATCTGCTTGTCTGGACAAATCTCCCCATTAAGGAGAGTATCAGCAACCAGTGGTGCTCACACGAGTTATAAGAGACCTATGAGTATTATGTCTTAAACACAATGTACCTATATATACGTGCGGTGTTTGAGGACATCGCTTCTCTTTTCGAGGTATAAGGCAGGACATATGAAACCTTCAAACCATACTCCATCTACTTGCACAAGTTGATGAGGGAAGATAGCTGCATTGAAAATTGGGAGCACTGGCTTTTTACTTCATTCATCACCTGGAGCTGAAAAAATACTATAAATATGTCTTTTCAGACATTCTTTTGCACAGTATTTCGCTCAATGATGGAGTTTCTTGAAGAAATGGATACTCCAGTCAGGCTCACCAGCAGTAAGGCTCGGGTCATTTTCTTAGGTAATATCTCAGACTGGAGGCTATAGGGGATGACATGACACAAAAATCATTTGATTATTACTGCTATCAAATGGGTGCTTGGGGAGGATTTCATCGACGACATGGAGAAATACCCTGTAAACACGAATATTTGCTCACATTTTATAGCTTCTTTACCGAATACTGAGATGACTAGTTATCTGACCTCAGAGCTAGCTAAAGCTCTCTTCTCCTTGGAGTATCTATGTTTCCTTGAAGACATGGTGGCGTATTATGTCCTTTTCAAAGGCTTGTCTCTAGCCTTAGATTTGCAGCGTTTCATCACCTTTGGTGAGGAAGTGACCTGACATCCGCTTATAGGCGGTCTGAAAACCATGCCGTTGTCATCTCATCATTTCCGAGTGGAGCTTGCTATGGAGTTCCTCCTCCGGGTCCATTTGATAGTGCCCATTCTGGCTGGTACTGAATGGTATACCGAGTTTAGGGACTACATATTCCTGTGGATCTTGACACCACATGTCCAACCAAACCTGTTGCTTGTGTCAATAACTCAGGAGCCTGTCGATGACTTTGGCCATGAGTGGTCAGAGGGATATGATGTCGGAGATGAAGATGATTACTCTAAGTTCTAGATGGATGAGGATGAAGATGAAGAAGATCCTTGAGATAATGCCACCCTGTCTTCAGAAAGCTTGGTCTTTTTCTTCTCAAAACTAGGCCGCAGGTCTCATGTATATATTGTAACAAGATACCTATAATATAATAATTTTCTTTTTGTTTGATCAAGGTGCATTTTGTGATTCATTTCTCACTTGGGAATGCATGAAGAAGCATAATTAGATAAATAAGGCACACATAAAAACATTATTTACATTATTGTACATAGAAAAAAGTTGCTAGTAAAAAGGTTTAAGAAGGAACCTGTTGATCGGGATTCTGAGAGAATCTCCCTACATATCCTCGAGATCAAAATCATTGAGACCCTTACAATTTATAATGCAGAAGGGTCCCTCCCATAAACCATCAAAATTAGCATGTTGACCGGGCTTGGCTGCCCTCTCATTGTATTTCAAAACAAGGTCGCCTTGCTTGAATCTTGGGTCAGAACTTTTCTTATTATCAAACCACCTCTTGATGGTTTGCTAGTGGTTTTGAAGGGACAAAAATGCCGCTTCCCTTACTTCCTCTAGTTCCATGATGTCTGCCAATCTCACCTCAATGGGACCATTTTCTGCCACCTCGATAGATTTGAGTAATTGTAAGGCGGGGATCTCCAAGGACATGGGGAATAATGTGTCCTTGTCATAGACCAACTTGTATGAAGAGTTTTTTAGGATCTGTTTGGGCATTATCCAGTCTACCCTAATGCACTTGTCAAGTGGTGATGCCACTCCCTTTTGTGCTAAGAGCCTATCCTTTTAATGAGTCTTATGAGATTCTTGTTAGTAGACTCAACTAGGCCATTTCCCCATGGATAATAGTTTGAGGAGGTCTTTAGGTAGATGCCTCTATTAAGAGAAAACTAGGTGACTCATGAGCCTATGAATGCTCGCACATTGTCCAATATTATGGTCTTTAACGGACCATATCAACACACTAAATCTTCCATTAATGCTAATATTTCAGCCTTTGATGAATTCCTCAGGGGGATAACCTTGGACCATCTGGTGAAGTATTAAGTAGCAGTTAAGATCCACTTGTGTCTAGCTGAGCTTGGGGGGTTGATCATCCCTATGAAATCGAGACCCCACTGAGAAAAGGGTTCTTCCACCATTATGGGCCTGAGCGACATTGCTACCTTTCTGCCCCTACCACTATAGTACTAGCATCATTTGCAATCTCTTATAAGGGTGTGCACATCTTTAAACATAGAGGGCCATAAGTACTCAACACGGGTGATCTTAATGATGGTGGTTTGTGCTGAAAAGTGGCCTCCTAATGAACCATAATGAAATTAGTGTAGAATCTTACTAGCTTGGCCCTGGTCCACGTAGCAGAGCAAGATTCCATCAAAATTTATCTTAAAAAGTACTTCATCCACCAAGCGGAAGCCGCTATTCTGCATCCTATAAAATCTCCTCTTTTTGGGAGGGAGGCCTTCTGGAAAAATCCCAGTCTTCATAAAATGTTTCCAAGTCTCCATCTATCACGCTTCTGTTGGTTCGAAGGTGACCATTACAACTTCCCATGTAGCAACCTTGACTTCTTGGGGTTCAATCTCTTGGGCTATGTACTCACACAAAACTTTTGTCGCAGATTACCTTGGTGGGTCTGACATCAATGTCATATTCCAGGATTTTGGTAATCCAGTTTACCCTCTTCTCTGTAATGTTGCCTTCTATGATATATTCACTGATTAAAGGGTGGGAGACATACATAGTAGTCTTAATACAGGCAATAAAATGCCTAAACTTTTTTAGGCCTTTGACGATGACCAAATATTTCTTTTCAACAAAATTGTACTTAGCCTCATATTCCTTCAAAGTTTTGGAATGGAAAGCTATGGGGTGTTCATCTCTTTTGTCTACATCTTTCTGGGTTAGAACCACAACAATGCTATAATGGCTAGAGAAAATATACATTATAAAGTCTTTAGACATATTGGGGTTGGATAGAACGGGGGCTGAAGAGATGATATCTTTGATCTTCTCAAAATCCTCTTTAGCTTCAAGAGTCCATTTAAAATGTGTTTCCTTTTTAAGCATTAGAGTGACAGGCCTCACCATCCCAACAAAGTCTGAGATAAAGTGGCTAACAAAGTTAACCTTATCTAGGAAGGACTGAACTCCCTTTTTGTTGACAGGAAGAGGGAGCTCTTTTATTGCCTTCACTCGATCTGGATTGATAGAGACTCCTTGTTTTGACACTATGTGCCCTAGTAATTTTCCTTAAGGGACCCCAAAGATGCATTTCTTTGGGTTTAAGGAGATGTCAAACTCCAAACACTTCTCGAACACTAGCTCAAGATGATCAAAGTAATCTTATTTGTGTTTTGAAAAAACAATCAAGTCATCCAAATATATGAGGATGATTTTGTTAATGAGCTCCTTGAAAGCCAGATCCATAGCTCTTTGAAAATTTGCACCAACATTTGACAACCCAAACAACATTTTCTGATAAGCCAATGTTCCCCATTTGGTTGTGAAGGTTGTCTTATGTTGATCTTCTAGATTCACCAATACTTGGTTGTAATCTAAGAAACCATCCAACATTGAGAACATCTCTGACCTTGCTACCATGCTTAACAACTATTCCATTGGTGGCAAAGGATAATGGTCTTTTAGAGATGCTTGGTTCAGATCCCAAAAATCTACACAAAGCTGAATATCTCCATTCTTTTTCCTGACTGGCACCAAATTGGATACCCATGTACTATGCTTGACGGGATAGACGATCTTTGATTCTATCAGCTTCTTCAATTCCTAAGCCATAAGGAACTCAATTTTTGAATTGACATGTCTTTGCTTTTGTCGTACCGACTTGGCCCCATCAGCGAGCTCAATGGTATGTTGAAGGATGCTAGAATTGTACCGTTTCAAATCTTCATATGACCATGCTAGCATGCCCACATATTCATCACAATATCGAGCCAGTCTCTCTCGGTCTTCTGAGGGAACTTCAATTCTGACTTTGAGTATTCTCCCATGCCCCACTGACATTTTGGCATAGCCACCCTTATCAACTGTAAGTTTTCACCTGTCATTTTTGGCATCATCATGGTCAAACAAATTTTCTAGGGTGATCAATTCGTTTTGGAGCTTGTTGGATTTCAATTGAATGATTTGATCCCCATAAGATTCCTTTACCTTAGGTTGCAATTGATCAGCACACTCTCCCAAGTTTTTAATGAACAAAGTGATTTGCTCATCGCTTTAAAAAAATTTCCAGTGGGTGTCATTGTCAGGAATAGTTGGTCGAACGATCACACAAACCGCCTGGGGATTGGCAAGCAGGTCCACAACAAGATCAAATTGCGATCCAATAGTAGCCATCCGATTAGTGAATGCATTTTTCTTTCGAGGAATCCTCTAGATGTTGAAAGCATCAAAGATTTTGATCAGATGCCAAGTCCTATGGTGGTAGGATCTCATATAGACGTGTTTGGCGCTAGAGATTCCTTGGACCTGCTATATGATCAACTCAGAATCGCCTAGAAATTTCAACTGCTTTATACCTATCCTTTCTACCAAGCTTAAGCCTTGGATCAATGCTTCATATTCTGCTTCATTGTTGGAGCAAGCAAACTGCAGGCGAAAACACTTCAGAATCTGTTCACTCGAAGGTGAAGTAAGGCAAATCCCAGCCCTTGAACCTACTTTGCATCATGCGCCATCAAAGTGTAATGTCTAGAGTGCAAAAGACAACTATTCTTTGGTCAATGGTTCTTTAGTTAGTTTTGGGATGACTTGATTTTCATAAAAAATGCAGTAAGTACTTGTTGGTGTCCAAAAATGGGTTTACACTGACAAAAGGCAAAGACCAAGTTATTTTCTTCTAAAATATCTATGGAAAGCCACTTCCAACTGTTAATATTCTTCAGACTTGGACCAACAATAACAAGGATACGAGATCAATCTGCACTTTAGGCTCTGCAAAACTAGGGAGGGTGATCCCCATGCCGATTTGTGATTTCTACGCCACCCTCATAAATTACACATGAAACAAAGCATATAATCTCATATAAAGACTCAATAGAAAGGGAGAATGCTTAGGAATGGAAAATTCCTAAGTGATCCTCAACCACTTTGGAGCATGAGATGATTAAAACACATGACAACATTCACATAAATGAAAATATTCTGATATTCAACAGGTTATAGCAAACGAGTGGTGATTCCGAACAAAAATCAACACCAAGGCATTTACTTAGCCATGATCAGTGCCTTATTTCATTGGGTACATGAATTCATACTGCATAAAGGTGCATTTTTGACAGAATTTATCTAACTGCATATAACGTAAGATAATATTGCCTTGCAATACATCATATTTGCAATCCCAACCCATAACTACTTATCAGAATCCCTGCAAATATCCCTATCACTCTGCAACTTTATTCAAGCATTTAATTAGCCCCTTAGACCAAAGGATGAACAAAAAATGCATACACCACAATAGTGCAATGAACAATAAAATCCTTGATAATATACATTCAAAACATGATAGAACAATACACTGGAGAGAAATGGGTTTGAATTATATTTCTATTGAATAATTCGACTGTCTCTGTAAGAATACAATTCATACATAACTCCTTCAAGAACCTACAAAATTATAGACATAAGACTCTTTCTATTTTGTTCTGTAAAATAACCTTTTACAAATTTTTGTTTCACCTAGACTTTGCTATTTGGAAACAGAAATTCAGAACACTCAAGGGACCAAAAATCTGAACCCCGTCTCATAACCCTGAATTCCCTTTTATAAAAAACAAGGGAGCAAACAAGCTTCAAGCTAGAGGAGACACCAGTCATCTCAAAATGATTACACACAACTCCATTATGTTACACAAACATTCATCCTTGATTTTTCTTGCGCATGATCAAAGTATGCAACCACCCTTTTTAGAACTCATGATGAGTATTACCGCCATTTCTGTTATACAGGTTCAAAAATATATGTCACTAGAAGACAAAAATAGTTATGCAAACTATTTACAACCTTTATTCATCATTCAGATACATACTACTCCACACACTATAGTCTTCATCAGATGGCCAATTAAAACTCATGACTTCATCAGTTTTTGCCCTGTAAGGGATATATTTAGCAGCTACTTGGTTTGCTTCTCTTTAAAATGTTTCAAAAAATAGTCCTGTAGCAATTATTTTATCCATGCTATCCTCCAACATATCCATATTTATCCATTCACATATCATTTCTACCTAGGCACTGATGACTCTTTCTGCCTCTTCTTTCCAAAATTGTAAAGGCTTGACCCTTCTTATCTACAATATCTAGCAAAAGAGTTTGTTCCAATAAACTGAAACTTTTCATCAATTCCCTTACCTTTCTTTCTATATTCTCTGGCAAAGTTTGGGCTTCTTGCATTGATTTTACCAACAAATATGTTGGTTGGAGTGCATGTGGTCTCTCGACATGATATTTAGAGGCTATGGACATCATTCTGAGCTCATTTCCTCTTTGCAACCATTTTGTAAATAGAAGAATTGTCACTTCTTTATCATCATTAAAGTTTTGAATAACATTAAGAAGAAAAGAATATAAGGCATGGACATTGTTTAACTTGCTATCAACTTTCTCATTCAAATGAGTTAGCACCAAGCTAACTATATCTTTTTGTTGCCCCACTGATTGGTATTCTGATTCTTTCAGCTTATTTTCTAATTCAACAATCTTTTCTAAAAGTTGAGATGATTTGGTTCAGTTGATCTTGTAGCTTCAGGCTCATCATCATCATCATAGGGGACTAATGACATACCAGGGATACCAGCACTTGTATCAGGCTAAAGTGCTTCTCCTCCCTGGACCATAGGTGATGACCTAGATGTTTATGGCTCAGATGGCTCTATAAGTGTAGGATAAGAAACCTTTATTTGTCCCTGATCAATGAGTTGCATTGTCGTTTGCAACTCCACACACCTTTTTTGAGATGCATTGTAGTCATTGAAAAGCTTATCAAACTTTCTTATCAGTTTTGCCTTTTCTAAAGCTTCTCTTTTTGCACTCTCATGTGCCAATTTAGCAACACCATCTTGTTTCAAGAACAGATGAAGGAGCTCAGATAAACTTACTGTTTTTATTTTCACCAGAGAGATGGCAATTATTTGTTGCAAAGAGTCATTTCAACCTTCTTCAGTATCAGGAAAATCTTTTGGATTTCTATGAAATCTTTTACGAATGAAAAAACAACTTTTAAAAGTCTTTATTTACTGCCTCAAAAAGAACACAAATGTCTCATCCACCATTACTACTCACGTGATCGAAACAACAACTCCTAAGTTGCATTTGAAAAAAGTTTAAAACCTGACCGTCGATCATCCTCCAAGTTGGCAAATCTTACAGACCAAACCATTCATTCTGATAGTTACTATCCAATGTGGCAAGCGGGTCCACCCTTGGCATGACATGGCACATCCAACTCATCACCTTGCTTTGCCACCTTTAGTGACCTCACCATCGACTTTTCCTGGCTCACCTTGGACACGTGGCATCATTTCGTGATGTCACGGTCCATAATTTCCTCGCATCTTTTGATCACGGGACCACATAATCCATCAGATCTGTTCTTTGTTTACCTCTTAACTAAACCGGTTACTTGACAAAGGCCACTAACTCTTGATCACTTCTCAAACCACAATTAAAATATTACTGCTTGATATAATCATGTGCATAATTTTTTTTTTTAATTACTTAGGTTTTAACCATTGGGAACCGCTAACATCAAGCATTTTTAGAAGTCAAACCGTCGGCTCAACCTTTTCTGCCAAAAATACGTGGCATCATCTCATGATGTCGCAGTCTTTATCATGCTTGCACTTTTGACCATGGGGAAGCGCAAACCATTAGATTTGTTCTGTCTTTAACAACCGGCCGAAATATTTACAAATTTTGGACATAGGAAAATATAGGTGCTGGCGTAAATATTAAAAGGAGACCGACTATAGGAAAAAAATTAAGCAAATTAGGAAAGTCATATCATAGACCATTCTAACGTGATTTAATACTTAGGGAAGAAAATGGTCCCGCCAATGGAATACAACCCTTGGCCTTAAGTGAGAAAAAAGGTAACGATAAAATATAAAAAGGCCTGAAGATTTTCCCTTATACCAAGACTTAATCAAGAAAGTCACAACCCCTAAAGCCCCAAACCCTAAAAAACTTGACAGAGGGCATAATAAAACCAGAAAGACCAAAATTTTGCAAGACATAATTTTAGGTCCTATTAGTGGCTCTAGTAGGGGTGTCCATTTCAAAGGATTGAGAGGAGAAACTAGAATTTTTGGGTGAAGCATACCTATTATAGAGTAGACCAAAAAGAAATCACCTGGACAGGGTAACTTCAATAGAAAGGAAACTACACTAATATATACAAAACCTAACTAATGCTCATGGAAAATAACTACTTTCAAGAAAAGTAGAGTTTCTAGAATTGTCCATGAACAGGCAATTCAAGAATATCACCATGTATATCCTGGAGAATGTACAAATATTCTCCCCATTTGCTTTGGATCAGGTATGGGCCCAGCCAAATGGCATCAAACTTTCCATGTTTTCCCTTGTCCTCTATTTTGGCATTCCAAATTAGAACCAAATCATCAACTTGAAAAACCCTTGCAGTTTCTCTTTTAACATATAGGTTTTTAACCTGCATCTGTAACTTTGTATTTCTGGTATTGGCTTCTCTTCTAGCTTCATCTAATTCCATTAAAGCCTCAATCCTCAACTGCATATCATCATCTATATCATTGTCATAAGTTTGGACAAACTTATACATCTCCATAAGGTTGTTTGGGGGTAACCTTGAACACACACCATACACCACATCAAAAGGTGCACATCTAATTGCTTTCTTGATTGTTACCTTGTCTGCCCAAACTGCTAATCTCAACTTTGAATCCCAAGCCTTCTTATTCTTTTCTAGGATTCTTTTAATGATCTTCATCAAACTTTTGTTGCTTGATTTAGCTTGCCCATTTCCTTGTGGGTGGAAAGGTGATGAATAAGAGATCTGGATACCATATTTATTGTAGAAATTTTCATATTCTTTTGACCTAAAATTCATGGCATTATCAGAGACTATCCTCTCTGGATATCCAAATCTGGTCAATATATTAGCTGTAAGGAAATTAATTACCACCTTACGTGTTGCTTTTCTAATGGGTATAGCTTCAACCCACTTAGCAAAATAGTTAGTGGCCACTAAAATCCAAGAATGACCACTACTAGACTTGCATGCTATCTCTCCAATAAAATATATACCCCATTTCCGGAATAGAGCTTGCACATTCATAGGTCTTAATAGTAGATTTCCTGAGAATTTTAATTTTCCAAAAAATCTTTGGCATGGATCATATTTCTTGACTAGTTGATGTGCATCCTTGAAAATTGTTGGCCACCAAAACCCAACCCTTAATACTTTGTGTGGAGTTGTCTTGGCCATATAATGTCCTCCGCAAACTCCACTAGTATGAAAATCAGACAACAACTTTTGAGCTTGATCCTAGTCAACACACTTTAACATGACACCATCTCTGTTCCTCCACCAAAGTTTCCCATTAACAATGACATATTTAATAGTATGTAATTTTAATGTCCTTTTATTATCACTCATGTCTTCCAGACATTTAATCCTCTGAAAAATAATATATGATATCATCATACCATTTACAGCCATCCATATCATAAATACAAGACCTGCGCTCTTCTTCCACAATATTTACTTGATTGGCATCCAAATTACTCTGGGCCATCAACTTTGCCAATCCTTGTTTTCTCAATAACTTAGTGATTTGGATATCAATGTTAAATTCTTGGATCCTATTGATCCATCGACATCTTCTTTCAGATACTTCCTGTTGTGTGAAAATATCTTTAATTGCAGCACTAGGCACATATGCAACCACTGTTGCTCCCATCAAATAACTCCTAAAAGCTTTAACAACCTTCACTAGTGCATAAGCTTGCTTTTCATTTAAATCATATTTCAGCTCTGCAGCTTGCAAAGATTTACTAAAAAATGCTATAGGTTGTTCAAAACCTTTTGAATTCTTTTGTAATAATACAGCTGCAACAGTATGAAACGATGCAAATAAAAAAATCTGCATAGGTTTGTCATAATCAGGTGTTTTCAGAACAGGTGCATTTTTAATAGCTTGCTTGATCTCCTGGAATGCCTTGACTGGCTCCTCACTCCATTCTATCTTTGCACCTTTTTTCAACATCTTGGATATAGGTTTACTAATTTTAGCGAAGTTAGTAACAAACCTTCTTAAAAAATTAATCTGCCCAAAGAATGATTGGATACCTTTCACTGTTCTAGGTTGAGGGACTTTTTCAATTATTTCTACCCTCTCTAGGTCAATTCTCACACCATATTTTGAAACGATGTGACCCAACAACTTACCTTCAGTTACCCCAAAAGCACACTTTTTTGGGTTTAAGGATATCCCATATTCAACAGCCCTGTGAATTTTTTTTTCCAGGTGACCACAATGATCACTTTCCTTCTTGGAGTAAGTTGTTAAATCATCCTGATACACCACTAAGAACACATTTATAATATCATAAAATGCAACATCCATGGCTCTTTGAAATGTCGCTTTTGCATTTGTCAAACCAAAAGGCATTCTTATCTAAACATAAGTTCCCTGGGGTGTAGTGAATGCTATTTTGCATTGTTCTGATTCTTTAACCATTACTTGGTTGCAACCCAAAAATCCACCTATCATAGACAAGAGCTCACACCATGTTACCCTTTGTAACATTGATTTCATATTTGGCAATGGATAATTGTCTTTTAATGAAGATATATTCAGATTTCTAAAATCAACACATAATCTGATATCTCCATTCGTTTTTCTTACAAGTACCAAGTTAGACACCTATGATGAATGTCTGATAGGTCCTATAATCCCAATAGCTCTTACCTTGACTAGCTCCTCTTGCATTTTAGGTGCTAATGTTGGATTAATAGGCCTTTTCTTTTGTCTAAAAGGTTTGGCAATTTCTTTCAAAGGAATCTCATGTTGAAATAAATCTTCCCTGTAAGCTTTTAGGTCATCATATGACCAAACAAAAATATGCTTATATTTTCTCAACAAATCAATTAGCATTTTCCTAATCCTGGTTGACATTTTCTTCCCAATATATATCTTCCTTGGGGATCCTTCTGTCCCAAGTCTAGCTTCTAAATCTTTAGGGTGCGGTGCAGTAGTAACAACCTTAGCCTTGTCTTGACTTTCAAACACCCTCTCTAAAACAACCAGACCTTTGGGAATTTTGTTTGTCTTATGTTGAATCACTTCTTTACCAAAGACTATTTCTTTGTCATCCCCTGTCTGTACAAAGGCACTGAAATCAATCTCTTGATTTTCATATTCATCTACACAATGTAGAAATCTAAAAATATCATCATCATCATTGAAAACCTGCCAGCTTTCAATGTTGTCAGGGACTGAAGGCCTCGTTTGAATCTCAATCTTTGAGATGCCAGCAAAAGTAATGTCCTCTAGACTTAGAGCTATATTTTCTAGGAGATCAACCATTTTGTTATGGCTCCTTTCTTTCCATTCAATACCAAATGCATCAAAATTTTCAATTTGGTCCCATACAACATTTCTATATTGCTTCAACCTTTTATTTTTTGATACATATTTAGATCTGATTTGGGATATAACTAACTCAGAATCTCCAACAACCTTGAGATTCTTTATCCTATGTTTTTCAGATAGTCTCAATCCAAGTAACAACGCTTCATATTCTGCTACATTATTTGTACATGCAAAGGCCAGAGTAAAAGAAAATTTAAAAGTTTCTACATGGGGTGATATGAATAAAACACCTAATCCCGAGCCCTGCTTAGAACTGGCTCCATCGAAATACATAGTCCACAAATTATCATCTCATGATGATTTTTCTCCTTCTTCATCCAATAATGCAGGTTGTTCCTTTTTCTTCTATGGAGAATCTTCAACCGTGAATGCATTTATCCCTGTGTCTAAAAACAAGTCATGTCTTCATCAGATTGTGCTGCATTCACCATCATATATGGTACCCCGGATTCTCTTTTAACCTTTACATTTCTACCATAAAAGGTAGCATAAGACAGGTCACATTGTAAAATTCCACCCATAGAGGCACTCCACTTTCTTGACAATAACATCCCATAATGTGGTGAAATATCTACAACTAGGACATTCATAGTTAATTCTTTCTTAGGGAAAGCAACAAGTTTATAAGATAGTGCCTTTATAGTTCCTATGATAGGCACTTCTCTTGAATCCATGACACATCTTCCATGAGGAGTATCTACTTTAAAACCCATGGACCACATTATCCTTACTGGCATGACATTATTTGAGGCCCCAGAATCAATCATACAATTCTTCAAGACTCCTCCATTTATAATAACACTTAGAAAGAAAGGGTGTACATTGTCAGGGCTCTCACCTATTGTATCTTCAAGATAAATTTGGGGAATCTGAGAAACCATTCCCTCTAACTCTTTATCCTTTATTTCATTTTTAATTATTCATTCTTTTACATTATGAGATAGATTCTCATTTTCAATTTTAACAGAATGAGAAAC
The DNA here is from genome assembly GCF_030272615.1 of Cryptomeria japonica. NCBI lineage: Eukaryota > Viridiplantae > Streptophyta > Pinopsida > Cupressales > Cupressaceae > Cryptomeria > Cryptomeria japonica. The sequence goes on from NC_081412.1 coordinate 328,219,277, forward strand.
ACCCTTGACCCAAGCCATGGCTTTCTCCCTATGCTCTTCAATTCTTAACATTTCTTGCAAAGGAACCTTAACTATAACCTAAGAAAGCAACTGAAGCATATCCACAGGTGTGTAATTTGGTAATTTAAGTGACATACCTGATTGTTCTTCATACCTTTTTGGTTTGTTGCCTTCGATACTTTGTGTTTTCTGCAAGTCTCGTTCAGTTAGCGAAGCAAATTTTTCAACCATCTTTTCTTTCATCTTAGGTGGAGAATTTTTTTCAATAGGTTTTACATCCTCCGCTTTCTTAGCCAACTCCTTTCTCTTGACCTCCTTAATTTTGATTGCATCTTTCCCTGATTTATCCCCTTTATTTTTTAACTCTTTGACAAATAGACCTGAAGGCTTGCCCTGGTCTTCACCCACAATCTTGTTTCTCAATTGATAGTTGCTTTTTACCTGAGCTACCATAACAACTGTTATTCTGGAAATCTCTTCATCTGAGGGTCTTCTCAAGGACACAAAACTCTCACCTTGTTCAACATTACACATTCGGTCATCAACAGATAGCTCTTCATAAAAAAAAAATGCTGATGATATGTTTCATTTATTTGCCTTTGATTATCTATATCAAAATCATAGGTTTCAATCAGAATATTCTACTTCTCCAAGACAAGAAGAAATCATAAGACAATCAACATTGTCACCTTCAAAGGTTTCTTCCTCTTCATCATGTGTCTCATCCTTGGCAGAAATAAATTATGCTACAACATAATATTCAGATGAGTGGGGTGATTGACAAGAAACACACCAAGGTGTATCTTCCACCATGTTCACTGTATGTTTCTGCAATGGGTCAGGAGTTTGTTGTTCGTGTTTACCCTTTTGCTGCTGAAAAGGCTTTCCATCCTTCCAATTTGTATTGTAAGGATAATCCTACAATCTTGGTGGTCTATTAAATTTATTAAACTATGGCTTTTCTAGTACAAAACTCTTGTCATTTTTTGCCACAGTTAATTTCAAATCCTTCAAGGTATTAAGCACCTTGTCCCATCTTTCTTTCTCTTTAGGTTTTGTGCCTAAAGACTTTTCAACTTTGTCCTTGGTTCTCTTAGAAAATATAGGATCCTCTCTCCTTCCAAGCTTACCCGAACTCTTCTATTTCCTTCAACATTTATAGCTATCCTAAATGCATCTCTTAGAGTTTGAGGATCTTTATCTCTAAGGATATATGTCATTTTTGCATCAAATGCATTCATATATGTGGTCAGACAAACATTATCATCCAACCTTAAAACTTGAAACAACTTATGCATAGCTTCCTGAAATATAATATTGAAATCAAAGACATCTTCGTTGAATGAGTTCTTAATGTTATTGAACTCATTTAACATGAAGCTGGGATTTATTTTGTCACCATACTACTCCTTAAAAAATCTCTCAAATTCTTCCCAGGAACTAATACTTCCAATTGGAAATCCTCTATAACAATCCCTGGCATCCTCTATCAAAGATTGCACAAATAATTTCATAACCACATCCTCATGGTCCACCTCATAGTCATTCAACTTATTAGTGAATTCCCTTAGGTGTTCTTCACCAGTTATACCATTATTGCCTGAAAAGTTACTAAATTTATCCCTTAAATCATTTGGGATAACATTGGGATATCCTGGGATCCCATCAAAATGTAATTGCCTATATCTCTCTAGGTGAATAGGTCTTCTTTGAATTTGCCCTGCTGTAGCTTGTCCTACAACATTTGTTGTGGTATTAGCTACAATAGCATTTGTTTTGGTGCTAACCTCTGTAGTAGTATTAAAATCTTTAGGAAATTGGGGTTTACTACTATTTTGAGTAGTCACTTGGCTTTTCTGCCCAATAACTGGAATTCTAGTGTTCTGAGTATCTTGGACATTTTGGGCTAGAACACTCGCAATGACATTTGGTGTTGTACCAAAAATAGCTTGAGTTTTGGATGGGCCAGTAATGAATGAAGCACTATTTAATGTTGACAACTTAAGGAAATCAATTTTCCTTTCCATCTCTGCATTTGAGGCTTCCATTTCAACTCTCTTCAACACTTTTGCAAGAGTTTCATTCTATATTCTAGCTATTTCTAGCTCAATGTCAATTTGGGATAACTTTAGACTTAGATCTAGGATAGTTGAAGATTTTCTATTATCTATCTTAACACCAGATATCTTTTGTTTTCCTTTATCCAGATCTAATTTAGGAATCCGAATACTTGGCTGACTAAGATCTACTAACCTCTGGTTATCCATATTACTCATAGCATTTTCCTTTTATGATATTTTTAGATTTTTTAATCTCAAATCTCTCTTAAAACAGGGCCGTCAATACTAGGCTTATCATTTTCTTGAGCCAAGGCTTTGAGTGTTGCTAATTGTCTTATCAGACCATCTCTCTCTATCACAACTCTAATAACTTCAGATTCCTTTTCCTTTTCTCTTTTACTTCTCAAATCTATCTGTTCTTGGAGTTCTCTTATCAATGTGTCTATGTCTCCAAAAACCTCTTCTGGATCTTGTAGAGTTATCTCAGATCTAGAAGTATCATCTAAATCAATCAAGTTCACATTAAGGCACATTTGCTTCTAGATCCACTGCAAAAACTTATTGAATTGTAGCTACTACAAAGTGAACAAAAGCAGTCCCATCGGGAAACAAAATGCATCGTTTGTTTGCATCATAATGTCTTACCAGGAGCTTCAATAAGTCAATATTTACAAAGACATTAGGTACCATGAGTTTACCTAAATCAGTGTTCCATGGGTTTGAAATTAACATAGGCTCATCCCTTCAAAGGTAATGAAAAAGAAACAACTCGTGCCCACACACTGTTGTGAGTACATCTCCAATCTCTCTGTATCTATCCTCCAACTAGTCATGAATAGGAAAATTCACCTTAGCTCTGCGTGACCTAGCTCCTGGAGAGCCCATCTGATCTATCATATCCTGGTTTAATTTTCTACGAGCTTCACCGACTTCACCCTTTGATTTTTTCGTCGTGGTACTGGATTCTTCAACAACCTTTCACTTCCCTTTTGAGCTTGACCCCTCCATCTCTGTAAATTTCCTTACTCTATGCTTAGTAGCTCAAAATATTTTCTCAATAAACACCTGGTATCTTTTTGCAATATCTCTGTGCGAAATATTGTTATGCAACACTGATTATATATTTCAGGAAGTCCAATCTTGTACTCAATTACTACAATCTTGAAGGATTTGCTTCATGTGGCAATGGACCTACTCAATAGATGCATTTAATTGAAGCCATTTATGTCAGTTTTTCACATCAAGACCTCCAATGGCTAATCAGCGAGACTTTTCCCGATGATTCAATTGTTTGGCACCATTTGTTATGATTTTAACGCTTTTCACAATCTGATCAGTACAAGCTATCCCGACCAACTTATCGAGTCTCGGGATAACAATTTTTTCTTTATCCCGATGGTTCATTTTATCTCGATGGGCATCCCTTCAATCTCGGCTTTGCTTTTTGTTTTAATGCTCCATCGACGTAACTCTCCCTGATGCATTGGCCTTTGGTTTTCTTTTACTTAACTCATCAGGTGTCGGAATAGTTTATTTCATGTCCCTCCGATACCCCGATGATCTCAACATATCAATCCATATTCTGACAAAGTCCTCCACGCTATCGGTATAACTTACCCCGAAGAACTCCTAGCAACTCACCATCTGCCTTAACAATCCTATCGGGACTCGACATAGCATAAAATTTCTTCTTTTGATGTCCTGATGAGTCCTTACTTAATGCTTACTTTATCGGTATAGCTTACACCGATATCCCCACAGGCGCTTCTATCTTCATCGGGGGTCAGAATAGCCTTTTTCTATTCCTCTCAAAGTCCCGATGAGTTTCTGATGAACCTTTATGCTTTATGCTTCCCAGTCTATTTTATCGGTATAGGTAATGCCGATGGTTCCGCCTTCCGATCCTCCATGTCATTGGAGGTCAGTCTAACTATTTTTGCCTTATCTCGATATGGTCTTTTTCTTCGGTGGGCTTGCCTTTGGTTCCCTTTGTTCATCGGGTATCAAGATAGACTTTTCTCATTACTTCCGATATCCCGATACTATAGGTCCATGATCCACATTTTCTTATCGTCATAAGTCCCACCAATGACTTCATAGGCTATCGGTATAACAATTTCCACTTTTTGTCGATAAGTCGATACATGTCGATAGAAAACCACCGCCTTCTGCTTCATCGAAACAAGCTATCTCGATGGTATGACCTTTTCAAAAGCACGCACCACTCTGAGTATATTTTAAGCGATCTAATGTATCTACCTTCTATTTCATTGGTATAAGATATGCCTATAGTCCTTCTTTTGCTTGCCAATGTTGTTTCATTGGGATTACTTATGCCAATAATTGAAAATTTGCAATCCAACACAAATGAGCCATCCATCCTGAATATTGGTGATCCCAACTTTTCCCATAGGGCCTGATACATACCAGAAGGCAATCCTAGATCATACCATAATGAATTCTCTACTGACAAACATTTCCATAATGGATTCCTTGTGCAGTCTATACTTAGTGCATGCCCTTAGTGTGCCCAAGTGATACCTTGATACTCCTGAAACAACTGATCTTTTTAGAGAACTTTACCTATGCTAATAAATCTCCTGCATATACAAGCCAGCAATAAATACTCATATGATAAAAGAAAAAGTCCTCCATATAGCATAATTTTTTTTGTAAAAATATGTCCTAAAAGTGGTTCTTTTTGGGGATGTATGTTCTTTTTAAGGACATAGCAAGATCCTAGTTATCTCTGCAAATAAGACCACCATGAAAATTGAGAATAGAAAGCAACAAGAAAGTTAAACTATTATGATACAAAATTACTCCCTTCTCATTAATAGAAAAATGCTTAAGATACTGAGCATGAACCGGGAAATCTTGCACTTGACCATCAATATCCTGCAAGTAATAAGAGTTTTCTCCACTCTTTTCTGAAATGATGAAAGGTTCCAGCCATATGCATTGAACTTGCCATGCTTCCCTTTAGCCTGATCTTTGGCATTCCATTAACACCCATTCCCCTTTTTTAAAAGACCTGTCACATGCCTTCCTATCATTTAAAGCCTTTACCATTTGTTGTCTTTGTATGTTTCTTTCCTGAGCTTCCCTTCTACGTTCGTCCAACTCAGCTAGTGCCATCAAGCTGTCTTCCATAAAGTTTACTTCTTCTGAAACTTCCTCTGTAATAAATTTGTAAACTGGGAGCAAATTGCTTAAGGGTAATCACGCTTATTTGCCATATACCAGCTCATATGGGGTGAATCCTGTGGATTTCTTAACTGTCACTTTGTCAGCCCATACTGCTCAAACCAATTTTGAATCCCAAGCATTCTTATTATTACCTAACATCCTTTTGATAATCTTCAACAAGTTTTTATTGCTGGATTCTGCCTGTCCATTTCCCTGAGGATGATAAGGTGATGAATATGACAAAGTAATACCATTATTTTCACAGAAATCAAAGAAGTCATCTGATCTGAAGCACATCCCATTATCTACCACAATCTTTTGAGGTACCCCAAATCTAGTCAAAATATTTTCCAAAAGAAACTTTATCACAACTTTGCTGGTAGCCTGTCTTGTGGGAATGGCTTGAACCCACTTAGTAAAATAATCTGTGGCCACCAAAATCCATTTATGCCCACCACTAGATTTGTTTTCTATCTCACCTATGAAGTCAATACCCCACATCTAAAATGGTTCCTCCATATGCATGGGTCCGAGAGGAATGGCTCCATTATATTTGAGCTTCCCTGAAAAACTTTCGACAAGCCTCACATTTTCTGATATAAGTATGACAATCCTTGAAAACTTGAGGCCAATAATAACTAGTATTAAGAATTTTATGAGCAGTGGTTTTAGCTGAGAAGTGGCCTCCACATACACCTTCATGCAAATCTTTTAAAATAGTAAATGTTTGACATTCATTTAGATATAATAGAAGAATACCATCTCTATTTTTCCAGTATAGATCTCCATTAAGTAATACATACCTAGATGTTTGAAGCTTTAAAGTTCTCTTCTGACTATCATTTAAATTATCCAGACATTTCATGTATTTCAAGTAATACACAATATTTGCATACTAGGGACACCTTTCAATGCTAATTTGTACATCTTTTAGCTCTACCTGATTTACTTGTGTTGCTTCAAGATTAGATTCTGCCATCAACTTTTCTAAACCTTGACCTCTTACTAATTTTGTGATTTGTAAATCAATATTGAACTCTTGGATCTGATTTATCCATTTGCATCTTCTCCTAGTAGTCTCTGTTTGTTTGAAAATATCTTTAACAACAACATTTGGTACATAGGCAACAACGGTGACACCAACTAAGTAAGGTCTAAAAGATTTCAGAGCTTTCACAAGAGCATAAGCTTGTTTTTCATTCAAATCATAATTCAAATCTGATGCTTGTAATGTTTTACTAAAAAATGCCACTGGCTGTTCATGACCCTCATCATTCTTTTGTAAAATGACAACAACAATAGTATGGAATGAGGCAAATAAAAATACTTGAAAGGGTTTAGAGAAATCAGGTGATTTTAAAACGGGGGCTTCCTTGATGGCTATTTTGATATTTACAAAAGCTTCAAGAGCTTCATTAGTCCACTTTATTTCAGCACCCTTTTTAACATTTTAGCAATAGGCTTTATGATTTCAGAGAAATTTGAAACAAACCTCATCACAAAGTTAATTTGACCGAAGAAAGATTGGATCACTTTAACAGTTTTTGGAATTTGAATTTTATCAATAGCAACAATCCTTTCTAGATCAATTCTAACTCCATCTTTTGAGACAATATGACCTAATAATTTTCCTTCAGTAACCCCAAAATGACATTTTTTAGGATTCAAAGATATGCCATATTCTAGTGCTCTAATAATTTTTTTTTCCAAATCATCACAATGATTTTCTACCTTTTTAGAGTAAGTAGTCATATCATCCTGATACACTGCTAAGATATAATCAATCATGCCCTCAAAGGCCACGTCCATAGCTCTCTGGAATGTAGCTCCTGCATTTATCAGTCCAAAAGGCATCCTAGCATAAATATAGGTACCCCAAGGTGTAGTGAAAGCAGTTTTGAACTTTTATGCTTCCCTAACTTTGACTTGATTATAGCCGGAGAAGCCATCCATCATAGGTAACAACTCATTCCCTATGACCTTTTGCAACAAAGCTTTCATGTTAGGTAAAGCATAGTTATCTTTCAAAGATGAAACATTTAGATTTCTGAAATCTACACATAACCTAATATCACCATTTTTCTTTCTTACTGGTACTAAATTTGATACCCATGTTGAGTGCCTTATAGGCTCTATAATCCCTGTATTTCTCATTTTCATTAACTCCTCCTTCATCTTAGGAGCCAAGGTAGGATTTATAGGCCTTTTCTTTTGTCTGAATGGTTTTGCATTAGGCCTCAAAGGTATCTCATGCTAGAACAAATCTTCCCTGTATGCTTTAAGGTCATCATATAACCAAGCGAAAACATGCCTATACTTCCTCAACAGATTAATCAATTTTGTTCTAATATTTGGTGTGAGCTTCTTTTCAATATACACTTCTCTTGGGTTTATTTCACTTCCCAATTTTATCTTTTTGACCTCCTCACATCCTCCTGAATTAGGCTTGAAATTCATTACATCTTTATCGTCAAACATTCTTTCAAGCTCTATCAATCCTTTTGGGATATTATTAGTTTTCAGCTGCAATACTTCTTGCCCAAGTACAATTGCTTTTTCATCCTTGTCCTCCACAAGTCCGTTCCAATCAATCGGCTGGTGCTCATACTGATCTTCACAAAATAATGTTTTTAGTAAATCCCTGTCATCATCAAAAACCTGTTAGCTTTTTACATTGTCAAGCACTGACGGTCTGGTCTTAATCTCCGCTTGGGTAATGTCATCCAAAGGGATGTCGTTGTGCCTGATAGCCAAGTTCGCCATGAAGTCTACCCAAATATTGTTGGATCTCTCAGTCTAATTGATGGAGAAGGCATCGAATAATTCAATGTGATCCCAAACTTCATTCCTGTAGCTTCTTAATTTTTCATTTTTTGCAGCAAATTTGCCCCTAACTTGTGAAATGGCTAATTTTGAATCACCATAAACCATTAGTAACTTGATACCATGCTTATTTTCTAGTTTAAGACCTAATAAGAGGGCCTCACATTCGACAATATTATTAGTACATTCAAAAGCCAACAAGAAAGAATATTTAAAAAAAAATTCATTAGGTGCAATAAGTACAACTCCTACTCCATTTGCTTCCTTATTGCAGGAACCATCAAAGTATAATTTCCAAATTAAGTTTTCATTTTGTTTAACTGTTTGTGTAACTTTACTAATCTCTAAAGGTTTAGAAATACTTACCTGGAAGTTGTCCATATCTGAATGGCAAAAGTAGGTCGCTTCATCGGGATCAACTTCTTCTAGGAGATATGGGGATCTTGGCTCTCTGTTTATCCTCACTGCTGTCCCTTTGACTGGAATAGTAGCATAAGATAGATCGAGCTGAACATGACCACCAACCAAGTTTGACCATTGCCTGGACAACAACATTCCATAATTTGCAAGAACTTATACCACAGTAATATCTGTTTTATATGTAGTATTCGGGCAAGCTGGAAACCTGAACTCTACATCCTTCATAATAACTACTAAGAGTACAGACCTACTGTCCATGGCATAACACTTACCATAAGGTGTGCTGACATGCACCCCGATCTCTTTCATGACATCTTCAGGCATGATGTTCACTGCTGCCCCTAAATCTATCATACTATTCCTGACCATTTTATTGTCAATTAACAATGTCAAATAGAATGGATCAACTTGTGCGAGGCTTTTTGTGATAGACGTGCCCAAGTATATTACTGGAGGATTCTCTTTCAACCTAGAAACATCTTTGCTTGTATCACCAACTTTTGATATAATCTTCAGAGACTCATCCTTATATTCTGGAAATTTCATCACTTCAAGCAAGGGCATAGAAAGTTTTACCCAAGACAACGCTTGAGACATGAAAGTTCCACAATTTGAAAATGGTTTACTAATATGTTTCCTCTCAACTGGTTTGAACAATTTTGGCATTTCAATTTGTTTAGTTTTTTCCGGTTTTGTCCCTTTCTTGGCACCTGCATCCTTGCCCTTGGTTATGTTACTATTTGTTCCACCCGATTTTGTGACTTTGGTGAAGATGCCTATTGGCTTGCCCTGCTCATTGTTTAAATTCCTATTCCTCAGCTAGTAATTACTTTTTACTTGTTCCACAACTGCAATAGTGAAAGCTTTCTTCTCCTCTTTAGTCAGGTTTCTCAAAGAGGGCACTGCTTCCTCCTGAAACAATTTTCTCAAGGTAGGGATTTCTTCCTCATCATCAGAAAAAACCTGATGTATACCATATTGCAAATTTTCTCTTCTTTGATGCACATCAGAATATTCTTCTTCTTTAGATAAATCCTCATTTCTTCCCCAATATGGATCAGATGAGAGGGCATTAATAGTTGGTTCATAATCCTCATTTTTATCTTCCTCTTCTATCAAGCCCTGGGCAATCATGCACTGTTCTGTAGCATGAGGCAAATTGCATGCATCACACCATAGATATTCATCTACAAAGTTTGTTGTTTTCTTTAGTGGGTCAGGAGTCTCTTTGTTGGTATTTGGTTTTACTGGTTTTCCATCTTCCCAATTTGTGTTATATGGCATGTCATGCAACCTCATCCTATTGTAACTTATTTGCTTATTGTTCCTATATGGTGGCCTTTCATTATGACTTTTCTTACCCTTTAAGTCCTTGAGCATGTCCATGATTTGAGTAAGATCATCTTTCATGGAACCCTAAAGTTGTACAACTTTGGATCATCTCTCTTAGCAACTTTCCCAACCACCTTCCTATTATTTTCAATAGTAACAGTTGTTTTGAATGCTTGATGTAAAGTGTTAGGTCTATGAGAAAAAATGTCACAATGAGTTTTGTTGTCAAAAGCACTTAAATAAAAGTTAATAAAAAATGAATCAACTGGTCTGACATCTTTGGGTATTCTATTTAATATTTTATTAAATCTTTTATTAAATTCAGTAACTGATTCATTTTGATTCTTTTTTAAGCTTGTTAGTTCATGGGATGCAAATGAGGGATCATTGTGATCTCCAAATTCTTCCAAGAATAGCATTACAAATTCCTTCTAGCTGCAAATACATCTTTCAGGAAGGCTTCTATACCATTCCCCCGCATCCTCTGTCAAAGACTGAACCAACAACTTCATGAATACATCTTCATGTGGAATCTCAAATTCTTCGATGATAATTTTTACATTGACAACATGCTGCTCTGCTGAATCAACTCCATTTCCTGAAAAATTTGGGATTGCTAATCTCAAATCATTAGTGATCTGATTTGGGTAACCAACAATGCCGATGAAATCCAAACGTCTGTACTTTTCAATGATTAAGGGTTGCCTACCAACATGATGGTTGTTTTGATTGTTCATAATTCCATTATTGTTGCCATAGTTTTCGTTATTACCATTGTTTCCACCCCCATTATTATTTCCATTATTGTTATCATTGTTCCTACCTCCACCATTGCCACTTCCATAATTGCCATTGTTACCTCTATTTGTGTTAATCCGGTTCCCATAATTTCCCCCATCTCCATTTGTTTTTCCATCCTCCTGCCTCTCTTCACTTTGATCCCCATGCATATCCCTCCATCTTCTATTTTTACTCACCAACAGGTTGTCATAGTTTACAAAAGGTTGGTCCATTCTTCTCATATGAGGGGGACTATATTTTGGAACTACTTGTCTACTTGTTTCACCTCTCTCTTCTCCTACCTTGTTTGTCTTGGGGCTTGAAATAATACTCCTCTCTATTCCTAGTTTCTGTAACACCCAATTTGGTTGCCTTTTAAGTGCCCTAGCCATCTTGGCATCATCAACACTCATATCAAACATCTTAAGAATAAGATCATCCCACTATTTCTCTTCCTGTTCCTCAGCATTCATGATCTCATCATGGCTATGTCTATGATCCTTTGAATTTATTTTATGAAAAGGATTTTCCTCTCTTTTCTCAGATTTGCCAGCAGATGAAGAATATTCCTCCCTACTAGGAAATCTCTTATATCCTTCAAATACCTTGTTTGATTTTTTTTCCTTTGTTCATTTTCTTGGGACTCAACTGAACAAGATCTTCCTGTCCTTTGTGCAGGGACCTCCTCCCCTACATAAATCTTAATGACAAATTTCTAGGAGTTTCTCTTATTCTCTCAACATACCAATCATTACTCATGTATTACATGTAGAGTTGCCACCTCCTAAGAGGAATAATATCTTTTACTAATATTTCGGGCTCTTTCCTCCAATAGAGTCTAAAATGAAAACACCAGAAATTTTGAATACTTTTTTATCACAACTCCCCAATAGAGTGACCAATCTGTTGGTTCCCAAAACCACAGATTGGAAAACTTAAGGGTTTGCCAAATCCTCAACTAATCCAAATAGCCTTGGCCAACAAACAGGGATGGTCGAAGACCAAATCCCTCTGCACTTAAGGCTCCACTGAACCTAGGGGGGTATACCTATTCCTCTCAAGCACAAAAGAGATTGTTTAAAGTGGATTTAAGCCTTTTAGCGAATTACAAAAACTGGCAAGTGTTGTTCTACAATTTATGCTATATTATGTGCTTTAAGTAAATGCCTTTGAAAAGAAATGAAAATGATTATAATAATATATTTGGAATAAGTACGCTTTTAGGACTTGAAAGGAATATGTAAAGATCAGTTCATATAGAATTCAGTAAAAATGTTTCTTTATCAAGGACCTTGAATGCATGACCAACCAAAACCTTAAAAGATAGATAGCAGACCAGTGCCTCTATCCAAGGGTATTTATGATACTTTGTGGACAGAAAATCCTATCAACTCCCGAAACAATATTAATCATCAACTATGAAGGTTTCAATATGTGTTACATAACAATGAAGAACCCAATATCAAAATTAATGTAATAGCATGTGATGGCACATCATAGCAAATCATATGACAAATTTATCAAGAGGACAAAATAACTCATCAACACAAAAGTATGCACAATACTCAGGAATAGAAACAATGAACCTTCATATATTAATCCTTAAGAGATGATTGTATACACAAGTTGCACTTGAAAATACTCCATTACAGTCTGTTTGCATAAAAAGATACCCCTCTATTCTATAGACTTCCCTAATACATATAACTTATAGTCCATCCAGATAGTATGTTCTTTCTAAAAAATCCCCCTTTACATACAAAAATGACTCAGTATAAATACACATGCTAAGAAATACGAATGAAAGGACACACCCTTTCATTATCCTAAACAATTAACTGAACACTGACTAAACAACCTAACGAAAACACCAATTGTATTACAAACACAAAACTAAACAATGACTTAAGGTTTTTGATCTAGCCAGTGTCCACACTTCTGAATGTGTCATAAATAACCTGGATCTTTGCAGGTTGTTTCATTGAAGATCACATCCCTGGCTGCATTCTTGATCATGTAAAAGTTCTCGAACTGGTCAGCCGTGTCATTCATATCAAGGATATTTGTTTTGGCAATGGCTTGGGCTGCACTAAGCAAAGACTTACACTCAGAAAGCCATATGGTCTTATCTTTAATTACTCCTGCATCATCTACCAAATGGGGAACCCCACATTGAACAATCTGTTGGCATTCATCAAATTTAGACTTCAATTCCTTTGTAACTTCCTCATGTGTGGCAAGCAAACCCTGAACCTTCTTCTTCACCTTTTCTCTAGTTTATGCATCTTGTAACAATAGGTTGAGTCTATCTTGAATTCTAGTGTGTGAGACCATATTGTCCATGTTCATCTGATATACACCCCAGAACTCATCCAATGCCTTCTCCATACTATCATATCTCTTGCTCAGCAAAACACAAGCAATGTCAACCCTGATGCTCTTCATCTCCCTCTTCAACTTAGTATGCTCATAAGCTCATTTTTCAAATTTCTTCTTCCATTGACCTCCTGAATCAGTAATTTGAGGGATCAGATGCCCACTCCTCTTAAGGGTTTCTTTATATAAGGCCTTATATTTATTCTTCTCTACTATCTCATGTTTCATCTGGGCCTTGTTGAATTTTGAAATATTAATACCTATGTCGGTCATGACCATAGGGTCTACCTCTCCAACTTTCAGGGTCATCATGTGACCAAAGCTTTATCCACATCTATGATTTTTGGCCTTTTATTGGGAGGGTATAAGGCCCACAACAACATTTATTCCTCATTTGGATCGTACCTTGATCCAATAAAAATGTCTTTTACTCCTTGGATATTCAATTTCATATCCTTATTGTCTGAGTTCAACAAAGAATCAAAGATAAACGATGCACTCAGGTCCCAACCTGGAAACACGATTATTCCAGCCTCTACTAGTAGTTGCCTCCCCTTTTGTGGGGTCATATCTCAACTTTTATGTTGATATCTTCCTTCAACCTCTTCTTCATTTCTGCCTCATTTTCAGAAATAATATTTGGCACTGCTTCCCTTAATTTCTTACCCTTGAAATGGTACAGGAATGATTTGAAATCTTTAGACTTTATAAATTGATCATCTGACACAAAAGAAACATGCTCTATCATTCTTTCATTTGTTTCTGCATTCGGTGCAATGATGAGCCTATCGTGTGCTTCTGGATCCTTTTCTTTCTCAGGTGCTCGGAGCTTGGAAACAACTTCATTTTCCATTGAATCACTTTGGGCTGGTTCTTCCTCCATGTTTTCTAATCTTTGCCTTCTCTCTAGTTTTTTCTCCAAAGTCTCCATAACATCTTCCAGCTCTTCCACCTCCTTATTTCTACACATATCTTCAAATTCATCCTCCTGATGAAAATAATCTCCCAGCTCTTACCTCTTCCTGCTTGCATGGATGCAACCCTTAGGATCATAGTGTGTTCTAGATATGTGCTGGAATAGGTTATATTCATCCACCAACTTCCTGTCAATAGCTTCATATGCTTTGGTAGACACAACTTTAAAATCTTGGAAATGAAGTGTACTCAGGAGGAAGGCTTGCTTGTGTGCACCTCCAAAATGCTTAGCATTAGAAACACTTAATTGTCTTACAATTTCCAAAAAAACAATCCTGTCTGGTGCAGGCTTTGGTAATACATAGGGATAACCCTCAAATCCATAGCATCGAACAAAAGTGAAGTTTTGGCATGAATACCAATCACCCCAATTGTGATTAACCTTCGGATTCTTGTGCTCATGAGGCCTAAGAAACTTCTTAACATCTTCAGAAAATGGTCCCTGTAGAGGCTCACCAAAGAGCAATAAAATTGGTTTAACAAAGAATTCCTCAAATTTGAGATAATGAGAATTCACATATCTGTAATCCTAGAAAGAAACCCATAATTGCACTGGTTGATCTTGTCTATTCTTCCCTATAGTATTTACATTCAAACCTTCTGGCCATAGTCCCCTGAATCTCCCATAAAACAAAATAATATGCATTAACAAAGATTAATGCTTGAAATGCTTGTCTGGGTTATCTTTCAAGTTCATGAAGCCCTCATGTAGTCTGTCCACCAGGTATGAAGAAAAATCAAAAGCTCTAGGCTCATGTCTCTGGATATCTGCCGCTAAAACCAATGGTCCTATGTTTGCCATATCAGAAGCATCAACTCCTCCAACCTAGCCACAAGCCATATATGTATACTATAAGTACTTCTTAAAAATAGTCATGTCACAAGGAGGACCATCTTCCTCTATTAGCCTCCCCTTTTCCACTTTGTGGATAGCAAGGTTCCAACCTTGATATGTAGTATCCATTTTTCTATATTCCTCTTCCAGATCCACAAATGATAAAGGCACATTTGCTTCTAGATCCACTGCAAAAACTTCTTGAATTGTAGCTATTGCAAAGTGAACAAAAGCAGTCCCATCAGGCAACAAAATGCATCATTTGTTTGCATCATAATGTCTTACCAGGAGCTTCAAAAAGTCATTATTTACAAAGATATTAGGTACCACGAGTTTACCTAAATCGGTGTTCCATGGGTTTGAAATTGGCATAGGCTCATCCCTTCAGAGGTAATGAAAAAGAAACAACTCGTGCCCACGCACTATTGTGAGTACATCTCCAATCTCTCTGTATCTATCCTCCAACTGGTCACGAATAGGCAAATTCACCTTAGCTCTACGTGACCTAGCTCCTGGAGAGCCCGTCTAATCTATCATATCTTGGTTTACTTTCTGCGAGCTTCACCAAATTCACCCTTTAATTTTTTCATCGTGGTACTGGATACTTCAACAACCTTTCGCTTCCCTTTTTAGCCTGACCCCTCCATCTCTGTAAATTTCCTTACTCTATGCTCAGTAGCTCAGAATATTTTCTCAATAAACACCTGGTATCTTTTTGCAATAGCTTTGTGCAAAATATTGTTATGCAACATTGGTTGTATATTTCAGGAAGTCCAATCTTGTACACAATTACCACAATCTCAAAGGATTTGCTTCATGTGGCAATGGACCTACTCAATAGATGCATTTAATTGAAGCCATTTACATCAGTTTTTCACATCAAGACCTCCAACAGCTACGACAAGACTTTTCCCGATGATTCAATTGTTTGGCGCCATTTGTTATGAATTTAACACTTTTCACCTTCTGATCGGTACAAGCTATCCCAACCAACTTATCGGGTCTTGGGATAACAATTTTTTGTTTATTTCGATGGTTCAATTTATCCCGATGGGCATCCCTTCAGTCTCGACTTTGCTTTTTGTTTTAACGCTCCATTGGCGTAACTCTCCCCGATGCATTCGCCTTTGGTTTTCTTTTACTTAACTCATTGGGTGTCGACATAGTTTATTTCATGTCCCTTTGATACCCCGATGATCTCAATATATCAATCCACATTTTGACTAAGTCCTTCACACTATCAGCATAACTTACCCCGAAGAACTCCTAGCAACTCACCATCCGCCTTAACAATCCTATCGGGACTCGGCATAGCATAAAATTTCTTCTTCTGATGTCTTGATGAGTCCTTACTTAATGCTTACTTTATCGGTATAGCTTACACAGATATCCCCGTAGGCGCTTCTATCTTCATCAGGGGTCAGAATAGCCTTTTTCTATTCCTCCCGAAGTCTCGATGAGTTTCCGATGAACTTTTATGCTTTATGCTTCCCAGTCTATTTTATCGGTATAGGTAATGCCGATGGTTACACCTTCCGATCCTCCATGTCATCGGGGGTTAGTCTAACTATTTTTGCCTTATCCCAATATGGTCTTTTTCTTCGATGGGCCTGCCTTCGGTTCCCTTTGGTCATCGGGTATCAGGATAGACTTTTCTCATTTCTTCCAATCTCCCGATACTATAGGTCCATGATCCACATTTTCTTATCATCATAAGTCCCACCGATGACTTCATAGGCTATCAGTATAACAATTTCCACTTTTTATCAATAAGCCGATACACGCCGATAGAAAACCACCGCCTTCTGCTTCATCGGAACAAGCTATCCCGATGGTATGATCTTTTCAAAAGCGCACTGCTCTGAGTATCTTTTAAGTGATCTAATGTATCCACCTTCTATTTCATCGGTATAATATATTTTGATAGTCCTTCTTTTGCTTGCCAATGCTGTTTCATCGGGATTACTTATGTTGATAATTGAAAATTTGCAATCCTGCACAAATGAACCATCCATCCTGAATATTGGTTATCCCAACTTTTCCCATAGGGCCTAATACATACCAGAAGGCAATCCTAGATCATACCATAATGACTTCTCTGCTGACAAACATTTCCATAATGGATTCCTTGTGTAGTCTATACTTAGTACATGCCCTTAGTGTACCCAAGTGATACCTTGATACTCCTAAAACAACTGATCTTTTTAGAGAACTTTGCCAGTGTTAATAAAGCTCTTGCATATACAAACCAACAATAAATGCTCATATGATAAAAGAAAAAGACCTCCATATAGAATAAAATATTTTATAAAAATATGTGCTAACAAATCCTGTAGCAATTATTTTATCCATTCTATCCTCCAACATATCCATATTTAGCCCTTCACATATCATTTCTACCTGGGTACTGATGACTCTTTTTGCCTCTTCTTTCCAAAATTGTAAAGGCTTGATCGCCCCTTCTTATCTTCAATATCTGGCAAAAGAGTTTGTTCCAATTCATTACAACTTTTCATCAATTCCCTTACCTTTCTTTTTGTATTCTCAGGCGAAATTTGGGCTTCCTGCATTGATTTTACCAACAAACATGTTGGTTGGAGTGCATGTGGTTTCTCAGCATGATATTTTGACGCCATGGACATCATTCTGAGCTCATTTCCTCTTTGAAACCATTTTGTAAATAGAGGAATTGCCACTTCTTTATCATCATTAAATTTTTGAATAGCATTAAAAAGCAAAGAATATAAGGCATGGACAATGTTTAACCTGCTATCAACTTTCTCATTCAAATGAGTTAGCACAGAGCTAACTATATCATTTTTTTGTCTGACTAATTGATCTTCTAATTCTTTCAACTTATTTTCTAATTCAACAATCTTTTCTAAAAGCTGAGACTGATTTGGTTCAGTTGATCTTGTAGCTTCAGGCTCATCATCATCATCATAGGGGACTAATGACATACCATGGATACCAGCACTAGTATCAGGTTGAATTGCTTCTCCTCCTTGGGCTATAGGTGATGACCTACATGTTGATGGATCAGATGGCCCTATAAGTGCAAGAAAAGAAACCTGTATTTGTTCCTACTCAATGAGTTGCACTCTCGTTTGCAACTCTACACACCTTTTCTGAGATGCATTGTAGTCATTGAAAAGCTTATCAAACTTTCTTATCAGTTTTGCCTTTTCTAAAGCTTCTCTTTTTGCACTCTCATGTGCCAATTTAGCAACATCAACTCATTTCAAGAATAGATGAAGGATCTCAGATAAACTTACTATTTCAATTTTCACCAGAGAGATGGCAATTTTGTGTTTCAAAGAGTCATTTCAACCTTCTTCAGCAGCAAGAAAATATTCTGGATTGCTATGAAATATTTTACGAATGAAAAAAAGAGCTTTTAAAAGTCTTTAATTACTACCTAGAAAAGAATGCAAATGTCTCATCCTCTATTACTACTCGTGCGAGCGAAACAATGGCTCCTAACTTGCATTTGAAAAAGTTTGAAACCTGACTGTCAATCATCCTCCAAGTTGCCAAATCTTATAGACCAAACCATTCATTCTGACAGTTACTATCCAATGTGGCAAGTGGTTCCACCCTTGGCATGACATGGCACATCCAAATCATCACCTTGTTTCGCCACCTTTAGTGACCCCACCATCGTCTTTTCCTGGCTCACCTTGGACACGTGGTATCATCTCGTGATGTCACGGTCCATAATTTCCTCGCATCTTTTGATCACGGGACCACGAAAACCATTGTATCTATTCTCTGTTTACCTCTTAATTGAACCGGTTACTTGACAAAGGCCGCTAACTCCTAATCACTTCTCAGACAACAATTAAAACATTACCGCTTGATATAAGCATGTGCAAAAATATTCATTTTTAGTTACTTTGGTTTTAACCGCTGGGAACCGGTAACATCAAGCATTTTGAAAAGTCAAACCGCTGGCTTAGCCTTTTCCACCAAACATACGTGGCATCATCTTGTGATGCCATGGTCTTTATCATCCTTGCACTTTTAACCACGGGGAAGCACAAATTGTCAGATTTGTCCTGTCTTTAACAACTGGCTGAAATATTTAAGAATTTTGGACTTAGGAAAATATAGGTGCGGGCACAAATATTAAAAGGAGACCGACTATAGGAAAAATTTTATGCAATTTAGGAAAGTCATATTATAGACCGGTCTAACGCAATTTAATACTTAGGGAATAAAATGGCCCCACCAACAGAATACAACCCTCGACCTTAAGTTAGAAAAAAGGTAATGACAAAATATAAAAAGGTCCGAAGATTTTCCCTTATACCAAGACTTAATCAAGAAAGTCACAACCCCTAAAGCCCTAAACCCTGAAAACTTGACAGAGGGCATAATAAAACTAGAACGACCAAAATTTTGTATGACATAATTTTAGGTCCTATTAGTACCAAGACTTGTGGCATGATAGTTGGAGTATGGATCAGAATTTATGAATTCATTGAGAAAAACCTCCTCCTTTGGTGGAATATCCCTAGTCACCTCTTCATCCTCAAGAAGTTCTTCCATTTTCCTCTCTTCATTGGAGATGGAGATATGAGTTGGCTCAAAGTTGAGCATAACCTGATCCGATACGTGCTCGGTGTGAAGGGGCTCTGAAATAATTTTGAGTTTAGCACCATGTTGGGTTCGAAGGATAAGGTGAGACCAGTCTAGGGATAGGTAACCTCCTATTTTGGCGGTGAAGTCTAGAGAAAGGAAGAGGCCAAAAATAGGCAGAATGTTGATAACTACTACTTCTTGACGCACAGTGACACTAGGACACATGAACAATGTTAGCAAAAGAATTTTGGTAAGACCCACGGTCTGAACCTTATTCCTGTCTAGTTGCATAACACCCCTATTTAAAGGCTCATATTTGATATTCAAAACCTCAGCAATTTTCTTAGGCATGACGGTGGTGTTGGCACTGAAATCTATCATAGAATTGTGTAAAAGCTTATCTCCTACTATGAGGGTCAAATAGAAAGGATTTGGTTTAGGCTTACCTTCCACTTGGGATTTAGGAGATATGGCTTCATTTTTCAACACGATTGGTGAGTGCGATCTTTCTGCGGGGGGCTGAAATCTTTCTTCGATGACCTGCAGAGGATTAGTAGCATTTTTGTTTGCAGTTTTCCCCACCTCAGACAAATAATCTTTCAACCGGTTCTTCTTCTCTAGGATACTAAGGAGATCCCATAAGGAGATGTTGGTCGGGGCTTTGTTTAGTTTCTCCACCATGTCCAACACTGATGACACCGATGTCTTTGCCTCTCTCAGCTTGTAAGGGATAAATTCCTTTCTCGGGTATGTGGTAGCGACTGCGGGTTGTTCAAGAGCTTTATCTACAGTAACTCTCCCCTAAGTGCCTACATTCTCTCCTATGAAGTGCCTTTTTCATCGGAGTTTTTAATCTGATTTCACTTGAGGAGCCCCCGAGCTTGATGTGGCTGTCCCATTTGTGAGCACGACATCTTCATCCTCCATCCAAGAGAATAGTGCATGGTCTGGAGCTATCTTTGTTTCCTTCTCCATTGACATACCTTGCATCTGTGCAATGAGAGATGCATTGTCCATGCTAGGGGATGCGTAAGACAAATCATCTGAAGCCATGCCTAGATTTCATTGATATGCAATTTTTTGTTGTAAATTGTCTCTTGGACAATTTATTGGGGCATGGACGTTGTTACATGGAAAACACCAAGAATTGGTATCATCCGCTAGATTATTTTATCCCACACTCAACTCTTTACCGGTGTTAGGATAGACAGTCTACAAAGGATTGGGTACTAGAACTATCTAGCCATTCGACTAACTTGGGGAAGTTTGGTTATTTGCATATTGGTTTTACTGATATGTGGGTCTATTCTCTTGGAAATTTTGTTGGAAAGGGGGTCTAGTAGGTGGGAATTGGGACCTTTTTCAGATTGACGATTTTGTTTGAGAAAGATCTCAACAAATTTTTCATATCTCTGACCTCTGCAGCCAGAGATGAGGGTGGAGGCAAATTTGCTTGTTCGTGTTTGGGGTACACGTACATAGATTGGGGAATAGATGTGCTTGGCACAACTGGTTTAGGGACCTGATTTGATAGCTCAAGAAAGATCAACATGAGTGGTCATGGTGCAAGCCTCACAACATCGATTAGATTATTTTTTGCTTGGACTGCCAAATCAAATGCATCCGGGATGGTATTGCTTCCAAGAGATTGAATCATTACGGATATATCAGAGTTGAAGGCTTTCAGATAAAAAGCAAATGCCATATCCGCAAGTGGATGGGCGGACAATGGTATTCTTTGCCAGGTCCTCTGAAACCTCAAATTGAATTCTATCACTACTTCTTGAGGAGCTCTCTTTATGGTAATCAATTGATGCATTAGGGATGACCTATCGTCCTTGTCGAAGAATCTCTGAAAGAAGCAGTCACCCAGTTGATCCCAATCGGCTATATAATTTAGACCAAAGGATCTGTACCAATCTAGAGCTTTCCCTTTGAATGAAGCCACAAGAAATCTCAAAGCTATATTTTGATCGGTGATGTTATGGACGGTGCAGACATTGGCCACATCTTGTAGGTGCTCCCTAGGGGTCTTGGGACATTCTCCAGTGAATTTAGGGACAAATTTTAGTGCGACAGAGGGAACTGGCCCCCATATTGCAAGTGAAACAGGAGGAATGAGAGGGCTTTTGTTGTTCCACGTAATGATTTTTTTAGGGGGAATTTAAGCCATTATTATGGGAACGACCACATGAAAGGTATGTGAGTTCTGGGAAGAAGTGGTTGCGGGCT
This sequence comes from Cryptomeria japonica, assembly GCF_030272615.1. Lineage (NCBI taxonomy): Eukaryota > Viridiplantae > Streptophyta > Pinopsida > Cupressales > Cupressaceae > Cryptomeria > Cryptomeria japonica. The sequence goes on from NC_081412.1 coordinate 328,240,883, forward strand.
AATTGATGCTTACTAGGGGTGGAAAGAGAAAACTAGGATTTAAAGCTATCTGGCTCCTGGTGATGGGTCTGTGGCTCATAAACTAGCTTAGATTTAAAGCTATCTGGCTCCATTCATCCAACAGATAACAAGTCTCAGAACATAGTTTAATCCACAGAGTCTCACAACAAATATCATAGAAGTTATTAAGCTTGAAAACAACACAAAAGTCAATATATTAAGCTTCAAATAAAACAATCACAAAAGGCCATAGGCACAATTTGAGATGTCTATCATTCACCAAATTAAATCAACATATAGGCTTCTTTAATGAGCCAAAGTCTAAAATCTCTCTAAAAGTCTGAACCCTTCAAAGCAAGGAAAATAAAGCATAAATAGAGCCCTCGGCTCCTAACTAACAACTCACAACATCAACAACATCCTAGCAACCACTTCTAACAAGAAAACCTAGCGTGGCAAACTGCGAGATACTACCCAGCAAAACAACCCTCGAAGTTGTTATCTCAACCATGTCATGAAAATTATTGCACCCGCCCAACAAGAAAATCATGATGCCAACCGCATCTTGGTTCACAAATTACCATGGATGACATGCGGCGGCTCGAGGGATATCCAAAGTTTAGCGCAAAAAGAGAAACAAATCGTGCAACACGATGACACCAAGTGTCTTCAAATTTACATAATGGATGGTGGGGTTGGGAATCTTATATCGATATAAAAACTTGAGCCATGTGACAATTCCATGTTCTCTCAACTCTGAGTGAGAAAAGCGAGCGACTCAAGGCAACACCGAGAAACCACTTGGCACGCACGCAGGCGAACAGGAAAATGGCTGAAAATCAAATGAAATAGTTGCTACTTGATCAAAATGCCACCTACAAGAAATCTCAAAATAATATTAAGAATAAGATAATCGGAAGCTTTAAGGATGAGCATTTATTACAACTCAAAATTAGGTTTTTAAAGGTTCAAAGGGAATTTCAAAAGTTTATTCTTCACAATGAGAACGAGAGAAAAGAGAAAAGTGAAAGAGATATGACAGCAAAAATTGAGCTTGAAGTGATCATTCAGTGATTTCTTGCACTCGGTTGTGAATCAAGAGGTATTTATCTATTCATGAGCTATTTTTTTAAACCATAAATTCTCATTGGCATCTGCATCTGGTATTGCTACACCTCTGGTAGTTGAAATTTCTGATAGAGCAAGCCCCGTTTTCAAAAAGCATCCTTTCAAATCTATTGAAGATGATGCAGAAGGAGTATTTTCTTCAGTCACGTACAATTTTCTTCACAATGAAGATATCAAGACATACATTCAATGCAATATTCAAGAACTTGGCAATGCAAACATGCTTACACTCTATAACAAGCATATGGCAGATAGTCTAGGAAATCTGAAGCCGGAATACAAGATTCTTCATGACAAAGGTTTCGCACAATTTATCCATTTTTTGGTATTTGATGAAGTGGAATGGGTCTGGTACATTCTAAGAAGGGTTCATGATGTTTTCTATGGTTAGACAAACCTCATAAGATTACAAAGCAGGCCATTCAAGCAGTCACATGCTTGAGTACAACCGGTGAGTTGCCTAGTCTGAGGAAAGTATAGAACACCACTGTGGCAGTTGTTATCGGTTCCCAATATGACAACCGGTTGATGAAAATCAGTGACATAGTTGAGCATGATGTAAGATTTTCCTCAATGATGGTAGGCTATAGGGTATATCAATCCAATAGGAATAACTCAGTCTCTAGTACTACCATATTCATTGCATATCTAATGCTCAAGGAGGATAAAAGGTGTGATCTTTATTTAGTAATCCTTAGTGAATTGATAAGCAACTTGAAGAAAATAAAGCAAGATAATAAATATACCTTCAAGTTTGGATCCCTTATTATCTGTTTATCATTATACTTCATGAATGAGATCCCCGATATAGGAAAAGTCCAATGGGCTTATGACAAACCAGTGGCTATGCAAATTAAGGAAGGATTGTTGGGTATAGTGTTACTACTTATCAAATTGCCATTAGTTTTATATTCAAAGTCATACTATATATTCTAGTTGGTTAGCACTATCGAATCATGCAGTCGATATACACACAGAGAAGTTGGTATGCACAGTCTAGTCGGTTACAGAAGAAAGCAGTTACAGAACACAGTATACACTGAGCTGTCTACCGAGTATCTTTTTGAGACTACCGAGCAGTAAAGATGACACACCGAGTTGATATTCACCGAGTGAAATGTGTTACTAGATACATTGAACTTGGACATGCATTTGAAAATGTGTTACAAGATCGAGGCACATCTAACTGTTATTACATTGGAAATTGCACCAGAAGATTGTGTATGATTACAAGGACAATCTAACCAATGAAATATTTTATATAGTTATTCATTCGAGGAATCTTGTTTGTAAGATCGAAGCAATGAATTGGATCACTGTTTTAAGAGATCTATTTATACAACATGAGTTAAGAGCAAGGTGTGTGCATGTATGCATGAAGGAAGACTGTTACAGAGACACAAAGGTCACCAAGAAGGTTTTTAGAGAATAGTCGAAGAGCAGAGTAAACAGAAGGGTTTACCGAGTTACTGTATGGGTTACCGAGGTATGCTATAAGAAAGGTAATCTTATTCTGAGCACATAGAATCTGCTATAACATTTCAAATGTAAAGATGCAGATATTTGTAATGATTTTATTGTAATATTGTGAAGTTGAAAGAGAAACCTTTAACAGGGTAAAAGACTCTAACCAAGTCTATAAATTGTAAAGCCTCTAACCAGGTGCAACATTCAGAATAAATGTTGTAAAATCCTTTAGCAAGGTAGATCTAACAGATCTTGATACTCCTAACAGGGTAAGCTATCAAAAATAGCTAAATGTAGCTCTAACCGAGCATTCTTTATTATTGTAGTAGTAAAGTTGTGGGTGCCATCCCCACCATAGTTTTTCTCTCTAACCAAGAGTTTCTGCGTAACCAAAATATATGTGTTATGGAGTGAATCATGTATGACTGTTACCTATTTTTTCTAACTTTATTTTATGTTACTGCACTATTTGGTTTATGCATAACAGTAAAGTTATTATTCAAGAAAAGTTTTGAAGTACTGATTCACCCCTCCCCTCTCAGTACATTAGCTTTCCATATTGGGCCAGACAATTGGTATCAGAGCTTCAATCTTGGAAAAGGGTTTAACTACCTAAAGAGAAAGATCTTATCAATGGAAGGCTATAAACAATCTTGGAGGATTGTGTATCTACAAGAAGAGCTGGATCATGCAAATCAAGTGATTGCAGACATGCAAAGGCAAATGCAAAAATCTTTGAAAGTAAGAAGAAGATTATCTGATGACTTGCAAGATTCTCAAAAGTTAGTGGAACAAATTGAGACATCATCTGAGAATAGTATATCTGAAGAAACTGAAGAAATGATTGGAGTATTAAAAGAAAAGAACAAAGCATTGGCTGATCAACTAAAAACAATGAAAAGAGAACATGAACATTTCAGCACACAGATGATTGAAAATCTAGATGCATTAAGGACAGCTAAGGATAAAGCAAGAGATCTATAGAGAGAGAAATAACAACTTGAAGTCTTAGTATCTGATAAGAATGATGAAATCATAAGGTTGACTGGGATTCAACAAAATATGACAGATCAACTAGGTTATGCACATCATGAAGCAATTCTGAAGAATGATGAAAATCAAGCATTGAAACTTGGAGTATCAAGATTGATCAATGAACTTGAAACAGAGAAGAAATCCAAAGAAACATTGAAGAAGAGTTATGAAGCATCAAAGATGTTGGATGAGAAACTGAATACAAGAAGACCCAACAAAGATGCAGGACTCGGTTACAAAGGAAAAGACTCTACCAAGAAAGGAATTCATACTACCGAGAAAGGAGAATCGTCAAAGCAAGCTGGAAACAGGAATACAATCAAAAGGAAGAAGCCTATTTGCTACTACTGTGGAAATCAAGGTCATACTGCCAACATATGCCAAATTAGAAAAGGTAAGCAACCGAATATCACTAAGTCAAATGAGTATTGTTACAATTGCAATAAATATGGTCACACATCTAATCAATATAGGACAAAGTCTGTTAACAACCATCAGAAGGCAAAATTTAAAGGGTTTTGTAAAAACTGCAATAGATATGAACATAGTACTGAGAAGTGTTGGTTTAAGCAAATGAATCACATGTGGTCTGCACACCGAGCAAACACTAGAGGTTACCGAACCCACACAAATCCTTACCGACAATATGTAGCAGTACCATTGGATTACAATACAAGGATATGGTGTGAATGTTGTGGAAGATATGGACATATAAGTGCCAACTGTTTTATAAGATTTGGAATGAACAACTGAAGATCATGGAGAAATCCTGGTATGGCATGTTTTCATTGTCACAAAGTTGGACATTTAGCTGGAGATTGCAGAGATAAACCTAGAGGAGACACTAAAGAGATAAGAGAAAAATTCAAGATGATTTGGAAAAAGAAGGAAATCATGTCAGATGAAGAAAGCACCTTACCTACCGAGTTAGGTGCACCTATTCCAAATTAATCAGCAAAGGTATGAAGGGACTGCATTCTCTAAAGGTTAAATCATAATAGTTCCTATTCTATTATGTACTAAATTCAAAATTTGCATAGTTAAGATGCATTAGTAAGTTTGAAATTCTATCAAAAGTACTTTACAGAAAACCTGTCAAGTCGATAAACAAGGAAATTTGGTTACTCGGTTAAAATGAAAGAAAAGAGAGTAAATCAGTTGAAGGTAAACTGAGTGCATTTAATGTTTTGACCTAACCCGCACGGAGCCTGATAAGGTATTTTGTGTACTTAAAGGTATTTTCGCGGTCATTTTCATTCACCAAAGTTTTCAAGAGAGTAGAGCAGAGCGAATCAAGGCAATCAAACTTCACTCAAAGTGAATCCAAGGTATTTACATCAAATCTCATCGCTGTTAAGCTGGTTTTCCGATCTTGTCAAATTGCTATTATCTACCGAGTGTGAAACGTCTGCCGTTTGTAAACCGTCAAACCCTAAGGATAGTTTGCTAAGTTTTATCTAGAATTTGCAAATGGCACCTAAGATCCAAGATCTCGTAGTTGTCAAGAATGTGGAGAAGCCATCTCTGAAATACACTTTGACTCCTAAAGTCACCTCTGAACCGGATGACAAAACTGCCTTTTCACTCATACCGGATCGAGTCTTGTTAGTCAAAGATGTTAGATTCTTCACCAAATGTTGTGTTGAAGAACTCGGTCATGTTGAGATTAGTGACACATATGATGAGCTATGTACCGATGGCAAAATGGATAGCAAGTTCGAGCATATCAAAATCAAGGGATTAACTAAATCTCTAGCTTATCCCCGTGTATTCAAACCCCAGTGGGTTAAGTTTGTTTTAAGCAGAGTTCATGATGATTTTATGTGGCTAGAAGAGAAACCATTCAAAATCACTAAGGAAATCATTCATGTGATCACCAAATATCCTATCTATGATCATGCATGAGCACAAAAAATGATATCACAGAAGGAGTTAATCAGTTTAACTGGAGTAGAATCTGATTACCGAGGACTGAAACTAAATAATGTCACTAATGTAGAACTTAAATTTGCAATTAGAGTAATTGGTTACTGTTTCTTCCAATCAACAAGGGAAAACAGTGTACCCTGTGCAGCAGTTGACTTAGCCTACAAAATAGTGAAAAAGGGAATGAAAGTATATTTATGTGAAGTGTTATTGAAGAACTTGTTTGAGAACCTGAACACAATAAGGAAGCCAAAAAAGAACAACTTGGCAAACACACTGAAGTTTGGTTCACTTCTTGTATGCATGTTTTTCTACTTTGAGAAGTAATTTCCCTGTCGGTAAAGTAGTTTGGGAGCTACACCGACCTATCACCCATCAAATTAATGACTTTATCAAGAAATTGGGAGATAATTTTAATGATATCATGGATGACTATTTCAGAAATTTCAAGAAAAGATGCACAACAGGTACAGGATTCCACCACAGCTGGTAGAGAAATATAAGGATAATATATGTTTTGAGGTAGACACCGATTACTGCTATGTGAATGTTGTAGAACCAAGGACTCAATCTTTGCCACCAATGGGTTATGAGATTGACTATGATATCACACAATAGCAAATTGATGCATATCTTACACTACCGAGGCATGCTACTGAACTGAGATATGGAACTTATGAAGAAGTTAAGGAAAAGGTGAAAATGAGCATTGTAGTACCTAAAGCTACAAGAAAGGCTACAAAGATGATAAAGGTTTTATCTGAGAAATTCAGAGAAGAATCCTCCTCTACACCTATCAAAGGCACTCTTGCCATTACCAAAGAGGAATCTGAAGCTCAAGAGGTAGCAATAACATTGAGTACCGAGTTGCCTAAGGGAAAAGTTTTGAAAAGAAAGAAACTAGACACTACAAAGGCCCTACCGACTCCACCAACAAAGAGACCCAACACTAGAGCATCAGCTGCATCACCGAGTAAGAAAAAAAAGAGTGTTACCATTCCCAAGGTAACCAAAACCTACAAGAAATCTACTTAGAGACTCATTCTAGCAAAAGAGTCTAGTGATACAAAATCAGAAGATGCCAACAAATTTTAGATTGTAAAAAGCAAGAAGGTAAATATTCATAGTGTTGAAAATTTTTGTGCCAATCTTAAAGAATATGGTGGATTTGCAGGATTTAGATATGTCAAGTATGAGACTAGGAAAGATAATGAGAAGTGACAAATTGAAGAAGTTGTCATCTACACACTTCTAAAGTTTTGGCTAGCTCCATTAGAACTAGTAAAGTCACTTCCGAGTGAATTGTACTTACATATTGATAACAGGTGGAAATATGCAATGGACTCAGAGAAACAAATTAGAGAAAGAAGTCTAGTCCATCTATTTCCTAATATGTCTGTAGTAGAAATAAAGGAGCATTTGACAACCTACAATTCTAAATTTCTTGTCAAATAGAGAGCCTTAAAATTAATGAATGGGCTATACATTGATGTAGAAAATGAGACAAAAGCAAAGTGGCAGTAAATCTTCAAACTAAAAGATGTCGGTGAACAATCTCAAGTTGAAATTGTTGATGTCACCGAGAAAGATCCTGATGTCACCGAGCAAGGTCCTGATGCTACCAAGCAAGACCCGACTGACACTATTCAAATTGATGAAGATGTCATGGATACAGAAGCACCAAAGCAGGAAATAATAGAAGGCACTACCTATGCAAAACTTGTATCTAGTGAATTTGTGATAGTACAAGTTCAGCCTTATCTGTCGGTCAAGCCACCTGTCTCTACTGAAGCTCCTAAAGATATAGCACAAGGCACCGAAGGTCACAAGTCTGAAGCAGCAGAAGGTACAACTAAAGATCAGACCTCTCAAGCACCATCGAGCACTGAAAATGTTACAGCTGAGACCCCCAGTACCGAGACACCCAAGGACACCACAACAGCTACAGGAACTAACCAAAGTGTTGCCTCTATCGAGCAACCTACCGAGGGTCAGCAAGCCTCACAAGCAATTGTCTTGGTACAACCAACAAAAGGTAAAGAGAAGAAAGTGAAAAAGCATAGTTTTAAAGTTGATTTAACTAAACCGATAGTGTTGCCCAATATGGATATTTCAAAATTAAAGGGGCAAGCACTTATTGATTTCGGTGAACTATGCAAAGCAAAGGTCGAACAAGAAAAACAAATGGCCATTCAAAAGAAGAATAAAGTACTACAGAAGGTGAAAACACTGCTAATAGAAATGCTACCATCAGCTACATTGTCAACCGATGCAACCATCCACATTCAACTGGATGAACTCCTTAATCAAATAGAAACATCTGGAGTTGATGCATCTGAGTACTTGAGCAAGCTAAAAGATAAAGAGCTTACTACAAAAATGATAGAAGAGGTACAAAAAGCTCTAGCTATAGGAAAAGTCAAGCTTGTCAAATTCATTGCTGAGTTGTCCCCTCAACTCAAGCATATTCTTTATTTATTTCAGAAACTTTGTACATTTTTCTTATTCATTAAAGATATCAAGAATAAAACTGATGCAATTGAGAAAGAGATCACCGATCTCTCGACTAAGTTGACCAGAGAGCCAAATTTAGTTCAGAACTTTTAGACCAAGCTTCAACAGCTCATGGCTCAATAGTTAGAACTCGGAAATGAAGAGCATAAGATTAGGATGGATATAAGGACCCTCCAGACATTATTCCTTCCTCATCGATCATCAGTTCAAGAATAGATCAATCGAGCTACATGCCTATCAACTACACAAGAGGGAAGCACTTTTGATGGCTTAATATCACTATTGGCTGATATTCAAGCACAAAATTCTTTAATGGAAAGTGTAAAGGATGCACTCTCAGTCGCACTCACCGATGCCTGGAAGAAGTATAAATCTATTTTTGATCAGCTACCGCCCCCGGATGGAAATTAAGTTTTTGATGTTTGTCAAAAAAGGGGAGTAATATATTATATTTAGGGAGTGATACAGTTTTGATAATACAGTTTTGAGTATTGTATAAAGGGGAGTATACCAAGAAGAGTATATAGAGTACGCAGAGCAAGCAGAGAGAACACAAGCACATAACCAAGCATGCAAAATCAGAGTTATGTATAGGATAGTTATAAGGGGAGTATATCTGAATATACTATTTCATTGACTATTGTATATATTGTCATTTTGCAAAGTATATAGATTTTTGAGTTATGACTTTGAAAGTAGTTTTTGTCAAACATCTCAACTAATGTCAAAAGGGGAGATTGTTACTACTTATCAAATTGCCATTAGTTTTATATTCAAATTCATACTATATATTCTAGTCGGTTAGCACTACTGAATCATGCAGTTGGTATACACACAGAGAAGTTGGTATGCACAGTCTAGTCGGTTACAGAAGAAAGTAGTTACAGAACACAGTATACACTGAGATGTCTACTGAGTATCTTTTTGAGACTACCAAGCAGTAAAGATGACACACCAAGTTGATATTCACCGAGTGAAACGTGTTACCAGATACATTGAACCTGGGCATGCATATGAAAACATGTTACAAGATCGAGGCACATCTAACCATTATTACATTGGAAATTGCACCAAAAGATTATGTATGATTATAAGGACAATCTAACCAATGAAATATTTTGTATAGTTATTCATTCGAGGAATCTTGTTTGTAAGATCAAAGCAATGAATTGGATTACCGTTTTAAGAGATCTATTTATACAACATGAGTTAAGAGCAAGGTGTGTGCATGTATGTATGAAGGAAGACTGTTATACAAACACAGAGGTCACCAAGAAGGTTTTTAGAGAACAGTCGAAGAACAAAGTAAACAGAAGGGTTTACCGAGTTACTATATGGGTTACCGAGGTATGCTATAAGAAAGGTAATCTTATTCTGAGCACATAGAATCTGCTATAACATTTCAGATGTAAAGATGCAGATATTTGTAATGATTTTATTGTAATATTGTGAAGTTGAAAGAGAAACCTTTAACAGGGTAAAAGACTTTAACTAAGTCTATAAATTGTAAAGCCTCTAACCAGGTGCAACATTCAGAATAAATGTTGTAAAATCCTTTAGCAAGGTAGATCTAATAGATCTTGATACTCCTAACATGGTAAGCTATCAAAAATAGCTAAATGTAGCTCTAATCGAGCATTCTTTATTATTGTAGTAGTGAAGTTGTGGGTACCATCCCCACCGTAGTTTTTCTCTCTAACCAAGAGTTTCTGCATAACCAAAATATATGTGTTATGGAGTGAATCATGTATGATTGTTACCTATTTGTTCTAACTTTATTTTATGTTACTGCACTATTCGGTTTATGCATAACAGTAAAGTTATTATTCAAGAAAAGTTTTGAAGAACTGATTCACCCCTCCCCTCTTAGTACATTAGCTTTCCATATTGGGCCTAACATATAGGTGACAATGTAATCAAAATATCTGCCTTATGGGGCTATTTCAAGAACTTCCAAGCCAATATGAAAGACAGAAAGAGAATTACTAAGACCATAGTAGAGAAATATGAGAAAACTATTTGTTTTATGGTAGACAGGGATCAATGTTTGATGGAGGCATTTGAGCCAAGAATTGTGCGAATCATGCTCATGGGGTATAAGGTTGATGCTAACATGCTTAATGCATATACTCAACACATGTTGAGCCAATCAGTGGACCAGAAAGAGTAGAGACTTGCACATCTAAGGAGAAGGATATGGACTTGCACAAGAAATTCATTGAACCAACAAGGAAAAAGAAAATAAGGAAAGAAGTTGAAGTGGTTACAGAGTAGATGGGGATTACAAGAGAAGCTGTGTGAAGGGCCAGATTACAAAATATATTGAAGGAAGAGGATATGGTGAAGCCACAACCCAAACTGGTATCTTCACCTTCGAAGCAGTCCAAGGCCAAACCCAACAAATCTACACCTACCTCCAGTGTACAAAAGTTAGTACCTCCAACCAAAACTAAACCAACAACATCTATTGGTGGAGCTTTGAAGAGGAAGAAGGAGAAATCTATAAGGCAATATGTTACAACATAAGAGGAAATAGAGTCGGATGAAGATGTGAGGGAAGGAAAGAAGGCTGCCACCTATGCAAGGGTAGTCTGGAAACCATCTGATGACGCTCCTCCTGCCAAGAAAGCTAAGTCACAAGGAGAACCATCCTGAAGGACAAGGGTGGAAAAGAAGAAATCTAAGATAGATGAAGCCCTTATGTCAGATAAGCCTGAAGGCCCATATAAAATTGTGCCTCTTATGACTTTGCAGTAGTTAATTGATGAGATTTTGAAAGATGGAAATTTGAAAAATATTTCTATATATTATGATAATTTTGAGGATAAAGATAAGCGAGCTGTAGAAGAAGCCATTGTATAGTATATGGATAAATTTAGTAAGGTCTTGATATAATTAGCATCTATAATCCCCAAGAGCTTGTATGACATTTTGGATGCAAGGAGACATACAACTTCACTTGAGGATGAGAGAATAAAATAATATGTAAAGGTAAGTCTACCTCATAGTATTTATAATTAAGAAGCCATTGATCTACTAAAGATTGCAAAGGATAGGTTCCAGAGAAAGGAGAGTTATCAGGCTTATGGTTGGAAATAAGGATGAAGTCATAAAGGAAGTCGAAACATTTGTGAGAATTTTTTTGATAGAGCAGGGTATAGAAGTGATTCCAGAAGAATATTCTTTAGAAAAATTTGTTCCAAAAGAACATGCAACAATCTCTGAGCCTAAGGATACTCCATCTATCCTAGATGTGCCTGCAGATGTTCTCGGTGGACAACAAGATCAACCATATGTAGATACGGTTAGATAGGAAGCTACAGATGATCCCACTGCAAATCAGGAAATCAACGACTCTGGTGATGATACTCAAGATCCTCCAAAGATTGAGATCATAGTAGGTATGCTAGTTGAGGACATGGGTGATGTAGGAAATAATAAAGATGATGGCAAAGAGGGTGAAAAGGATAAGAATGAAGAAGTTGGGAAGGAGAAGGGTGAAGAGAAAACTGACAAGGCTCTGACAACCATGATAGCAGTCACTGTTCCTGACAAAGGTAAGCAGATTATAGATGTTGAGGATGATTTCTCTCAAGGTCTGATAGATCTAAGCACCTCATGTTAGGAATTGCATGCATAAAATATCAATTATATGCAGATAAATATTAAACACAAGAATAAAAAACACATAAATAATAACAACAAAGAGACATTATTTAACGTGGTTCACCCAATCTCAGGATACATCCACCAAACAAAGAGTCCAATATTATTATCCTGTAAATCAAAACCAGTTACAACTAGTAATCCCTTGCAACTTAATACCGCTACAAAATGCTATATAATTCTCTACCAAAAATCCCTAACCCTTAGCCTTTTTATCAAGACTTATGTCGGTTACAAAATTAGGGTTACAACATGTCAGCCAATAGAAGAATAACACCTGATGCCTTTATAAAATAATAAGTCTTTTTGGCCTTGTAGGGCGCTGCCCCCAAACCCCCATCAAAAAATATAGGGGGAAACCGTGCTAATAGAAGTAGGGAAAATTTAACCTCCGCGTTAGATTAGGCTCCATATAAAAACATCTTGTCCCCTCTTCAAGCACTTAAACTTGTCGCTCTCACACAGATCAAGGCAAGTGAGGACCTATTGAAATCATAGTCTAAGGAAAGATAAGTTATATCTTTAGCCACATAAGTTTTGTAGAAGGTTTTGTGAGTTTTCAGACAGGATTTCGGTGCTTCACCAGCCAAAATGCAAAAAAATATGTTGTGCTGTTGAGACTCATTTTGAATCATTAGAAAAGGCTGCAGATGAATTAGTTCAAAACAGGTTTGATGAGATCCAATTGCAACAAACTTTGAAGATGGTTGAGGGAGATAGAATAAGTCTAATAACTACTGTGAAGAGTGTAGAAGATGCATTAGATGAAGGCGGAAAAATATTCAAATCATATCTCTTTTTGCCCAAGATTACTACAGATATTGATAAAAAAATAAGAGATCTTGAAGTGAAACTAGCTGATATTGGTAATTCATTTGCCCCTCATTTAGTTTCCAAGTTCCCTTGAAGGTCAAATAATGCACCTCACTGACAAAATAAAGGGCTTGAATAAGGAAAAAGAGAAAGTGTTAAGCATGGTGGGAGAACTAAGAAGTTCGATCACTCCCAAAATGGACACCTTACTTGGAGCTCAACAGGATGTAGTTAGTGCTTTAGGTAAACTGGCTCCATGACATCTCAAAGCCATTGAAATTCATGCATACATATGTTTAGGGCCTTAATAAGTGTTTTAGATTGTTTCCTGAGAGGATGGAACGAGTACTTGAAATCCTTGAAGATCACTTATGTAGACATTTTTAAATTCATGTAAATTATTGAATTCATTTGTACATAAGTTTTGGTGGATTCCTACCCTTTTCCATTGATGTCAAAGTGGGGGAGAGTTGGGAGAGAGAAGTGAAAAATGATGCTCATTCTTAGGGGGAGTCAGTTGAGTGTATAGCTTTTAGATTGTTGGATTGCTTGCAGTTTTTGAAGTTTTGGAACACTTATCATTTTTCATAGTCTTGCCATCAATGCCAAAGGGGGAGATTGTTGGCATAAGACACTATTCTAGTGATGCTCCGGTGAAGATTGATGATGTTTGGTGCATAAGATTTCTTAGGAGTTGTCATTGATTGCAACTCAACCTATTGATCTTATCCGGTATGGAGTTTGGGATATCTGAATGTCTTGATGATTAGAGTTAAGTTGACTGAGTATGAGAAGCAAATTATCACCCAATCCTATCCTTCAGTTTTGTTTCTTAAGCATGTTAGAAGGTCTGGTATCTGGTAGAGTAGTAAAATAGGGTTATCTTCATAATTGGTGTTGTAACATGTAGACCAGATTCTTTGAGGTGATTTCGGTGGTTGTTGGTAAGTTCGAGGTAATTGGATTGACTTATGGGAAGCATGTGATCATATGTTTTCAATCTGAAATATGGTTTCACAAAGATTTGAGCTGACTTGAAGCTACACGTTTCATATTTTGATATTTTGAGAAGGCGACTTGTGGGAGATCAATTTTATTAGTGAAGATATATAAGATTGACTTGGATAATGTTTTTGTGTGATGAGATGATATGTGAGATGATTTTGGGAGCAATTGAGCATAGTTTCACATGCGCACCTTAAGTTTTATTGATCCGGTAATCATTGGCAAAGTAGAATAGAGCAGTTTATTAGAACAACAACAATGAATCACTTTGTGCCTAATCAAAACTATCATTCGGCATAGTTAGATGCTTTTCTTTAGTTCATTATCATTGTAATCATTTTGTATTAGCCTATAAGGCAGTGAGCCTTCCTCCGAGTTGTAGCCCTTTTGTAATTGAGCAGTGAGCTCTATGTAGTGTGCCTGAATGCATGTGCATTCCCCTCATGTAATATTGTTCTACTACTAGCCATAGTATATTAATATTGTGGGTTCAAATCCCACCATGGTTTTTCCCTTTCCGGGTTTCCACGTAAAAATATTGGTGTTATGGTTATATGTGTATTTGCTTTGTGTTTCTGCATTTTAGTTTCTTACTTGTGCATCTGGTGGATAAAGAATCAGGTTAATAGATTTTATAACCATACAACACTGATTCACCCCCCTCTCAGTGTTCAATGATTCCAACAAGTGGCCCCATGTTCCCTGCTATCCCACACCTCTAATTTTTGCACCCCTGTTGACCCTACATGATAATAGGTACTATCGGCCAGACATAACCGAAAGATTGACTCCTGCCAAAATCCAAGTCACATCGCTGAGAAGAGACCACAATTTTATCGAAAAGAAAGGTTCATTGGAGTAAGCATGAAGAGCTGATAAATCGAAGTTAAGCTTTCGATTTTTATCTTGTCATGCCCTAGTTTTTTGCATCATTAGAGATCAGATTTGAAACCCAATACATATAAAGAATTATCTGATATGTATCGGATTATAAATCTAACTTGATTCTTATTTTCCAATTTTTTTTCATGGTGGAGACAAGACTGTGTGTTCGTCACACACCATGGCATGCTTCATGGTGTGTGGCGAGCACACACCCTCGCTATCTTTACCTTTCATTATTGTACGTAATGATAATGCTTTGGCAAGGGTATTACCCCAATCCTCACCACAGTCTATGATTGTGGTGATGGTCATGATCGTATCCCCATCCCACCCTTTGTTCTTCCTTTTGTTGCAGTGATGGTGGTAGGGTCTGTATCCCCAACACCCACCACTATCTCTATAGTGATGGTGGTCGGGGTTACCAACCCGACCACCACAAGATTTTGTTCTGAGCTATTTGTAAGTGTCAGATGGGTTTACAACCCCTCCTGACACTATTTTTTATTTTCTTTGTATGTGTCAATTAGGGTTGTAACTCCACTCGACACCATTTTTGGTTCTCTTTACAAAGTGTTGGTTAAGGTTATAACCCCGCTCGACATGATTTAGTTTGGATTTCCTTGGTTAAGTATCGATCAGAGTTGTAACCCACTCAACACTCATCCATGGCTTTCCCTATATATTAAGTCTAGATCGGACCTCTAAGTCTGATATACACTTAACTCAATTACATTAAACTAGTGTATATCAGAGTTACCACTTCGATTTGCAGTACTTTGTGAGTTTTTCCATGATGTAAATCGGAGTTAAAGTCCGATATACATTACTTTTTGATATTGATTTATATGAAGTGTGAATCGGACTTCTTCTTCTAAGTCTGATTCACACTTGGTCTTGATGTTTACATTTATGTTAAATGCAACTTAGACTTCTAAGTCCAATTCGCACTTGGTCTTGATTTTTACATTTATGTTAAATGATAATCAGACTTCTAAGTCTAATTTGGACCCAATGCACACACATACAAATTGATGATTTTTGATCAATTTGTGCTCGATCGATGGACTTTCCCTATCAAATGAAGATTTTATGAAGGCTAATCATTTCAAATGATGATATTTTCATGTTGCAGTACATCCATTGCAAATGTCAGAACCCTCGCCAAGCCAAAATCAATGAAGTTCAAGAAGCAAGAAATACATCCAATGTTTCCTCCTTCTTTTGTGTCATCAAATATTGACAATATTAGGGACACAAAGATTGGCCATTTTGATTTTGAGGAATTTTTGAAGAGGGTAAGAGAGCCTTCTATTTCTTACAAGATGGAGCCCACCATAAATAGTGAAATTCATCTGGTGGTCGGCTTTCCCATGTTGGCTCAAAATCAAGAATTTGTGTTGGGTCTTGCCAACAGATATGATCCTATCACCCAATCAATAAGGGATGTTGATGGAAAGAAAACACTCATTAATATTGATGAGGATTTCTTTGATACAATTTTTAAGTGTTCTCCTATAGATCAATATGCTGATATTGACATGCAATTAGCAGTGACTTATTTTGATAAGAATTCAGAGAAATGTAGGAGGAATATGAATGAAAATTGACTAAAAATGACAAGGCCTATGATTTCAAGGTGTCCAAAGACTCTACCCCATAATGACTTAATTGAGGAGGTCAATGACCTTATTACTCTTCTTAGTAGAGTAAAAGTTCTCCTGACTTCTAATACTTACTATGAATGGATGTATCAGTACATTCATGTCATCAAGTAGAATAAAAAAGATCTACTGGGGTAATAAAATTGTAGATCTGTTCTATGTCAACAATTGACTAAGGTGCCTACCACCTTGAAATTATATATGACTTCTTATCTTGTCTATGGAGCTGCCTTAATGAGGCATTTTCCAAGTCTATCTACCATAGGTAATATGACTCAAGTTCCTGTTTATAAGTACTTCACTCGGTTAACTCTTTCAGAGAGTTTACAACATTTGAGGAGGGTAAATGATGCTTTCTTTTATGATTACATGTGTTTATTTGATAAGGACCTTAAAAAAAAAAGAGTATCAGATGAGGCATGGAAAGTGGTTAGTGAACATGGTTGCATTTTTCTTCAATTCCTCATATTCACATATATAAGGATTTGATGCTTTTATGGAGAACCATTTATGCTCCCAAGGTATCTATCATATAAGATTATTCTTATGGAGATGGCTCATCAAATTATTTCTATCCATGAGCATCAATCTGGAGCTCATAAGATAGGTCTTAAGTTCTCCATCAATTTCATATACAAGGCTCGTGCCATGGAGGAGTAGATGAGGAGAGTGACTATGAGATTCTTCAAATCTAGGAAGTTCTTCGATTATAGGGGCATGAACAAAAAGATTAAGAAGAACTATACTCATATCCATCAGATTAAAGATGTATGGGTGGATTGCAGGACTGAAGAGGATGTGCGGAGAATGGACTACCATCGTTTGACAGTAGAGAAAATTGAAAGCCTTGATCTAGCTGGCGTTCTTGAAGATCTTGAAGAGGATGATGACATCCTTGATCCTGCATATAAAGAAATAAAGTCGTTGGATTACCTCTTCCTCTCATTCAATGGTCCCAAAAGGAGAATAATTCTATGAGGGCCAGGTTTCAAAAGATTCTTGATAATAACACTGTTTGGTTGAACCTACATGGTGTTCAATTGTAGCCTTACCAAAGAGAATCATTTGAAGATGTTGCAGGCCCTAAGGGAAAGACTTCTGAGTTAAGGACCAAAAACATACAGGAACCTATGACTCCTAAAGGTCCAAAATTCAAGTTCTATATTGGAAAAGGTAAAAGCCAAGGCAAGTCTTCAACTCAAGAAGAGATTGGTGAAGGAGAACAGGAAAAAAATGAAGATGAACAACAACAACAACAAGAAGATGAATCAGAGAATGACCAAGAACAGGAAGAAGGAGAATTTGATGAGGAGGGAGCACTTAAAATCCCAAGTACTTCCCATTCTCAAGAAATGCATGAAGGTATTCCTCCTACATCATGGGATATCATACGTACTACTTTAGTCTCTATTACTAATGCTATTCCTTTGTGTTCTATTATGTCATTTTCATCCCAAGATCGAGAAATACTTGTCATTCTTTCCACCTCCACAAGTGAATCAGCCCTAGATACACCTCATGACAACCTTGATATCGTGTTCCTTCCTAATCTGTCCAAGGATACTTCTTCCATGTTGGAATATTTTGAAAGTTTCATGTCAAAAACCCAAGTTCCTCCATAGGTGTCTACCATCTCAATAAACCTGCCATTGTTACTTTCTCTTCACCTATTGTTACTACTATTGTTTAGTCACATGAGTTGGATACCCAAGTTTTGACTGTTGGACTCGATAAATATTCATCATTGCCACCTTGGCTAGTGTCTAACACTCCCAAGAGGAAGAAGAAAGTCATATATCCAGAAGATTTTGATTTTAATCAATTGGTGCATATTAATGCCGAAGGTAAGAAAAAGGCTAAATCTTTATCTAGGTTGAAGATAGATCAATCAAAGAACAACTACGTGGATATGGCTATTCCTCCTCCGAATTAAAAATATTGATAAAGTGCAACCTACTGATTATATCATCAGAAGAATTGATTTGAGAAAACAAACGCATGAAGTTATAGTAGAAGATGCTCAAACTTCTTTCTAGCACCTTGTGGCAATGTTCAATGAAGAGAAGATGAAAAAAGATAAATTAAAGAAATAGGTTGATCAGCTCATAGAGGTCTTGATCAAAATTACCAAATCATCAGAGGTAATTGAGCCAATCACTTCTTTCGTAGATGAACAAGTTGTTAAACAAGCTGAACAAGTAAATTCTTGAGGGAGAATAGTGGGCGAATGCATGAATAAATTGTTGAGTCAAGGAACTCACCTTCTATGTTCAGCAGTTACTCTTGTCAACAACTTGGAAGAGGTAAGGGTTAAAATTGATAAAACTTTGGATTTATTTTTGAATGAAAAAAAATACATGAAAAGAACTTCAACTCTTGGTTGAAGTTAGAGGATTTCTAAAGATAATTTGGTTGATAATGGAGTGATCCCATCAAGGGATATATACATTAAATAATGGGAAATACTAGAACATCAGATGAACACACTTAAGGTGCTTATCAAAGATTTGAGGAAAGCATAGAAAGAATGTAATGATAAAGGCAAATACATCATTGAAAAGATTTCATCTCTTCCTTACACTTTCCTTGATGAGAACCAAAAGCCCCTTCATGAAGATGCCATCGTCAAAGATTTCAATCTACTAATTGGTGAAGAGGTCGACAAGCAAGGTTTCTTATTGTCTTCAATTGATAAGTTGATACATATCCAAGTAATTCTGGATGATCTAACCTCATTTCTGAAAAATCTCAAGAAATGCTACATGAGCCTCGGAGATTCTATCACCCATTTCAAGCCCATCACAAGTCACACTAAAAGACCTGATTAGGAATAAATGAAAGTAACTTTGCAAAATTTCAAGGCTTTCATGAAGCAGGATCAAAATGGAGTGTCTGGTGACACTTAGTAAATTTCATAGTAGATGCATTTTTGAATAAGACATTGACACCTTAAGTGTCAATTTTTGTATTTAGTTTTTGCACTTAGCCAATGTATGTGTCCTAAGTCAAATCAAACTCTTCCTTTGACTTGGTCACAAATTAGTTGTAGTTTTCCTAGTTTTATGTTGCACCTCTCTCCTTTGTATAAGAGGTTGCTTATTGTAATTTTCAATCTATTTTCTTTAATATATATGTCAAAGCTTTGTTGAAATGAAAAGCGATAAAGAGAAACTTTGTGTTCCTTTTGTAATTTTACAATTTGATGAAATAAGAAGAAGGCTTTTGATATCCAGACTTTGTGTTGTTGGCTTGATGATGATTCTATTGTATTCATCACTTGTTGTCATTGATGAAAAACTCTCACACACACATATGATTACATTGACTACCAGTGTAACTTCAATAGGTTTACGCTATCAACTGGTATGTTTAAGGTTTATCTCTAACCGATACTTTGTGTCAACCGATATGTGCATAAGAGATAACCTGTGGCTACACTAGGTCGACAATCAAAATGAAGATGAAGATGAAGATGGAGATCAAGCAGAAGATTCTAGGACAATGGATCACATGTTTTTTTCCAACCGGTATTGACTGTTCTAAACGATATCTGATTTTTTGATGAGTTACCAGCACTGTTTTCTTGGCGGTCATTTTTGTGATGAGATATGTTTACTTGTCTAGATACACTGCACCTAGGAAATTGTGTTTTGATTTACTTAGGCTAACATAATATTTGAATGTCTATATTAAGACATTTTCATGAATCATTTGAAATAGATAGTGATAGAGAGGAGATTATGCGAATACTGATATGCATAAAGAGTGAAAGCTTTTGTTGAAGGGTGATAAGTGTTAAGATGAAGATAAGTGTTGAATGTACTTAGAATGATCTAATCAAGCAAATATTGTGCTAATCAGAATAGATCAAACCATTCTTGTTGTTTTCTAATCATTACAACATAATCAAATCCCCTAACCGGGTAAGCTCTAACAAGCTTCATTGTACAAATCCTCTAACAAGGTGATCCATTAGTTTGGATTCTCAAATCTTCTAGGGAGGTTACTCCTAATAAGGTAGTACTCTTAACAGGGTATAAGCTTCTAATCAAGCTTTGGATCTCTAACAAGATTCGCTCCTAGCATAGCACTTTGTAAGGCCTTAACTGGTTAGTTATCTATTACTGCAGATAGTTAACTTGTGAGTTCCTTCTCACCGTGGTTTTTACCTATTTGGGTTTTCCACATATAAACACTTTGTGTTATGGTGGATGTTTTACTTATTATGGATGTTGCTATATCATTTTGGATAGCATGTATTTTGTTTAAATGCTTGATTAAGTTCATCTACCGGTTAGTGTTTGAAGTAGTGTTTTATTTGGTGTCACTGATTCACCCCCCCTCTTAGTGCTTTTCAAGTCCATCAATTGGTATCAGAGCCTAACTTCTTTGAAGTCTAACCACTTAGAAGGGAGTCTTGAAACTACCATGGGGGACAGGAGCTACTTCGAGATGGCTAGATAGCTAGAAGCTAGCAGAAATGAAGTTGAATCCCTTAGGGGCAAACTGAAAGCTTCTCAAGTCAAAAGGAGAGAGCTATCTGAAAAACTGTTAGAAATATATGATAATAGTTCTTCAGATGAAGCCAATATTGAAGCTTTAGCAGATGAATTTGAAAAGGTGAACGGTGAGAAACTGTATCTAAGAAGAGAGCTAAAAGGTCTCACTATCCGCATGAGTCAGGAACTGGAAGCCAGAAGAGCTACTAAAGATCTTATCAAGGTAAGAGATCAAGAGATTATAAAGATCAAATGGGAAAAGGACACTATGCATGAGAACTTCATTGCTGAAACAGAAGAAAAGGAGTCTTGAAACTACCATAATGAAGATCTTGTCAAAAAGCTTACTAAAGCCAATGAGAAATTGGAGAAGTTCGTCAAAATTTCTACCATGTTGGAAGAACAAATTTAATCATAGAGAATGAAGGGTGATATCTCTGGACTTGGTTTTCATACGACAGAAAAAGGTGAATCCTCCGGTACAAAGAACAAAATTGATCCTAAATTCAATAAGACTACCAGTAAGAAGGTTTTTTAAACTTGTCTGCTTTGTCTGTCATAAGCCTGGTCATACTGTAAATGTCCATAGAGACAAACCCAACAGAAATACAAATTACAATACTAATGCTAGGTATGTGTCTAGAAAGTTTGAAGGTCATTGCTACACATGTGGAATGTATGGGCATAAACATATTGAGTGCAGATATGGAGAAAAAAATCATGTACCACACATGCATCCTAGACCAAATGGTGACCCGATAAGGAACTTTGATAACTGGGTAAACTTGAATTGGCAAAGATCCTATGGCAACCAATTTAGTCCATTCGAGATGGAGAAGTTATCAAATGTTGTTTGCACCTTCAATAATAACTTTGGTCATGTGGCTATGAACTGAAGAAGAAGAACATGAAGAGGAAATGCAAGACCCTGGAGATCATCTGGTATGGTCTGTTACCACTGCAACAAATGAGGGCACTTAGCAAAGTTTTGTAGATCAACAAATAGCAGACCGATCAACTCTTTCAAGGATCAGAAAGGCAACCATAAAGTTGATGTTGAGGAAACTAGAGAAGATATGAATCAGATTTGGAAAAAGAAAGGTGATGACTCACCTGGAGAAGAAACTGTTCCTTCACCTAGTGAAGAGAACCCAACACCAGTGACTTAAGCCTATTTAACATGGCTAAGGGGAGCTTAACAGTAAAACATCTCCGGACCCCTTGTAGAATGAGCGGGAAATAATTTTTGAATTATGAATTTTGGTGAATTTTTGTTGACGTGTTATCAACCGGTATTTCACTTAAGCTGTGAAATTAGGGTTTGTAACCTAAAGTGGGAGCATTTATTACAGTTGGTAAAAAGGGATAAAAGCAAGTTTTACTCTATCTTTTTACCCTAACTCTTTCGAGAAAGAAATTTGAAGTGATCGTAGAGCCGAAAACAATTGTCTTGGTGTCAATTGGAAAATTGCTTTGTGATTAGAGAAATTAAGTTGAATCAAAAGTTGAAGAAAGGCAAACGGGTGTGCATTTGGGCATTTCAACCAGGAAATGGAGTGATGCACAAAAAACAAGGTATTTCTTTGAGTATACTGCTTTGAAACTTGTCTATCTAGAATGGCATCTACTTCTAAGTCTGTAGAGAGATTGATGATCACTGTTGAGCCTAAGGAAGCTCTAAAGGTAGATGAAATTATGTCTTATAATGCATTGTCGCAAGTCCCAAGCAGTGTTGTGGTCAAAGGTGACTTGTCCAACTATATAGATTGCAAGATAGAAGATTTAGGAACCCTGCACATCTATACACAGTTGAAATCACTCTGTGATAAGAGTGGAAAGATTGAAACAAAATATGGTAGGGTTTTTGAAAAAGGTTTTCATAATGCCACCTATTTTCTTGAAGATTTTGAGGAAGAACACATAAGAATCATTTTGAGTCGAGTCCACAGAGAGAATATGTATTTGGGCTATTAGGGCTGTAACGAGTTATTTCTCAACCGGTGAAATTCCTGTGCTAAGAAGAATTTCAAAGGATACTGTCTTCAAATTAACCGGTTCTACATCTGATAAGCATGCTTTTTCTATCAACAATATTAGAGACCCTACAGTGAAACTAGCAGCAATGGTGATAGGCTACTGGGTATTTTACTCCAGTAGACTTAACAGTGTTCCATATGCAACAATTCACACAGCACATAGAATGATTGTTGATAATGCAGATTATGATATTTGTGAAGCCATCAGAGTGCAATTATTTCAAAATTTGCAATCCATTAAGAAGGAAAACACACAGAAGTTCAAATATGGTCAGCCATTAGCTGGGTTATTTTTCTATTTTCAAAACTTCCTACCGGGTATTAGAGATATTGAATGGTCCAAAGACCTACTGATCAATGCACAAATCAAGAACAACATTAAGGTTGTGAAGAATACTTTTTCAGCTGCCGTGAATAAGTATTTTAATGAATTTTACAAAAACATGAGCATAAGAATGAGGTTACCTGAAGATGTGGTAAAACACTTTGCAAAAGACATAGTCTTCACTGTTACCACTGACTTTTTCTTGATGTAAGCAATTGAACCTAGAGAGGAAGAAATGGAAGATATGAGCTATGAGGTTAATCATGATTTGTTGGTTGACTATGCTAATACCCTGTTAGCATTGCCTAAAGATAAAAAGCAGGCAAAATTGGACATTGTGGCAGTCCAAGTTGCACCATCAGAAACTGGTACTACACCTGTAGCTAATGTGAAAGGAAAGAAAAAGAAGTCTAATGAAAAATCTCTTGTGAAAAAGACCACAAGGGTGAATCGGAGTGTCCTAACCAAAAAGGAACTGACACCTAAAGTATATGTAAAGGAGAGTGCACCAAAGAAGAGAAATCAGAAATTGATTTTACAACCAGATTCTAAGGGTACAGATTCTAAAGAAGAACCAAAGAAGGAAAAAGCAACCGACAGAACACCCAAGAAGGTAAAGGTAGTTCCGAAGGCAACTACACCTATAGATATTGCTACCTACAAACCTGACACAGTTTTTGAGAGAACAATGAAGACATTAGGAAGAAATAGGTTTGACAATGTCAAAGAATATTTTGATTCTTTCACTGAAGATGAGTAGAAGCAAGTAATCCAATAGGTAATAACTTATTTGGGTCATTACAATATATTTCTGCATGACTTGGAAAAAGATATTTCAATCTCTTTGTATAATAATCTTTTAGATAAATGGGAGGAATCTATTCAATTGGAAAAGAAGATTATTGATGAAATATTTGTACAATATTTTCCCAATTTATCATCGGATGGAATTAGTGCTTTAGTTGAGCAATACAAAGAGTATTTTGATTTTAAAATGAGAAGATTGAAGCTTCTTAATGCAAAAAGGGTAGTTATTGAGACTGAGACACATCAGCTAGCCTGTGTAATCAAAAAGAGGGAAGAAGTCGTCCACTCTAGCAATAAGGATGATACTATAGATGATGTTCCTCGACTGGAAATGGATGAAGAGGAGATTGTTCAAGCTGACATAGTCTATCCAATCAAGAAGGATGATTCCATTATTCTTGTTGATGAAGATGATCATAATATAGTAGACCTATCTGGAGACATCACTGCACTAGATATGGAGCCTCCTACAAACACTGAAGTACAGGTTACATTAGTTGAACAACGGGGTATTCAACTAAAAGTGGATAATGAACTGGCAATAGAACAACTAGAGAAACCCAAATCTCTGCCGGTCATTGAAAATACTCAAAAGGAGTCTACTGAGAAAGTTGTCACTCAGTTACCTCGAGAAACAAAAGAGCTGAACACAAAGAGATCTATCATTAAAAGTGTACCCCCTAAACCGGTGAAGCAAAAACTGCTTGAAGATGATGATGATTCTTTAAGTATTTCCGGACCCATTGACATGAACACCTTGAGTGCATCAGAAATGATGAAGATTGCTAATGTTATGCAATCTCGAGCACACAAGAAGAGACTGAAAGAGCAAAGGATTGAAGTAGATCTAGAGACAATCCAGAATGCAGTAGAAATTTTGTCTAGTTTACTACCGGAAATAGGTGTTGCACATCTTCCTACACCCATCAGCAAACTTGGTTAGTTAATTGCAGATGCATTTGATCAAATCAAGTCGCTTGAAGATGTTGCTCAAATGTCTATTGAGAAGAGACACAAGAAGAATTATGGAGATAAACTGACAAAGAACATTGAAAGTGGCAAAATGGCTCTATCTAATAATGGAAGTCTGTTAAAGAAAGCTATTGAATCTGGAGGAAAGTATCTTGCCTCTACCTCCAATGTTTCTTTCTTTTACTCTGACATTTCTAAGAGTCAAGTTGAAACCAAGCAAGAAATGGAAAGGATATGCAAGGCATATGTCCCACTCCAGGACTCCATTCATGCCTTTAACTGGTTTGTAGATTATTTGCATGACAGATTGGTCACGAATGATAATGAGAAGGCTAAGAGATTCTGGTCTCTAAGAGAGCTTAAGAGTCATCTCACCTCATAGGTTGACATTCTTCAAAGAGCCTACTCCAATGCGGAAGCTATTCTTGCTACCCCTGAAACCTGCACGCTAGACTCAATGGAAGAATTCCATTCCCAGTTGATGTCTACATTTGAGTATACTACTAACATACTGGAATCATGGGAAAATGCTTTATCACAGATGAAGCAGGATTTCAATGATATTTTTATGAGATTAGCCAATGCATGAAACTTTTTTTAAGTTGTAATATATGCTAAACACTTTGATACAGATTTTCTATATATATGTATATATTTTACTTTATCATTTTGGCATTATTGTCAAAGGGGGAGTAATAATATGTATGTGTGTTTTTAAAAATTGTGTATTTATGAATGCATTAAGGGGGAGTATTGCATTAAAGGGGAATATGAGCACGTGTAAATATGGTGTGTATGCACACTTAGCGGTATTGTATTACTCTAAAATTTTCTAAGTGTTGCCATCAATGCCAAAGGGGGAGATTGTTGGCTTGATGATGATTGTATTGTATTCATCACTTGTTGTCATTGATGAAACACTCTCACACACACATATGATTACATTGACTACCGGTGTAACTTCAATTGGTTTACACTATCAACCAGTATCTTTAAGGTTTATCTCTAACCGGTACTCTGTGTCAACCGATATGTGCATAAGAGATAACTTGTGGCTACACTAAGTCGGCATCAAAATGAAGATGGAGATCAAGCGGAAGATTCCAGGACAACAAATCACATGTTTGTTCCAACTGGTATTGACTATTCTAACTGGTATCTGATTTTGTGATGAGTTACTAGCACCGTTTTCTTGGCGGTCATTTTTGTGATGAGTTATGTTTACTTGTCTAGATACACTGCACCTAGGAAATTGTGTTTTGATTTACTTAGGCCAACATAAGTTTTGAATATATATATTAAGACATCTTAGTGAATCATTTGAAACAAATAGTGATAGAGAGGAGATTATGCGAATACTAATATGCATAAAGAGTGAAAGCTTTTGTTGAAGGGCGATAAGTGTTAAGATGAAGAGCAATGTTGAATGTACTTAGAATGATCTGATCAAGCAAATATTGTGCTACTCTAAATAGATCAAACCATTCTTGTTGTTTTCTAATCATTACAATAGAATCAAATCCCCTAACTAGGTAAGCTCTAACAAGCTTCATTGTACAAATCCTCTAACAAGATGATCCATTAGTTTGGATTCTCAAATCCTCCAGCGAGGTTACTCCTAACAGGGTAGTACTCTTAATAGGGTACAAGCTTATAATCAATCTTGGGATCTCTAACAAGATTCACTCCTAGCATAGCACTTTTTAAGGCCTTAACCAGTCAGTTATCTATTACTACAGATAGTTAACTTGTGAGTTCCATCTCACTGTGGTTTTTACCTATTTGGGTTTTCCACGTATAAACACTTGTGTTATGGTGGATGTTTTACTTATTGTGGATGTTGTTATATCATTTTGGATAGCATGTATTTTGTTTAAATGCTTGATTAAGTTCATCTATCGGTTAGTGTTTGAAGTAGTGTTTTATTTGGTGTCACTGATTCACCCTCCCTCTCAATGCTTTTCAAGTCCATCATGTGATGGGTTCACTGGTGGTGTATGGTGAGAGTGTTCTTATGCCATTTTCATTATAGATTCTTATTTTACTCAAGTGAAGGCATGTTGAGAATATTGTTAAACCGTAGAGGCAATCATTAATTTGTAAACTTTGTGTCATATCCTGGCTATTGTGGATAGAATAGGATTTTTTGACTTTGATATCAATTTGAAGATTGTGCTTCATATTGATACTTTTTAAAATAATTTTAGTTGAGATATATTAAGGTTATGCTTTATAGACTTTGTTCTTTATTGTGTCATGTTGGGAAAGGAAAATTATGATTTGAAGACTTTGAGCTCTTGTCATTATTTTCAGAAAAATATAATCAGGAATCAATATAAAGACTTTGTACTTTACTTTGGATTTCTTGGTTATCACATTGGGTTACAAAAGAAATTATTAGAAGAAAGGTTGATAAGAGAGAAGCAATTTTAAGACTTTGAGCTTAAGCACTCTTTCTCATCCCATAGAAGAAACGGAGGGCTTTTAGGCCTTCATAGAAACTTTGCTTCTTTCCTTATCCATATTTTACTCATTGTTGCATTTAGAGTTAATCCGTAACATCAAAAGTGTAAGAATTATCATTGCTTTATATTGTAAATTCTTTCCTGAAGTAAGAGGAAAAGATTAACATCTATCTTGAAAAAGAAGATAGGATGATGTTCCACCCATGCTTATAATATAAATTAAAGGTTGTATTTTATTTTAGTAAAATAGAGTATAAAGTTAAAGGGGGAGCCTCCCCTTACAAGAATAGGAGAGATTGAATCTCATAATGCTGTGATTGAAACCATAATTTTGTATATTCACATAGTTTACAAAATTTTCAACCAACAGACTGTTATTAAGAATCCATTGTTTCTTTGAAACATTTCCAATAACCACTAAGTATAACCCATTGGGGAGAGTATTTAGAATAAAAAATCACCCCCTTCCTTATCGCACCATTTCCATACTTTGAGAAAGGCCAAACACTCCTCACCCCATTTCATGAAAAAATCTCTCCTTCAACATTTCTACTACATCTTTCCATTCCTTATTTTCAATGCATAAAGATAAAATGCATCTAGAAGAAGTGTCAATACTAAACTTATCCAATTTTTTCTGTTCATCGCACCCTTTGGACCTCCAAAATTTGTGCTCAATATCCTTGAAGCTGCTAGGATGACCAATATTTATCCTCATGAAGACCCTACTATCCTGTAACATTCATCATGTATCTTGCCTCTTAATTTTTTTTGGGGAAACTCTTGGATTTCCCATGGTTCTCATCCTCCCAATCTCTTCCGGGGGGATTCCAAGCTCTATTATGATAGCCCAAACACTCCATTTGACTAAGAGAACCATGCCCAGTTTGACCTCTATGAAACCCTATCCTCCTTGCGAAGCCATCCACAAAATTTATAAAACTATAATAATTAAAATTTTAATGAGACAAATAATAATAAATTAATTCTAATAATTCTTAATTATTATTAATAATTTCATAAAGGAACATAAATAATTAAAATAAATTCTAAATGTAAAGACAAATTAATCCTTAAAAAAAGAGAGTAGGTAATTCTTTCTTTCTCATTTTTGAAACTTAAAAAAAATAGATAGAATGTAATAAGAGAAGATAATATTAAAATATATTCTTATCTAAAGAAGAAAATAGTAAAATATAGTTTTTTCCTTTTATGCACATTTTTCTTCTTCTAATTAACAATATCAAACTATATTTTTTTAGTTTTTTATCATAGAAGATTTTTTTTAAATTAATATAAATGTAAACATATAGTTGAGATTAATTTAATAGCCGAAAATCCTTCTAATCATTTTTGAACCATTGACTTTAAAAAGAAGGTTGCACAATTCATATAGGGAATGCCTTTAGCATAACTAGCAATTGTGCCTTGGTGTGCAATGGGTACGTTGTAGAGGTGTGAAAGGTCAATTAGGGAATTTTTTTTAAAAAAATTGCATATATTTATGAAACATAATAGGTTAGTTGGTATCCCAAGATCCAAGAACAGCTAAAATAAAACTTGTAAATTAAGAAGATAATCTAGTTCCATTACCAACAACATAATGTTATGTTTGCAATAAGGAGATAGAGAGAGAGTGGGGGGGTAAGAGTGAAAGATAGAGGGTTAAAGAGATAAAGATAGAGAGGAAGATAGGGACATAGATGGAGATGGAGATAAAATAGATATTTATATATTGAGAGGGAGAGAGAGGGAGAGAATGACAAAGGGAGATATAGAAAGATAAAGTTAGATATAGGAAGTGATATTTAGAGAGGGAGTGATATAAGGGCAAAGAGAGATGGAGAGATAATGAGATAGACCTAGAGGGAGATATGGAGAGATAGAGATAGAGATTCAAAGAGTTATGATGTAGAGGTATAGGTAGAGGAGAGGGAGAGGGAGAGAGATTGATAGATAAAGAGGGGGAGACATGTGTAGAGATTGAGATGGAGAGAGGAAAATATAGGTGGAGACATGAAGATAGAGTGAGAGAGGAAGATAGAGAAAAATAGATGGAGAGATAGATATAGAAAGATAGATAGGAGTAGAGAGAGGAAGGGAGGGAGGAAAATATGGAGAGAGGGAGAGAGAGAGAGAGAGAGAGAGAGGTTTAGATATATAGTAGGAGAAATAGAGATATAGAGAGAGGTTTAGATATATAATAGGAGAGATAGAGTGAATAAGAGAGAGAAAGACAGAGATAATGAGAAAAAGATAGAGAGGGTTGGGGAGATAGAGAGGGAGCTAGAGATAGAGGGGGTAACTGTGAGGGAAAGAAGGTGACGAAGAAGACAAGTGATAGAGAGAGAGGTATTATGAGAGAGGGAGAGAATTAGAGAAGGGAAATGATAGAGAAATAAAAATAGAGATAAAGATAGGGAGGGGGAAACAAGGAGTGTGTATATGCAAGAGAGAAAGAAGGATGTGTAAATAAATAGAGGGAGGGAGAAGGAGAGATAAACAAAGAGAAGAGAAGTATAGAGATAAAAAGAGGAAGTGAAAGAGAGATGGAGAAAATTTGATAAAGATAGAGGGGTGAGAGAGATAGAAATATAAAGATATAGGAAGTGATATAATGAGGGAGCAAGAGTGAGAGATAAATGAGGTGATAGAGATAAGTAATAGAGAGAGAGGGGGGAGAGAGAGTGGGTGAGATAGAGATAGAGATAGAGATAGAGATAGAGATAGAGATAGAGATGAAACACCATTTGATAAATGGCATATAAATTGACCTAATGCACTACATGAATTTATGTAAAAAATAGACCAATATTTTCTCTAATTGATATATTATAGTTAATGTATGTAACTGTAGCGTCCTAAATTGTACTCCCTTACAATTTTGTTTGCATTTGGGCTCTCACCTTAGCATTCATGCTCCAAGGTCTAAATGGGACCTAATTTTTCTTATGTTATTTAAATTTGTTACCATTTTCAATGCACACATCATCCTACCCTTAAATTATGGTCTCTTATTGGGCATGGCGAGGGTGTGGTGTCCTGGTCCTCCCAACTAGGACCTAAATTTGGGCCCCTTAACAGTTGTGAAATGTGAGCATGAATTCCAGCTTTGTGTCAACTCATGTTGAAAAATTAAGTTGTTTTTCGATGAGAAAGTATAAAAGGAGGTCTACCCCTCTCATTTTATCATCCACACATATGAAATTCAATTCAACATCAAGCAATAAAGCATTCAATTTCAAGTAAGCAAGCAATCAGTCCTCTTTCAAGCATTGGAGCAGAGATAAAGTCAAGATTCAAGCATTGTAGTTGACATTCATGTTCTATATTATTGAAAAATTCATGAAATCCTAATTCTATGTGGAGGAAAAACAAAACTTCATAATGAGGTATAGAATTTGTGTCTTAGTCATTATTAAACATCTCCCTCAAAAGGAGAACATTTATTTTACTGTAATTCAATCAAAATTCATTTTTATTTCATGGTTAATTCCAAAACTGAGGTTTGACCTAAGGCAAACCCCTATTCCCAACCTATTTCCCATCTCTAGTGTGAACATGAACAAATACAGAGCTATGAGCTTCAGAATAAGCTTTATTTATAAAGACGAATTGATCCCCTGGGCATTGGAGTGCAAAAAGTGTGGAGGACTAGGGCGACCCTCACACCGGTCCTGAAAAATCAGGAGCTCCTTCTAGGAACAAATCTGAATCCTCTTACAATCCTCAGATCTAGGTTCATGGCTCAATTCGACAATTGTAGCTTACTGTTCATGCATTTTTTACATAAATTCTTACATATTTACCCTAATTTCAACATTTTTACAATTCAACTCAAAAGAGGGAAATTCAATCAAATCCCCTAGGAAATCCAATAGAATTTTTAGCCATTATCCTTGTTGGTTTGTGGCTAGACCTATTGGGTTTACCTCCCTCTTTTAATGTAATGGTTCCTAAGTAAAAATTAGCAGTCTTCATCCTTATTGTGGTGGAAACCCTAATTTTTCACCACTACATTTTGATGAACCCAACTCCTTACACCTGCAATTTTGATTCATGTTCTCATATCTGAGTGTTTATGCAATCTCAAATTCAAATTTTCATTTGCAAGTTTAATTTCTTATTGAATTTTAAAAATTTAGAGGTTGAATTCACAAAAACCCTAATTTTTTATCCTAAAATTGAGCTTATGGGTTGTCTAAATTAGGTTTATCATTTCAAATTTTATTATTCATATAATTTTTCCCTCCTAGATCTCATTTTCAATTAAATTACATAAATTTAGTGGTTGAATTTTCAAAAACCTTAATTTATAATTCTAAAATTTACCATGTGGGTTGCATAATTTTTCAAATTAATATTCAGATACGATCTTTATTAATATTATGCTATGATATAAATGCATTTATCTTTCAAAATCATAATTCATATTACTTTATTAATTGGTTAATCAATCATTTTTCATAAAACTTTGTAATTTTAAAATTCAAATTCAAATTCCCCTCCTTTGTGTGTGAGTTTTACTACTATTAGTCCTACCTATAATATTCTCGTGAGAAGTCTTAAAACTAAGGATTCCCAAGGTTTAATTACTAAGGATATGGAGCCTAATTTCGATAATTTTTTTCATGAGAATGTGGGTGGTTCATCTATTCCAACAATTTATGTTATTTATCTCCATTCTTTACAAAATTCTCATGATGAGGGAGAATCACTAACTAGAGTTTCCATTGACCAATTGGAGAAGATTGACATATGAATTTGAAAATATTCAATGGACGAGTCAATAATACCCAAAAAGTGAGGTTATGTCATTAATTCAAGGATTAAAATAATGGTTCAGTGTGATAAAATTGGTGTTGATTTTTTGCATGGCCTTGCTCATATTGTTGACACCAATATCATGCCTTTGAAAAGTTGAGTCAAAGTCCTTGGTTACACTCAACTTCCTAGTCAAGTTAATCATTCTATTCCTATGACTACTTCTATGACTAGTGTGCCTACTTTGACATCTAATATCATGACTACTTCTACACAAAATGTTATTCCTACATAAGTTAGTCAAGGGGGCATCATTGCTAATCAAAACACTTCCATCCCTCCTTATGTGAGTCTTCCATTTGTTACCCAATCATCTCCCATACCTACTTATCATAGTGTTCCACCTCCTTATTCTGAACCTCCTCCTTCATTTAACAATGTTACTCCTCCATCCCAATCCAACATGTCTAATTTCAACCCATCAACCAAAGCAACCATTAATAGCCTAGCTCAAATTGTGTCATCCTTGCAATAAAAAATAGCTTCCATGAACCAATCCAAGTTTAATGTGCCCATATTTGATATAGCAAGCCCATTATCTAATGATATTTTTCATACTGTCCCCCTTAAACATGTATAAGTCCCTCAATTGGAGCTTTATAATGGAAAATGGGATCCCTTGACTCATGTGAAAACATTTCAAACTTTGTGTAGCGAGTTTTCTTATGGTCAAAGACTTTTGGCTAAATTGTTTACTAGAACATTTAGAGATAAATATTTGCAATGGTATTGTTCTTTGCCTCATTCTATTACATTATTTCAACAATTGGTTAATGCTTTCATTCAACAATTTAACAATTATATTGGTCCTAAGATTACTTTGATTGATTTGATGCATTGTAAGCAAGGTGTTCAAGAAAACGTGACTGATTTTATTGGTAGATATAAGCATTTGTATTCTCAAATTTCTTATCCTATGCCTAATCAAGATGTTCAAAGAATTTTTATTTTTAATTTACAAAAAGACATTAGAGATAAGTTTCTCTTTTCTGAGTTTACTTCCTTTAAATAGTTGTGCATAGTACTTCATAACTATTAGCTTCAAGTGAGTCAATTTGAACAATCTCCTTCAATGACTCCAGTTGATAAGAACGAAAGTGCTCAACAAAATTTTCTGAAGTTTAAACCAAACAAGGGATTCATCAAGTTCAATGACAACAACAACACTTAGGTAGCAGTCACGACAACAAGTTTTGCCTCCTCTATCCAAGTATTTTAGAAAATAATTTACTCCCCTTTCTAAATATTTTCATAGAATTAGGAAACAATTGTTAGAAAAAATATGTCAAAAATTTCCTCCCATCAAACTAATTGACACATCCAAACCTTTGCCAGCTTATCATGATGCCAAAGCCTTTTGCCAATATCATCATCAACCTGGTCATGAAACTGAAAAGTGTTATTCCCTAGGTAGTAAAATTCAAGAGCTTATTGATAAAAATACCATATTTGTAGCTAGTGTGAATGGAAAAGGAAATAAATCCATAGCTCCTCCTAATAAAAACCTCCAAATCTTTACAAATCCTTTGCCTTCTCATTCTATTAATGTGATTGAGTTTGAGCATATTGCCTTTTCTCCTAATGATCTTGGCCTCGAATCTAATAATGTGGTGAATCTTATTGATAAACCTACACCTCCTAAGGACCTATGTGTCACCTTTGATACTAGTGAGACTATTGAAGCACCTGATGGCCCACTATATATCACTGCAAGGATAAAAAAACATGCTCTCATGAGGCATACTAATTGATCCTGTGTGTATGGTGAATGTGATAACTGAAGAATATCACTATACCTTACAAATGCATCAAGTGACATATGATAAATATAATGTGGTGATCAAAATATTTAATGGTTCTCTTATCCCACTATTTCTCTATTACCCTTCCCATTGAGGTTGTAACTAAGTTCTTAGATGTCAATTTTTCTATCATTCCTACATCAGATCAATTTCGTGTGAAGTTGGGACACCCTTGGCTCTCTTCCATGAAAGTGATCCCTTCTACCATTCATAAGAGTTTGAAATTCCCTCTTAATGACAAAATCATACAAATAAATCATAACATGTACCAACCCACGATGAGGCATGGAGATGTTAATCTTGATTACTTTTCGTCTAAAAAAATTGAACGTCTTAAGCCTAGAAGTGATGCTCTTTTTCAAGCTTATCAAAGATGGAAGAATGAGATGAACTTATGAGTAAGCCTAGAAATCCCAATCCAATTCCTCATGATGGAACTGGTCTTCTTCCTACACCCTTTATTACTCCTCTATATGTTGTGGTTCCACCTCCTACATCTTACAAAGGGAAGTGTCCAACATCTCCTATCTTTTAACCTAAAAAACCTTCTCCTTTGCATCCTTATTTAAAGGAAGAGAAGAACCCTATGCCTATTGAACCTAAACCCTCACAACCTTCAACTAAAACTAAAAGAAACTATTGTGCAAGAGAATGATGATGGAGACGTCGTGCTAAGGCTTGTGAACTTGCCTCTCAACCCATTTTCTCCCCGAAGACTCCAAATGCTGACACAATCCTATTTGTCCAACCTTCGTCTAACCATAGGGAGGAAGTTCAACCTAAATATCCAAGGCATACAATTATTAAGAAAAAATATAGTTCAACCTAAAGATCCCATTTTTATTAATATTGATGAAGAGATGGATGAAAATGATGCTCATGCTAAAAATATTGATTCAAGTGATAAATATGAAGATGTTGATGTTGACAATGATTTATCTAAATAATTTTCATAAGAATTAATCCTGGCTCCTAATAACAAACAAAGTTATCCATCATTATATCATGGTCCTTGTTTGGAATTTGTGGTAGCTCCATCTACCATGCTCGAAGTGGCTCCTCTTGCATATTGTCCACCTTCCCAAGACAATGTTGAAAAATATTAGGAGGTGGATGAATTTATTGATTAGCTTCATTCGTGTCATAGATTCTCTCTCTCTCTCTCTCTCTCTCTCTCTCTCTCTCTCTCTCTCTCTCTCTCTCTCTCTCTCTCTCACATACTTGTTTGTAACCTTCTTCTATTTGTTTCTCAATTCTTCTATTTGATGTCCCTAAAGTTGTCTACTTGAGGATAATGCAAAGTGTTGAGATCTCTTTTGGTCTCTCCCATGTTGACTCAAAAGACACATGTGCCCTTTTTCTATTCTGGTTCTACTTTCTTTGGGAGGAAAATTCAATGCAAATATATATATGATATACATTATTTATCATAATAGCATATTGACCTTACAGTTAAGTAGAACCCTTATGTGTTTTGTGTTTTGTGATCATTATCTTTTGATGCATCCTTCTTGGGGGCACATCATTGTGATAATGTGTTTCTCTTTTGGATGAATGTATACTACCTTAAAGCAGTTGCTCCTAATAAGGTGTACGCAATTTCTTTAACATGGGGGCATACACTCTCCTTGATGTTTCTCTCTTTTGCACATCTTGATACTCAAGTTACTTAGCGAACTTAGCATTTTGCTTTGTAATTTTTGGTATTTTTATTTTCATAACTCATATTAAGCTAGCCTTACTAGACTAGTAGTCATGGTTCTCTTTTCTCTTTCTTATGATGTCCCTTTTATCTTGATTTTGGAAGTTATAAGATACCTAAAGTCCACTAGGGGCTTGGTGTGTCTTGCCTCCTTAGCATCTTGATATAAGCCTTTCAATATGAACCTTTGTACTTTTCTGAGAGTATTCTTAGTCTCATACTCCCTTACAATTTTGTCTGCATTTGGGCCCTCACCTTGGCGTTCATGCTGTGAGGCCTAGATGAGACCTAATTTTGCTTATGATATGTAAATTTGTTACCATTTTCAAAGCACACATCATCCTGGTCTCTGATTGGGCAAGACCAGGGTGTGGCACCTTGGTATCCTTATGACCAAACCACCAAGCACCCTGGTCCTCCCAACTAAGACCCAAATTTGGGCCCCTTAACAATCATTAAATATGAGTGGGAATTCGAGCTTTGTGTCAGTTCATGTTGGAAAATTAAATTATTTTTTGATGGGCAAGTATAAAGGAGATCTACCCCTCATTTGATCATCCACACATATGAAATTCAATTAGACATCAAGCAATCAAGCATTCAAGTTCAAGAAAGCAAGCAATCAGTCTTCTTTCAAGCATTGGGGCAAAGATAAAGTCAAGATTCAAGCATTGGGGCAAAGATAAAGTCAAGATTCAAGCATTGGAGTTGAAATCCATGTTCTATGTTATTGAAGACTTAGTGAAACCCTAATTTCATGTGGAGACAAACCAAACTTCACAAGGAGGTATATCATTTATGTTTCAGTGATTATTCAACATCTCCCTCAAAAAGAGAATATTTTCTTTACTATAATTCAATTAGATTTCATTTCTATTTCATGGTTAATTCCAAAACCAGGGTTTCACCTAAGGCAAACCCCTATTCCCAACCTATTTCCCTTCTCTAGTGTGTGTGAGAACAGGTACAGAGATGTGATATTTAGAATAAGCTTTATTTACAAAGACGAATTGATCCCCCATTGAAGTGCGAAAAGTGCGGACTAGGGTGACCATCACACTGGTCCCGACAAATTAGGAGCTCCTTCTAGGAAAATATTCAAATCCTCTTACAATCCTCATATCCAAGTTTGTGGCTTGATCTGATGACTGTCGCTTACTGTTTATGCATTTTTAAATCAATTCTAGCACATTTACCCTAATTTCAACATTTTTACAATTCAATTCAAAAGAGGGCAATTCAATCAAAACCCCTGGTAAATTCAATAGAATTCTCAACCCTTATCCTTGTTGGTTTGTGACTAGATCTATTGGGTTTACCTCCCTCCTTTAATGTAATGGTCCCTAAGTAAAAATCAACGATCTTCATCCTTGTTGTGGAAACCCTAATTTTTCACCACTATAGTAATATACTTATATAATATAGTTATTAACAATATATAATTATGATATATAAATAGTATATATTATTTATAACTTTTTTTTATAATGATTAATATATTAATTTTATAGTAAGTATATTATAGATAATATTAGTTTATAATATAATTGAAGTAGAATTATATTATTGATAATATATATAATATACTTATTATTGAATTATATATATTAATATATGTACATATACATATATATGTACATATGTACATATGCATATACATATACATATACATATGTACATAAACTAATATAATGGAAGTATAATTATATTATTGATAATATATATATATATAATATACTTATTATTGAATTATATATATTAATATATGTACATATGTACATACGTACATATATGTATATGTATATGTACGTATGTACATATATGTATATATGTACATATGTATATACATGTATATACATATATATATATAGATACATGTGTGTATATACATATAAAAGTTGCACAATGAATTAAGTGAATTTTATTCATTTAATTATTCTTAATTCTTCCAATTAAATAAATTAAGATTTAATTAATATTCCTATTCTTCTAATTGACCTTTTAATCAAATTAAAGATTTGATAAAATCTCCTTCTTGTAGCCTAACCTATTAATTAGACTAAGGTTTGATTAAGTACCCTTAGCCATTTGATTAAATAAATCTTATTTATTTGATTAAAATCCATTTTCCCCCTCTTGATTAAATTCACATTTAATTGAAATCCCTTTGCAGATAAATAAATCATTATTTATTTGTGAATAGTCCCCCCACTTGCAAAATCCTACAAATGCAAGTTGCATCCCTTTTGGCAAAATTAAATCATTTTAATTTGCTTAAATACCTATTTTCTTCACCCACTTGCATTCTCCTACATCCCCCACTTGACTCCATAATCATCCTTCTAGAAACCCCATAATCCCATCCTAATCATGTCTAATCTCCTAATCATGTCACATATATATAGATTCATATATAGATACATATATACATATGTATCTACACACACACACACACACACACATATATATGTGTGCACACACACACACACACATATATATGTGTGTGTGTGTGTGTGTGTGTATCTATATATGTGTGTGTGTGTGTGTGTGTGTGTGTGTGTGTGTGTGTGTGTGTGTG
This sequence comes from Cryptomeria japonica, assembly GCF_030272615.1. Lineage (NCBI taxonomy): Eukaryota > Viridiplantae > Streptophyta > Pinopsida > Cupressales > Cupressaceae > Cryptomeria > Cryptomeria japonica. The sequence continues at coordinate 328,278,993 of NC_081412.1, forward strand.
TGTGTGTGTGTGTGTGTGTGTGTGTACATATATATATAGATACATATATAGATACATATATACACATATAGATATATATATGTATATATATATACATACATATGTATCTATATGTGTATCTATATATATATATATATGTATATAAATGTATAGATATATATACATATATATATATACATATATACATACATATACATATATTTGTATATAGATGTATATATATATTTGTATATAGATGTATATATATACATATATATACATATACACACACACATATATATACATATATGTGTATAGATATATATATATATGTATATATGTATATATGTATATATGTATATATATACCTATATATGTAAATATACACCTAAAAGTTGCACAATGAATTAAGTGAACTTTATTCATTTAATTATCTCTAATTCTTTCAATTAATTATATTAAGATTTAATTAATAATCCTATTCTTCTAATTGACCTTTTTGGTTTTAATAAAGGGGGTAAAAACTTTATGGAACATCAGAAACAAGAAATACAAACAGAACCAGAACCCCAAAGCCCTAGAAAAGAGTCACAAGCCCAACCAAGGATCAGCTAGCTTCATAACTATCCATGTCCTCAGCAAAGATCTTCTACAAGTCCTAATAGTAATCCGAAGAGAGATGTTCCCACCCTTCAAATTTCCAATCATTACCATGTTCCGAGGCCCACTTAGCCAAACAATCAGCTGCTCTATTCCATTCATGAGGAATGTGGTTGAAAGACACCTGCTCCATCGTAGTACTAATTTGAAGAATCTGGTGAACAATCTCTGCCAGCTGCCAGTGAATCCCACTCACCTTCTACTCAATCAACAGGTTAACAATAATTTGTGAATCTGATTCACAGATAACCTTCCGCCATCCCAATTCCAAAGCACGCTCCAGGGCATAGAAAATCGCTAATCCCTCCATAAAGTTATTAGACTGCTACCCTCTATGCACCAAAAAAAAAATACCACCTCCCCCATTGCACTCCTACCAACATCACCAACCCCAACAGGACCCGGATTACCCCTAGAGGAGCCATCGGTGTTAATCTTGATAAAATCATCTTGAGGGGGCATCCACCTTCTCACCCTTTGAACCTTATTCATAGCACATCTACCTCTCCTAACATAAGCTGAAGCAGGAGACAACTCCTACAAACCCAACCTACTCACGATATCTGCCTCATCTTTATTTAGAGGAAAATTCACCTCACATTTAGCTTCCACCATCTCCCGAATCATAACAATGATTCTATTCCATACTTGTTGAACTAATAGTCTATCCTCCTGAAAGATCCTCCTATTCCTCTCGAGCCAGATCTACCACAGTATGAAAATGGGACCAATATGTCAAACAGTCTAGAGAAAGGAGGATAGAATAGGAGGTCTACTCAAACTGCCCCAAAACTCCACTAGAGAATCCATGTGAACACAAGGATGCTTCCACACCCCCCACCAGAAATGCCAAGTATGCAACGAGAAAGGGCATCTGAAGAATAGGTGTGAGGAATCTTCCTCCAAATTACCACACAAAGCACAGATGGATGGCCCCAAGAATCCCCACTTGCAAATATTATCCCAAGTTAGGCATCTATCAAAAGCCAAAGTCCAAGCAAAATAGTTACACTTCGGCTAAGAAAAATTATTCCACACATGTTTCCACTAGTGCACCTCCCTCCCTTCCAATCTACAAGACAACAGCTCTTGGTATCCACTAGCCACAGTAAAGACACCCTTAGGATTCAGAGACCAAGAAAGTCCATCCCTACCCTTGAGGGAACTATAGTGTCTACTTGCCAAAATTCCATGCAACTCAACAAACTCTTCATCCATCCCAACAATCGGCCACTCATTAGGAGCCTTCCACCACTCCAACTCTAGCTGCCCACACCTATAAACAACCTTGAAGTTGCTCACCCTAGACCACCCTACCTCCAGAAACCTCAGACAAAGATTCCCAAGGTTAGGAAACTGATCAAGGATGGGGGCTATCCATCCCAAGAGTCATACCAGAAAAGGACCTCCTCTCCCCTCCTACAAATCCAAAAGAGGCATTCCTTAAAAAGAGAAGCCCCCTTCTTGAGAGTGATCCAAATCATTGAGCCTTTTCCCTCAAGCGGGTATCTTGGCATTTCCTCCTTCGGGATCCTCTGCATATATATGTAGGCCAAAATCCTAGCCCAGGCACGATCCTATTCAACACACCACCTCCAGTACAATTTAGCCACCAAAGCCTCCCCAAATAAAATAGACTGCCTTAAACCAAGCCCACCTGACTATTTTGGGCTACACACCAAGTCCCAATTGACGAGACACCATTTGTGTGAGGACAGATTATCTGCCCATAAGAATTGACTTTCCAGAGAGTCCAATCCCTTCAAGAACCACTTAGGGGCCACTTGAAGCATACATCGATAAATCAGAAGAGCCTGAACCACCGATTGGATCGGTTGAACCCTCCCAGCAAAGGATAACCATCTATGAGTCCAATGTTCAACCTTTGTGTGAAATTTATCCAAGATACCCTGCCACAAATCCTTGGGAGGGTTACTAGGAGAAATAGGAATACCCAGATAAGTCAAGGGCAGAGAGCTGACTTGGAATCTCAAGATATGATCAATCCTCCTCTGGATAGATCCAGGTGTGTTGAAGAAGAGGATAGAAGATTTATCCTTGTGTCGACTTGAATTCCATCCTCAGAATGTTACCTGCACCAAGTTAGTTTCACAAAATACAAATGGAAATGCTATAGGAAATCCAAACTCAACTAATGAAACTACATGAAATACATATGAAATAAAAATACTAATATTACCTTCATGGTTTATGTCTCATTGTGTCATTACTCCACTATTCCTGGTTGCAGATGGTGTGCTCTCAGACAATGCACTGATAGCTTCCAAGATGGCATATGAAGAATGGACTGATAACTAGTAGTTAACAAATGCTATGATATGAAATACTACATGATTATGCTAAAATGATTATGTTATATGATAATTGCTATTTGCTTCAAGATTAAAACTCACAGATGCATAAGTTTCAAAAATGATTTGCTTGAAAATGCACTTTAAGTCTAACTCTCTCTCAACTGAAGCTCTTGATTTTATAGACTTTGAGAGGATGAGATGATGTGGCTTAGATCAACGGTCATGATCAGATCTGCAGATTTGGATGGTTGTGAGAAAAAGTGAAGGTTGAGAGAAAGGGGGAAGGAGAAGACAAGTGTCACTCATCTCACCTTGACTGGGTTGTTGACTGAGAGAATCTAGGGATGGTTGGAGAAGATTTAGCCATGATAGGACAAGTGGACTCAAGTCCTACCTAAGATGTAGGGGTGTTGGAGAGAATATAGGAGATGGTTATGAAATATGCATACGTACACAATATTCATTAAGTTTGGAGGTTGAAGATAAATGATGAATTAATATTTAAGAAATATTAATTTCCTTATCCACATGATGGATGAGTTGGCAAAGGGAAGATGAAGTGGAGATGGAGGGTGAGTTGGAAAAGAAAGATTAAATAATTTAGGAAATTATTTAATATTTGATACTATAGGATAGGAGAATAACTATAAAATATTGGATATTTAATTGATTGGGGGAGATAATTAAATATTTAGATATTCAATTAACTTGGTTAAAGGAATAATTAAATATTAGATATTTAATTAATTAGAAGAATATGATAGATGAATTAATTAGTAAAATATTAATTAATAGAAAGACACGAAAATGAATTAAATAAATTAATCTTTTTAAATTAACTATTTAATAGAAGAATAATTATTAAATAAATATAAAATATTTATTTAATTGCTCATAGCCATTTTTATGTGTATACATTTTGCCCCTCTTTGAAATGATGTTGAGACAACATTGTTTCAAAGATTAAATCAAGTCTCGATAATGTACCTGGCGAAGATTAAAAATCCTGATTGTGTGCCCCCTCGGGAGATTAATCGTGAAATTGTTAAAAACTTTGGTTGGAACAATTGATCTCATGATAATTGATAAAAGGTTTCGTCAATTAAATTCATTTATAAAAAACAAATTAAATTGCCCCATTGAATAGCATGAATTACTCTTCAAATAGTAAATATAAAATTAACCAAGGCTAATTTTAACTTCATTGTTATCCTTGTCAGCTTTGTAAAGAAAATTATTCTTGGTGAGGTGGTGAAATGGTGATTCCTATGGAGAACCATCGTTTTGAGCGTGTTCAACGATATCAGCGACCTCCCGAGTATGGGTATCTGATATGTATCTTATCTCGAGCTTTGTTTTCAACTTTTCATGCAACTTTTCATGTTTTAGGTGCGTTTTTTGAATTTTTGATATTTTTTTTGCGATTTTCGGTATTAAGTTAGCACTTTTGCATTTTTATTTAGCGCATATGCAATTTAGGTTAGCACATATGCATAGATTAGTGCTTATGCTATTTTTGGTAGCGCATATGCCAATGATGTTAGCGCTTTTGCATAGGATAGCGCTTTTGAATTGTTTGTTTGCATTTTTGTAGCTAAAGTTAGCGCTTTTGCTTTGTTTTGCGCATATGTTCATAAGGCTAGTGCATTTGATCAAAAAGATAGCGCATATGCTTTTGTTTAGCGCTTTTGCTCAATAGGACAGCAAATGTTGTAGTTTAGCGCTTTTCCTCAAAATTGATGTTTTTGATAAGTGCAAAAGCTAAAAATTACTTTGATGATTAGATTTAACGTGTTTGATGTGCATGTATGATGAATAGGGACTTGATTGATTGATTCATTGATTTGATTGAATTGTTTGATTTGATTGATTTGATTGATTTGATTGAGTAGCTCTAAGAAAATGATTTAGTTTCTGATGCAAGAGCTTAGCAGAGTTTTGATTGAACTCAGTGATTGATAGAAAATGATGATTGATAAGTTTTAAAATGATTTGATAGCTTAATTTGTTTCAATTTGATTTGATAGATAGATAGCGTAAGTTGGCTTGAGATTGATTTGATAGATTGATAGTGTAGGTTGGCTTGAGTTTGATTTGATAGATTGATAGCATAGGTTGCTTTAGTTTGATTTGATAGATTAGCAACCACTTTGATGTGATAGATAGATAGTTGATGATTGATTGAATTCTCTTGATAAATAGGAGAAACTTGATGTTCTCCAATGTTAAGAAAAATTACCGGTAGTATGTCATTTAGTGCCAGAGCTGACACAGACTGAGGTTAGACATATAGATGCTTGTGGTTTACGTCATCTGTTGTATATGCCTGAGATTACACATAATAGAGGATTGTTGATGTCATTAGCCGAGAGATGGCACAGTGAGCATAACACTTTCCACTTGCCCACTGGTGAGCTTAGTGTGACGCTCGAGGATGTGTATAGGATTCTGCACATCCCAGTGACTGGCGAGTTAGTGCAGTATGATTTTTAGGATCGTGTTGGGACAGAGGCTTGTAGAGCCGTGTTTGCTGATGATAGAATCGCTAGAGGAGAGATCCAATGGGAGGATATGGTGATGTATTACGAGACTCTCCCTGTGATTCTTGTTGGTTTGATTGGAGGATTTATTTGTCCTAATAGGAGATCATGAGGTTTTGTTGTTGGATGGGGTGAGATTCTCTTGAGTATGATGCAGCATCGTACTCAATATGCTTGGGGTGTTTACATGCTTGCACATTTATATCATGATCTTCATCAGGTGGTGTATGATGAGAGTGCTAGTTTGTCTATAGGATGCACTTTATTGCAGATCTGGTGCTAGGAGCACATTGCTATTACTTGTCCTATCCATCACAGAGTTTGTGGAGAGAGGCAACCATATGTGTATTTTTATGCAGGTATCCTTACTCAGCATAAGCTGGGTAATATGGAGTATTGGCATTGGGTGCTTGATTCATTGGATAGCATTACTTAGAGACCATATGTTGATTGTGAACCATGGATGGATGATGCACAGGCATTACCATTTATCATGCAGGGTAGATATCTCATTGGTTGGACTCCTTACATTGTTGAGCGACAGTTGATTAGTCGCATTCTTAGACAATTTGGGATCAACCAACCTATTCCTACTGGTGTGATGATATATGCTTAGCGATAAAGAGATAGACGAGATTGGGGACCTTCCTTATCATTTGAGATTGCTCGCACAGAGTTTCTTGCTACTCCGAGAGTGGCTTATGATATGAGATTACACATTCTTGATCCTGGGGTTACTGCAGATTATGCTCAGTACATACTAGCTCATCCATTTCCTCATATTACTGATCCAGCAAATCCTCCTCCCAGTTCAGGAGATTAGGATGATGATTCAGATGATCCAGGTGTGAGGAGACAAAGATGGAGATGAGAGCTCAGAGCTTCTTAGGAGGCTGGGGGAGGTGGAGATGAAGGTGGGGATGGAGGTGGTGGTGGTAGGAGACCTAGACGGAGGGGAGGTCGATTGAGAGTCTGTGGAGGATTGTTTGGACCGGTTGGCAGGATTGGGAGACCACGTTCTATGGGTGGGAGGGATGTTGGACAAATTGGGAGAGAGCATGGCAGGGCAGGTATGAGATCACCGAGAGGGTTGCCATTGACAGGAGGAGGCAGGGTGACTGGACTGGATGGGGGTTGTGGGAGAGGCATTGATTTTGGTCAGATTCTGCCAGACCCTAGGGTTATTGCAGCTCATGGTGGAGATGATGAGGATCTAGAGGATCATGTTCCACTTATTAGATGATGGATTGCAAGAGCTACTCGGACAAAGATTCCAACAGTTAGGCAAAGTGGTGGTGAGGAGGGGATTGGGGTTCATGCACCACAATAGGATTTGCTAGAGCAAGATGCACCAGTGCATGATATTCTTGAGCAGGATGCACCAGAGCATGATGTGCCAGAGCAGGAGACCATTGACAGTCTTAGAGAATAGATTGATCGGCTATGAGCATAGGTGCAGAGTGTCATGGCTAAGAGGGATAGAGCTATTAGGAGACAACAGGATACTCAGGGCCTTCTTGATCATATTCAGTAGGTTGGATCAGGTACTCTCTCGGCTGACACTATTAGAGCATTAGTTCAAGCCAGGAAGGAGACTTCTCAATGGTGATGATGATATGAGGAGGAACTTGCAGAGAGCCAGAGAGCGGGTAGTTATCATACCACTGTGTTGATGGATACTAGCAGTGGTGGGGTCATGGGACCTCTTTAGAGGAGTGGTGATCATGGGAGACAGGCATCTGGAGGATCTTCTTGCTCACAACCATAGAGACGGACATAGTTAGGTGGTAGTGGTACAGGACAGCCGTGACTTGATTTGGAGGCACTTGTATTGCTTATTTGATATCATTGTATACTTGGACTTTTATTATTTTTATGATGATCTATATGCAGACATGGATTCTATATAATGATGATCTTTATTATGTTACTCTATTTGATGATGATGCTTTATGCTTTGATTATATGGATGCAGTGATTTAGATGGATAATGATATTTATGCATGTTATTATTTTTTTATTTTTTTATGATGATGATGCAATGATAAATGCTTTTGTTGATTTTCGATTTTGATGATCTTGGATGCAAATGAAAATGATTACTAACTTAAATGATATGTAAATGATGCAAATGCAATGATCTATATGGAAACGCAAATGAATGATTGCTTTAATTCTTATGATGATGTAAATGCAAATGATCTACATGAAATATTTTTTATTTTAATATGTAATGTTTATAATGATTATGAATCTAAAGTGCAAAGATGGAACTAAATTATCGTTAATGGAATGATAATGCAAATGATAATGATGATACACTATATGATGAATGAAATGCACTTAATTGAATGCAAACTAATGCAATGATTTAAATGCAACTAAATTAAATGGATGATGATTAAAATGATTCTAAAAATGAATGCACCTACAATGATTAGATGCAAATTATTTTTGTTTGTCCAATTATACTCAATATTTATTTATCATCATTGATCAATTAATGAAATGAAATGCTTATAATGTAACTAACCATGAATGCTTATAATGCAGATGAATAATGAGCTAATGAAATGATCTAACTAAAATGATACTACCATTCTTCATATGTTATCTTGTAATAGTGCTTGATTTCATCATTGAGCTTTAAAATGTTTTAAGAAAATACAAGCAACTTGACATAAAGATTCAAGATGACCTGGGTATTTCTTACATGGATTTTGATATAGCAAGTTAATACAAGCAACTTGATATAATGGATCAAGTTGACCTGAGTATTGCTTGCAGAACAGACAAGGAGTATCCCCTTTCATGCATGACTTGGAACGTCCTCCTTGATCTTTTGTCGATCATATCCTGAGACAAGTTCATATCGTAGTAAGAGATAAACCACAGACAACAATCAAAGAAAATAATCATGCCCCATCATAGCTTCTCTAGTCATGGACATCCTTGAGTCACATAGAGTACATGATTAGCAATAAAATCAAGATATAAGCACTGAATCTTGTATATCATTCACATGTTCTTATGATCATTAACTAATATAATCATCTGGATGAATGATCTTTGATAATCCTTTATTACTTGCTGATCGATTCTTCATTTTCTGAGTTTCACGATTCAGTTGTTGATTAAACGCCTTGATTGATTTATTGCTTTGTTGCTCGTTATCTGTTTCAAAATCCTAGGTGTTTTTGGTTTTTCTAAGTTTTTCAAATGTTTTTGGATTTTCAAAGATTCAAAAGTTCACCTTAGCAAAAAGAATTAGAATTTTGCCCCCACTGGAAACAAAATTATTATGGATGTATGAATTGATCAAGATCCAAACCATGGTGGGATACAAATGCAAATATGATTGATTTTGATAAAATCTAAGACAATGACTATGAAAAGTATGTCAAAGATTGATAACTATTGGTAAGCTACATATTTCTTGCTAAACGGTTCAGAGCAAATGGTTGCAAAAAATGGAATGGATAAGTTAGCATATGATGGAAGTGATAGATGTGATAGGATGGTGTGGATAGGTGCACAAAGCGATCTCATAGATGGAGGAACTCACTTTTTAGATAGCACCTATTTACCAAGTTTTCACTATCTAAATTTATTGCATTTTTTTTTTGTTGTTTATACTTTTTAGGGATTTTCTTGCTTTTCTGATTTTTACTTATTTCTTTAGGACTTTATATGCTTTTTATTGATTTATTTTTTAGGACTTTATATCTCAAGGATAGAATTTCTTGAGATGGATAGAATTTATAGGTTCATCAAACCAATCACTTTCAGGGGTAGATAACTTGTATGCTCCTGATCCATATGTTGCTACTATGACAAAAGGTCCTAGCCAATTTGGTTCAAATTTTCCCTTCTTTTCTCGATCTTGCTAATTTATTGGATTCTCCCTTAGAGCTATATCTCCAATCTAAAAAATGTGCGGCTTGACTTTGTGGTTATAGCTTCTTGCCATTCTTCGTTGATATACTTTCAAATGATCTGTTGCATTTTGGTGACGTTCTTGAATCAGTTCTAGTTCCTGGAGTTGAGAGACTCATTGTTCTTCTTCTAGTATAAGACCTTGCAAGGATACTCATAGAGAAGGTATCTCTACTTCTATAGGTAATATGGCTTCTAATCCATAGACCAAAAAATATGGATTTGCCCCTATTAGAGTGTGGATGCTAGTTCGGTATGCCCAAAGAGCAGGATTTAGTTGAATGTTCCAGTCTTTTCCAGCTTCATTGACTGTTTTCTTCAAGATTTTGAAGATAGTATTGTTTGATGCCTCAACTTGACCATTTCCTTGTGGATAATATGGAGTAGAAAACCTATGTTGTATATGAAATTGTTCACAAAGCTCCTTCACATCTTGATTTTTGAATGGTCTTCCATTATCAGTGATAATGGTCATAGGAACTCCATAGCGACAAATTATATAATTCAAAAATGATGATATTTGTTTTCCTGTCACTGTTGTTAAAGGAACTGCTTCAATCCATTTAGTAAAATATTCAGTAGCTACCAAAATAAACTTATGTCCATTAGAAGATTAGGGATTTATCTTTCCTACCAAATCAAGGCCCCATTGTGAAAATGGCCATGATCCTGTCATAAGATATAACTCTTGTGCTAGTGCATGAATGAGATTCCCATGGATCTGACATTGTTTGCATTTTCTAGCATATGTGAATGAATCTCTCTCCATAGTAGGCCAAAAGTAACCCATACGAAGAATTTTCTTAGCCAATGTTAAACCACTTGAGTGTGTGCCACAAATCCCTGCATGAACTTCATTAAGAACTTTCTCATATTCTTCTTGTTCAAGACATCTTAACAAAGTACCATCTAGACCATGCCTATATAGGATATCAGAAATTATAGTATATCGAGAGGACTAACGGATAAAATTCCTTCTCTGATTATGAGATAAGTCCAGAGGAAGGATATGTTCTTTTAAATACTGATAAGTTTGACCGTATGAGGATTGATTGGTTCCTGATATATGGCAAATTCGGTAGGTATGTTGGGATTGAATGGTAGGGGTTAAGATATCTTCCATGAGAAATTCATAACATTTTTGATTCTCCTTATTTTGCAAGAGAGGTGCTATTGTAGCCATTGCATCTGTTGCTTTATTCTCATTTCTTGGAATCTGGGTGAATGATATTTCTTTAAAGTGTCCTTTAAATTCCTCTTTCAGCTCTTTGTATGGCATAAGCTTATCATCCTTTGTTTGATATTGATCATTTATTTGATTGATGATAAGTTTTGAATCACCATAGACATGTAGTTCTTTGACATTCCATTCAATATCAATTTTAAGCCCAATAGCCAATGCTTCACACTTTGCAGTATTATTGGTGCATGGAAACCACAATCTATATGATTTGGGAATTGTGTGTCCTTGAGGTGTGATGAAAAAGATTCGTACGCTTGATCCATATTGTGTATAAGAACCATCAAAGTACAATTCCCAAAAGTTTGTACTTACTGTCAAGATATCTGCATCAGGAAATTCGATGTGCAAAGGCATGTTATTTTGTAAAGGTTCATCAGCCAATTGATCAGTGAGAACTTGTCCCTTGATAGCTTTCTGGTCAACATACTCTATATCAAATTCACTTAGTATCATAACCCATTTGGCTAGTCTCCATGTCAATGTTGACTTTCTCAACAAATATTTGAGAAGATCTATCTTTGCTATTAGTTTCATAGAATGAATCAACATATAATGTCGCAGCTTCTGAGTTGCAAATACAACTGCTAGACATGTCTTTTCTATTGAGCAATAATTTAATTCACATCCAACAAGCATTCTACTGATATAATAAACTGCTCTTTCTTTTCCTTCATCATCATGTTGAGCTAGGAGAGCTCTAATGATACATTTGTTGCTGAGATATAGAGCAACAATGGTTTCCCTTTGGTTGGTGATATCGATACTGGAGGACTCATAAGATATTCTTTTATTTTCAAAAAAGCTTCTTCACATTTTGGATCCCATTTGAATGGAATTATTTTATGTAGAAGATGGGTAAATGGAAGACATCTATCTGCTAACTGAGAAACAAATCTCCTGATTGATTGCAATCTTCCTTGTAAAGATCGCAATTGACTTATGTTCCTAGGTGACTCCATTTCCATGATAGCTTTGACTTTTTCAGGATCTACTTCAATTCCACGAGCTGATATAATGTAGCCAAGGAGTTGATGAATACTAGGAGGGGGGGTGAATTAGTATACCAAAAAATCTTGCACTTAAACACTTAAACAATCTAAAGATAAACCGGTAAAATAGTTTAATAGACAGACCAGTTATCACACATGCAAACCAAAATGCAAATAATGCATTCACCCACAAAAGCAATACAACCATAACACAAGATATTTGACGTGGAAACCCAAATGGGAAAAACCACGGTGAGATGGAACTCACAAGTCACTATCTGTAGAATAGAAATCAGATCGGTTAAGGTCAGACCGATGAAGGTCTTACAATGTTCTTCACCGGAACAGATTCTGTTAGGAATCTCAATCTCTGTTAGGAGATAAGTCCGATCAAGGACTACCTTGCTAGAGGATTTTAGATTCACAGAGGTGAACCACCTTGTTAGAGGATTTTACAAAAGGCTTTTGGGCCTACCCAGTTAAGGGCTATAGACTTGTCAAAGATGTGAGTAATCAACAAGTGTTTGATCTATCTAATAGCACGGACTACTCAGTTAGATCCTTGATAGCTCGTTCATAATGCACTCCTGCATTACTTCAGTCTTCTACACATTCATATTCTTTTCAACTCCTCAACCACCTTAAACCCTAGTCACAACATAAACCCTTTCAGCAACAACCTAAAACCCTAGACATGATGTCCTTTTAAAGGAATCTGATTTCATGTCGGTCCAATAGGATTACATTTCAATTTCCTAGGTTCAATAAATCTAGACATACTCAGTAACATGACACAAGAAGCACCGCCAATGTGTCAGCACCGTCAAACACTCAGTGGATTGATAACTCATCACAAAATGCCAGTTGGTAACTCATCACAGAGTATTACCGGTTCATGCAAAATACCGGTTGTCGGTTTGACAAAAATGAAGACTGGTTGAAATGTGTTATGCTGCTTTAATCCCTCATACCGCTTGAGGTCAACATGCCACTTTAGACTGGTAAACACATTCTACAAAACATCAATAGTCTAATGACTATAATACAACATACTTGCAACATACCAGTTGAAGCAAATACCGGTTGTGCTCTAACTTATACATATAAAGAGGATCTTAATGCAAGTGTGTGTCCATCAATGACAATCACAACATAAACATCAAAAATGCCAACAATCTCCCCCTTTGGCATTAATGGCAACACTTAGGAAAATAAAATTTTGATATCTAAGTGTTTTATAACAAAATTATGCCATTAGCAAAATTGCTCCCCCTAAGCATATACACTATCCCTTTAACAATACAAGGAATAACAATTTTGCATACAGAGCATATATCAAAGCATATAGCAAAATTTTAAAACCAGATACTTATCCCCTATACTTTTCCAAAATAGAGTACTTCTCCCCCTTTGCCAACAATGACAAAGTACCACTGAACAACCCTGTTTCCATTTGATATTTAAAACAATAAAAGTTTATGACAATAAGGAATAGTACTTGTCAAAAACAGATTTATAGTCCTGCAAGAATTGCTTCATTGATAGAGACCAGGACTCAAGTAGGGAGGTGGCCACTTCTTTCTCTATTTGCATCTGGGAGACCTGTTCTTCCATGGCATCAACTATGCTCATCTCCTGTGTAACTGTCAAGGCATCCAGGTTCAGATAACAATTCTAAAGAATTTGCAGACGTGGAAGTAAAACCAGTTGAAGTTCCTGCAAATCTCTAGACCATGTGTTGATTTCTTGCTCCATTTTGGCTGACTGAATATGAAACTAGTGAATGGTTTGCCCATAAGTTGTGAAGGAATCATAAGGCAGCTTGAATGTACTCAAGTAGGACTGCAAGTCCTGTTCAAGTTTTTGCTTCTGAGCTAGCACATCATCATAGAATAGATGGAGTTGACAGATTTTGCTGAGTAGCATATTCCCCTCATCTAGAGCATCCCTTATGTCCTTTTGTTCTTTCTTCAATTCAGACCGGAGCTCATTCAACTTTTTCACCAAAGCTATATTAAGAGCCTTTTGATGCTCCTTCTTGACATTAGCCTCTACTACCTCTTCAAGACTCTGCACTTGATCATCTACTACTGTGCATAGGAGCTTTAGTCTAGCTAATGAAGAATCTATGTTTGGAAGATTTGTACTGAGTATCAAACCGGTAAGCATATCCACAGCAGCTTGGATTACATCCTACTCCTTCTTCCGTCGAATGTTTTCAAGGCACTCTTGAGCTACCTTGATGCTCTGCATTAGCTCTGATTCACTTGCAGACTGGAGATCGATAGTACTGGTGATATCAGCCGGTTTGGCTTGACTCTCAGTTGCCTTCGGAGTCTCCATCTATGTGCTCTTCTCTGCTTCTCCTATCTTGTCCTTTTCTGCTTTCTTTTTCTCCGCTTCTCTCCTTTTCTCCACTTCCTTATCTTCTTCTTCCTTCTTCTTTTTCTCTACTTCCTTCTTCTTTTCCTGTTCCTTGTCTTCTTCTTCCTTCTTCTTTCTCTCAGCTTCCTTCCTCTTCTCCTCTTCTTTCTCTTCCTCTTCCTTCTTCTTCTTTTCTTCTTCCTTCCGCTTCTTCTCTTCTTTATCCTCTTCTTCTTTCTTTTTCCTCTCATCTTCTTGCCTCTTCTTCTCTTCACCTTTTATTTTCTCCTCTTCCTCTTTTCTCTTCTCTTCCTCTTTCCGCTTTTCCTCATCTTCATCCCTCTTCTTCTTCTCTGCCTGTTCCCTAGCCGCTTCCTATTTGTCCTCGGCTTGTTCATTGCCCTATTCAGCCTATTGCTCCTATCATGTTCCCTCAGAAGGTATGTCCTGAGTGACATCTTCTACATCCAGGGCATCGACATCAATAGTGTTGATTGGTTCTACAACTGGGTTCCCTTCTTCATCAAAAACTTCATCTGGTTTGGATATAACCGGTTCTTTCTCAGCTTGTCGGTTGGCTTCAACCACTTGATGCATCTTCAGAGCATCTAGAGCATGAGTGTGTGTATCATTAAGAACTTCCTTTCCTTTTCCTTCTAGTAACAGGAGTCTTCGTCTTCTCATGAAGAAAAGACCTTTGTATTTGTTCATTACATCGAACAGTTCCAAATTTGATACATCAGGAAAGTGTTCAGCAAAAACTTTTTCTCTCATTTCCTATTCCTGCTCTATGGCAATGCGCCATTTATTGTCTAAGGACTTATACAAAGAATTTGGTATTTCAGATCTAATTTCTGAAGGGGGCCGGTCATTAATACATAAATATTGAATTGTTTCTTTTTCCACTGCCTCCTTTTCATCATCATTAAAGTCATCAAAATAATCAATTAAATCAATCAATACTTTTCTCCTAATGTTTTTGATAGTTCTTTGACAATGTGTCAAAGGTTTGTAGGAGGAGATATCAATATTTACTGGTGCAGATGATGTCAGTTCATTCTTTGTCTTCTTTCTTGTCTGTCTCGCCTTCTTGGGCTGCTCCTCAAACACAGTTTCTTCTGAGTCTAGAGAATTGCTTTTTGTCTTCCTTTTCCTCTCGAAGACTTTCTCCGATGCTGCTTCCGGTTTCTTCTTAGCTGGTGACCGCTTGGTCACTTTTGGAGTTGCAGTAGTAACCAGTGATGATGCTACAGGCACTGCCTTTGCCTTCTTCACTGTCGGTCCTTTCCCTTTCACTGTTGGTGGTTCCTTAGCCGGTGCTATCCTCTCCAGGTAGGTGTCAGTTCTCTTTGCCTTAGGATCAAGTGGTGAGGCAATAAGGGTAGACTTATACCCTTCCAGCATGTCATACATCACCTCATAGCCCATTGGCTCCACTTCTTCCATTCTAGGCTCAACAGCCTCCATTATACATTTGTCTACTTGGATGGTGAAGCAGATATCGTCTTCATATTTCTTGATGATGTCTCCTGATATCCTCACTCTTTGGCTCATCTTCCTTCTGAACTCATCAAAATACTTGTTCAGAATATCAAGGTAACCGGTTCCAAGTACTTCAATGCTTTCCTTGATTTGCTTGGTTACTGGTTGGTCACCAGACCACTGAACGTCTCCTACTCCTGGAAAGTATCCTTGAAAGTAAAAGAACAACCCAACAAATAGTTGTCCAAACTTGAACCTCAGTGCATTATCTTGTTTGATTGATTTCAGGTTCAATAGGAGTTGCCTCTGCATACTGGTGCATAGGTCAAATGATGCATCCTCCTTTATCATTCGGTAAGCGGCATTTACCATTGCAGCAGATACAGAGTTGATTTTGCTGGTTGAGAACATCTGGTAGCCTATCACCATGCAGGCACACTTAACCAGATCATCCTTGATTGAATTTACAGTCATTCCCCGTGAGTCACTCACTGAACCAGTGAGCTTGGACATCTCAGTTTTGCTAACTGTCCTTAGGGCTAGTACTTCCCCTGTATTGCAGAAACTGGTGACTGCATGAATTGCCTGCAGCGTGATATCATGCATCCTCTCCAAGTACATTTTGTCACCAAGGACCCTGCTCAGAATAATCCTTATATGATCTTCTGTGAAATCCTCCAGGAAGTAAACAACATTGTGGAGTTTCTTCTTCTCCAGAATACTATACTCCAGTTTGATCATCTTATCTTGTCCACAAAACAGACCTAGTTGGGTATGGATAGCTAGAGACCCTAGGTCTTCAAGTTTACAATCAATATAATCTGAGATTCCCTCTTCTACTATCACTCTAGCCAGAACTTGTGATAGGGCATTATACTTTGACTTCCATTGAATAAAACTTTCAGACTCAATAGATGCACTAGAACTGGTATGAGATGCGGAAGCCATTGTATAAATTTTAAGAACTTGAGAAATACCTTTCAAAACACACGAATTTAGGGCTTTCCGATTCTCCTTTACTCCTCACTTCACCAATAGTTGAATCATCGCTTTGTGTTCTCCACTTGACCGTTTGCTATTTGAATTTGAATCTCCTTCGTGGTTTCTCAATTTCTCCAAATCTCTGCTCAAATCGCCTTTTCGACGCTCTTCTCTTTGAAAAACTTTTCTTTGCTCGAAAACTGATAGTGAGAAATGCTTTTAAACATAGTCCTCACCTACCATCATTAATGCTCCTCCATTAGGGCATAAACTCTAATTTGCCTTTTTTTACCATTTTTGGTCTTCTGCCAAGCGACAGGTATCATATACCGGTTAAGGTCTTTTGTTGGTTTAACCCAGGGGTTCAAAAACATTTTGCCATTTGCTCCCCCTAAGCCTTTTGAAGCTTAGTTTGTCGGTTCCGATATTTCCACACTAGGTGCAGAAATTGGTTCCTCTTCCAACATTACTGGTTTCCTCTTCCAAGTTTTATTCATGTCTGCTTGAACTGTTTCAACATCAATTCCTCCTTCCTGAGTGATCGATATATCATCAGATATACTCTTTCTACTTCTGCAGAATCTTGCAATGTGACCCGGTTTGTTGCAGTGATAGCAAACCAATCCAGGTGCTCTCCAAGGTCCATTGTTCATGTTTCCATTCTTCCTTTTGCATGTTGCAGCAGTGTGACCATGACCATTACAGATCATACAATTTTCTCTCCATCCGGTTGTTGCTTGATAGTCACCGCTTCTTGGCTAATGATTGAAGACATTAAACCGGTTGCAATTCCAGTTCACAAAAGGTTCAGGACCAACTCCTTGGGTCCTCTGAGGATATCTTCTAGTGTCATTCATGACAGACCTGCATTCAAATGCTCTATGCCCATACTTGTTGCATCCATAACAATGACCATTGAACTTATTAGATCTAGGTACATTGTTAATAAAGTAAGGAAAATTATTGTAGGCTTTGCTCCTACATACATTGGCAGTGTGTCCTTCTTTAAGACAGTTAAAGCAAATAGGTTTGAATTTTTGATTACCTTTACCTTTGAGTGTCGGTTGCTTCTTTGATGCTTCAGCATTTGTTCCTGAGGATTCTCCTTCCTCATGTCCAGAGAAACCAAGTCCATTGGTATTCTTTACCGGTCTAGTCGACTCAAGCTTTTGCTCTAGCTTGACAGTACTTTTGCTGAACTTAGCAAGTATTTTCTTTGACTTGGAGAGTTCTTTGGAAATAGCAGCATTTGTTTCCAACAAATTTTCATTCTTAGAGATGGCAGTGTTCAGTTCTCCTTGCATGTCTTCCTTTTCCACCTTGCTTGCATAAAGTTGAGCATTTAGGGCACTCATCTCTTGTTTCAACTTGGAGATCTCACAATCTCTTTCTTTCACTAGGTCTTTAGTTTTTCTCCGGTTCTCAATCTCTTGAAACATCCAGATAGTCAGTCCTTCCAACTCCTTTCTCAGGTTGGAGTTTGATTCATTCAACTTATTTACTTCTGCAATTAGGGCTTCCATGTCTACTTCATTTGCAGAACTATTTTCAGATAGCTCCATCAACTTTTCTGTATGTTCTCTCCTTTTTGCTTGAGATGCCTTGTATTTGACCATAAGATCATCATAGGCTTGCTCAAACTGAGTGAGCCATTGAGTAAGTTCCCTCAAGGTGTATTCCCCCATATCTCTTTCCAAGTGGTTAAACTTATAGAAAGGTAGGCTCTGATACCAATTGATGAATACTAAGAGGGGGGGTGAATTAGTATACCAAAAAATCTTGCACTTAAACACTTAAAGAGTCTAAAGATAAACCGATAAAATAGTTTAACAGACAGACCAGTTATCACACATGCAAACCAAAATGCAAATAACACATTCACCCACAAAAGCAATACAACCATAACACAAGATATTTGACATGGAAAACCAAATGGGAAAAACCACGGTGAGATGGAACTCACAAGTCACTATCTGTAGAATAGAAACCAGACTGGTTAAGGTCTTACAATATTCTTCACCAGAATAGATCCTGTTAGGAATCTCAATCTCTGTTAGGAGATAAGTCCGAACAAGGCCTACATTGCTAGAGGATTTTAGATTCACATAGGTGAACCACCTTGTTAGAGGATTTTACAAAAGGCTTTTGGGCCTACCCGATTAAGGGCTACAGACTTGTCAAAGATGTGAGTAATCAATAAGTGTTTGACCTATTTAATAGCATGGACTGCTCAGTTAGATCCTTGATAGCTTGTTCATAATGCACTCCTACATTACTTCAGTCTTCTACACATTCATATTCTTTTCAACTCCTCAACCACCTTAAACCCTAGTCACAACATAAACCCTTTCAGCAACAACCTAATACCCTAGACATGATGTCCTTTTAAAGGAATCTGATATCATGTTGGTCCAATAGGATTACATTTCAATTTCCTAGGTTCAATGAATCTAGACATACTCAGTAACACGACACAAGAAGCACCACCAGTGTGTCGGCACCGTCAAACACTCGGTGGATTGATAACTCATCACAAAATGTCGGTTGGTAACTCATCACAGAGTATTACCGGTTCATGCAAAATATCGGTTGTCAATTTGACAAAAATGAAGACTGGTCGAAATGTGTTATGCCGCTTTAATCCCTTGTACTGCTTGAGGTCAACATGCCGCTTTAGACCGGTAAACACATTCTGCAAAACATCAATAGTCTAATGACTATAATACAACATACTTGCAACATACCGGTTGTGCTCTAACTTATACATATAAAGAGGATCTTAATGCAAGTGTGTGTCCATCAATGACAATCACAACATAAACATCAAAAATGCCAACAGGAGTTTTCCAGAGGTTACCCCAAATGCACATTTCTTTGGATTTAATCTCAATTGATATCTTTCCAACCTATCAAAAATCTTTCTTAAAATGTTCAAATATTCTTGTCTTGTATGAGATTTTGAAAGTATGTCATCAACATAATCTTCCATAAATGTATGCATCATATCATGGAAAATTGTTGTCATAGCCCTTTGATAAGTCGTTCCTGCATTCTTAAGCCCAAACGACATAACATTCCAGCAATATGTTTCCCATGTACAGGTGAAAGTTGTCTTTTCTTGATCTTCAGGTGCAATTCTTATTTGATTATATCCTAAGAAGCCATCCATTAATGAAAACATCTCATGCCCTGCTGACAAGTCCACTATGATATCAATGTTTGGTAGCAGGAAATCATCTTTTGGACATGCTTTATTCAGATCTCTGAAATTTGTACAAACCCTTATGCTTTTATCAGGTTTTGATATTAGTACAATACTTGAAACCCATTCTGGATAAGCAACAGGTCTTATAAAACCCACTTCTAATAGTTTCTTTAGCTCGGTTTTTACAAGAAGAGCAATGTGTGGATGCATCTTTCTTAGCTTCTTCTTAACTAGTTCTGCTTTTAAATCCACATTAAGATGATGCATGATAAGATCTGGATTAAGTCATGTCATATCTGCATAGGACCAAGCAAAATTTATTTGTCTTTGCTTAAAGAATTCCATGTATTCATTCCTCTCTTTTTTTGATAATGAGGCAGCATAATGAAGTATTTTAGGATCCTTTGATGCACCAATGTTTACTGCTTCTGTTGGTTCTATCAGGATAGCAGATCTCTCCTGAAAATATGCAGGAAGAATGTCAAACTTTCCATCTTCTGGCACCTCAAAGAGGTTTTCAACATCAGATATGTCCTTTGTTTTCTCTTTTGATTGATCTAGTGTTGCCATGAAATGGTTTTAAACAATAGGTCTCTTTTCTTGTTTTATTTCACTTTTGCGACTAGAAAGTTTGGCATTCTCTTGGCTTGATTCTCCAATGGAAGATATCTTAGGTGGGATGGGTTCAACAGCGTTAAGGTACACAGCTAAGTCATGATCATTGGAAAAGACATTTAGTTCAGAGTTGTCTAAATTATCCCAATCAATTAGTTCAGGATGAAGAAGGGGTAAATCATAATCACTGTCATCATTAGGTGTTTCAACGTTCATGACATAATGATCATAACTTGGCATAGAATAGGTACTATCATAGGTTAAATGTTTTTGAGAATTGTCTTTCTCAAGCGTCTTTGAATTAGTTCTAACAAAATCAATATTAGCATTTTGTAGTTCACACTCAAGTGGTTCTTCAACTGACATTTGTCCCTTAAATGAATGGACTATATCAACACACATGTCTTTAATACTGCAAATTCCTTCTTGATTGACCTCATTTGAATTTTGGAGTTGACATTCTTGTGTACATGATAAAGAGGATTCTTTTACTAGATTTTGTCTCCTTTCAAACTCAACTTCTTCTGGACTAATAATCAATCCAACTTGACTATCTCTTAATTCTTCTATGGTTCTGCCATATCTGGATACATCTTGTTCCTCTTTTGATGAAAATCTTGTATTTCAGACGCTTGATCTATCCTTGTTTGTACTTCTTGTGGCATTAATTCTTTGTCTTTGTCATTCCCTTTCCTTTTTGCATATGCCTCTTTTCTCTAAATTCTGAGTTTTTCTTGTCTTCTTTCTAACTCCATCTTTTGTTTTGCAATAGACAAGTCTTCTTTTGTGATAGCTTCTTGGTCTTCATTGTGTCCCTTACTTGATGTAGTAGATAAGACATCTGGACCCCATTCATACTCATTTGAATCTGTCTCTGAATCATGATCTAGGACTACTCCACTATACCATACAGGAATGTTGTCTGGCGCAAAAAGTTCCCTGATTTCTGCCATCTCTATTCTTACTGCTTCTGGAATATCTTGTTCAGATTTTGCATTTTTTTTGTATTTCCAGAACTTGTTGACAAGATTTTTCTTTACCCTTGATGGTAATCTCCTTGTCTTGCTTTTCATGTTCTTCTTGCTCCTTTGTTTATTTGTTACTATTTCTATTGCTTGATGTAGCTTTTCTTGCCAATTTTCTTCTTTAGAAATTGCTTTCTTTTTCCACTATTGTTATGGATGATTATGTTGCTTTTGATTGGATTTTAGATATCCAAGCCCGGATTTATCTTCTTTGGATTGCGAGTATGGACAAATCGGTTCTAAAATACCTTGATGTCGCTTACCAATTGGTCATTTTCCTTCATATCCCATTTTTTGCATGATTTCATAACCTTTGCCATATTGTTTTATGGGAATAATGACTCCTACTGCTATTGCTATAGTTTTATCTTCATCCTTGTACAACCAACCAAGAATGTCTTTGTCTTCATTTTCTTCTTCGAGAGTTCCAACACTAACAAATGTCCCTTTAAACATATGTTTTGATCTTTTTGATGTCTTTGACTGAATATCTGTAGGATTTCCATATGACTTAGGGGAAAGTGGAAAATTATGCAAAGAATATTTTCCCATTCCTTCATCATTTAATTTGAGCTTTTCCTCAAAATTTTCCCATAACTTTGCTTGAATTTCTTTGGTAGGATATACTGATTCTCTGTTATGTGGAACTCTTGTATCTTGTGTTGGCTTCAAATTATTGCAATATTGACTAGAATCTACAATTATAGTGATCTCTTGTTGTCCTTCATGAGGAAATTTCACACATTGATGATATGTAGAAGGAACTACTTGCATCTTGTGAATCCATGGTCGTCCTAGAAGAATGTTGTAAGAGAGGCTCAAATCTAAAACTTGAAATAATGTATGCCTTTCCACAGGTCCTATTTTTATTGGTAGCACAATAGTTCCTTTAGAAGAACATTCTGCTTCATCATAATCCTTGATGGTTATTTTCTTTTTCGGGTCTACTGCATTTTCTGAATATCCCAAAGCTTTTATCAAACTTAATGCACAAATGTTTAAGTTGGCTCCTTCATCTATGAGTACACGTTTGACACAAGTTTTATTAATGGAGACTTCAACATGTAAGGGAGCATTGTGAGGATGTTCTAAGGATGCGTCATCATTTTCAAAAAATGATAAGCAATGAGGAGATATAAGGTGTCCTACCATGTTTTGGAACTGATCTATATCCAAATCTTTTGAAATTGTTGTTTCTACTAAAGCTTTCTCCAAAATTTCCTTATGCATAGGTGAAACCTTGAGAAGTTCCAGAATTGGTATTTGAGCGGGTATTCTTTGTAATTGTTCTACTAAATTGTATTGTTGTAAAGTGGATGTTGGGTCTTTTTCTATACCTGGAAAGGTAACCTTTTCTTTGCTTCTAGTAATAACATTAATTGGCTCTGAAGATGGATTATCTTTAACAATGATCACATTTACCACATCATCATATGTACAAGTGTAGTTCACTTTGGCTTTCCCTTTGTCATCTTTTAATTGTGATGGTTCACCTTTGTTATAATTTGAAGTGGAGTTTTGAAAGCTAGGTGTGATTCATTTGTCTTATGGCTATCCACTGTGATGGTTCCATTATCGATTAGATCTTAGATAAGGTGTTTCAATCTTTGATAATCATTTGTTAGGTGTCCTTTATTCTGATGGTAATTGCAAAAATGATTCTCATTCTACCAATTTGGCTTGATTGATGGTTCATAACTTCTTGCTTCTGGTAAAACAATCAATTTGTTGGCAAGAAGAGTTTTTAGAGTTGATTCTAAAGGTTCTCCAATGTTTGTGAATTTCCTTCGAGGATTGGAGAAAAGGGCCTTGGCTTTATTATTTTCTGGATTATTATTGCTTGGGATTTGACTTATTATATTAAAAATTGGTTGTTGTTGTTTTGTAGTACTATTATCATCATTTCCTTCATTGCTGACATTCCTATTCTTTGACCAGAACTTGGGTTTGTCATTGTTATTGTTGGTCTTGTTGGAATTGTTGTTGTATGAATTATTGTAAAGTTTTAGTTCTCCTTTCTTTACCATTGCGTTCTCTATTTTCATACCATTCTCGATCATTTTGGCAAAAGAGGTAGGACATTGCATTCTTAGTCGATAACTCATTTCACTGATAAGATTATCATTGAATATATCCATTTTTTCTTGATCAGGTACATCTCGGGGATACCTATTAAACATGTGCCTCCATCATTGTAAGAAGATCAAAAAAGATTCACCATTCTTTTGTTTAACATTGCAAAGATCCAACATCGTTATCTCATTCCTTATATTCTAGGAGTATTGTGAAATAAACCTATTCACAAGTTCTTCAAAAGATTTGATTCCGAATGGTAATCTTGAAAACCACTCCATTGATTGTCCATTTAAACTCCTAGGAAAAAGATGCATAAGGTAAGTTTCATCATGAGAAAATTCCATGCTCATAGTACAAAAATCCCTAATGTGATCTTGAGGATCGGATTTTCTATCGTATTTGTCATATTTAGGAATCTCACAATGTTGCAGAAATGGTATCATATTCGAATTCTTATCGAAAGGATATGGGCATATATCTTCTAATGAATACTTCTTGGAGCTTGTTCCATTTTGTATGTCTTGTATCTATTGTTGTAGATTTTGCATTTGTTGAGTAAGGTTTGATAATGGATTATCCACATAGTTTCTTCTTGTTTCTTCGTGAGTTCTTTTATCACTTCGCTCTTTTCTTGTGTCATCCCTTTCTTTCCTTGTTTCTTCATGACTTTCTTTGTTCATATCTTTGTTAAATGGATCATCTATGTTTTGGGTGTTACTTGCCTCTACATCATGTTTCAAGCTTTCTATGTTAAATTCTTGTGGTAGTTTAGCTCCAGATTTTGCCAACATCAAGAGATATTTCTCTTTTTGTTTTGCCAACAATTTTTCCATTAGCCTATCAAATTTGAAATCTTGCTCAAGGTCTCTAATGGTGCTATTGACTACTTCTTCATCAACAACGGTAAATCCAAAAGTTTGAAATATAGGATTATCGTCTTCCTCCATTTTTTGTTGTTTTCTAAGTTGTTTGTATTGGGCTCTAGTCCAAACTGGCCCGTGATTATTTCAAAGTTGTTGACATTTCCAAAGGACAAAGTCAATAGGTGATTATTAATTTAGGAAGATATGCTTTGTTGATTTTACCACTATTGTTTGTTCATTGTGATAAAGCATCTCTTTGTTGAAAAGCACGTCTTTGCAAAATTTCAACGTCAAACTTTGTACCGCAGCCACATAAGTAGTGATGAAAATGGTGTAGGAATGTCCTATGTTTTAATAAGATCTTGCAATTGATATACAAGAATCTTATTCTTTTCTGAGTAGCTTTATAACTGGGTTTATTTTTCTTAAGGTGATACTTAAAATTCATATAAGCATTTGACAATTTATAAGTTTGTTTGATTCCAATGTTGGTGCAATTCTGATTTTGATATAACCTAGGTTCAAAATAGGAAAGATATATCCAAAATTATGAACCTAGTATAGATTGATCAAGCTTCGTGATAGAGGATTTGATTATCCTGATGAGAGACTTGATAATGATGTTGATTTTTTTTTTGCACTTAAGATGTTTGAATCAATAGCTTGTTGAATGTTGATGTTTATAGAACTTTTTGAGAATAACCTGTTGGATTAGTGACCTAGTTGTTGAGCTAGTTTGACAATACGTGATGGTTTAGAGACAAACCTACTTCATGAATTATTTTGATACTGGCGTTCTGACACTTTGGTTTTGATCTAGTGTTTGAAGTGTTGGAAAGCTCTTGTATTACCCTTTTGATCAAACTTTTTCAGCAATTTGTTGGATTTTTTCTCAGGCGTAGATGATAATTTTCTTTAATTTTTTTTACCATTTGGAACATGTAACAGACATAGAAGACACAATGTCTAATAAACAAAACACACAAGCAAGTACAAATATTATGGCAGGCTGAGACAATAGTTGTTGAATCACACATGGGGTTTCCCCCAAGGCTATTCAAAGCGGATAATTAAATGCTTGACCCCACTGGCTCCACCCTGGGCACTCACTTCTTCGAGGCAGCCAAGCACTAGTTTCCATGAAAACTCCCCATGACAATCTTTATATCTCTACTAGGAACCGTATGTGTGTGAGCCGCTTCAGAGGTCCGACCTCCTGTGCCAACAACTAGAAAGATTTTGGCAACTAGTACAAGTGGTTTTTAGTAAAGGTTTCCGGTCATGTGGCCATACATGCGACACTTTCAGCTCTGTAAATACAGAAGGTTCCCACCCTATAGAGGTTACGCTCCATAGGGTGTATGGGTTAACATAGTGTCGGTATGAATTTATCAGCACATGTTGTTTGGGACTTTCGTCACAAACATGATTTATTTATAATGGATTGGAAGGACTTGGTATTAGCCCATTTCCACTTTAGGTCATTCCCCTCTCACTGACCCTCTTAAGGCAGCTCAGGAAGGCAGGCCCTCTAAAGGATTTAATTGCTTGAAAATAAAGAAAGCATAAAAGAGTGGGTTTGGCTTTTTGGTCACCCAATTAAGGGGAGAGCATATACCTACCACTTTTGAGACACAAAATATAAGTGTTCTTTTTAACCTTTTCAAAGCAATTGTTGGCTAAGTCCTATTTGGAGATGTTGCTCCAACAAGCATGGTGTTTATTTTAGCCTTTTTATAAGTCTATGTGCAACTATTTTAGAGAAGTTATTAAAAATGCAAGTTGCATGCTATCAATTTATCCTCTTAGTTAGACTAAATGAACAAGACATGATATATTACTTCCCAAAATAAGGCCTTTAATTAACTAGATGAGGAAATGTATAGAATTTGCTTTAAACACCATCCTGCACATGCATGCTAGTAGTTTGAAAAATCTAATTTCATGGACATTCGGGCTTACAAAAAAAATTTGTTAGTTGGAAACAAAAGCGCTATTCTAACATATGCACTATCTTTCTCCTCAAAAGCGCTAACCTAGACTACAAAGGCATTGCTCTACAAATACAAAAACGTGATTTCTTTAATAAATGTGCTAATCTAGAGGACAAAAGCGCTAACCGACGATGCTAATGCACAGATTTTTAGACAAAAGCACTAACCTGCATGGCATATGCACTAACCTATGATGCAAATTCGCTAACCTATGAGAAAAAGCGTTGTCAGAATTCACATATGTGTTAATCTGCATTACAAATGCGTTAATTTTACTTTTTGTGAGATTTTTAAAGGTATATGCGAGGTCCATGAGCCCCACGATGGGCACCAAAATGTGCCAACTTGAATTTCATCCTCAAAATGTTACCCGCACCAAGTTAGTTTCACAAAATACAAATGGAAATGCTACAGGAAATCCAAACTCAACCAATGAAACTACATGAAATACATATGAAATGAAAATACTAATATTACGTTCATGGTTTATGTCTCATTGTGTCTTAACTCCACTGTTCCTGGTTGCAGATGGTGTTCTCTCAAACAATGCACTGATAGCTTCCAAGATGGCATATGAAGAATGGATTGATAACTAGTAGTTAACAAATGCTATGATATGAAATACTACATGATTATGCTAAAATGATTATGCTATATGATAATTGCTATTTGCTTCAAGATTAAAACTCACGGATGCATAAGTTTCAAAAATGATTTGCTTGAAAATGCACTTGAAGTCTAACTCTCTCTCAACTGAAGCTCTTGATTTTATAGACTTTGAGAGGATGAGATGATGTGGCTTAGATCAACGGTCATGATCAGATCTATAGATTTTGATGGCTATGAGCAAAGGTGAAGGTTGAGAGAAAGGGGGAAGGAGAAGACAAGTGTCACTCATCTCACCTTGACTGGGTTGCTGACTGAGAGGATCTAGGGATGGTTGGAGAAGATTTAGCCATGATAGGACAAGTGGACTCAAGTCCTTCCTAAAATGTAGGGGTGTTGGAGAGAATATAGGAGATGGTTATGAAATATGTGTACGTACACAATATTCATTAAGTTTGGAGGTTGAAGATAAATGATGAATTAATATTTAAGAAATATTAATTTCCTTAGCCACATGATGGATGAGTTGGCAAAGGGAAGATGAAGTGGAGATGGAGGGTGAGTTGGAAAAGAAAGATTAAATAATTTAGGAAATTATTTAATATTTGAGACTATAGGATAGGAGAATAACTATTAAATATTGGATATTTAATTGATTGGAGGAGATAATTAAATATTTAGATATTCAATTAACTTGATTAAAGGAATAATTAAATATTAGATATTTAATTAATTAGAAGAATATGATAGATGAATTAATTAATAAAATATTAATTAATAGAAAGACACGAAAATGATTTAAATAAATTAATATTTTCAAATTAACTATTTAATAGAAGAATAATTATTAAATAAATATAAAATATTTATTTAGTTGCTCATGGCCATTTCTATGTTTATACAATCCTCATTGATCAATTGGCCCGACGTCGCAAGAAAAACATCCAAAACTTTACGTGGATTAGTATCTTCTCTAATCCGAGCTAATCCCATCAAGGTCGTGTCATCAACAAACTGCAAATGAGACTGTGGTTGCAAGTCATTACCCCAACTCCAACCCTGAATAATACCCAAATCCACATTATGCTTAATCAGCCTCCCCAGACCCTCAACCAAAAGAATGAATAAGTAAGGGGAGAGGGGGTCCCCCTGGCGAAGACCCCTAGAAGCACCAAACAACTCATTATGATCTCCATTAATAAGCATAGAGAAAGAGGTAGACATAACACAACTCATAACCCATTGGATCCATTCATCAGCAAAGCCAAAATCCCTAAGGATCTTCTGGAGGAAGGACCAACGAACTCTATCGTAAGCCTTAGCCATATCCAGCTTAATAAACATAGCTTTTTCCTTGGAGGTTGTCATAGAATGAATGGTCTCCATAGCAATGACCACACCATCCAAGATTTGGCAACCTTCAATGAACCCGCTCTACTCCTCAGAGATGACATCCCCAAGATAATTCTTCAACCTATCCGCTATCAGCTTAGAGATGATCTTATAGATCATATTATAGAGAGAGATAGGGCGGAACTGGCCTAACCGGTCAGCCCCATCACACTTGGGGATTAGTGCAATGAAAGTCACATTCAAATCCTGAAGCATTTGCTTATTCCCCTGGGACTCTCGGACTACTTCCAATAAGTCTAATTTGATAATATCCCAAAAATCTTGAAAGAATTCAACCAGAAACCCATCCGGTCCAGGAGATTTTCCCTTCCTCATGTGAAAAACAATCCTCTCGAGTTCTTCCAACAAAATAGGACCCATAAGCTGCTCATTCATCTCCCTAGTGACTAGAGAAGGAATGCAATCAAGAACCTAATTCTCCTCTTCCGACTCCCCATGAGGATCCTCGCTAAAGAGGGACCGAAAATATTGTAAAGACTCCCTAGAAATCTCCTGCAAGGATAAAAACTGCTCACCTCTATCATTGACCAGAACAGGAATGGAATTGCCTTGTCTTCTTGCTTTCACTAAATTGAATAAGAAAGTAGTATTCTTGTCCCCCGCTTGAAGCCAGTCAATACGAGCTCTTTGTTTCCATTATATTTCCTCCCTAAGCTCCCATTCCTCTAAAGCCTTGACAGCCCGGTCTTCCTCCCTAAGCAAGGTTTCAGACAAACCATACTCTCTAATTTCAATGGTGATGCCATTCAACACTATTTGAGAAGCTTTCTTAGCATGACAAATGTTCCCGAAACACTGGTGGTTGCATCGTTTAAGCTGAAACTTAACAAATTGCAGTTTCTTGGCAAAAGTTTACATAGGAGTGCCAAAGGTTGGCCTCCCTTTCCTCCACCACTCTGCTACATGATTCTGCAGAGAAGGATCATGTAACCAGATAAGCTAGAATTTGAATGAAGGAGAGCGAGCGACCAGAGCAGAAGAAGATACCAACTTAATGGGCCAGTAGTTTGACCCTCTCTAGTCAAGAATCTCAGAACATATGGACTACCCCCCACCAACCCAAAAACTAGAAATCAGAAAGTGATCCAGCCTCTCTGCAATCCAATACTCCCCAACCCTCTTGTTGTTCCACGTAAACAAACAATTACCAGGCTTAATATCAACAAGATGCAAAGAAGATAAACTATCCCAAAAAAGGAAAGAAGAAGGTTCCAATCTCATAACACCACCCTTCTTCTCACTCATCTCTAGGATGGCATTGAAATCGCCTGCCATAATCCAAGGATGAAAAGGGAACAACCTTCGCATAAAAGAAATATGAGACCATAGTTTCTACTTACCCTAAAGATCAGTGGGGGCATAAATGTTAGTAAACAAGATATATTCCCCAATCTCAAGACTAGAGGCAACCCTGGGTAATGAAGATCTAGAGGTCACCCACCAAATAGGACGAATCCTCAAGGGGTTCCAAAGATAGACCACCCCTCCAGAGGAGCCAACTGCCCCAACACACTGACACTAGCTTCTCCCCCATATCTTTGGCACCAAATCCAACATACTTTCCATAGAAAGTTTTGTTTCCTGCAAGAAAAGGACATCAGGAGAATGACTCCTTATCAACTCCCGAACAACTTTTTGTCTAGGGCCATTGTTCAAGCCCCTCACATTCCATGACAACACAATTATTTTGGGGGATTGGAAAAATGAGAATCCAGAGTCTTTACTGACCCTGACTCAACCAAATTCTCTCCCATCAATTTGATATTATCCAAATCCTTCTTTCTGCCAACCTTAGAAATCTTCTCCGTTTATCCTTTCTTAATGTCCTTCTAGTGAAGACCCAAATGTAAGGTGATCTTGTTACTTTTGACCCCAACAGGTTCCAATTTTTGAGTTGCTGGAGAACCACCCCCCCAGCCAACTTCAATTTAGCACCAGAAATGGCCCCCAACTGAGCCACTACTGGCTGATCCATCTCCATTTGCTGACTCCCAACTACTTGCAGAGCCCGGGTAGAGTCCCAATTCACACTATCAGGGACCAACCCTGATGCACCCTGAGCCAACAAAGTTAACCCTGGGTTCACCTCCTATTGGGTAAGGTCATCCAAGGCTTCAAATTTGTTAAGGTATCCTCCCCCTGTCTCTCCTGAAGGGGCCTCTTTTGTCCCCTATTCCTATTCTTTGTCTTAATTGGGATAAAGCCATCAGCACCCACAACTTCAACAGACATGGCAGCTTTTCCTTTGTCATCCCCATCTATGTTACGGGCCGTTTGTTGAGGTTGGCGCACCACCGGTTTATATCTAGAACACATGCACTACAAATGACCATACTCATGACACAGATGACACCGAAATGGTAAAGTCTCATAATCCAACTGCTGCACCCAAGAATAAGAACCTGCACACATATCTATAGCATCTAGTAGGGGCTTACTAAGATCAATTTCAACACAAATACGAGCGAAAGTCATTACCTTTCTCCCCAAGGTTTGCGTTAAGGATCCAATTGGCCTCTCAAGCACTGAAGCAAGCATCCGCAACACACCAAGGTTTGCATTAAGGATCCAATTGGCCTCTCAAGCACTGAAGCGAGCATCCGCAACACATCCTCCCGACAACATTCCACCAGAAAATGTAGTAAACGAACCCACATTGGGACCTTATTCGGGAGCTCCTCCAAAGGGTTAAACCCCACATGCCGAGGTTTGATGAACAACCCCACCTGGTTGAAAAAATACGGCCCTCCTTCAAAGACCCTATTGTGATCCTCCATGTAATTAAATGTAACCATGAAGTATTTGTTTGCCAGCAACATAATCTCCATTTCCCCTTCCTGTGCCCAAGTCCTCTGAGCCCAGTTCTCCAAAAACTGTAGAGAAACCCTCATCCCCAAAAACTTGCAATATAACAAGTGTTTTGAGAAGTATTCAACATCTTCAGCTATCATCTCCGGAGTAATAACCAACATTGGCCTCTCACTGCACCTCTCCAGGCAGCCATTAATCTTCGAAATCTGAGAGCCACCAGCACTACCAATCCCCGAATCTGAGGCAAAAATGTTATTATCAAAGGTCTTGACACTTTGGGATGGGGATTTTAAACCCACCACAACACGGAACTCCATATCGGGAGACGCATTCAAGGTCTCTCCACCAATACTAGACATAGCACCTTGCAAAAATCCCACACCCCGAAAAGAAATGAGCAAGGGCTCCAGGAACCCCTGCAAGGAACCTAACACCCCCTTCCAAGCTCCACCACAGGGCAGATCGGACCCCCACCACCCTTCCCCGCTAGTAGACTACACAACTGCAGGAAGCCCCAAGCCCCTGCCTCACGCAACACCAACACACCACATGTAGCAACCGAACCTCCCCAACACCCACAACCCTGAGATCAACCCATCCCTGCACCAGCACGCACCTCCCTCCACCAACGCACCAACATGCAAATACAACTCATGCGCTAGGGCATCGATTCCCTATCCCGAGCACAACATCTCCTCGTGCATGGCTCCATCGTAAATAAAAGTGTAAAATTATTTTAATCTCTAATTGACCTTTTAATCAAATTATTGATTTGATTAAATCTCCTTCTTCTAGCCTAACCTATTAATTATACTAAGGTTCGATTAAGTACGCTTGGCCATTTGATTTAATAAATCTTATTTATTTGTTAAAATCCATTTTCCCCATTTTGATTAAATTCACACCCTTTGCAAATAAATAAATCATTATTAATTTGTGAATAGTCCCCCCACTTGCAAAATCCTACAAATGCAAGTTGCATCCCTTTTGGCAAAATTAAATCATTTTGATTTGCTAAAATACCTATTTTCCTCACCCACTTGCATTCTCCTACATCTCCCACTTGTCTCCATAATCATCCTTCTAGAAACCTCCTATTCCCATCCGAATCATGTCCTTTCCCTAAATTTGGGGGAGTCACTTCTATAAATTTGGAAGAAAGTCTTCAAAATGCATTTAAGACTATCTATTTCAACAAGTTAACTTGTTGAGTCTTCTGAACATGTAAGACTCTTACAAAAGCCACTAGTGGTTTTCCTCTTGGAGAAAGTTAGCCTCCAAAGTCTTCAAAAGGCATTTAATGCCTCTTACAAGATCACACCCTTTAGTTATGATGGTTGTCCCTTTAACCATTTTTCCATGTTGCACAAGAGTTTACCTCTTGGGTAATAGCATGCCTCCCTGGTTAATGAGATTATCCAATGATGTCACTCCTTGAGGTTATCCCTAATTGCTTGCTTAGCATCTAATGCTTGTTTAGTATCCTCTCAAGCCCTCTCAAGGTGACATTTGTCAACTTGGGATTGGATTGAATCTCTCCCATGGATTGATAACTGTCAATCCTAGCCCTTGTTGATATTACTCAATCTCAACTATCCATTTCTCTATTTTGCCTATAAATAGAGCTCATTTCTTCAATTCAAAATCCCCAATCTTGTGCATCAAAATTATAGTCTTTTGCAGG
Organism: Cryptomeria japonica; assembly: GCF_030272615.1. Taxonomy (NCBI): domain Eukaryota; kingdom Viridiplantae; phylum Streptophyta; class Pinopsida; order Cupressales; family Cupressaceae; genus Cryptomeria; species Cryptomeria japonica. Next base: position 328,311,774 of record NC_081412.1, read on the forward strand.
TTATCAAAGGAGCTCATTGGTCACATTCAAGCATCCAAGTCTTCAAGCATTAACATTATAGCACTTAGCATTTGCATCATGCTTTAGGTCATTTTAGTTAGCTTAATTTCATATCAATTACTTAGTTTTCATCTTCATCTATCTTACTTAGTTCAACTTAATATTCAATTTAGAATTAACATAGCTTCATCTTATCTTCATCATCTTGATCATATCTAGTTTTTCATCTTGCATCCTTAGTTTTCATCCATCATCTCACCATTTACTAGGATCTCAGTTGTATCCATTTTGATCCTAGAATCATCATTAAAATCTTGTTCTCTAGGTTGTCATCTAAGAGATCAAGTGCTCTTCCAAGTGAGGGCCACCTTGAATCTTGAAGATCTTTAGGGATAGAGGAGCAGGAAACAATTTTGAGATGTTTTCCCCTCTTGTGGGTTGATACCACATTTCTGGCATACAATAATTGGTATGCACCGTGGGGCTAGACCTCTGAAATCTCAAAATTTCTAACATTTTTTTTGCAAGTTCACGCGTAGACCACAGTTTAACACATTTGATAGTTTTTCCAATGCATTTAACAGTTATTTTAGCACATTTAACCTTTGTTTCAATGCATATGACCAATTATGCAGTACATGTAACTTCTTTCAACACATATGTAACTTCTTTCAATGCATTTGATCAATTATGTCACGCATCTGGTAGTTCTTTTAGCGCATATGCTAGATTTTGTAGTGCATTTAACATGTCTTTTAGCGCATTTGATCTTTGTTTTCACACATATGAGACATAGTGGAAAATTTGTAACCAAATTTTGAATTTAGACTTGTGTAAGCCCACCAAAGGTTTTGATTTTTTACTTACTTCTTTCCTTGCAGGTTTTAATAGTTTCTTACAGGTTGGAGGAGTTAGAATTAGGATTTGTGATATCTTTCTATCTTTTTAAAGTTGGATAAAAAAGAACGCATTTTTCGTTTGGATTAAAAAGAACCTTATCTTTCTTTTGGGCTTAAAATCAACTACATTTTCCTTTGGGCTTAAAAAGAATCTCATTGCAAGGTAAAAAGAATAACATATCAAACACTTTGCTTTCTTGCAAGATTAGGGGAAAACACCTCATTTTGGTGCTTAAAAAGCACAAACAAAATTTCAATTTTCTTGCAAAAGGTAAAAAGAACAATCCACATTTTCTTGCAAGATTAAAAAGAACAATCAACTTATCCATTTCTTACAAAGCGATTTACTTTGAAACAACTTGCTTTCATTTTGTTGACCAGGATTTCCATTCCTAGTTAGAAATTAAATTTCTATGTGGGACTAAAATAAACACCATGCTTGTTGGAGCAACATCTCCAAATAGAGGATAGATCACATTTCTATGAAAGGGTAAAAAGAACACTTGTATTATGTATCTTGAAAGTGGTAGGTATATGCTCTCCCCTTAATTGGGTGACCAAAAAGCCAAACCCACTCTTTTTCATGCTTTTTTTACCTTCAAGCATTTAAATCCTTTAGAGAGCATGTCTTCCTGAAGCCTTGAGGGGGCTAGTAAGAAGAGAATAACCCAAGTGGGCAATGACTTTATTGCCAAGTTTACCAACCCACTATAATCAAATGTGAAGGCTAATGAAAATCCCCTCCAACAAAAGTGTGTATTTGATAGCCTTCCCCTAGTATCCTTGTGATGCGAAAAGCCTTTGTTCTAAAGGTTGTTAAGCCTCTTAATTGAGTTTATCATTTGTTGCGCTGAACTGAATCCTTATTACGAACCATAGAAGTAGAAGCTTTGAGCTGAGTCAGTTGTCGTACATTGGCAATATCATAGTGCAAGGGTGGGTAAGAATCCGCCCCCAAGATTACTCACCATATATCTCCCAATATAATTACCCAATTGTGAAGAAAATCACTTTGGGTTAATTTCTAGAAAAAGGCAAAAAAACGGGCGCCCTATAGGGGATGACAAGGTTGTTTGAGCTGACAGAGTATCGAGACTAGTGGGCTATGATATTGTCAATGACCTTTGAATAAAGAGTCTACTTGGTGTGTCTTATTTGTATCCAAACCAATAAAAACATCGGGGATTTGAACACATCCTCAAAAGAACATACACTCAATGTTTAGCATTAGGATGACCATTATCTTCATGTGTGCTATGTATTCTTGTCATAAATGTTAAAATATCTTCCAAAAATATCCAAAAATCAAGGCTCAAAAAAATTAATTCAAAACAAAAAGATATCATAAGTGAAAGAAATTTTCAAGTCCAACAAAGCACCTTTGGAGGTGGTTATCAACGTTTCAACTATCTTTAGTCAAGACTTTCATCCAACTATCTCAACAACAATACCTAGCTAGGTATTCAAGTCATTTAAATCAAGTTTCCATATCAAGAGACTTTATCCATATCATTTGACACACTTTGTCATAGGGGCCTATCAAACAAACCCTCTATTCAACTTAGTAAGCTTGAGTATTAGAAACAAAGTATCCATATCAATCATCAACATCAACACTCTTGGATCATTTGTATGACCACTCCCCATATTTTGAGAAGAAGTCCTCGTCAAAAGACTACGTTGAAGAAGAGACAACCTAGTCCTAGGGCACTTATCAAGAGGATAAATTTTCTCTACATCAACCATCAACTCTTTGCATCACATCGTATTTTCTTGCATCATATGTGATTGTACCTTCAAGGAAAATATAACGAGTTTGACAAAGAACCTTTGAGAAGTAGGGCTTACATTCAGAAAGTAACATTCAATCAACGCCTTAACAATGGGAGAAAGATCAATCCCACCTTATTTCCAATAAATTGCATCACTTAAAATGAGGCTTGGCTTGAGCCACCAACTCCCCCAAGAACCCCATTAGAAGAAGATTAATTCACTACTATAGAAATATATTGATGCCCGCTAGCACTAGATCTTGAAAAGGCAAAGAATTGGATCCACAACCGGAATCTAGCATGAGTCATGTGGAATCTAACCCCTTTGACGAATACGCAAATATGGAAGAAGAGGAGATCACTGAGGAACTCATTCAACAAAGCCAACAAAGCGTCACCTTCAAAAATCTCATGGAAAGGCTTATAGAAGCAGACAAACAAAAGTACCTCCTCATGTTAAATAGCAAAGGAGTCAGGATGCCTGAGGATTTTGACATAGAAAATTCAAGGAATGAAAGAATCCCAAGAACAAGGTCAAGGACCTACACATATAATACTCTGAATCAAGATCATTTGAGAGGAGAGGACACACACGATCAAGACAACACCCACAACCGAGATGATACCCGTAATTATGACAATGTTAGTGAACAAGGAGATGCCCGTCATCAAGGGTCCAATGAAGAAAATGTTCCCTTAGCTAACATTACGCAACAACTCAAGAACTCCAATGATAGATGCAAGATATTCAACAAGAGTCTACGACGAGGTATTCTTTGGAGGACATTTGTCCTTACCCTTTTGATAGGAGGTTAAATATGATACCTTTGCCACCAAATTCATATATACCATAGTATGATAAATACAATGATAAGAGTGATCCCTATGATTACATCAGGGAATTCTGTACTATGAGCTTGGAGTTTTCTCATAACAATACATACATGATGAGACTATTCCCAAGAAGTTTGGGAGGGAAAACAATGGAGTGGTTGTCAAAACTCACACCTCCCATCAGATCATTCGATGAGTTGGTGAATAAATTCATCACACAATACTCATATAATATCCAACATGAGGTTACCATGCTTGACATATGCAATATGAAGAAAAAGAACAATGAAACATTCATTGTATTTTTACAATGATGGAGACGTATGGTCTCAAGGTACCCACGAGATGTACCTGAAAAGGAAAAGATGAAAATCTTCATAGAAAATTTAAATGATGAAATGACTTATCAAATCAAACTACAGTGTCTACCTACTTTTACAAAATTGATAAAGAATGGTATCCAAGAAGCTTCGATCAAAAAGGGGACCTTAAAATTCTCTAAGGATGGTGTTAGTTCATCAAGCAATAACACCTATAGCAATCAATATAATAACAACAACTAAGACAAGTCCAGATTTTGGACTAGAAACAATTTTTTTGTTAATGATGGTGTAGTTGATGCCAACAATGTAAAGTCTAAGCAACTAGTGTTAACTTTATCAAGTAACACTCCAACCAACAATTATCAAAGAAGTGCCAATCAAGGCACCAACAATTATCAGCGCACTCCCAACCAAGGAAACAACAACAACAACAACCAAGGAAACAATAACTACCAAGGGAATAACAATAATAATCAGGGGAACAACAATAACCAAGGGGGTAACGCTAACACTCCACCTCCCTTGTATCGAAGAACATATACACCATTGGGACAAACCCTGGAATTTGCATTTCAAGAACTATTGGCAAAAAAGATTATCACAATGACAGTCATAAGAAACTTTGAACCCCAAGTCAAACCACCATGGTGGAATGACTTGCATTATTATGATTATCATCGAAACAAGGGGCATAGAACAAACGATTGCATGAGGTTGAAAAACCTAGTTCAAGATATGATAGATAAGGGAGACATAATAGTCGATGGTCATAAAACCAATGGTGATCATGAGGATTTCAAATATCCTCTTCCTAATTATGAAAAGGGATGAGCATCAACGTCAAACAACAACAAAGGATCCCATATCAATCACATATCGGCATGTGAAAATCAAGTATATGTCATAAAGATCAAAGATAAACAAGAACATGCACCGGTAAATGTGACAACAAGGGCTCAAAAATATGTCTTGAAGGAGAACACATCTAAAGCAACAACTATACCCAAGACTCAATATAACTTGGTCGATCAACTACAAAGGACTACCGCTCAGATATTAATACTAGAATTACTCAAACTTTCACCAAAGGATAAGGATATCTTGGAGAAAGATCTTGTAGAAACAATGATTCCAAACGATCTAGATATCAATCGGTTCCAAGCCATGGTGGCACAGTGACACATAACATATCTTTCTCAAAACATGATGATGTCTCCTTGAGTCATCCGCACAACACCCCACTCCATATCGAAGTCCTAGTCTACAAACACCAGGTGAAAAGAGTGCTAATAGTGTTGGAAATATGTTGGATTTGGTTAAGTGTTGTCATTGATGTCAACACTGTATCCCAGTTAGATCTATCTCGGTTAGTCTTGGTGATCTTTTTGGTCCTGGCTGTGATTTTGATCTGGTATGATCAAACCTGTGGAATTGGTTTTGGATGCTTATTCTGATGGTTTCATGATTTGGTTATCGATTTTGGTATTTCCGGTTACCGGCTTGTTCTTGGCTTTACCGACTAGCTTTTGGCTTTACCGATATGCTGATTTTGGTGACTTGGTCAATGGATTTTGGGTCTGGCTTATGGAATCTATTTCTTTCATTTTGTTGGTGCTTCTTGATCATATCTCAAGCATTTGGCAACTTTTCTTTGGATGGTGTGCTATTATGGTGGTCCTATTTGGATCCGGTTAAACTTTCACTAAGGGTTTCTACCGTCAAGTGAAGCATCTTGGTTTTTGTGAGATATTGCCAAGATCTAGAGGCAATAGAAAGGGAAAATAAGAGAGAACAAAAATGTGACAAGAATAAATTGTATTCCTATCAATGATGCAAAATGTGATCAATTGTATCATCAAGATTGTTCTTGTTTGTTGTTGTTGGGAGTATTTAAAACTGAGTCAAGTTTATAGGCCCATTTCAAAATTTTGCCCTGCATTTCCAAATGATTAAAATAAGTCAGTTTGAATGGCCTAGTTAGCAAGGGGGTAAAATGGAGCCGGTTGATTTTCAGAGGGTAAGGCTCGGGATTCATGTCCCACACCTTTCATTTGGCCTATGCAGTGATGTGCAACTTTCAAAATTCAGTTTGGATAAGTTTACTAGGTACCCATTTCGAGGGGTGAGCTGAAAGTGCATTCTAGGCACAAGTGCAAATTTTATTGAGTAGCCTACTTTGAGCGATTACATCTTTTTCCCTGTTGATCATCATGAAAAAATTAAAAGTGGATTCAATTTTATGCATAAATGTGAGTCAACATGCAAAATTTCAAGTCCTTATGAATCCGTTTGCTCAGTTTTCAAAGCTCGATCCGTTTGTAGTTTGTGATGTTTGCACAAGTGTAAAAATGTCCCGGTGAATGTCATGTCAGAATGTTTGTTCCAGGCTAATGTTGGTATAAATGGTGAGCTATGTTTCAAATTTCAAGCCTTTATCAATCCGTTTGATCGGTTTTCAAAAGGATTCATTTTGCCATCAAATTCAGTTATCCGCACTTCCAGTGTTATATCAGTTAATGTAGCCATTTTTGTGAGCGCGCCATTTGCATCCTGTCAGTCTGGTGATCGAACTGAGAATTCAAAGATTTAATATGTACTTAAAGGTACCTATGTTCCAAATTTGAGGGCCTACGGAGGTCGTTTGATATTTTTGAGAAAGGCATCATGTGTTGCCAGAACATTGACTTCATCAGGTCCGCAGTGTCGACAAAGCCAGTTGGCCATTTTCGGAAATTAATATCTCTTCGCTCGGGACTCGTCTTGAGAAACCGTTTGGTAGATTTCATCCTTGTATATCAGAGTACACGCTTGTCAGATGGCGAGCTCCAGAAAGGTGTTTTGATAGGTTTGAAAATTACGTCTTCGCGGTTAAATGCGAAAATTGTGGCGTAATTGCCTGAAGGTTGTAAAATGCGGATTAATGATCCGAAAACGATGCTGATCATTTCCAGAGGTATGTTTGAGGTCAGTGAAGCATTCCAGAGGCCAGTTGCTTGGAAACGAAATTTTTTTTAGTCGAACCCACTTTGGGGCCCGACCTAGATCATGCCTGTGCCGTATTATTTTATTGGCAACTTTGTTTATTGAGGAATTTTAGAATATTTAAATGTGGATTGTGATGCAATTGGCATGTGAGTACAAAGTAAATGGGATGTGTTTTGAGAAGGTTTTTTGAAACATTCAGCCAAATGTGTTTTGGCGACTGGTGTAGCGTTTAAAAGAGCAAATGAAATCCAAGCAAATGTAATTCAGCTGGTGGAGGATAATTAAAATGGAGTTCTAAAGCAAATTCAATTGCAAGGTGTAGAAGATTTTGATAAATGCAAGATAGCAGCTTGTCAGGCAAATTTGATGTGAAGTCAAATAAGGAATAACAAAAAGAAAGGACAAGTTTGTCCCTATGAGGTGCAAATTTTTGCTCTCATACTTCAAACATTCAAATAAATTACAAAGATTCAAATTGCACCCTTTGATGTTTGATCTATAAGTCGGTTGGGAGGGAATGATGTCAAGAGTCATCATTTGAAAGGACACAAATTGATTCACCAACATATAAAAGAGACCCAAGGAAATCAATTCAACCATTTAGATTTCAAAGTTGATTGTGATCTAAGGCAGATCGAATTAATACCAGCAGACCAGCAACTTTCAAGGAGACATTCAATTAAGTATAAACAGTTCACACTCCCCTTTTTCCTCATGTGTTAGCTGGCAAAAGAAGTTTAAAACAAGTTTCAGCAATATGAAATGTTAATGGCAAATGCTGGGTTGGATTTCAATAAATAACAACCATTGCAAACATTTACTGTTCTCCATGTGTGTGGCATGTGAAGACAACAGTTTGAAATAAAATTCAAAGTTCAAATCAAACAAAGAGACCCCTCCCAGCGATGGTTTATTCACAGCAAATACCAATGCAATTTCCATTGGCATATTTGCCCAGATTAATGTAGTCTTCCATGCAATGTGAATGGAGAAGGAGCTACAGGGGGATGTAAGGCAAGTGCTCCAGTGCTGGCATGGTGTCTTCTCTCCTTCAGCATGAATAAAGTAGCAACTCCATTACCACGTGATTGTTGGAAAGAGGCATTAAAACATATGGTGGAGGAAAGGAAAGTTTAAACTTCAGCAAATAAACCTCCAACAGCAGCAAACAACACACAATCAAATTCAATGGCAAATGCAAAATGCCAGTCACATTCCCAGCATTTCATGTGATATGCAAAGGGGGGAGATTGAAACCATAAACCAAATGAAGATTGGCGATGTGTTATGCAATGATGTAAAGCATGAAATCCACAACCTTTGCCCGTTTCCTCCTTTGCATGGTGTTTGGAAGGTGTTTCAAACTTCCAGACGGATGCACTCAGCTGAAAACCTTCAAAAAATGCAGTCCCAGGCTTAATCGCATTATCCCACATTGACTGGGAAGTGGTTTTTTTAAATGTTTATAACCAAATCTGCACAATAATAATATGTCTAAGCCATAAAGGCTTTTGACACAAGGTACCCATGGGTGCCCAAGGCGGGCCCACGCGTGAGCACGCTTCCCGAGGCGATGGAGGAGTTGACTGGACGAAGACCAAGTGGACCCCACATGGGCACGCTTCTCGAGGCAAACAAGCTAAATTTTGCAGACGAAGGCCGAGTTAATGAGCGAGCAAGTTCGAGAGAGATCAACGGCTCGCGCTATTTCGCGAAGGGAGATGCACGTAGTTTAAACCCCGTGAAATAGCGAAAGTGAACGAGAGCCGTCCATGTGGCACACATGTGGCACACAAGTGGCGGGTACAGTCAGCGGTCCATCAGGCGGGTCCCGGTGAGGTGGCACCCAGTGGCGATGACGTGGCATACAAGGAAGCAGCCCAGTGGCGATGACGTGGCCGACAAGTGGCAAAAGATGAGGTGTCATCCCAGGTGGCACCCAGTAGACCCCATCAGCCAATCAGACCCCGCCACGTGGCAAGGCGTCAGAGCACATATGGAGGCAAAAATCAAATTTTAAATCCATAAATAATATAGTTAAAACTATATTAAAATTCGAAAAATTTAAATGATGGATCCATGTTGAGGATTAATTCGCCCAGGGTCTAAATTTTGGCCGAAATATAAAGTATTATATATCGCCGGAAAGCTCTCGGAGTGAGGAATCTGATTATGAGGTTAATTTTGAAAATTGTGGGATATTTTGAAGCCAGTTTCCATGGGAACAAAATTCAGTTAGAGAGGAGACACTTGGCAATTCAGTTGCAGATTTGATTTGGTTCCCTCTCCCTTTTATTCCCAGTTCTTCTCAGTTGTAGAGGTTCCAGTTTTTGAGAGATTTGCTCCAAGGGAGAAATCCGAAATTGCAGGTTCTAGTGATGGCATCCTTTTATCAATGCAAATGACAGTGTGTTCGTCTATGTTTTCAGTGTTGTCTTTACTGTAGGTTCAATTTCAGTTTGCAGGTTCACACATATGCAAGGCATGTGTGAGTTTCCATGAAATTGTCTCCAAAATGTACTCAGATTCACATTATTTCATATTATCAAGGATAATTTGAGTTGTCTCTTTTAGATTCCGCTAAGAGTGTAATGTTGTCTTTTGGGTATTCTTTAAGGAAGGATTTAAATCCTAAAACCCAACATTAATGATTTTGAATGCATATTGGATATCTACATATAAGTATGGTTTTGTGACAGAGCAGAGGATTGTATTAATGTAAGGCATTGATACATGAAAATTTAATGTTGAAAAGAACTTGCATCTGATATTTCTCATCCAGTTTTATGCATGACTCTGTGGCCTGGATAAGACACTGGTCTCTTGTAATATTGAAAGGTTGTCAGAACGCCATTTAAAAATCCAAAATCAGAATATCTTTTATATTTTATGTTATGTGGAAATGTCCCTCCATCTCATGATTCAAAATGTTGAGTTGCAAGTGTGGATCTAGTCTATCTGCAGTTATCTCTTAGTTTTTGAACCTTTTGAGATCCATCTGCTTTTGATTGATGCAGTCTTGTGTGTAATAGGTCTGATTAAATGCATCAAAGGTATACCCGCCTAGGTTTTGCAGAGCCTGAAGAGTAGAAGGATTCATATCCTTGTCATGTTGTCCAAGCCCTGAGGTGTTTTGTTGATTGAGATTGGCTATCTCCTAGATAGATTTGCAGGTATACTTGGGTTATCACTTTTGGTGAACAACAAAAATGGCGACTCTGCTGGGGAGTAAATGAATTGTTAAGAGCCTCTGGTTAAGAAAGAATTAATTCATATAAGGTTGAGATTATCCCATCTGAGTCACCACAACAAAAATGGCGACTCTGCTGGGGATTAAATGGATATAAATGCTTGATTGATATGGTTAGAGGTTGAATGTGTTCCTAGTCCTGTCAATTTCATATCCAGCCAGCCTGTCCATTGTGTATGCACAAAGTGTAAATTGGTTTCATGGTGAAGAAAATGCTCATTGTTCTGGATCTGCAGAGTGATATGTGGTACATGTCATATTTTATGAAGGAATAATAGGGAATGCATTGTTGAGAGTTGTAAGAAGTTCTTGCAGCTGTATGCAAATTTCTCCCCAATTCCTTATTGGGTGGCGACTCTGTGGTTCATACCAGTGTTAAGAAGCCTAGAAGAGTGTTGATTGCAGTGAGATCAAAGGAGTAAGAGAGAATTGAATAAGTGTTGAGTGGCGTTCTGCTGTTCAAAATATCCTCTATGCAAGAGGTGGCGACTCTAATGTAAAAGACCGTGCTAAAGTTTGAAGTAAATCTCCAGATCTACAAGAGTTTAAAGCTGCAGATCTCCAGGTATTTTCAGAGGTTTCAAATGCAAAGATGTTTGTTTTGAAAATTAGAATGTGTAATGTCGTTTTCCCATTTAGTGAACAGCACTAGTCTAGAGGGAAAGAGAGAATCTCAAAATTGATTTGCATATCTATGTTGCTAAAATATTCAGTGTATGTTATCCTTCGTAGTATGCAAATGTGGAAGAACTTTATGTCAAGCAGTGTTATGAATAGATCAGTATAAGGATACTTGCTTGAAGTTTTCTATCCAAGATTTTGTATATCATTTGTGGGAGTAAGGAAAATGAATAGTAAAGATTTTCAACCTTGTGTATTTCCACATAGAGCCATGCCTGGTGAAGTGTCACAACCATATAATAGGAGAAGTTTCGTCATGAACCATTATGCTACTTTAAATTTCAGAGATATTCCAGGTTACCCAAATCCCATACCCACAGAAATCAGAAAGTATTTACCCATATTCAGTGGGAAGAAATCAGAATTAGCATGTCAACATTTGAAAAGATTTTCAGATTTGATAGGAGAGTTTGAAATTTGTCAAGAAGATGTATGCATGAAATTGTTTATTCAGTCATTGAAAGAGGATGCAAGAGATTGGTTCTCTTTTTTGCCAGTGAATTCTATTACCTCATGGGAAGAATTGGTTTCAAATTTCATGGATCAATTCGATGAGAAGGTGAGTGATTCCGACTTGTTGAAAGAGTTCACTTATATACAAATCAGGGAAGATGAATTGGTACCCACATTTAACATCAGATTTTCACAAGCTCTGTACAAAATTTCCAGAAGGTATAAAATTGATGATAAAGTATGTCTGGATGTTTACATGAGTGCATTTGATGAGAAGATGGGTTTCCTATTGAGAAACAAAGAACCCAAAACCTTGTATGAAGCCTTTAACACAGCTAGGGATATGGAAAATAACTTGAAGTTTGGAATCTCGAAGAGATTCGTGTCTCTTGTTGTTTCTTGTCAAAGCACCTTCAATGGTGAAATACCATGTGAAGTTGAGCAAATCATTCCTTGTCTAGGTGCATCAAGCTCTGCAGTTCCGAATGGTTTTGTTGATGCATATGTTTCAGATTTGAATGAGAGTCAAGAACCTCTGCTATTAACATCGGTTGCCTCTCACAGTAATGAGGGAATGATTAGTGGGAAGTGTTGTGAAAATATTGATACGGAAATTGATATATACAAGGGATATGTACCATTTGATTTGTATGCCGGTTATGTTGATTATGCGGTTGCTAATTACCAAGTGAATCATGCATCTCTCCAAGATAATATTGGTGAAAATAATGATGGTGATGACCATCAATCTTTACATGCTGCTGATGTATTTGATGTTGAAATACCAAATACAGAGGGATTACTAAGTGTTGTTGTTTGTGCAAGTGAAAGTGTGCAATATGATGAAAATCAGAATTGTTTGGTGCGAACAATAGCTCATCCTCTTCTAAACATTGATGATGTCAATTGTGTTGAGGATGAAGTAAATGTTTTTTCAAATTTCACTTCAGAATTCGTTTCTTATAATCATGTTGATAATCTTTCTTTTTTGAAAGATATGCACAATGTTAATTTAGAAAATTGTAATGGTACACATGATTGCGATGAAGATATAGCACACATGGACGGACAAAAGTTTATGGAATCTCACATGGAACAGCAAAGTGCAATGCAAGTCCAGAAGATTGCAGAACTTAAGAAAGCTCTTGAGGTTGTGGATAAGAAGGTTCAAATGTTGGAGAGCCTTCGAACTATTGATGAAGACCTTCTGCAATATAGTGAAGGGAATTCTTCGGAAAAGGACTGTGAATTGAATGCTTGTATACTTGATGAACATGTTGACCTAACAGATGGTTTTATGACAGAAAATTTTAGTGAACAAGCTGAAAACTCATCTGATGAAGTAAATGGCAGCGATGTTCATGTTCATTCTTTGGCTGATGACGAGTGTTCAATTGGTGAAGAAGATCAGTTGTGGCAAGATAAGTTTGATTATCTTGATTTTCAGAATGATGGTCATAGAATAAAATCTCATGAATATGAAACATGGAACACTGAGGATTGTTCCAGCCAAGTTTCATTTTCTTCTTTGTCTGATGAAGATGATTATGAGGATCGAATGGATGGTGTCTTTAGCAATTTTACTAATGCTTTATTCAATGCTGATATAGATACGGACCAGCCACTTCAGTGTCATAACGTTCATAAAGGGATTGTCCATTTGGTTTCTAACCCTTTGTATGAAGAAATAACTGATCAGCCAGATGTTGTAAATGATGAACCAGTCCATAATACTGATGGAATTCCGAACAGCAATAGCATGGGTTGTAAAAAATTATTTCATGATGAAGGTAATAGGCATGGATTATGCGATGATCATTTAAAACCACAAATGAAAGTGTTTCAGGGGGATGTAAGTATGGATGAAAAAGATTCAGCTGAGGATTTGCTTCAGCCGGAGGTATGCATTCTTTTCGATGAATGGGATGTTGAGAATGCAGAGGTTCTCAGTTTGATGAGCAAGGATAGTATGAGGTGTGATCAGCGTAGTGAAGTAGCACATCTGGATGGTAATGTTCATGTTCCTTGTTTGCATCGGTTGACTAGTAATGCCTCTCATCCTATGAATTTAAATGATAACAAGGTGAGTGCTGATAGGAATTGCAATGTTGAATATGAGTGTTTTATTTTCCAAGTTCAGCATGATGATGTCCTTGCAAATGGTAGAATTGATTGGGATAATGAAAGGTATGTCAGCTTGTGGGAATGCCTCTATGGTGATTTGTCTCATGATTTTACTCGTGTTGAAATAGTGTGTAATCACAAAGTTCAAAATCAGACCAAAGGTATGCACACTAGCTGTTTCAGTAATGAGACAAAGGAGGTTGATTATAATGATCATGCTCAGTTGTTACTAGAAGGTGCCTTTGTTTCGATCAATATATCAGGTGATGAGAATCAAATTTTTGACAGAGGTAAATGTTTGTAAGTGGAGCAGTTATGATCAATGGTGAGTTGGTTTGTATATTTTGTACAGTCGCTTTGCTTCAGTTGTGTGGTTTTCAATAAAGTGCCCTGCTGTTTGGGTAGAATAAGGAAGCCCTGTTTTGAGAAGAGAAGAATTGAGAGAAGAAAGATCCGTTTTTGGGTGGTCTGCTTAACCAAAGATATCTGGATTCTTGTGTTGATCTTGCAATCAACCATCCCCAGTTAGAGCCACTGTTGGGAGTATTTAAAACTGAGTCAAGTTTATAGGCCCATTTCAAAATTTTGCCCTGCATTTCCAAATGATTAAAATAAGTCAGTTTGAATGGCCTAGTTAGCAAGGGGGTAAAATGGAGCCGGTTGATTTTCAGAGGGTAAGGCTCGGGATTCATGTCCCACACCTTTCATTTGGCCTATGCAGTGATGTGCAACTTTCAAAATTCAGTTTGGATAAGTTTACTAGGTACCCATTTCGAGGGGTGAGCTGAAAGTGCATTCTAGGCACAAGTGCAAATTTTATTGAGTAGCCTACTTTGAGCGATTACATCTTTTGCCCTGTTGATCATCATGAAAAAATTCAAAGTGGATTCAATTTTATGCATAAATGTGAGTCAACATGCAAAATTTCAAGTCCTTATGAATCCGTTTGCTCAGTTTTCAAAGCTCGATCTGTTTGTAGTTTGTGATGTTTGCACAAGTGTAAAAATGTCCCGGTGAATGTCATGTCAAAATGTTTGTTCCGGGATAATGTTGGTATAAATGGTGAGCTACGTTTCAAATTTCAAGCCTTTATCAATCCGTTTGATCGGTTTTCAAAAGGATTCATTTTGCCATCAAATTCAGTTATCCGCACTTCTAGTGTTATATCAGTTAATGTAGCCATTTTTGTGAGCGCGCCATTTGCATCCTGTCAGTCTGGTGATCGAACTGAGAATTCAAAGATTTAATATGTACTTAAAGGTACCTGTGTTCCAAATTTGAGGGCCTACGGAGGACGTTTGATATTTTTGAGAAAGGCATCATGTGTTGCCAGAACATTGACTTCATCAGGTCCGCAGTGTCGACAAAGCCAGTTGGCCGTTTTCGGAAATTAATATCTCTTCGCTCGGGACTCATCTTGAGAAACCGTTTGGTATATTTCATCCTTGTATATCAGAGTACACGTCTGTCAGATGGCGAGCTCCAGAAAGGTGTTTTGATAGGTTTGAAAATTACGTCTTCGCGGTTAAATGCGAAAATTGTGGCGTAATTGCCTGAAGGTTGTAAAATGCGGATTAATAATCCGAAAACGATGCTGATCATTTCCAGAGGTATGTTTGAGGTCAGTGAAGCATTCCAGAGGCCAGTTGCTTGGAAACGAAATTTTTTTTAGTCGGACCCACTTTGGGGCCCGACCTGGATCATGCCTGTGCCGTATTATTTTATTGGCAACTTTGTTTATTGAGGAATTTTAGAATATTTAAATGTGGATTGTGATGCAATTGGCATGTGAGGACAAAGTAAATGGGATGTGTTTTGAGAAGGTTTTTTGAAACATTCAGCCAAATGTGTTTTGGCGACTGGTGTAGCGTTTAAAAGAGCAAATGAAATCCAAGCAAATGTAATTCAGCTAGTGGAGGATAATTAAAATGGAGTTCTAAAGCAAATTCAATTGCAAGGTGTAGAAGATTTTGATAAATGCAAGATAGCAGCTTGTCAGGCAAATTTGATGTGAAGTCAAATAAGGAATAACAAAAAGAAAGGACAAGTTTGTCCCTATGAGGTGCAAATTTTTGCTCTCATACTTCAAACATTCAAATAAATTACAAAGATTCAAATTGCACCCTTTGATGTTTGATCTATAAGTCGGTTGGGAGGGAATGATGTCAAGAGTCATCATTTGAAAGGACACAAATTGATTCACCAACATATAAAAGAGACCCAAGGAAATCAATTCAACCATTTAGATTTCAAAGTTGATTGTGATCTAAGGCAGATCGAATTAATACCAGCAGACCAGCGACTTTCAAGGAGACATTCAATTAAGTACAAACAGTTCACACTCCCCTTTTTTCTCATGTGTTAGCTGGCAAAAGAAGTTTAAAACAAGTTTCAGCAATATGAAATGTTAATGGCAAATGTTGGGTTGGATTTCAATAAATAACAACCATTGCAAACATTTACTGTTCTCCATGTGTGTGGCATGTGAAGACAACAGTTTGAAATAAAATTCAAAGTTCAAATCAAACAAAGAGACCCCTCCCAGCGATGGTTTATTCACAGCAAATACCAATGCAATTTCCATTGGCATATTTGCCCAGATTAATGTAGTCTTCCATGCAATGTGAATGGAGAAGGAGCTACAGGGGGATGTAAGGCAAGTGCTCCAGTGCTGGCATGGTGTCTTCTCTCCTTCAGCATGAATAAAGTAGCAACTCCATTCCCACGTGATTGTTGGAAAGAGGCATTAAAACATATGGTGGAGGAAAGGAAAGTTTAAACTTCAGCAAATAAACCTCCAGCAGTAGCAAACAACACACAATCAAATTCAATGGCAAATGCAAAATGTCAGTCACATTCCCAGCATTTCATGTGATATGCAAAGGGGGGAGATTGAAACCATAAACCAAATGAAGATTGGCGATGTGTTATGCAATGATGTAAAGCATGAAATCCACAACCTTTGCTCGTTTCCTCCTTTGCATGGTGTTTGGAAGGTGTTTCAAACTTCCAGACGGATGCACTCAGCTGAAAAAGTTCAAAAAATGCAGTCCCAGGCTTAATCGCATTATCCCACATTGACTGGGAAGTGTTTTTTTTAAATGTTTATAACCAAATCTGCACAATAATAATATGTCTAAGCCATAAAGGCTTTTGACACAAGGTACCCATGGGCGCCCAAGGCGGGCCCACGCGTGAGCACGCTTCCTGAGGCGATGGAGGAGTTGACTGGACGAAGACCAAGTGGACCCCACGCAGGCATGCTTCCCGAGGCAAACAGGCTAAATTTTGCAGACGAAGGCCGGGTTAACGAGCGAGCAAGTTTGAGAGAGATCAACGGCTCGCGCTATTTCGCGAAGGGAGATGCACGTAGTTTAAACCCCGTGAAATAGCGAAAGTGAACGAGAGCCATCCATGTGGCACACAAGTGGCGGGTACAGTCAGCGGTCCAGCAGGCGGGTCCCGGTGAGGTGGCACCCAGTGGCGATGATGTGGCATACAAGCAAGCAGCCCAGTGGCGATGACGTGGCCGACAAGTGGCAAAAGATGAGGTGTCATCCCAGGTGGCACCCAGTAGACCCCATCAGCCAATCAGACCCCGCCACGTGGCAAGGCGTCAGAGCACATACGGAGGCAAAAATCAAATTTTAAATCCATAAATAATATAGTTCAAACTATATTAAAATTCGAAAAATTTAAATGATGGATCCATGTTGAAGATTAATTCGCCCAGGGTCTAAATTTTGGCCGAAATATAAAGTATTATATATCGCCGGAAAGCTCTCGGAGTGAGGAATCTGATTATGAGGTTAATTTTGAAAAATGTGGGATATTTTGAAGCCATTTTACATGGGAACAAAATTCAGTTAGAGAGGAGACACTTGGCAATTTAGTTGCAGATTTGATTTGGTTCCCTCTCCCTTTTATTCCCAGTTCTTCTCAGTTGTAGAGGTTCCAGTTTTTGAGAGATTTTCTCCAAGGGAGAAATCCGAAATTGCAGGTTCTAGTGATGGCATCCTTTTATCAATGCAAATCACAGTGTGTTCGTCTATGTTTTCAGTGTTGTCTTTACTGTAGGTTCAGTTTCAGTATGCAGGTTCACACATATGCAAGGCATGTGTGAGTTTCCATGAAATTGTCTCCAAAATGTACTCAGATTCACATTATTTCATATTATCAAGGATAATTTGAGTTGTCTCTTTTAGATTCTGCTAAGAGTGTAATGTTGTCCTTTGGGTATTCTTTAAGGAAGGATTTAAATCCTAAAACCCAGCATTAATGATTTTGAATGCATATTGGATATCTACATATAAGTATGGTTTTGTGACAGAGCAGAGGATTGTATTAATGTAAGGCATTGATACATGAAAATTTAATGTTGAAAAGAACTTGCATCTGATATTTCTCATCCAGTTTTATGCATGACTCTGTGGCCTGGATAAGACACTGGTCTCTTGTAATATTGAAAGGTTGTCAGAACACCATTTAAAAATCCAAAATCAGAATATCTTTTATATTTTATGTTATGTTGAAATGTCCCTCCATCTCATGATTCAAAATGTTGAGTTGCAAGTGTGGATCTAGCCTATCTGCAGTTATCTCTTAGTTTTTGAACCTTTTGAGATCCATCTGCTTTTGATTGATGCAGTCTTGTGTGTAATAGGTCTGATTAAATGCATCAAAGGTATACCCGCCTAGGTTTTGCAAAGTCTAAAGAGTAGAAGGATTCATATCCTTGTCATGTTGTCCAAGCCCTGAGGTGTTTCGTTGATTGAGATTGGCTATCTCATAGATAGATTTGCAAGTATACTTGGGTTATCACTTTTGGTGAACAACAGTTGTTACATACAATGTAGAATAAACCTGCTTATAAAGACAAGGCTAATAGACAAGAAAGCACACAATGATGACATGTGGCTAAATGAGATGCAAGGGTAGGTAGGGGTAGGTAGGAGAAATAGTAAAATATTCCACATGAGGCGGATCACCCACCAAAGGTGGAATTATCAATCCACAATAAGTGGATATGATAGAGTAGTAACAAGATCACACCATAAAAGGTGGAAATTATCCTACATACACACTCCCAATGTAGCACATCTCCCTAATTGTCTCATATGAAAACTACAATGAAATGCATGTACCTAAGTAAATTTAAGTAAAGTGTAATTATATCCAAGATAAATAACTAATTACACCAACATTTTTTAGTCTTAGCGGAATCCTAAATGGATATAATTGTTTGGTTACTTTATTTAGGACCATGCTATGTAATGTAAATCGTAATATTGGTCTGGTGGTATCATATGATGTAATTTTTGTATTTATGAGTTTATGGGTTTAGGGTTTAGATGACCTTGTCAATAAGGTTGATGATTTGTATTTATAGGTGACTTGTTCATGTAATTCAAATAGACATGCGATATTGATGGTTGGTTAAGTCTGCATTATCAGAGAAAGAATTAAGTGTGAATAAAGTCATATCATTTAGGTGAAGGCTGGAAAGGTTTTGTATTGTAGAGTAGACATCAGTGCTTAACCAGAACTGTATTAGGCATTAGTAGATGCTACTTTCATAGTTCATTGTTTTCCGGATTATAGTCCATTGATTTTGTAAGTTAGTGAGACTTCCCTTTGTGATGAACAGTGCACTCTAGGTTGTTGGCCTTTCTGCATGTGCAGACCTCGTTGTAATTATTCACAATAATACTGCAGAGTATTCATCTGATTGTGGGTAGGGTTTCACACCATGGTTTTTGCCCTTTTAGTTTTTCTACGTCAAATATTGGTGTTATGTGTGTTGTGCTTCCATATTATATTCTTCATTGGGTTATGCTCTAGTTTAAGGTTTATAATTAAATTGATTGTTGTTATTGTTAGTAAACTGATTCACCCCCCCCCTCTTAGTTTACTACTGGTATCTGTGCATTCCAACAAATATATGGAGGAGTTGGTCTTGATATATGTACCTTGAATCTTATTCGTGCGTTGGGATTCTCTGAGCAAGCTATTGACCCTAAAAAGAAGATCACTATCAAAGCCTATGATGATGAAGAAAGGTCATCCGAAGGAACAATGGTACCACCCATTTAGGTAGGACCGGTGTAAAAAGATACAATGTGCCAAGTCTTAGACATAGACTTGGCATACAACATACTCTTGGGTCGTCCTTGGATCCATTAAATGCAAGAAGTACCTTCCATGTACCATAAATGTCTCAAATTCCCTTACAACGGACAAGAGATCTTGATATCAACAGACACTAACCCCTTTCAATATTGCAATGTTTTGGGTTAACTCAAAATGTCTTGGTTCCTCACAACAGGGAGGCCCAAGCTTCCTCATCATCCAACAATCAAGAAAAACTCAAGTTGTTGTCCATAAACTTTGAGAAGTCGTTGAAGATAAAGGACCGAGGTAATGGGGAGTACTCTTTTGAACTCCTATGTCTATCAAAATTGCCAACCTTGCCAAAATCTCACAGACAACCTTCCACATCAAGACATCAAGCGGCACAACCCATCAAGAATTTTGATGGTAAATTTATCCAAATTGGCACACTAGCTAAAGAATCAGAAGACAAGGACATCCTCAGCTAGCTATACAAGGATGGGGAAGAAATAAGAGTTTCTACCCTAGAAGTGGTCGTTCCCATAGAACAATATGGAAATAGGTTCAGAATCAAGCAACACATGGAATACAAAGGAAAAGGACCTATTGGCAAGCATCAAGAGGGCATCCTAGAACCCATACAACCCCATTCACAACTTGCAAAAGATAAATCAGGACTTGGGTATGGCCAACATATTCAACCTGTGCAAAAGAGAGATCACCATCAGAAACTCTGATGGAGAGAAAATGTAACAGAAAATGAAGAATCCTGCAAGAGGTGCTACACCAAGCAGCCCAAAAGACAAGAAAAGAACAAGAGCGTGAAGAAAATGGGAAGTGACAAGAAGAACTCACTATCCAAAGAGAGGAGGCTTCTTATAAAAAAATTACATCATGTACAAGCACCTAATCAAGCTAAATTCGAGCCACAACATGAGGAGATTGCTACTCAAAGAAGGGAAACTATGTATGAGCAAATCCAAAGAGTACAAACAAGCACAGATTCTAAATCAGCACAAGCCACCCAACTTCTATTGATTATCAGTGAGCTCTTTTCGCCATAGAACATTCTTGTCCATTTCAGTGGGGTAACCTTGGATAGCGATTCTGAAACAGATTCCAATGAGTATGAATGAGACACTTATTCTGATATCACTGAGGATATTAAGGTGGATACAATCCACACCTATACATCCATTCCTTATGAGGGACAAGGCTCAACATCTAGATCGTTTGAATTCAAACCACAACATATCTATGAGGCTAGTGAGAATGAACAACTTCAATACGAAAGAGGCAATGTCGATGAGAGTACCATCGAAAACCTTGAGACTATTATAGACCTCACCCATGCTACAGACAACTGTGATAATATATCTATCATGACTCTTACAGTGGTAGATCTCAACCCACCAAATGACCCCCTACCTCTCATATATCTTGACCTTATAGACTGGGAAGAACCTAAGCACAATGATATACCAATATTCCAAAATGATGAGGCCATTGTTCAATACCTCTGCTTCATCAATCCTAAAACATACTCCACCAGTGAACAACATAACGATATCTCCAATCAGGGGAGTGCCAAGTCTCTTAGTCACAAAATGAACAAAATAAAAAATCGATCTAATGGTGAAACCATCTAATGATAGTATTAGATCACAAAAAAAAAGTAAAAACAAAGGATGTATTTGATGGTGAAAACCTCTTCGAGGCACCTAAAGATGAGAGACTTGACACTCTTCCTAAACATTACCAAGAGAGATCACCCATCTTGATTGAGCCAACTCAATCAATAAATATCAATATTGAAGCAACAACAAGAACCATACATCTGGCGGAATCACTAACAAAAAAAGAAAAACCTGACTTTGTCAAATTGTTCAAGGAGAAGCAAATCAATTTTGCTTGGTCTTATGCAGACATGCCGGGAGTAGATCCAAATCTCATCATGCATCACTTTTCCATCACTCCTGGAGCTAAACCTGTCAAATAGAAATTAAGGAAGATGAACCCACATGTTGCCATATTGGTGAAAGCAGAGCTGAAGAATTTGCTAGATGTAGGATTCATCCGACCTATAGACTATGTCGAATGGATCTCTAACATTATGCCAGTATCTGAACAAGATAAAAGCATCAGGATTTATACAAACTTTAGGGATATCAACAAGGCTTGTCCAAAGGATGACTTTCCTTTACCAAGCATCGACACCATTGTTGATCTAACAGCAAAACATGCTATGTTATCCCTCATGGATGGTTTTTCCGACTACAACCAAATCAATATAGCTCTAGAAGATCAAGATAAAATGGCATTCACATGTCCATGGGGTACATACTGCTAGAACGACATGCCTTTTGGCTTGAAAAATGCTGATGCAACCTATCAGAGAGCAATGACAACAATATTCCACGACATGATGTATACTTTTATGGAGGATTATGTGGATGACTTGCTAGCCAAATCATTCACAAGAGCATAACACCTAGACATCCTGAATAAAATCTTTCAACAACTAGAGCAATTCAATGTCAGATTGAATCCTAAAAAGTGTGTTTTGGGGGTCACATCCGGAAACTCTTGGGCTACATTGTATCAAAAAAAGGCATCAAGGTGGATCCAGCAAAGGTCCAAGCTATCATGGAAATGCCACCTCCAAGGAACATTAGTCAACTACGATCTCTTCAAGGGAGGCTACAATCTATCAAAAGATTCATTGCTCAATTGGCAGACAAATTTCTCCCATTCAACCATATACTTCATAAAAATGTACCTTTCAGATGGGAGGACAAGTGTACAGAATCATTCCATCAGCTAAATCAATATATCTCATGAATCCGCCTGTTTTAGTACCACCAATAGTGAGAAAGCCACTCATCCTCTACATATCAGCAACAAAAGTGTCACTAGGGGCATTACTAGCACAAGAGGACTGAACAAGAAAGGAAAGAGCCATCTATTACATTAGCAGGGCATTGAATGGCTATAAACTCAATTACACTTTCATCAAAAAATCTTGCTTAGTTGTAGTGTTTGCTTCCCAAATGTTGCGACACTAAATGTTAGCTCATACTATCAAGCTAGTGGCAAAGATCGAGCCACTAAAATATCTACTCAGCAAAGCCACTCTCACAGGGAGGTTAGCAAAATGGTTCATGATCCTAAGTGAGTTCGACATTCAGTATACATAATGGAGGGATATCAAAGGACAGGCAATAGAAGATCAACTGGCAGAAGCACCTCTACCAGACAAACACCCACTACAGGTGGAATTTCCAGATACAGATGTGCTCACTATTTCACCAAGGCAATGGACCCTATACTTTGATGGATCCTATACACAACATGGATCGAGTGTTGGCATCTTGTTCGTCACTCCAGAAGGAAACACAATTTCACAATCCTACAGATTGATGTTCTCATGCACCAATAATATCGTCAAGTATGAAGCTCTAGTGACAGGTATCAAAGTAGTCATGAAGTGGAAAATAACATAAATAAAAGTCTATGGGGACTCTCAATTAGTTATCAATCAAATCAATGATGATTATCATATGAAAGATGATAAGTTGATGTTGTACAAATGCATGGTGGATGATTTTAAGAAATACTTTGTACACATCACATTTAAGAAGATTCCAAGGCTAAACAATAGAGTTGTTGATGCAATGGCCACTATTGCCTCACTCCTAAAAATTCTAGATAGACATAATCGCTATTAATTCCTAGTGGAGCAATTGTTTTCCCCCGCCTATGACAATACGGAATCCCAAGTCATATGTGCCCTAAACGGTTTTGATTCCCCCTTATACGAGAAGATCTATGCCTACCTCAAAGATAATACCCTCCCACTAGACCTATCTCGTAACAAAAAATAAAGCTTTATTCGATAAGCAACCCGCTATACCTTAACCGTTGATACACTTTATCGTTGAGGTCTTGATGGTACTCTTCTTCGATGCCTCGATCGTAACGAATCTGACGCTGCCTTACATGAGCTTCACGAAGGTATTTGTGGTACGCATTCAAGTGGTCCTCCTCTTGTTAGGGTTTCAAGCAGATCCGAAGCAAATATGAACTAACAATTATATGCAGATTTAAATACAAAAAAATAAAGAAATAAAACAAGACACAGATAACACAGAGATTTAACGTGGTTCACCCAGAATGGGTTACGTCCACCATACACAGTCGTCCAATCTTTCTTATTATCCAGCAAAAAGTACATCAACCTTACAATGCTTTAAGCATCCCAACCACTTATAACATGCGTTTTTAGGGCAACAAACAAAGTCGGCCTTTTTAGGGTTTTTTTACAATGTCAGTGTTCATCAACAAAAAATGGCAAAAAAAAATTTCTCGGGGGCTGTCGCCCCCGAACCCCTACTTGGGGCCTAGCCCAGCCCCAGACCCCGGCGAGGATACGTGCTGAGTGTACAGTACTTTGCTGATCAGTCGCCACATTTCAACAATCTCCCACTTGGAGACTAATACTACATGACACCACTGTACATGCAACATCCGCTGGATAAAACACTAGGACTTGACTGGTATAAATTCCACAATTATCAATCAAGAAGACCAGCAGGAACTGATGAAGAAATCAGCTTCTCCTGTAGAACTGCCTTTGTGAACATATCGGCAGGATTCTCACTTGTGTGAATCTTCTCAAGCCGTAATTGACCCTCCTCTAAAATAGTCCGGATGAAGTAGTACCTGAGCTGAATGTGCTTTGTCCTTGAATGAAAAGCAGAGTTCTTCACAAGATGAATGGCACTCTGGCTATCAGTATACAATGGGCTATCCTCTTGTGTCTGACCCAATTCCTTCAGAAAACATTGCAACCAAATCATCTCCTTGCTGGCTTCTATAGCAGCAACATACTCAGCTTCAGTGGTTGAAAGTGCAACAACCTTTTGCAGCCTAGAAATCCAACTGACTGCAGTTCCCCCTATAGTAAAAACATACCCTGTAGTACTCCTCCGTGAATCAATATCACCCACCAGATCAGAGTCAACAAATCCACTCAGAGCAGCATTAGATCCTTTGAAACATAATGCCTTCGTAGTAGTTCCTTTCAAATACCAAAGAATCCATTTCACAGCATTCCAATGTTCCATACCCAGATTACTCATAAACCTGCTCACAACTCCCACTGCATGTGCAATATATGGCCTTGTGCATACCATTGCATACATCAGACTACCAACAGTTGATGAATATGGGATGTTAGACATTTTATTAACCTCTTCCTGTGCCTTTGGGCACATCTCCTTAGTCAATTTGAAATGACTAGCCAAAGGTGTACTAACTGATTTTGCATCCTGCATGTTAAATCTTTTCAACACCTTCTTTATATACTCACTTTGGGACAATTCAAGGTTCTATTTTTCCTGTCCCGTGTAATCCTCATACCGAGAATTTGCTTAGCTGCACCCAAATCCTTCATAGCAAATGACCTGGCTAATTTCTGTTTAAGAACATTTATATGTTGCATGTTAGACCCAGCAACAAGCATGTCATCAACATAAAGCAACAGGATAATATAACTGCCATTATCAAGTCTCTTAAAATATACACAATGATCAGAATGACATCTATGATAACTATTTTTAACCATGAAACCATCAAATTTTAAATACCATTGTCGGGGTGCTTGCTTTAGGCCATACAGACTTTTCTTCAACCTGCACACCAAGTTCTCCTTTCCTTTGACCTCATATCCCTATGGTTGCAACATGTAAATTTCCTCCTCCAAATCTCCATGGAGAAAAGCTATTTTGACATCTAATTGTTCAAGATGTAAATCATCTGCGGCCACAAGACTAAGTACAGTTCTAATTGAAGTCATTTTTACAACTGGAGAAAATATTTCATCATAATCTATACCCTTTTTCTGTGCAAAACCTTTTACCACAAGTCTGGCCTTATATCTTTTCTGACCTCCTTCCTCCTCCTTCAGTCGATAAACCCATTTGTTAGGCAAGGCTCATTTTTTTGCAAGTCAAGGGACTAAGTCCCAAGCCTTATTTTTCATCAAAGAGTCAATCTCCTCTTTCATGCCTAGCTCCCACTGTTGTTTGGCATCTACCTTCATTGCTTCTTCATATTCTTCTGGTTCACCAAAATCCATTAATAAAATAGAATACAAAGAAGGAGAAAATCTTTCAGGGGGTCTACTTGTCCTCGTAGAATGTCTAACACTTGTAGGAGTTTGTGGGATAATCTGTTGTTGCTGAGCATCAGGTACCTGTGGCATTTCATTTTCAGGAATCTCATCCAACACCACATATTCTTGTTTGTCCTGTTCATGCTTCTTTTCCTGCATCTGTTCTTTATACATAACCTTCTCATTGAATATAACATCTCTACTTCTAATTATTTTCTTATTTTCAAAATCCCATAACCGATAGCCATATTCATCTATCCCATATCCAATGAAGGTACATTTCTGAGATTTAGCATCAAGTTTGGTTCTGTTTTCTTTATCAACATGGATAAAAGCTTCGCAACCAAAAGTTTTTAGAAAAGAATAATTTACCTTTTTACCAGTCCATGCCTCCTCTAGAATACCACCATCCAAAGGGGTTGAAGGTCCTCTATTTATCAAATAGACAGTAGTATGTACAGCATCTACCCAAAAATGTAAGGGCAATCCAGCATGCAATCTCATGCTCCTCGCACGTTCCATGATGGTCCTATTCATTCTCTCTGACACACCATTTTCCTGTGGAGTTCCTAGAACTGTCTTCTGCTTTCGAATCCCATTTAAGGAACAGTAATCTTCAAATGCTTTGCTGCAATACTCACCTCCATTATCTGATCTAAGACACTTCAACTTTTTCCCTATCTCATTCTCAACCAAAGTTTTCCATTTCTTAAAAGTTTCAAAAACATCTTATTTTTGTTTTAGGAAATATACCCATGTTTTTCTGGTTGATTCATCAATAAAAATAACATAATAACAAGAGCCACCAAGAGATGATACCTAAGCCGGTCCCCATACATCTGAATGTACAAGCTCTAACTTCTCACTCTTCTTCTCTTTCCCAACCTTGAGAAATCTGACTCTTTTCTGTTTACCATAAACACAATTTTCACAGAACTCTAAATCAATCTTCTTTAGTCCTGGCAAAAGATTTTTGGAGTGAAAGATTTTCATCCCTTTCTATGTGCCCAAGCCTATGGTGCCACATTATCGAATCTATTCTTGCAACATTTATTGTTGTTGTTCCTGCAGTAACTTTATCTGTAGCAGCTAAGGTAGAGTAAGTGTTACCAGTACACAGATATAATGTGCCTACCTTTGCACCTTTAGCTACTACTAATGATCCTTTAGTGACCTTCCACATACTATCTGAGAAGGTAACTATGCAGCCTTCACTACCTAATTGCCCTGCAGAAATTAAATTTCTTCTTAAATTAGGAACATGTCTTACCTCCTGCAGAAACCAGTCATTACCATTTTGCAACTTGATCTTTATCTTTCCTTTTCCAACAATTTGACAGGGCTCATCATCAACCAAATATACCTATCCAAAATCACCTTGAACATAATCTAGAAAATATTTTCTATGGGGTGTGGCATGAAATGAAGCCCTAGAATCTATTACCAAGGAATCATTAACATTATCCAAACATAAGATTAAAGCATCTTGTAAATTATTACTTGCAATATTAGCTTCCTTACTGTCATTTTCATTTTTGTCTCCTTCTTTGTTTTTCCGAGACCAACAGTCTTTCTTTAGATGACCAGGCTTTCCGCAGTTGCAGCAATCTTTCTTTCCTCTAGATTGAGAGCGTCCTTTCTCTGACTTCCCTCGTGACTTCTCATTCCTAGGGCCTTTTCCTCTTTCCTTTGATCTTCCTCTGTTCTCCACATTCAAAACACTACCCGATGATGTTGAAGTCTCACCTGTGCTTTTCCTTTGCATTTCCTCGCTTAGGATAACACCAACAATATCATCAAATACCAAAGTATTTTTACCAGAGACAGAGTTACTTACAGCCATAACCAAGCTATTCCAGCTTTCTTGCAAAGAACATAAAATCAAGAGAGCCCTAACCTCTTCTGCAAAGGTAATTTTTACCGAAGACAATTGACTGGTAATTGTATTAAATTCATTTAAGTGCTCCGCTACAGATCCTCCCTCACTCATTTTCAAATTAAACAAACACTTCATAAGAAATACCTTATTCGAAGCCGAGGGTTTCTCATACAGCTTAGCCAATGTTGCCATCAAATCTATAGTCGTTTTTGCTTCTGTTATATTGAATGCTACAGACGACGCAAGGCACAATCGAATGGATCCCAGTGCCTTTCTATCTAAAATGTCCCACTCTTCATCTGATATTATGGTCGGTTTCTTTGCCTTTCCTTCCAATGGCCGCCACAAATCCTTTTGATACAAGTAATCCTCCATCTGCATTTTCCATAACTGATAATTCTGGCCGTTAAACTTTTCGACCTTGAATTTGGAATCCTCCATTGCTCCCACTCAAATCTAAAAGTCCTACCAATTTACAAAAAACCTCGCTCTGATACCAATTTTTAGGGTTTCAAGCAGATCCGAAGCAAATATAAACTAACAATTATATGCAGATTTAAATACAAAAAAATAAAGAAATAAAACAGGACACAGATAACACAAAGATTTAACGTGGTTCACCCAGAATGGGTTACATCCACCATACACAGCCATCCAATCTTTCTTATTATCCAGCAAAAAGTACATCAACCTTACAATGCCTTAAGCATCCCAGCTGCTTATAACATGTGTTTTTAGGGCAACAAACAAAGTCGGCCTTTTTAGGGTTTTTTTACAATGTCGGTTTTCATCAAGTACTTTGCTGATACGTGCTGAGTGTACAGTACTTTGTTGATCAGTCGCCACATTTCAACACCTCTTGCTAAGAAACTACCAAGGATGGGATATTATTGGCCGACAATGGAAAAAGAGTCCTATCACTTTTCTAGGAAATGCCCTAAGTGTCAAATTCATGGTAACCTCATACATGCCCCTACGCAAGAGTTGCAACGATTCACTACATCGTGGCCTTTCTGTCAATGGGGACTTGACCTAGTGGGAAAGATTCATCCTTCCTCATCAAATGGATACAAGTTCATCATCACGGCCACCGAGTACTTCACTAAGTGGATTGAGGCAGTTTCATTGACTACAGTGACCGACAAACATATAGCTTCCATCATTCTGAATTAGCTCATCTATCAGTATGACATCCCTAGATCCATTATCATAGATAATGGAAGACCTTTCAAAAATCAAGATGTACAAGAGCTTTGTGAGAGATTATATATCCAACATCATTTTTAAACACCTTATTATCCACAAGGGAATGGCCAAGCAGAGGCCTCAAACAAGACAATCTTGAAAATCCTCAAAAAGACAGTAAATGATGTTGATAAAGAGTGTCATGTCTAGCTTAATCGTGCACTTTGGGCTTACATAATGACTATCTGCACACCTACAGAAGCTACACCATATTCATTGGTGTAATGGATCAAAAGCTATCCTACCTATTAAGGTAGAGATTTCATCACTTTGGGTGTCATTAAAAGGCCTCATTCCAGATGAGGAATATCGAGTCAACAGGTTGCAAGAGCTCGAGCTGCTAGATGAACATTGCCAACATGCCTTTGATCATCTCAAGGAATATCAACAAATAATGTGTAGAAGCTACAATCACAAAGTCATCCCGAGGGATTTCAAAATTGGTGACCTAGTCCTAAAAGAAAATCCCCAGAATCAGCAAGATCGAGAAAAGAAAGGGACATTTGGACCCAACTGGTTGTGACCCTTTGTTATCATATCAACTTATGGATCGGGAGCATATCAGTTATCAACTTCAGAAGGGAACATGATTGACGGGCCAACCAACAACATCCATCTAAAGAAATTCTACACTTGAGTCGTCCAATGCAAGGATCAAGCAAAAAAAAAAAGTATCAAAAATCATCACTAGAGTGAAAACTTGGCAAATAGGCACCTTGTGACACAAAAAAAAAATTTAAAAATCAAGAAAAATACAGAAAAATAAAATAAAAAACAAATCAAAAAGTGCAATAAAAACAAGTGGTGAAAATCTGGCAATAGGCGACATTTGTGAGAGAGCAACTCCTCTATCTATCAGTACAATATCATATCTTTGGCTACATCTGATCTAAGCCCACAACCATCATAGAACACTTATACACGCAACATTATCCCAGACATACTTAGCGTAGTCACTGTCCTTGATTATCTGAATAAGTTATCTGATACATATCCCACCATGGCTTATGGATCAGTGTAAATATCCATATCAAAGTAGTATCAACAACAAGGGGCAAAATCCTGACCTCGCTAGGGGTATTTCACCTTGAGGGTTTTAAACATCAGACCAAACGCGTAGTAAGAAAATAAGTATCAGAACAACCAACAATGACCATAACAATGCAAGAGGCTAGACATCAAGGAAATAAACTGATTTGAACTGAACAAAAGATCTTTTTGCAAGATGTTTTACTTGACAAAAATACATTTTAGATAGCATGCATGCTTACTTATGGTTGTTAATTTTTGCTTATCATATCTCCTAAGTGACTCAAGGATGTCTCAACAACTAGAGAAACAAAGATGGAATGTGATGTTTTCTTTGTCTTTTGTTTGGGAGTGAAACCTTCTACAATACAAATTTGTCTTATAACGTGATCGGGTAACATATCACAGAAGACATTTTGGATTTGTATGGGACCAAGGTTAACTTTTGTCTATTTTATGCAAGCAACACTCAAGTCGTCTTGGTTCAATTATACCTCAACGCTTGTGTCATCTTGTGATATCAAAATCCATGTAAGTTATACTCGGGTCATTATGGTTTAATTATACCATGATGTTTGTATCAACTTTAAACAAATCAAGGCCCGATGATGAAAACAAAGGAAGCACTGGCACTTTGATCAATACAGATGGCAACATTTGGGAACAAGAATACATTAGTATCATTTCATTATCATTATCATCGTAATCATGCATTAGGTTGCATATCATTTTAATCTTGCATTAATATCATTTCATTACCATTATCATCTTCATCTTGCATTAGGTTGCATATCATTATCACTATCATTACCATATTATATTAAGATCACATTAGGTTGCATATCATTATCATTATCATCGATATATCATTTTAAAATCTTACATCTCATATCACACATCTCATTTTAAAGATACATCTCACATCATACATCTCATTTTCAAGATACATTTCATGTTTAAAATCATTATCACATTTTACATCACTATCATAGTGCATATCATATCAAGAATATTTGGCATTTTAGATCACATTATCCAAAGCACATAAAAGCACAAAAACATGTTAGAAACATTTTAAGCATCTGCAATCATCAAATCTAACCATCATAAGCATATCACCTTCCAAACATATAGTATCCATTAGGTATACATTGCAATCATCATAGAAGCATGTAAAAATAAAAAACACATCAGATCATTTGAATCATCATCCAAGCAAAAGTCATATAGATCAAAGGCATATCATATAGCTCATCAAAATCAAAGTAGCTCCATCTATAATATGTATAAGCATATCTACTATCATATCATCATGCATATGTGTGACAAAATGTTGATCCAAGGGAAAATTAATGATACAAGTCAGAGCCAATCATCAATGAAATAATAAATGTCCAAAGTCCCTGGATATCATATCAATAACAATGTCCATCAAATCAAACAACGTCAATATCCATCAAATCAAACAACATAAATATCAATCAAATCAATGAACATCAATTCAATGAGATTATCGGAGCATCATATCAGAACATCAATGAGAATCATATCAGTGAGAGCATCAACGAAATCAAAATATAACAATGTACCATATCAAGAGGGAGAATCTAAATACAATGATGTCTGTATATATCAATAAATAAATTAGGGTACAAAATCAACATCTGTGATCATAGTCAAGGGGCAGGATGTCGGTCGAGAGCTCGAGCTACCTGCACCTGTGTTGCTGCTGGGGGCATCCCTCCTAGGTCCCATTATCCTCTCACTGCCTCCATGTCTGCTAGATCCACCTCGTTGTGAACTGGTTGCATAGCTAGGATCCCGCTAAGCTGTCGACACTACCACAATGAACAAATCTTTGTAATAAGTGGCCCACTTGGACTGATAGACGAGACTTCAGATAGTCTCGCCTGTCACTCCCTATGTAGTGACCTGTCACAGGGTCTGCACTAGCTCCTCTGCTTGGTCCTGACGATCCCTCTCAGTATCCTACTCAGCTGTGAGCTGAGCTATCTGTACCTATGCCGCCTGCAAACCCTGTTGAGCACTATCCCTCTCGGCCATGGCACTGTCCCTCTTAGCTCTAGCTAAGTCCCGCTCTAGAGACACCATGATCACCTGTCTCTACAGCTATGTCACCTATGCATGGGTTTTTTTAAGCTGACCCTATATCCTCAGAAGCATGGTCTGTAAACCTCCCAATTATACCTGTTGCTGATGCGGAGGCACTCTAATTTGTACCATCTATAGTTGTGATAGCTGCATATCCTGACCACCAACATGTCGATGGGAAAGTGGGAGCATATCTATCCTCCACCGATGAGAAAGTGGTTTCACATCCTCCTCCTCCTCAACTGCCATCCCTCCCAATCCAATCAACCCTCCTCCTCCACCAACCTCCTCAGACTCGGTCTCCTCATCAGAAGAATCATCAGTCTCCCCCTAAGATCCATCATCACTTGAGCTCTCCCTGATCTCCACTGCAATAAAATCCTCGACCCGCACTGGCCCTCCTCATCCCAACTGTCTCCTCCACCCACCTCCTCTCCCCCTCATACCCTACCCACCACCCTTCCTATCTCCTCCCTCAGCTCCTCCTCCACCCCTGCCACCACCTACTCCCTAGTTGTGACCAATCACACCACCTCTACCTTCTCTCCCACCCCTCCTACCTCTCCCTTGTCCTCGCCCACCACCTCGGTGACCTCCACCTCAGCCTTGATCATCATCATCATCATCGACCTCCTCAAGTGCAGGAATAGGCTCTTCTGGCCCTGTAAGTCGTAGGAGCTTGTGTGTCATAAAATACTCAACATACTCATCTTTCATACCCGCATCAACTACGTCCACCTGCATGTTCCATACACAAAAGGGCAAGGAGTAGAACTCAGCTCAGGCTGTAGAAAAATCCAATGTCGGCCCCCAATCTATCCTCTCCTTGTGTACCCTAGCATACACAGTCATCCCCTGCGGCATAGGCTGCACACAACCAAACTGCTGGTATACTCGAGGAAGAATGAACCGCTCTACAACATAGGGGGTCCTACCCAACAAAAACCTTCTCAAAAACAAATATGGCACCTCAAATCCATCCTCGAGCCAAGGCTCACAAAGCCGATACAGCCTCCAGACCACTGTATCCATATCATCTAAGGCCCGCCTCTAATACTCCAACTTCTTGAGCATGGGCTGGGAAGCATCCTGGCTATACATCATCACATACAGTGCTCTTGCTGATCTAAATCTATCCCCAATTGGATGAGTCACTGCTATATGCTCCCATGCCCAAATTTGTAGTAGGGTGCACCCGACAGCTAAACTGGTCGCCTCATCATAGACAATCTGGTGGAGCTCATGATATAAGTGAGTGAGCAGACATATACCCCAAGCATATCATGTGTGTATTTGCACCATCTGTCGTAGAACCCAACCTCGTCCCACCAACAATCCATGAGCCCTCCTATTAGGAATCAAGAAGCTACCAATCAAGCCTGCCAATACTAAAGGGAGTGGAGCATAGCTATCTACCATGTCCTGCCAAGCCAATGAGTAACCTGTAATATGAGGATCACCGAACACCTCTTGTAGAGCATCTATCGCACCAACCTCCTCCACATCATACACGACCAACTCTCCTGTAATCAGAATCCGGTAGATGTCCTCGGGTGTCACTTTAATCTCAACCATTAGTAAATGAAAGGTGTTATGCTCGTTGTGCCACCTCTCGCCCAACACGATGAGCAGACCCCTATTCTTCCAATAGGAAGGCATCTAAAGCAAGTGTATCAAACCACAAGCCTCTATAGTTACTAAATCATCAACAGTTAAATGATCTCTCATCAACAAGGTCTTTGGGTATTTCTCCTGAAACTGCAAAACCCCTAGACGAACCTATATCAACAAGGGGGTATTATATCAATTTTATCTATCCTAAGCAATCAAGCAATCAACAATCAAACAATAGGGGCATCTATCAAGTGACAATAGTCACGACATCACACAAGGAATATCCTATCAATCAAATAAAAACCATATTGAAATCAAGATTCATATCGAGAATCAATCACTTAATCCCATATCAAAAACCAAAACAAGACCCATATCGAAAACCAACTCAAGACCCATATCGAAAACCAAGCATCATATCGCAAATCAATACCTATATCGGCAAACCAAGTTCCATATCAACACCACGATCCATATCGAAAACCAAGTTCCATATCAACAACAAGATCCATATCCAAGACCAAGTATCATATCAAAAACAAACACCATATCAAAATCAGGACCCATATCAACAAGAGACCCATATCGAAATCCAGACTCATACTGACCAAGAACCATATCGACTTTGACCTATATCAAAATCAAACCCATATTGAATTCAAAACCATAACGAATTTGACCCATATCGAAATCAAACTCATATAAAAAACAAACCCATATCAAAAATTGACCCATATCGACAAGTGACCCATATCAACCTCGAAACATATCGACTTTAACTGACTTGATCCATACCAAAAATTTGAACCATATCGAACTCACTTATATCGACAACCGACTCTCATACCAGACCCAAAATCAAAAAAATTAACAAATCAACATCACATCGACGAGGTGTAAAACTTCATAATGAACCCAAAAATCAAAATTGCACATGTCAAAAATTTCTTAAAAATCAAAAAAGTGTGCAGTCTCGTATTCACGAAAACAGACATCATGTGCATTGTTTTGTATGCGCTATTTTATCCTTCAAATGCATTAGTTTATCAATCATGTGCGCTAAAATGTTTATCATATGCGCAAGAATAAACTTCATATGCGGTAAAATCCTAATCATATGCGCTAAAATCCTAATCATATGCGCTACGACATTAATCATATGCGCTAAAAGAAAATTCGAATGCGAGAAAATAAAAATCAAATGCGCCAAAAGATTCAAAACAAAATTTAAAAAAGTCAAAAAACGTAAACCCTAGCGCAATTTTTTTTCAAAATCTACCAAAATCAACTAAAATCTAAGCTAAAAATTCACAAGAAGGGTTAGAAAATTGAACTCACCGGTGGGCCGTACTCCAGTGGCCTCTAAAATCTCCGAACTCGCTCAAATCGATGAAGATGGTAGGGGGTGACATTTCTCCTCTCCACTCTAGAGCTCCAATTCTCAACTGACAAGTGCACAAATGAGGTGGAA
This sequence comes from Cryptomeria japonica, assembly GCF_030272615.1. Taxonomy (NCBI): domain Eukaryota; kingdom Viridiplantae; phylum Streptophyta; class Pinopsida; order Cupressales; family Cupressaceae; genus Cryptomeria; species Cryptomeria japonica. The sequence goes on from NC_081412.1 coordinate 328,346,731, forward strand.
ATGGGCCCTTGGAGGCTTATATAGCCCATGCTGACGCAGGCGGTTGTAATGCCTCAATGGATGTGTGGGGCATGTGTGCATTATCTGCACATAGTCCTAACCCTATTTTTAAATATGATTTTAAAATCTATCAAGCAATAAATTTTAAAAATCAAAAAAATCAAAAATTTTAAAAATCCAAAAAAAATTTTGAAAATCTATAAATTTAAAACTTGTTGTGCTTCACATTGCTCTCTCGAAAACCACATTTTTTCTCAATATATTGCTTGAGGGGGCATATCATCATTATCATATTAAATCTCCATATCAGTCTCCTGTCAACTTCGTATCAACAAAATCACATTAGCGTATCATATCGAAATCAATCTTTCATATCCAGGGAATCATATCGACAATTTTGACGACAACATCATATCGAAAAATTTTGATGACAAATTGAGCGTTTTTCTTTGAATCAACATGTGGTCATGCATTGACTCAAAGAGGGGCAAAATTTCGACACCTAAAAGTTGCATAATGAATTAAGTAAATTTTATTCATTTAATCATCCCTAATTCTTCCAATTAATTAAATTAAGACTAATTAATATTCCTATTCTTCTAATTGACCTTTTAATCAAATTAAAGATTTGATTAAATCTCCTTCTTCTAGCCTAACCTATAAATTAAACTAAGGTTTGATTAAGTACCCTTAGCCATTTGATTAAATAAATCTTATTTATTTGATTAAAATCCCTTTTCCCCCTTTTGATTAAATTCACATTTAATTGAAAATCCCCTTTGCAAATAAATAAATCATTCTTTATTTGTGAATAGCATCCCACTTGCAAAATCCTACAAATGCAAGTTGCATCCCTTTTGGCTAAATTAAATCATTTTAATTTGCTAAAATACCTATTTTCCTCACCCACTTGCATTCTCCTACATCTCCCACTTGTCTCCATAATCATCCTTCTAGAATCCTCCTAATCCCATCCTAATCATGTCTAATCTCCTAATCATGTACTTTCCCTAAATTTGGGGGAGTCACTTCTATAAATTTGGAAGAAAGTCTTCAAAATTCATTTAAGACTTTATCTATTTCAACAAGTTAACTTGTTGAGTCTTCCAAACATGTAAGGCTCTTACATAAACCACTAGAGGTTTTCCTCTTAGAGCAAGTTAGCCTCCAAAGTCTTCAAAAGGAATTTAATGCCTCTCGCAAGCTCACACCCCTTAGCTATGATGGTTGTCCCTTTAACCATTTTCCCATGTTGCACAAGAGTTTACCTCTTGGGTAATAGCATGCCTCCCTAGTTAATGACATTATCCAATGATGTCACTCCTTGAGGTTATCCCTAATTTCTTGCTTAGCATCTAATGCTTGTTTAGTATCCTCTCAATCCCTCTCAAGGTGACATTTGTCAACTTGGGATTGGATTTAATCTCTCCCATGGATTGATAACTTTCAATCCTATCCCTTGTTGAGATTACTCAATCTCAACCATCCATTTCTCTATTTTGCCTATAAATAGAGCTCATTTCTTCAATTCAAAATCCCCAATATTGTGCATCAAAATTATAGTCTTTTGCAGCTTATCAGAGGAGCTCATTGGTCACCTTCAAGCATCCAAGTCTTCAAGTTTTAACATTATAGCACTTAGCATTTGCATCATTCTTTAGGTCATTTTAGTTAGCTTAATTTCATATCAATTACTTAGTTTTCATCTTCATCTAGCTTACTTAGTTCATCTTAATCTTCAATTTGGAATTAACATAGCTTCATCTTATCTTCATCATCTTGATCATATCTAGTTTTTCATCTTGCATCCTTATTTTTCATCCATCATCTCACCATTCACTAGGATCTCAGTTGCATCCATTTTGATCCTAGAATCATCATTAAAATCTCATTCTCTAGGTTGTCATCTAAGAGATCAAGTGCTCTTCCAAGTGAGGGCCACCTTGAATCTTGAATATCTTTAGGGATACAAGAGCATGGAACGATTTTGAGAGTTTTTGGTTCACTAACTTGTTTTGTGATTTCTAACTCTAATGAAATGTTTCATGTGTATGTTTGAGATGTTTTCCCCTCTTACAGGCTGATACCACATTTCTAGCATACAATATATATACACATATTTATATACATATACACATATGTACACATATACACATTTATATATACACACATATATATACACATATATATACACGTGTATACACATGTGTATATATATAGACATATATATATACACATGTATATATATGTACATATATGTATGTATACATATATGTATGTATACATATATGTATGTATACATATAAGTATATGTATATGTATATGTATATGCATGTGTGTGTGTGTGTGTGTGTGTGTGTGTGTGTGTGTGCACGCGCGTGCGTGCTTGGGTAAATGATATTTTTACCTTATGGAATATATACCACTTTCCTAGGAGCTAATATGAATGAAACCTTCAGGTGAATCAAATTTGTGAAAAATGATTATGACAAGAACCAACCAAGAGGTAGCCAAGAAGAAGGCAAAGGTGTGGAAAACATTGAGGCTAAGTTGGATTGTATTCTAGTTATGATAAATGAAAGTAGTGAGAGAATTGAGAATCGAGAGAAAAAAGTTATGGAAATAGAAAGACAAGAGGGAAAAGTTGTCGATGATGAGGATGGAGAAAATTCTCTTGCCCAATCACAATCAAGTGATCACAATAATGATGAATCACAAACTAGGTTGGAGAAGAGTACAAGGAAAATAATTGCAAATGAGTTATCTCATGACATGAAGAAAGTCATTCCTTCAAAATTTGAAGGAACCACTAGTGGGGATGTAGCTGAAGCATGGCTCACTAAAATGGAAAAATATTTTGAGATCAGGAATTACTGTAAGATTACTAAAGGTGTTTGGGGATCTTATCAGCTACTAGTGAAGCATCCAATTGGCGGATGAACAAGAAAATGGAGCTTGGGTTAGGTTCTTTAAGTCTTACTTGGAGTGAATCATGGATTGTTGAGTATGCAGACTAGACAAGAGCTAAGGTGGAGCAATGTTTATTTGAAGCTAGGGTAGAACTTCCAAATTTTCCTACGGAAGTGAACTTGTATGTAGCCCTCCTAGGTTCATATGACGTCATTTTAGGGATGAATTGGCTATGGAAACATAGAGCCAAAGTTGATTGTCATGCCAAATCTATAGAATGTGTACATGATCTGGGAAATTGGGTATCTATTAAAGGAACTCCTAGAGAAGTTAAGTTGCGATAGATATCTCTCACACAAATGCATAGAGGAAAGAAGAAAGGTTGTCAAATTTTCACTGTCAAGATGGAAAAACTTGAGGAAAGAAAAGACTTCATAACTCAAGATGATGTAATGTATTATGGATCCCAAGACTGTCAAAAAACTAAGGAAGGTATATACTCGGTAAAATTCATCATTGCTTAACTACTTGATGTGTAACCTTGATTAACCTTGGACTTTAAGCTAAATATAAAATGAGGACGATAATGAGGACTATGCAAGGACTTATGCAAAATCTATGGACTCTAGGAAAACCTATGATCACAAGTATGTAAGATATTTCTGCTATGAGAGTTTTGGACCTTTGTTGAATCGTTGATGTTTCAAGATGAACTTTGTTTGGATAATTTTGTCTGTGACTATTTTTTTTGACTGTTTGAAAACAAGTATGGCTAAATGAATTTTTATACGGCACTCTGAGAATTCAGAGTCACGCAATGAAGGGCCTGAAATAGCCCAAGAAACAAGACTGGCTCAATACTAGTTTAATACAACGATACATGAAAAAACATAGCAGACACTTCTTAGGCTGGATATCGGAAACCATTCAATGAGGTCCTTACAAAATATCGAAACAAAATGGACAGATAGAGAATCTGGTAGCATTGGCTCCACTCCATGACACACTCTTCTTGGGCATACCAATTTCTCTTACCCCGAATATCTTGAGATCTTATCACCAGGGGATTTTTGTCTCATCATGCAAGGTATATGAAGGGTATCTATGGGGTACGATCTGAACTCCCAAAATCATGAATGTAGGATTTTTGGCTACTAAATTTGGTTCATAGAGGGGGAACTCTCGGGGTAAATTAGGTGGCTATACATGCAATGACTATCTCATTTAAGATATATCCCAGCCTATAGAACATGGGTTTTAACTTTTTACGCATCTAGCAAACAAGCACCAAGGGATTTTAACTTTCGTTAAGACCACAAAGGTATTTGCAAGTTGATACTAAGGGAAATCATCGGTATAACACAACATCACCAGTTGATTTATGGTTTTCACCAAAATCATGAATATTTGTATAGCAGACTGAAAGAGAGTACTGAGGGGGTCGTTCCCTTCTAGAACCAACAGGGTTCCAAAAGGCAAGACCTAATTTCTAAAAAATAAAATTCTGAGTGTCATTGACACTTTTATCTTGCACCCAGGTCCACAAAATCCAAGGGAGAGGATAGTGTGTGTTAACAGTAGGACCACTACAAATAGAGATCAAGTGCTCAAGATTTTTCCTTAAGATATAGCAATGTGTGATTTAATCTATTGATAAGCCAGATTAACATGAATTTTAAAGCCCAAAATGAGGTGTGAGATACGCATGTGCATGTCTATTTTAAACACCAAAATGAAGTGCAAGGTCATGCATGTCAATTTTAATTGCATCCCATATTTATTTTAAGCACCAAGATGAAGTGTGAGATCCTACACGACAATTTTAATCCCAAATTCCAAAAGTGAGTTAACTCTAAAGGATCCTGCAATCAAAGTATAAATAATCTCAAAATAAACCAAGAATGATCAAGCCTTCTCTGTACTTTCGCCACATGCTGCAAACAGGAAATCAGTAACCAGAAAACCATTCAGAAAATAAGTAGAAAGCCAACTATCTAAAAAATGAATGAGACACATTAAACCAATGACTACGCAATTATGTCTGCAACACAATCAGGATGAATGTGATACAATATCCGGACGAATGCACAATTATGTCAATACAAATGCACAACAGTATCAGGATGAATGCACAATTTTGTCAATATGAATGCACAATGGTATCAAGATGAATGCATAATTCTGTCAATATGAATGCACAACAGTGTCAGGATGAGTGCATAATTCTATTAATACGAATGCACAACAGTTAAGCGCGCCTACGAAATCCATACAAAACTTGCAAACAATTTAAAAATTTGTACGATTCTGTAAAAACATAAAAGAACACATAGGGTAAATTAGTTGTTGTTCACATCAGCTTCACCAAATGTATACTCGGTAAAATTCATCATTGCTTAACTAGAAATAATAAGGAAATCATGAATCCCTATTCTAGCTAAAGAATTCTAATAAATAGCAATAGAATAATGCAAAGAAGACTATAAGGATGTATAATATTCAATCAAAAATCCCTATTTCATGATCGCATATAGATTCCATTGTCCTTCTGCTCCTTGTGGTATCATGACTCTTAGATATTGCATTGCTAACCTGCAAGTGACACAAAGATTCAAAGTTCGTGATTGTTTAAAATGGAGAATTGATGTTGAATTTATAGATTTTTGGAGAGGATTGATCGAGAGGTGGAACTCAAGTCATCTCACATGTGGATTGATAGATAAACTACTGATTCAGAGGTGAAACAGATGATTGAAAGGTGGAACTCAATTGATTGAATAGATAAATGAGTAAACTGATTGAGAAAAAAGCTTATTGAAATAGGAAAAAGAATGATTGGAGGAAATTAAAAAATGATTTAATTTAATCAATTAATTGAATTGAAGAATTAAAATAGATTGAATTGTTAACTGGAGATGATTGATTGAATGCTTTATGGAAAAAACGAAGAGCGAAAGATAGAAATAGAGATTGGAAAGATAATTGATTTAATTAATCAATTAATTGAATTGATTAATTTATTATTCATTTAGCATGTGTTGTAGGATTTTTATTGAAATTCAATTCCTTGTTTGCATGCTTTTGCATTTGATTTAGATTTTTCATAATTCAATTTAGTCTTTGAATATATTTAGAACTTGACTTAGATTTTCGATTTGATTTTTGAATGTTAATTGAATTTTGATTTTATTTAAATTCAACTTGATCTTCGAATTCATGCAAACCTGATTTAGGAATTCAATTTGATTTTTGAAATCATGAAATTGAAATGAACATGTAACGGAATTAGATGAAATTAGAAGAATATGAATTTGAATTTGAATTAGAGGAATATTGAATTAATTAGCTGATTAAGTAATTTAAAGAAAGTATTTAATTATTTAGAAATTGAATTTTAATTAAACGAATTAAATCATAATTAATTAAATAATTAATATTAGAATGAGGTTAAATGATTAGACGATTAAGATGAAATAGAATAATTAGAATATGATGAGATGATTAAAATTAATTTGAGAAGAATGAATAAATAGCTTAATTAAATAATTACATAATTATTTAACTAATAAAGAAGAAGAATTAGTGCATGATTGATGAGACATTTTTAGGTGTCTATAGAAGGTCAGATAAGGGAATTAAGGAAGTCAAACATGGAGAAGTATCCTATATTTAAGGACTTTGTGGATGCATTTCCAGAAGAATTACTTGGATTGCCTCCCAAAAGAGTGTTTGATTTCTCCATTGATGTCATTCCAGGATCGGAACCTATATCAAAAATTCCATATAGGATGACCACAACTAGGTTAATGGAGTTGAAAACTCAATTCAAAGAATTATTTTCTAAAGGATTGATCACACGCAGTGTTTCTCCCTGAGGAGCATCAGTGATCTTTGTGAAGAAGAAAGATGGTACACTATGCTTGTGCATTGATTATCAATTGCTCAATAAATCAACATTAAAGAACAAGTACCCATTACCATGTATTGATGATCTATTTGATTAAATGCGAGGAGTGTCGGTGTTCTCAAAAATTGATTTGTGATTAGGATGTTATCAGTTAAGGATCAAGGATGAGGATAACATGACCTCTAATTTGGGTTCCCTAAACACATGGCACCTTAGAAAATTATAAATAAGGAAAACTTGCAAATTATGCAATGTATACTTTTTCTTCTAGTTAAGAGTAACATTAATAAGGAAAACTTGTAATTTTCATAAAATAAATTGTTTCACTATTGCAAGTTGACTCCAAACTAAGTATAAGTTGATTGGACCATGCACTACCTATTGGATCCATATTCATTTAGAACTAAAAAATAAATTGAAAGAAGCTAAAGAAAAAATGGACGTTATGAGCCTATTGAAAATGCATGTTTTTAAATATTTTAGTTATTTAATTGAATTTCATTTTAGTTTTTTTTTGGCTAGATAATGTGCAACTAAGGTTGTAGGAGTAGTAGTAAATTAAAAATAAAAATTACATCGTCTATATACCTACTGGTCTATGATGCCACTATCATAAACACTAGCTACATCATGCATGCCTTCGCCAAGGGGTACAACCAAAAGACAGTGCAAGGCCAGACAAGTCAGAAAATCCCTCTAATCATTACAAAGTGTTTTCTTTGAGCTCTTTCAAAGAAATACTGCAGCCTGGGCCTCACGAACCTCAGTTGAGGTTGATCTTGGGAACACTTAATTCTTTCCAAAAGAGGAGTTCTTTCTTTTGACCTCAGTCCAACCATGCTCCAAGTTAGGAGAGACCATAAAGTTTTGATCTACAACAACAAGGGGAGTCTTCCCACCACAACATCATGAGTATGAAGGCAACCCCATCTGTGATGATGACAATACCATTTGTACCAACATTCCCAAGTTGAGAATCAGAAGGTTCAGAGATGTTATCTTTTCTAGTGAAAGCCTCCATCTGCGATGAATTCAATTTGGTGGAAGTAAGGGAAGAAGTGTCCTTGGTGGTAGACTATGAATTGTGCCCACCCAAATCCAAATAATTTTCTAAGGGGGAAGCATCCACTATGGAATATTGTGGCAAAGTGTTACTACATCGAGATTGATGCTCAACCTTTGTCTTAGATTTGGGGCACTTGTTGGCCATATGACCAATCTCAAAGCATCTCCTACATTTGAAAAGCAATCCATCATAGTCTAGAGACTGGGTCCAATAGCAATCACTGATCTTGAAAGTGATGTCAGTTGGATGGTCTTATGAGATGTCCATGTCCACAAGGATACAAACAAATATAGTATTAGTAAAGAGAGAAGTATCTGAGTCAATAGTTAGACACTCTCCCAACAAGTCCCCAATAACTTTGAAGCAATACTCAAACCAAAACTTTAACGGTAGGTTTGGGAGGCGAACCCAAACAAGTTGCACCGTTAGGAGTCCTTGAGAGGATTAAACTCTCAATGCCAAGGTCTGAGGAGAAGAAAACTTTTCCCCCAACACCATCATTCTTGGAGGATGGAATCTTGGGGACTATTTGTAGTCGAAAGCCTCAATGAAAAAAACTCATGTGTAGGGGTAAACCTCAACATTTCCTTCAAGAATTGGTTGATATCCCCTATTGAGCCAACTATGCATATTTGCTAACTTGGGCCAAAGTCCATTGAAATGACCAATCAACCCATTGGTAGTGTAGAGCCCCATTTTATAGGGTTCTTTGAGAAGGTTAAATCCCCTTATGAAACAAAGAATGAACCCCCCTTTATAGGTTGAGCATCCTAAGCCTTAGGAGAAACACTTGAACTCACCCCTAGTGTCTTCACATCACAAAAGGAAGACATGTGAGCAACATTGGTCAAGAGAAACCCCAGAGGAGAATTGACTGTAGGCATAGAAGCCTACCCACCATTAGAGACCACATTGGAGGGAGAAGTTAAGTGATGCATAGAGGGAGAAAGGCCTGTAGGTGCCCATGTTGGATTAGGGAAGGACCCAAACTTGAATGAGGGAGCATTTCACATGGTAGTTAGGCCACATTTGCCATGTTTTCCACCGGCAAAACCTAGAGCAGGTAGCAGATAGTCACTCATCATCGAGGAGGGAAGATTCGAAGGGGTGGATGCAGCATTGTGCAGAGGAGAGGATAACTTTCACGTTGGGCGAAAGAGCAAAAGATAACTTGCAAATATGAGTGGAAGAGAAGAAGATAATTTTTATTTCATTTTAGTTATTTAATCTAATTCATTTAAGTTATTTAATTTAATTTAAGTTAAAATATTTTATTTAATTTGTTAATTATTAAATAATTCTTTTAAAAAAAAATTGATAAAAGGCCAAAGCATGAAATATTATATATAATATAAAAACGTATTGATTCTTAAATTTTAATTAGCTTATTTTTCTCATAATTCTATATTAAAAATAAAATTATGATATTGCTTTTAATGTATCAAAATATGAAATCAACAAAAGAAGAGTCTTGGTTATGGGGGCCTTGGCTTAAGGACTATAAAAGCCTTTAATAATGCTCTGTTAGCTAAACAAATTTGGAGGTCTTTTGGTGATAGAAAGGACTGGAACTTGGTTTGGATTAGAAAGTATCTTCAGGATGTCCCAAATATTGCTTCCTTCCTCCAATCCAACAACAACCCTGAGGGTTCAGCTATATGGAATGGTATCCTTAAGGCCAAACAAGTTGTTGTCGATGATGGGTGGGTTCTTGGAAAAGGTAAAAAGATCAGATTCTGGGAAGATTTTTGGATATTTGAGAGACCCCTATGCTATGATGATAATTTGGTGCCTTTTATGGATATTTGTAAAGAAAGATTTGGCTTTTTGGTTAGTCATTATTGGCAGCAATCTTCTTGGGTTAGGGTGGAGGATATTGATGTTGTCTTTTCTCCTCTCCAATAGGCTTTGTTGTCCTTTTGTGTGGATCGGGATCATGATGATCTTTTTATCTGGAAGAAGACTTCATATGGTTCTTTCTCAATTGCCTCTGCCATCAAGGTTCTGAGCCCTCCAACTCTTCATCCTCCTATGTGGGCCAAAGCCTGGTTTAAGATTCTTAATCCTAAAATCAACATTTTTTTCTGGCTTCTTCTTCAAAATAAAATCCTTACTCTTTGTAACCTCATGAGGAGAGGTTTTCAACTTCCTAATAGGTGTTTTTTATGCCTTAATGCTACTGAATTTGTCTCTCATCTTTCTCTTCATTGTCCCTTTACCTCTGATATCTGGAGCAGAATTCTTAATCTCTGGAGTATTGAGTGGGTCTTTCCTGAGAAGGTGGAAGAATTTTTTACTCAATGGAAGTGCCCTTCTTCCAACCCCTTTTTGAAAAATCTTTGGTCTTTTTTATTGCTTTTTGTGTCTTGGTAGGTGTGGAAAGAAAGAAACAATCGAATTTTCAGAAATGTGACTTGTTTCGCTGAGATTGTTTTTGAGAAAGTTTGCAGAGCTACTAGAGAGAACTTGAACCTATCTATTGGTGGTGTTGGACCTACTTCCTCATCATATGTCAAGGAGGAGGATAAGATTCTTGCTAGGAATTGGGATCTTCAAGTTGACATCAGTAACTTCAGAGTTAAAAAGAGTAGGGATGGTATTGTCTGGTGCTACCCTCCGGAGGGATGGATGAAAATTAACTTTGATGGTGCTTATAAGGGGAACCCTGGTAGGGCAATATGTGGGTGTGTTATAAGAAACTCTAATGGGATTTGTGTGGCTGTTATTGCTTCTCCATTGGGAATTCAGTCTAATCACATAGCGGAGGCCATGGGAGTTTTGGAAGTCTTAAAAATTACTAGACAAATAAATATTAATAAAATCTGGATTGAAGGGGATTCTTTAAACATTATTAGATGTCTCAAAAGACTGGATAAGCCTTCTTGGAATATTAAGAATATGATTCTTAATTCTCTTAAGATTATTGATGACTTTGAGGAATGTATTATAACTCATGTTTTAGAGAAACCAACAGGTGTGTGGGCTTCTTTGCTAACTTTGGAGTTAGTTCTATTGCCTCTTTTTCGTGGCAAAATGAAGAATCATTACTTTTTGACGTGAAGGGACACTTATTATTTGATCGAATTAATGGTATCAATCCCCCCTATCTAATAATGATTACACTTAATGAGAGCAGGAATGGAAATTATTATTTCGATAGGGGGAAATTTCTAAGCGGGATGATCTGGCTCTTTTCACTTGCTTTCTGGGTGGTTTTATCCACCGAGTCTCTTAGCACTCATTTACCCTATTTACACTGTCAAGGTTTTGACAGTGTGAGTGTGAGTGCGATTGATATCTTCGAGTTGGTTATCACCATGGGTGGTAATATCAACAGGATTGAACCCCTGAGCTGCCAGGCTTGGAAGAAGGAAAAGAAAATTTGGAGGAGGTTGCAGAAGGGAGGAGTGGCGAGTTTCATGGAGAAGCTACACGGAAAGAAGGATCATGCCTCCAAAGCCTTTGTTAAGGGTTGGTCTAAGAAGAAAGTCACCCTGTTTGGGCAAACTTTCAAACTAGATGAGGAGCTAATTGTGGAGGTGACGGGCATGTCTATGGAAGGCATGAAGTTATTCAGGGATCAAAAGTTGTCTGACAGTGTCGTGAAGACCTTCCCAAAGTCTGATGTGGAGAGGGATGACCTGGTAAATTCAAACAAATCTTCCTTTACCCCTCTTCAAATTAAAATTTTTTGGAGGAAAATGCTTAGGGCAATTATGGAGTATGTCACTATCGATGGTAGGTTTACTAAAATCTACATCTATCATTTTGTCCTTTTAAACCATTTTTGCCATGGAATTAAGATCTTTGTCCCTTATTATCTTGCTTGTTCTCTGAATGATAATGTGGTGAATTTCATTAAAAATCTTAAAGCTATCCCTCTTGCCCATCAAGGCCTTATCCTCATGTTTTATGAGTTCTACAAGGTTAGGGCTAAGCAAATTCAAAATAATTTGGGGGATGATAAGGAGTATGAACCTAATGATGACAATGGGGAGTCCAACTCTGAGGAGGAGGAGAATACTATTTCACTTCCTAGATTGGGAGATAATTCCATGGATGATATGTCTGATCCTAAGGAGGAGGTGATGCAGAGATTCTTGGAGTTACTCTCAATCACCTAGTTGTCTTTCTTGTTCTCTCCAACCTTCTAACTCCTCAAGCCCATCCAATGGTACTTGGTAAGGGTTTTCTAGTTAGACCTCCAGGGCCTAATCCACTTTCTCTTTCCTCCAAGTTATAGCCACAAATGTTTTACAACAACGTTTTCCTATTGAGGATCCCACCTCAATCCCTATCACACCTTCCCAACGCTCCAACAACCTCTACAAAGGATCGTTAATTACAAACTTGTTCCATGAGTGTAAATGAAGTGGAAATAGTGTCTTTGGTGTCTTCTAAGGGTTTGATCACCTTTAAACCCATTACCAAGTCTTCTCAAGCTCACTTTGTCTATACCGGACTCCAAACAGTCCTAATTCAATTAGGCCTCTTTTTACTGTTTTTGAGGCTTAAGTTCACATCTACCCACAAAAGGCCCCAAACAAATTACATTTATGAGTACCCTTTTCCTAGTCACGTACAATATTGTAGAATGGCATCTGGGTTCTCCATACACATGGGGTTTCTAGAACTGTCCTATTTTTAAGGGTTTTAGGCCTACCCGAGTGACTTGCAAACTTGGCCATAGAAAGCTTCACCAGTCAAAACCTCTGCACAAACTAATCATGGATTATTAAAGTGAATTCAATGGGGTCTCCAAAAATGTATCAAATTTTTCTCTACCAATCCATGTGTGCTCTGAAAACGCACATCTTCTGTTGTCCTAATCTCACCAACTCCTAGTTGTGAGCCTAGGGTATCATTGTAAACCCACCAAAAAGGTCTGCAAAGCCAAGAAACCTAAACTAAACATATTTTTAGACCCTAACCTAGCATTCCAATAGATTTAAACTGGTGTCATCAGTGGGTGCACAGGTTAGAGCCATTTATTGCTTAAACCCTAGCCTACAAGGGTTTTGTACCTAGTTCACAAAGAATGCTTTGAATCTCTGCAACCAGACACAATCAAACCTTGAAATCTACCTTGATGGAAAGTAGATTCACCAGTCCTTCATGCCCTATGGGTAGGTTCCTCTGACAAGTCTGTACTGGACCGTACAACACAGCAAAAACAAGGAAAATAGTGAAAGCGGTGTAAAACAAGGTTTTTTTCCTCACAAACAAAACTTGCCCTGCATTCCAAACTCTTACAACCTGTACAATGATGTTTTCTTTGGCTTTTAATATCATGATTCAGTTGGTTAGAACTAACTTCTTCACCACCAACAACATAAAGTGAAACTTTTTGCAATGTTGCTTAGCATTTTACATCTTTTTTATCCTTAGGATGCAACCTTGCACTCAAGTGTACTCCAAGGCTCCAAAGGCCCTCTATGCATTCTAGGAGACCTAAAACAATGCATTACACCATTATTACATGATGACTCTATTTTTAGAGTAGTGCACCTATGAACAACATCAGCATTACATCTTTCTAGGATATCAACATCCTGAACACAACAAAAGCTTGGTCAACTCAACCGTGACTTCATTAAGTACCAAATGGTTGGTCCACTTATTACAACATGAAACACAACATAAAAGACTTAAGAACAAACCAAAATTTGCATGGAGTGATAGGTGCCCTACACCAAGAGGGTAAGTTATCTCTAAATTAGTATGATGAATAGGATTATGAGCCAATAGACTTAAACTCAGAGGACTTACAGGACAAGCCAGATACCCTGATTGACATATTGGGCACTGCTAGGAGCTCCGCGGTTGATCAGTACCATTTCAACAGGTGGACGTTCCATGATATTAAGACTCTGAACTTAAAACTTAGAGCCACAAATGCTAAAATTGAAGAGGGGGAGCTTAAGCAGCAAAAAGATAGGCAGATGGTGAACAATAAAAGGGCGGCTCAGGATACAGATGAGTATGCTACTTGGACTATGGGGGAGAAAAATATGATGTTAGAGATTTTAAAGAAGAATGGTGAGGCTGTGGAACTATTAAAGAGCATAAATGGTCAAAAGAACAACGAGATCGGCCAGAAGATAATGCAAGTTAAGGAAGGAATGAAGAAAATTATGGAGAATAGTGCAGCTATGATGAAAGTTTTTGCGGTCAACATAAATGCTTTGGTTTCCAGGATGGAGAGTATTCATAATGAGAAAAGAATTATGGATCTAGAAAATGATGTTGGGGCCTCGAGCTCAAAGTTGACTCCCCGTACTACCAAGAGAACCAGGTAGAGCACTAAACCAGTGAAAGAGTCTCTTCCACATGATCTATTGGACCTTAAGGAAGCTGCCAAGGCTATGTTGCTACTTGAGAAGGATGCCTCCTAGGCTTTAGATATTTTTAAGTAGTTGGTCTGTGTTTCTATTTTTGCTAGCATTTTGTTGGTCTTTTGCCGGTCTTTTGGTGGCTGCTGGGTTTTTTGCTCTTGGTTTGTAGCTAGTCTTATTTCTAAGTCCTAGGCTCTCTTGTGTTTCTTTAATGCTTTATCTTTAATCTGTGATGTAAGGGGTTTCGGGTCCCCTCAAAACCTATTTTTGCTTAATCAAAAATAAATTTAGAGTCTTGATTTTTCAACTCGAGTTTAAATGACCAATATTTTATATTTTAATTTAATTTAATTTTAGTTTTTTTTTTTTTTTTAATTATGCCTATAAACTTTTTAACGTGACTAGTGATGCTGACATGACACACCCTCCGACTGCACATGGAACACTTTTGACCCGAAGCTATGAACCAATGAGGCCACAAACGGGGGACCTCATCCCCACAATTCATTTAATCAAACCCGCGAGATCAACAACCCAACGAAGGCACAAGACTTTGAACACAGTGATAGGGATTTGAACCTTAGTGGTCGCTTCACCAACGAAGTTCTTTATTTAAGTTAAGTTATTTTATTTATTTTTTAATGTTTAAATAATTCTTAAATTTTAATTAACTTATTTTTTCTCTTATTTTTATATTAAGAATAAAATGATGATATTCCTTTCAAGGAATCAAGCAATGAGATCAACAAACTTAGAGTCTTGATATTTCAACTTGAGTTTGAATGACCAATATTTTAGCTATTCAATTTAATACTCATGTGCTTCAACATGGTATGGTGCCACAAGTTTTTGATGAATTGAAGTCACTAAAATTACAGCTTGAGGAGGTGTTAGCTAGAGAGGAAATCTATTGGAGACAGAAATCTAGAGAGTTATGGCTTTCATATGGTGACAGGAACACAAAAAAATTTCATTCTTCAACTAAGATTAAAAGATGTAAGAATAGGATATCTTGTATTCAGTGTCAGAATGGGAATTTATTGACAGAGCCAAAGGACATTGCTTCAGAGGCGGTTAGGTTTTTTAAGTCATTATTATCTTCGAAAAATGGAAATCTCAGCAATGATATTATATCTAATATTCCTCCTTTAGTATCTTTGGAAGATAATAAGATGTTGATGTATCCCTTTTCCTTAGAAGAAGTTAAGAGTGTTGTTTTTTTGTCATGAATCCGGATAAAACTCCGGGACCAGATGGTTTTACTCCTTTATTTTTTTAGAAATGTTGGGATTTTGTGGGAAATGATGTTTTATTGGCTCTCGAGGAAGCTAGGAGAAATAGGTCTATTTTAAAAGAACTTAATACTACAATGATTGCAATTATTCCTAAAAAAGAGGATATAAGACTTTTGCTGACTCCCACCCCATTGCTTTATGTAACACTTTGTATAAGATATTTACGAAGGCAATTTCCCTTAGGTTGGCAAAAATTCTACCTAGGATCATTTCATTGGAGCAAGGTGGTTTTGTTCCCAGAAGGGAGACGACAGAGGGTGCAATTGTAGCACATGAGATGTTGCATTCTATTTCCACCCAAAGAACCTCGGCCATGATACTTAAACTAGACATGATGAAGGCTTACAATAGAGCAGAATGGGGGGGCTTTATGTGTTGTTCTTGAGAAGTTAGGTTTTTCCAAGGACTTGGTCAAATGGATTCATGCATGTATTTCTTCTGCAAGATTCTCGGTTTTAATCAATGGTTTTCCTTTTGGTTTTTTCACTTCCTCTAGGGTTTTTGAGACAGGGAGATCCCCTTTCTCCCTTTTTGTTTATTCTCCTAACTGAAACCTTTAGTTGGGCTATTAGGGCTGCTAAAGTGGGGGGGCTTTGGAAAGGTATAAGGATTCAGAATATTCCCCAAAGTATTTCTCATTGTCTCTTTGTAGATGATACTCTGTTATTTGGACATGCTTCGTTAGTTGAGGCAAAAGTGATTAAAGGAATAATACAGAATTATGCATTGTTTTCTGGTCAGAAAGTGAATGGTGATAAATCAAAGATTTTTTTCCTTAATACATCACAATTGGTTCAGCATAGGTTGCAATCCTTTTGGGGATTTGAGACTGGAAATCTTCCATGTACTTACCTTGGGATTCCTTTCTTTGTTAAATAGGATAAGATTGGTTTTTGGGATAAGATTACTTTGGTCATTTCTAAAAGAATTCTCTCATGGAATCATAGATGGTTAACTTTGGTAGGTAAAATTGTTCTCATCAAGGTTGTTTTGAATGTTGTTCCCATATATCTCATGTATGTTTTGAAGTCTCCAAAAACAGCTATTGTTAGTTTACAGGATACTCTTAGATATTTTCTTTGGAACAATAATAAAGATGACAAGAAGAAACTCCCTTTAGTTGCATGGGATAAGGTATGTTTGCCTAAGGAACTTGGGGGAACAGGAATTCGGAGTCTAGAGAATCAAAATTTAGCCTTAGGTGCTAAGTTGGTTTGGAAGTTATATGACAAGCCTAGCTCCTTATGGGCACAGATTATGTTTGCCAAAAATTTAAATAATGGACCGACAGAGTACATTTTTAAAGTCTCAAATTTGCCTTCAAGTTCTGCTATTTGGAATTTTTTTTGTAAATGTAGATCAGTTATTTTGCCTCATCTCTCATGGATTGTTCATAATGGTAAAAAGGTCAGATTCTGGGATGAAGTATGGAATGGACACACACCTTTGGTGAATATTAGGGATTGGTCTCCTCTGATCACTGTTCTTTCCTCCCTTTGGGGTGTTTTTCTAACAGATTATTTTGAAATTGTGACTAGTGCACCCCTTAAGCTAGCTAGATGGAAGTAAATTGATTTCTTAGATGTTGATCAAAGTATGAAATTAGATTTAGAGAAGATTTTGAGGGATAGAATTGTATTTCTTTGTGATTCTAAGGATGAACTTATTTAGACAAAGAATATTTATGGTAAGTACACTGTTAAACATGGTTACAACTCTCTTATGGTTGCTAAAGATTTATTCTCTTGGCCTTATAAGTTGTTTTGGCATTCGGCTTGTCTTCCTAAAGTTAGAACCTTTGCTTGGTTGGCAGTTCAGGACAGAATCCTTACAAGTATGAGACTAGACAGGCTTGGTCTTACTGTTGTTTTCCCTTGTGTCCTTTGTAACAAAAAATTGGAATCTTCTTCACACATGTTCCTACATTGTGATTATGCTTATGAATGTTGGTAGTGGTTGTTTGAGAAGTTAAATATATCCTTTGTTATTGGTAAGGATCTCATTTCCCATTTTAGATCTTGGCCCTTTATGTTTGCCTCATCTTTTTATGCTTTCCTTTGGATCATATCTCCATCTATTGTGATTTGGAATGTTTGGCTAGAGAGAAACAACAAGATATTTAAAAAAACAAGGTCTCCTGTGTCTGAGGTTCTATTAAAAATTGAGTCTTCAATCTCTGAGGTTGCTTTGTCATTTATTAATAAGAATTTGGAAAATCTTACTTCTTTTTCGCACTGGGATAGTAGAGTTACTAGAGTTTGGAAGATGTTCTCAGTTTTACCCTCTCATGGTTCAATTTTAAAAAAGAATGATGCAATAGGTAAGAGATGCTCTGCTAGATGGAAACCTCCTCCGCAGGGGCACTTTAAACTAAATTTTGATGGGGCCTCTCATGGTAACCCTGGGCCGACTGGGGTAGGCATGCTAATTTATGATCACAATGAAAATTTTATTCAAGCTAAGTGTCATGCTATTGGTTTTAAAACTAACAATTATGTGGAATTTCATGCTTTGTCTTTTGAATTGGATATGGTACTCTCTTTGGGAATTAAGGACTTAATAATTGAAGGTGATTCTATGGTGATTATTCAATGTGTTATGAAAAAGAAATCAAATTGTTGGAATTTGCAGTATATACTTGATCCCATTTTACAAAAATTAGAATTGTTTGAATCTTTGTTGGTATCCCATTGTTGCAGAGAAGTTAATAAGATTGCAGATTATTTGGCAAATTTAGCCATTGATAGCAATGCTAATCAGCGAGAGGAGGGTTTTGAGGAAATTCCTTCTAGGGTATGGGAAGGTTTGTAGCAATAGTTATGTGATTTTCTTGAGTAATGTTGATGTAAAATTTTATGATGATAATTATTCCCGCTTTCCCCTTTCATTTCAAGTATTCATGTTCATTGTCTGAAGGAGAGTTCGAGCTCATGGTATTTGATACAATAGTGTTTTTCCAAAGGTTTTTTGATACTTTCTTTTTTGGTAGGAAGGTTTTTGGCTCATGGGATTTGGCACAGGGCTTTGGAAAATTATGTCTTCTTCCATTGATAACAGTTGTGGAGTCTACATTTGAAAATTATCCGATGGGTTTTTTTGGCAAATTGTCATATGGGCTCTATGCAAAATTGATATTATATGTGTTGTGACCGTATTTTGTATGTGGTTTTGGGCGGGGTGTATAAACTGAACTGTTAGATACTATAGGTTTATTTTATGAGTTGTGACCGGAGGTTTTCTTCCCAAGGTTCTTTCCTCCGGTATGCTCTTTGAATCCTGTGCAAAAAATAAAAAATATTAATAAAAATGTTTAGTGGAATAATCCACTTTTATTGAAAAAAATAATAATTAATTAATATAACAATATTATAATTATATTAATAATAAAATTTGAGGTTGTCTTAAATCTATTTTTTATGAGAAAGGTATAGTTTTATATTTAATCTCTAAAAATTTATACAAAAATTTAAAGGAATTATATCACCCCTATCTTTCTCAAATATACATGAAAGTTAATTTTGACCCATCCTTCCTCTGGTTAAAAATTATATAATCAACATTCCAAGTTATTTGCAAGAGTATGGACGAACCTAACAAAGTCTCCTTCCTTTGGCTTTATCCAATCAACATTCCTTTATTTGCAAGAGTATGGATGAACCTATGAAAGTCTATTAAGAAGCGAGTTGTTTTAAATCTTAAATGGCAAATCAAAATAAGCACAAGTGCCATGTAGTGGCTAGTACTTTCTGTTTAGATTTGTAATAGTAATTGAGTATGCTTTTGGCAAACAATTAACAAATAGAATAGATTAATAATTTTGTAACCGTTGTGTGTTTAAAAAGAGTGTCAATTAACAAACAACACATAGACGAAACAAGTATTAAACTAGGAAGCAATTTAAAACAAGAAATGCAACTTAGCCTCCTTCATGATGTTCCATCCTCCTCTAATCTCAAGGAGCTTGAACGTTGATAGGTGTGACTCTCGGTAGCAAGCAATAACCATCAAGATGAAAACTCAAGATATGAGTAGCTACATGATTCTAAATTAAATGCAAGATTATGATAATATGATGCTCAAAGTATGCTAAATATGCTAAATGCTCAAAATAACTAGATGTGAATTCACTAGAGTAATGATGCAGAATTAATCTAAGATGTAGGGGGTGATTGATTGAAAATGAGGGGTACTTATAGGATTTCCAAGGCCAAGGTTGAGGTGGTAGGAATCAAAGGTCAAGATCTGATCTGGAAATATTAATGGCTAAGATTGAGGAAGTTGGAGAAGAGGTTGGAAGGAGGGACACATGTCATCTATGTGGTGACAAGTGGCAAGGATCTTCAACAAATTGTCCATGAGAGGGCAAGTGTCAAAGGAGAGAATACATGTGATAAATATGTTATGTGTCTCCAAGAGGGGAATGCCACTCCAAAGAGGTTGGAAAATGGTTAGGATGTGCAAGTTAGAAGGGATAGGGTTTGTTAGACCCAGGGTCAAATTGAATGGGTTAGGTTAGGGTGGTTAGGCTAGGTAGTTAAAGGTAGGAGCTATGTGCTCATTTGAATTTAGAAATTCAAAAATTAGAAAATGGATAATTAAATTCAACAAATGACCTTATTTGTTTTATTTAATTACAAGAATTAAATAATTGAATTTGATGGGGAAATTAAATTATTTAGATTAATTAATCAAAGGGGGATATGTGAATGAACTATATGAATAAATCCTTAGATATAGTCACAAGTACAAGAATTAAAAGGGATAATTAATTAAATCACTTACGTATTTAATTAATTAGGAAGGTTCGTTAATTAAATAACTGCATATTTAATCAATTATCTCCAGACCATTTTTGAGTGTATACATTTTGCTCCTCTTTCAAGCGATGTGTGACAACATGTCAATTCAAAGTCGCTCGATGATGTTGATTTGATCCAATTTGATTCCCCAGATGCTAATTGTCGGATGTCAGATGCTGATTGTCGGATGACAATACGAGGATGCCCCCTGGGGAGATAAATCGGAATTTTTTGCAATTTTTAGGATTTTTTGCAATTTTTGAAAGAAAAAAAAAATCTTTTGGAATTTTTGAGATTTTTTTAATTTTTTTTGAATTTTTGATTGATCTCCCGATAAAGATAATTGTGAATATTGCCCCAACCATGGTGATTAAATTATTTTTTAAAAATAAATGGATTAAAAGATCCCACTTAAATACCCTTTTTAACCCCTTTAAAAGCAAAAAAGTGAAAGTCATTTTCACTATTTACTTGTCATTTTCACGGTTGGTTATTTGAAATTTTGAGCTCTAGAGAAAAGATGGTGATCCCTCATCGCGACCACAGATTTTAGTGAGTTCGGCGGTGAGCATCCTCTAGCCTATGATCCTCCGATACGTACCCCCAAAAACCCTACTTGTACGATTTTGTGAATTTTTAGCAATTTTAAATCAATTTTTAGATGATTTAGCGTCGATTTTTACGATTTGGCATTTAAAGTTTGTAGTTTAGTGTTTTTGGCATATGAATTAGTGTTTAGGGTTTTTGATGTTGATTTAGCATTATTGGTACGTTGCCTAGCATTTTTGGCTAGGGTATTAGCATTTTGATTTAGAGAGCTTTATTTTAGCGTATTATGTCATCAGTCTAGCGTTCTAGGTTAGAAGCATTGTCTTCTGGGTAGGTTAGAACTCCGAAGCATTTTTGTGGCATTTTCGGTTCGATATTTAGCATTCTAATTTATTCGGCATTTTTGGTCTATATGATAGTGCTTTGAGTATGCAATTTAGCGCTTTTACATATGAGTGTTATAATGTGAAGGTTTAGCACTATGACAACACAGTTTAGCGCTTCTATCAATTTCGCATTTTTGAAGCCAATTTTTAGCCTTTTTGAAACTATAGATTGGCATTTAGAGTTGATTTTTGATGCCAAATGTTAGGATTTTGATGAGCCAAATTAGTGTTTGATACCAGATTGATTGAAATTTGATTTGAATTCTCCTGTTTGATTAGATTGTTGATTAGTTTCGATTATCTCAATTCGAGTACCTGATAGGATAAGATAGATGAGGACCTCATGATAAATGAGAGTCAATGACAAGTGCTCAATGATATTTGATAGAAATCTCACATGAGCATGATAAGTTGATAAATTGGTTGATAAAAACTGGTATGTTGATATGATATGATAACAGGAGCCTCTAGGTATTCTCTAGTCTTGAGAAAGATTCCCGAAGACGTGGAGTCTGATACCTCATTTGACACATGCAGAGCTTGATTTGATTGACCAATGCGGCCTATCATTGCTGATTAACATGCCCCAGTATACGATTAACCAGGGTTTGTTGACCGCACTGGCCGAGAGATGGCACAACGAGCATAACACTTTGCACTTACCGACTGGCGAGATGAAAGTGATGCTAGAGGATGTCTACCGAATACTACGGATACCTATGGTTGGTGATATCATCTTCTATGATGTATATGAGTAGGGAGGAACAAATGCATTGAGGAGAGTCTTTCATGATAATCAGATCTACAGATATGATATCCCTTGGAAGGAGATGCTTGATCTTGCATATGCGCCACTCCCTTCAGTTATAGCAAGTTTCGTCGGAGGCTTCCTTTGTCCTGACCACAGGTCAAAGGGATTATCAGTTAGATGAGTTCACTTGCTTGATTAGTTGATCACAAAGGGTATGAGATTCTCTTGGGGCTCTTGCATGTTATCCCACTTGTACCATGATTTGCACAGTGGTGTACCTCAAAGGCACGAGTATGTTATTCGGGGTGACACTTCTATAGATATGGCCCTAGGAGCAACTGCTCATCACACATCCACTGGTAGATAGGGATAGTCCAATAGGGAGACCCTATGTTTATGGATATCCAGGTGTAGTTGTGCAACAAAATCTGGGCAAACTATAGTACTGGAGATGAGTGCTTGATATCTTGACACAATTATCTAGAGGTCATATAGAGATTGGGAGCCATGGGTTAAGAATGAACTCTAGATGTCTTTTGTTTTCACCTCCCAATACTTCATTGGTTCCACACCATACATCATTGAGCGATTCATAATCACATGGGTGTTGTGAAAATACAACAAGGTACAGGGACCACCATAGGGTACTGCCATCTATGCATGATAGCGACAAGATGTGGTTGTTTGGGGGTCGACCATCTCAGCTGAGGCTAGATATGCCAAGTATTAGGGACTCAGGGGACAATATTGGGACTACCTAACTAGTGTGATTGATCTGGGTACTATTGTTGAGTACATGCAATATTTTCTAACACATCTATTCATGTGATTATCTCTTATTGATGATCTAGTGCCAGGATTTGATGATGGGGAGGATAGACTTCCACGCTGGGTTGCTAGACAAAGGAGAGGCAGAGATGAGGGAGGTGCAGGTGGTGGGGGAGGAGATGGTGGGGATGATATTGGTGATGGAGATGGATAGGGAGGTGGAGGAGATGGGGGAGATGAGCTTGGTAGTGCAATGGTAGGTGCAACAGCAGGAGCTACTAGCTCTAGGCTGGTTAGGGAGTTGCTTATTGATTAGGCGGCCCAAATAGTCAGGAGAAGGAGATTGGGAGAGGTAGTACCAGTGAAACATGTACCCTGTAATCAGGCACCATATCAGCAAAGGCCACCATGATAGGTATCCCAAGATTAGGCCCAGTAGTAGGCACTATATGAGGCACCTCAGGGGCCCAGACATATATAGATTAGGGTGTCCTCCCATCAGCAAGAGGCACAACTCAGGGGTTTTAAGAGGACCGTGCAGGGATTACAGGTGTAGGTTACTTAGCTGCAAGGTTAGGTGACAAAGATGCAGAGACAGATTGCCACCCTCACAAGTGAGAGGGACGTAGCCATAGAGGGGTGCAGGCAGGCAGAGGCATACACTAAGAGGATATAGAGGGTGGTTGAGGGTGATACGGCAATAGACATGTTGTGAGAGGTATTCCATTCTTCTTGAGATATGGAAAACTACCATAAGTTATATTATGTCAGTGTTCCTGCTGCTCAACAAGCACCTATTTATGCTAAGGTTTGTGCTGCCAAACCTAGACACAGTCAAACACAGATGGAGAGTCGAGGATTCACAGGGCCACTTCAGAGAGATCCCCTAGTTGGGGACCTAGGCACATGGCCATCAAGTGGTGGTGTGAGAGATACAGCATCTGAAGAGAGTTTTGCACATCGCCCTAGTTGACTTATTGACATGAGACATCATGTACTTTGATTATATTGTATATATTGATTGATGAGATACTGATGATTCTTGCGATTTATTTTTGTGATATCATTGTACATTGGACCTCAATTTTTATTTATTTATATATGAGATGCAGTTGTGATGATTGCCCTATATGTGTCATGATGTGATGGATGCAGTTATTTATAGTGTATGCTTTACTTTCTATTTGATGATATGTGATCTATATGATGGATGCATGCTTTACTTTCTATATGATGATATCGCTTATGAGTTTTTATTGATGATTGAATGCAATGCATGATGGATATTATTTATGACAATGTATATGCTTATAAATGATGAAATCCACAATGCCATGATTCTATATATGTTCTTATGTTCATTATTGATGCAATGGTTCCTAATGTATGAATATGCAGTGATTTTATATGCAATGATGATGAATATGCTTATGAGATGTCGATTGATCCTAATGTATGGTCATGCGATGATATTATATGTGATGTGATGCCTTCTATTCTTTTGTTGCTTTTTTATGATTTTACATATGCATGATGATATGAGATGGATCTAATGAATGCAATGCAATGATAATGCAATATTGTACCAGATGTGATGTTATATGCCATGAATGAACTAACTAAATAAATGATTATGATGAAATGCTACGAAATGAAATGGATTGACCTATAATGTAGGATGGATGATTTGCTTTATTTCTATTAATGTCCAATGTACTCAATCACTTGATAGGAAAAATAACACCTATTTGAAGCCTTCAGCCTTGGAAAATGAGCACCTAACATACCCATGCAAAATGAAATGCAATGTATTCTAAATATGCAAATGCTTATTGAATGCAATGTTGTGATTGGACCGGTCATTTTGATCATGCTTTTTATCATCATTAAGCCTTTAAAATATGGCAAGCAAGTGCAAACACCGATGGTATAATTGAACCATGATGACCTCAGCACTGTTTACCTAGATTTTGATAGTGTGAGTTAGCACAAGCATCAAGGTATAATTAAACCAAGATGACCTGAGTGTTGCTTGCGTAAAACAAACAAGAATTAACCATTTACATGGGCAAGTTGCAAACGTCCTCGATGATGCCTTGCGGATCATGTCTTGAGACAAACTTGTATATTATTAATGATTAATTTACAGACAATAGACAAATAAAATATCATGTTCCTTCCTTGTTCCTCTAGTCGAGACATCCTTGAATCACTCAGGAAATGTGATAGCAAAAATAAAAAATACCCAAGTTGAACAATTCAAGCTAAGTGTTTTAAAACCATTATTTAGAAGATATTGTATACACATAAAAATGGCTATGAGCTATTAAATAAATATTTTACATTTATTTAATGTTTATTCTTCTACTAAATAGTTAATTTGAAAATATTAATTTATTTAATTCATTTCGTGTCTTTCTATTAATTAATTTAATTGAAATATTTTATTAATTAATTCATCTATCTTATTCCTTTAATTAATTAAATATCTAATATTTAATTATTCTTCAGATCAATTAATTGAATATCTAAATATTTAATTATTTTCTCCAATCATTTGAATATCTAATATCTAATGATTATTCTTCTATCCTATAGTCTCAAGTATTAAATAATTTCTAAATTATTTAAATCCCTTATCCAACTCATTCTTCTATCTCCACTTCATCTTTCCTTTGCCAACTCATCAATCATGTGGCTAAAGATATTAATATTTCTTAAATATTAATTCATCATTTATCTTCAACCTCCAAATTTAATTAAATATCATGTAAGTACACATATTTCATAACCTCCTTCTATATTCTCTCCAACACCCCTATATCTTAGGAAGGACTTGAGTCCACTTGTCCTCTCATGCCTAAATCTTCTCCAACCATCCCTAGATTCCCTCAGTCAGCAACCCAATCAAGGTCAGATGAGTGACACTTGTCTTCTCCTTCCCCCTTTCCCTCAACCTTCATCTTTTCTCACAACCATCCAAATCTGTAGATCTGATCATGACCGTTGATCTGGGCCACATCATCTTATCCTCTCAAAATCTATAAAATTAGGAGTTTGAGTTGAGAAAGAGTTAGTCTTCATGTTAGTCTTCAAGTTACTCTTCAAGTGAGTTTTCAAGCTAACCATTTGTGAAAACTTATGCATCTGTGAGTTTTAATCTTGAAGCAAATAGCATAATCATTTAGCATAATCATTTAGCATAATTATTTAGCATAGTCATTTAGCATTGCATATCATAGTATCAGTTAACTATCAGTTATCAGTCCATTCTTTATATGCCATCTTGGAAGCTATTAGTGCTTGTCTGAGAGCACACTATTTGCAACCAGGAATAGTGGAGTTAGGACATAATGAGACGTAAATCATGAAGGTAATAATAGTGTTTTTATTTTATATGTATTTCATGTAGTTTCATTGGTTGATTTTAGATTTCCTATAGCATTTCCTTTGTATTTTGTGAAACTAATATGGTGTAGGTAGTATTCTGATGATGAAATTCAAGTCGACACATTTTGGCGCCCACCGTGGGGCTCAGAGCCTCGCATATTCTTTCTAATATCTTGTCTATTTCTTGCAAAAAGAAAATTTAACGCATTTGTAATATAGATTCACTCCTATGTGAGTTCTGACAGTGCCTTTATTTGATAGGTTAGTGCTTTTGTCTTGCAGGTTAGCACATTTTTCATTTAGGTTAGCGCTTTTGTCTGTAAATCAATGCATTTAATCTTCAGAATAGCATTTTTGTCCTTCAGGTTAGCGCATTTGCTAGTTTGGTTAACGCTTTTGTCAGAGAATTCTTGCTTCTTAGTCCATAGAGCAGCGTTTTGGTGTTTCAGGTTAGCGCTTTTGTCCTTTAGGTTAGTACTTTAGAGGTGAAAGACAGTGCATTTGTTAGGATAACGCTTTTATTTGCAACTAACAGAATTTTCTTGCAGGTTTGAATGTCCAAGAACTTAAATTTTTCAAACTACTGACATGCATGTGCAGGATTTTTTTTAAAGTAAATTTCATGCATTTCCTCACCTAGTTAATTAAGAGTTCTATTTTGGAAAGTAACACATCATGTCATGCTCATTTAGCTTAACTAAGGGGGATAAATTAACAGCATGCAACTTGCATTTTGAGTGACTTCTTTAAAATAGTTGCACATAGATTTTAGAAGGCTAAAATGAACTTGTGTTTTCCGTGCTTGATGAATTAGTAGGTAAGTATGCTCTCACCATCATATGGTGATCAAAAAACCATACCTACTTTCTTTTATGTATAACCTTTAGAGGGCCTACCTTCCCGAGCTGCCTTGAGGGGGCCAGTGACAAGGGAATGACCCAAAGTGGAAACGGGTCAATACCAAGTCCTTCCAATCCACTCTAAATAAATCATGTTTGTAATGAAAGTCACAAGCAACATGTGTTGATAAGTTCATACCGACACTATATTTCCCCATAAACCCTATGGAGCGTAACCTCTATAGGCTGGGAACCTTCTGTATTTATAGAGCTAAAAGTGTCGCATGTATGGCCACATGACCGGAAGCCTTTACTAAAAACCACTTGTGTTAGTTGACAAAATCCTTAAAGTTGTTGGTGCAGGAGGTCGGACCTCTGAAGCGCCTCACACGCATACGGTTCTTAGTAGAGATATAAAGTTTGCCATGGGGAGTTTTCATGGAAACTAGTGCTTGGCCGCCCCGGAGAAGTGAGTGTCAAGGGTGGATCCAGTGGGGTCAATCATCTAAATATCCACTTTGAATAGCGTAGCCTTAGGGGAAACCCCATGTGAGATTCAACAATTATTGTCTCAGCCTGCCATAGGATTTGTACTTGCTTATGCATTTTATTTTTCAAAAACATTGTGTCTTCCATGTCTATGACATGTTCAAAACGTCAAAAATTAAAGAAAATCATCATCTAAAAATGAGCGAAAATCCAACAACTTGTTGAAGGATTTGAGAACAATCCTTGAAACATAATCAGAATAGTGCTTTCAAGCAACAAAATAGTGCTTTTATCCCATAAGTTAACACTCTTTGCCACAAGAGTTAGCACAAAGCCTTTTTCACATCTAAAAAGGATATCAAACCAAAATTTCAATATCAGTATCAAAACACTTCTTGAGTAGATTTGTCTCTAAACTATCATACATTTTCAAACTAGTTCAATAATTGGGTCACTAATCCAATAGGTTATTTTTGAAAGGTTTCCATAAGCATAAACATTCAACAAGCTATTGATTCAAACATTTTAAGTGCAAAAATCAACATCATTGTCAAGTTTCTCATCGGGATATATCAAATCCTCTATCACAAAGCTTGATCAATTCATCTTGTGTTCATTATCTTGGATATATCTTTCCTATTTTGAACATAGGTCATATCAAAATCAGAATTGCACCAGCATTGGAATCAAACAAACTTGTAAACTATCAAATGCTTATATGACTTTTAAGTATCACCTTAAGAAAAGAAAACCCAATTATAAAGCTACTCAGAAAAGAATAAGATTCTTGTATATCAATTGCAAGATCTTACTAAAACATAGGACATTCCTACACCATTTTCCTCACTATTTACGTGGCTGCGAGACAGATTTTGACAAAGAAATTTTGCAATGACGTTCTTTTCAACAAAGAGACTCTTTATCACAATGAACAAACAATAGTGGTAAAATCAACAAAGCATATCTTCCTAAACCAATAATCGCTTATTGAGTTGTCCTTTGGAAACTTCAAAATTTCTGAAACAATCACATGCCAGTTTGGACTAGAGCTCAATACGAACAACTTAGAAAACAACAAAAACAAATGGAGGAAGAAGATAATCCGATGTTACAAACTTTTGGGTATACCGCTCTTGATGAAGAAGCAGTCAATAACACCATTAGAGACATTGAGCAAGATTTCAAATTTTATAGACTAATGGTAAAATTATTGGCAAAACAAAAGGAGAAATATCTTTTGATGTTGGCAAAATCAGGAGCTAAATTGCCACAGGACTTTAACATAGAAAGCTTGAAACAAGATGCGGAGGCAAGTAACACCTAGAACACATATGATCCAAATAACAAATATGTAAACAAAGAAAGTCATGAAGAGACCAGAAAAGAATGTGATGACACAAGAAAAGAGCATAGTGATAAAATAATTTACGAAGAAATAAGGAGAAACTATATGGATAATTTGTTGTTAAACCTTACTCAACAAATACAAACTCTACAACAACAGATACAAGATATGCAAAATGGAACAAGCTCCAAGAAGTATTCATTGGAAGATATCTGCCCATATCCTTTCGATAAAAAATTGAATATGGTACCATTTCCACAGCATTGTGAGATCCCTAAATATAACAAATATGATGGAAAATTTGATCCTCAGGATCATATTAGGGAGTTTTGTACTATGAGTATGGAATTTGCACAAGATGAAACTTACCTGATGTATCTTTTCCCTAGGAGTTTAAATGGACAATCAATGGAATGGTTTTCAAGATTACCATCTGGAATCAAATCTTTTGAAGAACTCGTGGATAGATTTATTTCACAATACTCCTACAATGTAAGGAATGAGATAACAATGCTAAATTTATGCAATGTTAAACAAAAGAATGGTGAACTTTTTATGATCTTCTTGCAGTGATGGAAATGAATGTTTAATAGGTGTCCAAGAGATGTACCTGATCAAGAAAAGATGGACATATTCATTGATAATCTTATCAGTGAAATGAGTTATCGACTAAAAATGCAATGTCCTCCCTCCTTCGCCAAGATGATTGAGAATGGTCTGAAAATAGAAAACACGATGGTAAAGAAAGGAGAGCTAAAACTTTACAATAGTTCTTACAACAACAACAACGGCAACAATGACAAACCCAAGTTCTAGTCAAAGAATAGGAATGTCATCAATGGAGGAAATGACAACGATGGTGCTATAAAACAACAACCAATTTTTAATCTATCAAGTCAAATCCCAAATAATAACAATCAAGAAAGCAATAAAACCAAGTCTTTCTTCTCCAATCCTCGTAGGAAATTCACAAACATTGGAGAACCATTGGAATCAGCTTTGAAAACTCTTCTTGCAAACAAACTGATTGTTTTACCAGAAGCAAGAAGTTATCAACTACAAGTCAAGCCTAATTGGTGGAATGACACTCATTTTTGTAATTACCATCGGAATAAAGGACACCAAACAAATGATTGTCGAAAAACACCTTATCCAGGATCTAATCGATAATGGAACTATCATAGTGGATAGCCATAAGATAAATGAACAATCCTAATTAAAAGATGACAAAGGAAAAGCCAAAGTGAACTACACTTATACATATGATGATATGGTAAATGTCATCATTGTTAAAGATAACACACCTTCAGAGCCAATCAATGTCATTATGAGAAGCAAAGCGAAGGTCACCTTTCTGGGTATAACAAAAGACTCAACATCCACTTCACAACAATACAATTTAGTAGAGCAATTACAGAGAATACCCACTCAAATATCAGTTTTGGAACTTCTCAAAGTTCCACCTATGCATAATGAAATTTTGGAAAAAGCTTTAGTGGAAATAACAGTTTCAAAAGACTTGGATGTGGATCAATTTCAAAACATGGTGGGATACCTTGTAGCCCCTCATTGCTTATCACTTTCTAAAAATAATGACGTGTCCTTGCAACATCCTCACAATGCTCCTTTGCATGTTGAAGTCACAATTAATAAAACTCATGTCAAACGCATACTCATAGATGGTGGAGCGGCCTTAAACATTTGTGCATTAAGTTTAATTAAAGCTTTGGGATATTCAAAAAATGCAGTAGATCCAAAGAAATAAATAACTATTAAGGCTTATGATGAAGCAGAGTGTTCTTCTAAAGGAACTGTGGTGTTACCAATCAAAATAGGACCCGTGGAAAGGAATACATTATGTCAGGTTTTATATTTGAACCTCTCTTACAACATTCTTCTGGGAAGACTGTGGATTCACACCATGCAAGCAATTCCTTCTACATATCATCAATGTGTAACATTTCCTCATGAAGGACAAGAGGTCACTATAATTGCAGACTCTAGCCAATATTGCAATAATCTGAAGCCAACACAAGATACAAGAGTTCCACATAACAGAGAATCAGTATATCCTACCAAACAAATTCAAGAAAAGTTATGGGAAACCTTTGAGAAAAAGCTCAAATTGAATGATGAAGGAATGGGAAAATATTATTTGCATAATTTTCCACTTTCACCTAAGTCATTTGGAAAGCCTACAAATATCCAATCAAAGACCTCAGAGAAATCAAAAGATATGTTTAACAGCGCATTTGTTAGAGATGGAACACTTCAAGAAGAAACCAAAGACAATGACATTCTTGGTTGGTTGTAAAAATATAAAAATGAAACTATAGCAATAGCTACAGAAATCAATATTATCATAGAACAATATGGCAATGGTATAAGATCATGCAAAAAATGGGATATGAAGGAAAAGGACCAGTTGGTAAGCGACATCAAGGTATTTCAAAACCTATTTGTCCCCACTCGCAATCTAAAGAAGATAAATCAGGACTTGGATATCTAAAATCAAATCAAAAGCAACATAATCATCAACAGCCAAAGTGGAGAAAGAAATCAGTCTCTAAAGAAGAACAATGGCAAGAAAAGCTACATCAAGTAGCAGAAATAGTAGCCAATAAGCATAAACAAGAAAAACGTGAGAAACAAGAAGAAGATATTGCAATCAAAAGAAAAGAAGAATCTTGTCAACAAGTTCAAGGAATATGAGCAAGTGCAAAATCTAAACAAGATATTCCAGAAGCAGTGAAAATCGAGATGGAAGAAATCAGGGAACTTTTTGCACCATACAACATTCCTATGTGGTATAGTGGTATAGTCCTAGACGATGGTTCAAAGACATATTCAAATGAATATGAATGGGGTCTTGATATCTCATCTAGTATATCAAGTGAAGAAAGAAATAAAGAGAAAGAAGCTATCACAAAGGAAGACTTGTCTATTACAAAACAAAAGATGGAGTTAGAAAGAAGACAAGAAGAACTCAGAATCCAGAGAAAAGAGGCATATACAAGACAACAAAAGAAAGGGGATGACAAAGACAAAGAAACAACGCCACAAGAAGAAAAAACAGATATGGATCAAGCATCTGGAAATATCAGATTTCTATCAAATAAAGAGAAAGATGTACTAAGGTATGGAAAAACCATAGAAGAACTAAGAGATAGTCAAGTAGGATTGACTATTAGTTCAGAAGAAGTTGAGTTTGAAAGAAGACAAAAGCTAGCAGAAGAATTCTCGATATCATGGGCACAAGTATGTCAACTTCAAAATACAAATGAATTTATTGAAAATAATCAAGAAGGAACTTGCAGTACTAAAGACGTGTGTGTTGATATAATCCATTCGTTTAAGGGAAAAAAGTCAGATGACGAGCCATTTGAGTGTGAACTACAAAATACTAATACTTCTTTTGTTAGAACTAATTGGAGAACACTTGGGAGAGATAATCCTCAATATCATTCTATCTATGACATTACCTACTCTATGCCAAATTATGACCATTATGTCATAAACTTTGAAGCACCTAACGATGACAATGATTATGACTTACCCCTTCTTCATCCTGAACTAATTGATTGGGATAATCTAGAAAACCCTGAATTAGATGTAATTTCCAATGATCGTGACTTAATTGTGTATCTTAATGTTGTCAAACCCATAACACCTAAGATATCTTCCATTGCGGAATCAAGTAACATTTCTTATAGTCAAGAGAATGCCAAACTTTCCAATCGCAAAATTGAAAGAAAACAAGGAAAGAGACCTACTATTGAAAACCATTTCATGGCAACACTAGATCAATCAAAAGGAATAATAAAGGATGTATCTGACGGTGAAGACCTCTTCGAGGTGCCAGAAGATGGAAAGTTTGACATCCTCCCTGCATATTTTTAGGAGAGATCTACTATTCTAATAGAACCAACAAAAGCAATAAACATTGGCACATCAAAGGATCCCAAGATACTTCATTTTGCTACCTCATTAGCAGATAAAGAGAGGAAAGAATACATAGAATTCTTCAAACAAAGACAAATAAATTTTGCTTGGTCCTATG
This sequence comes from Cryptomeria japonica, assembly GCF_030272615.1. Taxonomy (NCBI): domain Eukaryota; kingdom Viridiplantae; phylum Streptophyta; class Pinopsida; order Cupressales; family Cupressaceae; genus Cryptomeria; species Cryptomeria japonica. Next base: position 328,379,620 of record NC_081412.1, read on the forward strand.
CAGACATGACGGGACTTAATCCAGATCTTATAATGCATCATCTCAATGTGGATTTAAAAGCAAAACTAGTTAAGCAAAAGCTAAGGAAGATGCATCCACACATCGCTCTTGTAAAATTCGAGCTAAAGAAACTATTAGATGTGGGTTTCATAGGACTCGTTGCCTATCCAAAATGGGTTCCAAGCATTGTACCAGTGTCAAAGTCAAATAAAAGCATAAGAGTCTGCACCGATTTCAGAGATTTGAACAAAGCATATCCCAAAGATGATATCCCACTACCCAACATTGATATAATTGTGGACTTATCAGTAGGTTGTGAGCTATTTTCATTAATGGATGGCTTCTCAGGATACAATCAAATAAGAATCGCCCCTGAAGATCAAGAAACAACAACATTCACCTGTGCATGGGGTACTTATTGCTGGAATGTTATGCCATTTGGGCTTAAGAATGCAGGAGCGACTTATCAAAGGGCTACGACGACAATTTCCCATGATATGATGTATACATTTATGAAAGATTATGTAGATGATATACTTGTAAAATCTCATACAAGACAAGAACATTTGAACATCTTAAGAAAAATCTTTGATAGGTTGGAAAGATATCAGTTGGGATTAAATCCAAAGAAATGTGCATTTGTAGTAACCTCTAGAAAACTTTTTGGGTACATTATATCAGCCTGTGGAATTGAAGTAGATCCTGAAAAGGTCAAAGCCATCATGGAGATGGAGTCACCTAGGAACATAAGTCAATTGTGATCTTTACAAGGAAGATTGCAATCAATTAGAAGCCTCTCAATTAGCAGATAGATGTCATCCATTCACTCATCTTTTACATAAGAATGTTCCATTCAAATGGGATCAGAAATGTGAAGAGGATTTTATGCAAATCAAAGAATATCTCATGAATCCTCCAGTACTGGTATCACCAATCAAAGGGAAACCATTGTTGGTATCCACTAAATTATTTGTTGAACAAGTCAACTTTGACAGGCAGATTAGCCAAATGGGTTATGATACTAAGTGAATTTGATATAGAGTATGTTGATCGAAAATCTATCAAAGGACAGGTCATTGCGGATCAATTAGTTGAAGCACCTTTACAAAATGACACACCATTGCACATTGAATTTCCTGATGCAGGCATTCTGACAGTGAGTACAAAATTTTGGGAATTGTACTTTGATGATTCTTATACACAATATGGATCAGGCGTAGGAATTTTATTCATTACACCTCAAGGACACACAATTCTAAAATCATATAGACTACGGTTTCCATGCACAAACAATACTACAGAATATGAAGCATTGACTATTGGGCTCAAAATAGCTATTGAATGGAATATCAAGGAATCATATGTTTATGGTGATTCACAGCTTATCATCAACCAAATAAATGATGATTATCAAACTAAGGATGACAAGCTCATGCCCTACAAATAGTTGGTAGAAGAGTTTAAAGAACACTTTGCAGAAATATCATTTACTCAAATCCCAAGAAATGAGAATAAAGCAACAGATGCAATGGCTACAATAGCATCTCTCTTGCAAAATCAAGAGAATCAATAGTGTTACGAATTCCTCGTGGAAGATATCTTAACCCCTACCATTCAATCCCAGCATACCTACATGATTTTCCATATATCAGGGATCAACCAATCCTTGTACGGCCAAACCTATCGGTACTTAAAAGATAATATCCTTCCTCCTGACCTATCACACAATCAAAGAAGAAATTTTATCCATCAGTCATCCCGCTATACTATTATTGTTGATACCTTATATAGGCGAGGTCTAGATAGTACTTTATTGAGATGTCTTGAACAAGAAGAATCTGAGAAAGTTCTTAACGAAGTTCACGTGGGTATTTGTGGCACACACTCAAGTGAATTAACACTGGTTAAGAAACTTCTTCGTATGTGTTACTATTGGCCTACTATGGAGGGAGATTCATTCACATATGCCAAGAAATGCAAACAATGTCAAATCCATGGGAATATCATTCATGCACCAGCACAAGAATTGTATCCTATCACCAGATCAGGGCCATTTTCTCAATGGGGCCTTGATTTGATAGGAAAGATAAATCCTTCATCTTCTAATGGAAATATGTTCATTCTGACTGCTACTAAATATTTCACTAAATGGTTTGAAGCAGTACCTCTGACAAAAGTGACAGGAAAACAAATATCATCATTCATCTTGAATTATATAATATGTCGCTATGGAGTTCCTATGACCATTATCACTGACAATGGACGACCATTTAAGAATCAATATGTGAAGGAACTATGTGAGCAGTTTCATATCCAACATTGGTTTTCTACTTCGTATTATCCATAAGGAAATGGTCAAGTTAAGGCATCAAACAAGACTATCTTGAAAATATTGAAGAAAACAGTCAATGAAGCTGGAAAAGACTGGCACATTTAGCTAAATCCTACTTTTTGGACATACCAAACCAGCATCCGCACACCAACGGGGGCAACTCCATATTGCTTAGTCTATGGATTAGAAGCCATATTACCCATAGAAGTAGAGATACCTTCTCTACAGGTTTTCTTGAAAGGTCTTATACCAGAAGAAGAAGAACGAGTCTCTAGACTCCAAGAACTTGAATTGATATAGGAACGTCACCAAAATGCAACAGATTGGAGATATAGTTCTAAGGGAGAATCCAAGAAATCAGCAAGACCGAGAAAAGAAGGGTAAATTTGAACCAAATTGGCTAGGACCTTTTGTCATAGTAGTAGCATATGGCTCAAGAGCATACAAGTTATCCACCCCTGAAGGTGATTGATTTTATGAACCTATCAATTCTATTCATCTCAAGAAGTTATATGCTTCAGATATAAAGTCCTAAAAAAAAAATCAATACAAAAGCACATAAAGTCTTGAAGAAATTAGTAAAAATCAGAAAAGCAAAAAATTCCTAAAAACCATAAAATGGTGAAAATAAAAAATAAAAATATGAAAAAAAAAGAAGAAAAAATGCAATAAATTTAGATGATCAAAACCTGGTAAACAGACGCTATCTAAAAAGTGAGTCCATCCATCTATGAGATCGCTTTGCACACCTATCCACTCCATCATATCCAATCTATCACTTCCTAGCTTATCCATTCCATCTTTCACATCCATTGCTCTGAACCATTAGCAAAAAATATGCAGCTTACCAACAGTTATCAATCTTTGACATACTTGTCGTAGTCATTGTCTTAGATTTTTTTAGAATCAATCAATTTGCATTTGTATCCCGTCGTGGTTTGGATCTTGATCAATTCATACATCCATAATAAAGTTGTATTTCCACTGGGGGGAAAATCCTAATTCCTTTTGCAAAGGTGATCTTTTGAATCTTTGAAAATCCAAAACATTCGGAAAACTTAGAAAAACCAAAAACACCTAGGGTTTTGAAACAGATAACAAGCAACAAAGATTAAGGAGTCTTATGACAATTGAATCATGACACTCAAAAAATGACAAATCAACCAGCAAGTAATAAAGGATTATCAAAGATCATTCATCAAGATGATTATATCAGTTAATGACCATGAGAACATGTGAATAATATGCAAGATTCAGGGTTTATTTCTTAATTTTATTGCTAATCATGTACTCTATGTGACTCAAGGATGTCCATGACTAGAGAAGCTATGATGTTGCATGATTATTTTCTTTGATTGTTGTTTGTGGTTTATCTCTTATTAAGGTATGTACTTGTCTAAGGATATGATTGGCAAAAGATCAAGGATGACGTTCTGAGTCATGCATGAAAGGAGATAATCATTGTCTGTTCTGCAAGCAATACTCAGGTCAACTTGATTCATTATATCAAGTTGCTTGTATTAACTTGATATATCAAAATCCATGTAAGAAATACTTAGGTCAGCTTGGATCATTATGTCAAATTGCTTCTATTTTCTTACAACATTTTAAAGCTCAATGATGAAATCAAGCACTGTTACAAGACAAGCATATGAAGAATGGTAGTATCATTTTAGTTAGATTATTTTAGATTAGCTCATTATTCATTTGCATTATAAGCATCTCATTTCATTCACAGATCACCAGTCATGAATAAAGATTGAGTATACTTGGACAAACAAAAACTATTTGCATTTTATCATTATAGATGCATTCATTTTTTCATCATCCATTTCATTTAGTTGCATTTTAATCATTGCATTAGTTTGCATTCAATTAAGTGCATTTCATTAACCATGTAGTGTATCATCATTATTATTTGTATTATCATTTTATTAAAGATCATTTAGTTGCATCTTTGCACTTAGATTCATAATCATTATAAGCATTACATATTAAAAAAAAAAAACATTTCATATTGATCATTTGTATTTCATAATCATTCATTTTGCATTCCCATATAGATCATTGCATTTGCATCATTTAAGTTAGTAATCATTTTCAGTTGCATCCAAGGTCATCAAAATCAAAAATCAAAAACATTTATCATTGCATCATCATAATGAAGAGAAACGATCATCACATCATCCATATAATCAATGCATATAGATCATCATCATATAGAGTAACATGCATAAAAGATCATCATCATATAGAGTAACATGCATAAAGATCATCATCATATAGAGTCCATGTTTGTATATAGATTATCATAAATACAATAAAAGTCCAAGTATACAATGATATCAAATCAAAAGTACAAAGTCCCATCAATACAAATCAAGTCAAGAATCATGACTGCCTTTCAAGCCTGTGGATCTAACACCTAGATCACCTACAACACCTACACTGGCATCATCATCCAATAAAATCATTCTTTAATTTAATATCTTCGTCACTCATTCAACTATCATCTATTAGGTCTTATATAGGATGTATCTTTCCTGAAACCAGACATTTTGATCATCTATCAAGTCTTATACAGGATGTATCTTTTCTGAAACCATACGTTTTGATCATCTATCATGTCTTATATAGGATGTATCTTTCCTGAAACCAGACTTGATCTCAATCCAATCAATCTTATCAATCTAATTCATTTGATCAATCTAAAATTTATTCAGTCATCTATCTTTCATATAACATTCTTCTTCTATCGAGAGACCATCCATGCCTTTAATGCACAAACAATCTCTCGAGGGGTCATCATCATCAAATCAATATCCAAAAATCAGTATTTGGGACACACAATCAGGATTTTTATATCCATCAGGCACACTATCGAGACTTGATTTAATCTTTGAAACAATGTTGTCTTGACATCATTTCAAAGAGGGGCAAAATGTATACACATAAAAATGGCTATGAGCGATTAAATAAATATTTTATATTTAATTAATGTTTATTCTTCTATTAAATAGTTATTTTGAAAAGATTAATTTATTTAATTCATTTCGTGTCTTTCTATTAATTAATTTAATTGAAATATTTTATTAATTAATTCATCTATCATATTCCTCTAATTAATTAAATATCTAATATTTAATTATTCTTCGGATCAATTAATTGAATATCTAAATATTTAATTATTTTCTCCAATCATTCAAATATCTAATATCTAATGATTATTCTTCTATCCTATAGTCTCAAGTATTAAATAATTTCTAAATTATTTAAATCCCTTATCCAACTCATTCTTCTATCTCCACTTCATCTTTCCTTTGCCAACTCATCAATCATGTGGCTAAAGATATTAATATTTCTTAAATATTAATTCATCATTTATCTTCAACCTCCAAATTTAATGAAATATTGTGTACGTACACATATTTCATAACCTCCTTCTATATTCTCTCCAACACCCCTATATCTTAGGAAGGACTTGAGTCCACTTGTCCTCTCATGCCTAAATCTTCTCCAACCATCCCTAGATCCCCTCAGTCAGCAACCCAGTCAAGGTGAGATGAGTGACACTTTTCTTCTCCTTCTCCCTTTCTCTCAACCTTCATCTTTGCTCACAGCCATCCAAATCTGTAGATTTGATCATGACCGTTGATTTGGGCCACATCATCTTATCCTCTCAAAATCTATGAAATTAGGAGTTTGAGTTGAGAAAGAGTTGGTCTTCAAGTTAGTCTTCAAGTTAGTCTTCAAGTGAGTTTTCAAGCTAACCATTTATGAAAACTTATGCATACGTGAGTTTTAATCTTGAAGCGAATAGAATAATCATTTAGTATAGTCATTTAGCATTGCATATCATAGTATCAGTTAACTATCAGTTATCAGTCCATTCTTCATATGCCATCTTGGAAGCTATCAGTGCTTGTTTGAGAGCACACCATCTGCAACCAGGAATAGTGGAGTTAGGACACAATGAGACATAAATCATGAAGGTAATAATAGTGTTTTTATTTTATATGTATTTCATGTAGTTTCATTGGTTGAGTTTGGCTTTCCTGTAGCATTTCCTTTGTATCTTGTGAAACTAATATGTTGCAGGTAGTATTCTGATGATGAAACTCAAGTCGACACAGATATCATCCATTGATAGTTGTTTTGTTGCATTTGACGGTTGATGTGTTAAAATTTGATCTTGTACAAGTGTTGCCTCAATGTTGTTTTATTGTATGTTTTGTTTAAGCTCGCATTTTGCCCCTAGCTAGGTTCAAGATTTTTCCCCAAGTCTAAAAACACATTTATTATGGATATATACGATGATCCAAGCCATGGTAAGACGTTGATGCCTGACTATGTACAAAAGGATTTTTATTATGGATATGTAGAAATGTTATGAATGGATGCAGAAAGAACGTGTGAACTCCTAGATGGAAGAGCCAGCTGATAGATAGCACCTGTTGCCAGGTTTTCACCATCTATTTTTGAAGAAGTTGATAAATACAACTTCAGAGATCCCAAGAACACCTGCAAGCAAAATACCTGTCACAAGAGAAGAATGGAGGCAAAAAAGAAATAATGGCTTTGAAGAAAAAGGTTATCATTCAGAGAGGGAATCAAAAAAAAAGCACAATACAATCCTTATAAAAGGATATTAGCAACCCTAAAGGTGTGCAACCCTAAAGAAACCCTAAAGGGATAATGTGTATTCAATTATTAAAATAATTATTAAATACCTACAATATTATTAAAAGCCTAAGGTTAGCTTAAGCGTAGAGTATAATAGACTAATAATTAAATAAATAATTATTAGCCACAACATGATAACTCTAACACCCCCCCTTAAGATGAACTTAGGGGGTAGCTAAAACAACTAAGGACTAAAAAATGCATGTAAACAAAATGCATGAAAGTAACAATGGGTCCCGACAACTAGGCCTGATGAGGTACCCAAGTACAAAAGATCTATCACAACTGGAGAAAAGGAGAAAATCTCATGGGAAAAACTCCTCTCCTAAAGAGAGAAATACAAGTGAAGGACTGAAGAAGCCTCCAAATAAGAGAATGTTAGAAAACGGGAACAAAGGATGAACATGAAGAATACCACTGAAGCATGAAGTTGCAAACACTGTCGAAGAATAATTGTCAATCTGAAGAACCTCCACTAAAATAGAAGATGATCAGGTGGAGAAGATTGTAATCTGCATGAGTACCCTCAAATAACACTACTCGAATCAGATGGCAAACAAAGGCAAACATTTGAACTCGAAGATATAGATGGCAAAAACACCAAAGTCTGAAGAGCTGATCAATCGAAGATGGAAGGTTGCCTTGAAAAATAGGAATGAAATAGTGTCCATATGGTAAATGATCTATCTCACTGAAATGCATATGTAACTAGCTACTGCATCTGCCTAGTACATAGGAACAAATACTGAATACATAGCTCACTCCAACGAACCAAGGAAGCATTAGAACCAACAACCAACAAGAGAAACCCCCTCATAATGCTGACAAGGGAGAGGTGATAGGTACACTAAAACTGAATGCTAAGAAAAACTGCATGACGAAGAACCAGGAACAACAAGAGTGCAACATAAAGTACAAACACATATAAAGGCTAGTGTCATGGAAGGAACACTCACTTGACACACATCATGAGGCTAATGTTGTGGAAGGAACACTCACGTGACAAAGGTAGATGGAAAACAAAGGCAAACATCAAACCCCCCCATAGCACTTTATAATGGAGTGTGAGTACAATAAGGCACAAGATGTGCAAGATCCCAAGCATGCAAGGCATAGTGGCACTTTATCTCAGTGTGTTTGTAAAAAGGAAAATGCTTACAAAATGATGTATACAATGCTCAAAGAAGACAAAAGGCTGGAAATACATGAAGAAGAACCAACAACAAGTCATTCCACCCAAACGAGAAGTTTCCAGGAGCTCAAATGTCCAACTAATTCACCAGAGTGTGAAAACACAAAAAACTGAATAAAATGTACCTGGAGAATAATCTAGAAAAAGTGCACGGATGGATATGAAGATCTCTGAAACACTGTCCCGACGCTGCTGAAATCAAGAAAAATGGAGAAACTGGCGAAAAGATATGAGCTCTGGACTGAAAACAGCACCTCTGACTTCAAATGGCTATAGAATGTACTAGCAGAAAATACAGGTGATGAAACCCATAAATCTAGAAAGTAGATGAAACTAGCTTTTCAACAATATCTCGTTTGCCAAAAAAACATATCGTATGCCCAAGTTATGGCCAAATGAAAAAAAACACCTCTTTTACTGCACAAAGAGGGTTCAAAGGGGGCCAATGTGATGTTCGTACCACTGACGTCAGCAGAATATTCTCTCCCCCCCCCCACCGAAAAAAAATCCGCCACCGAAAAACATAGCTGGAAAAAAAAATTCGGTGCTTGAAAAATCCTTCTGCAGGCAAAAAAAATCCTCCTCGATAGAAAAAATCGGCAGGGCCTGGAAAATGTCGGTGGGTAGGAGGCAGTTAGTGGCAGAAGGCAGGAGGCGAAGGTCGAGAGGTGGCATGGTGGTGGGGAAAAAACCGCCAGTGAGAGTGGTCGGGACGGAGGGCAACAGGGGCCCAACAAAATTGTCGGCACTGCTGCAACCAAAGGGTGCACGGAGGGGGGGGTGCAAGGTTCACCGCCTGTTGCAGGTCATACGGACCGGCAACCCCCCCCTGTTGCTTGGTAAAAAGAAATAAAAAAATCACAAGTTTTTCATTTTGGCCTGGGTATGCCGTAAAACTGCCTAAAGTTTTATTGATTGATTTATTTTATAACAAATTTCTCGAAATTTGTGCCCAAAATTGGGCAAAACCCCCAAAAAATCTAGAGGCTAAAGTTGTCCAAATTGGACAAACTTTATATGAAAATGGGGGTTTTTGGGTGTTTTGAACTCAACGGTGAGGTCCATTTGAGCCCAAAATGCCCAAAAACAAATAAGCACCCCAGATCCAAATAAAAAGCTCTGAAAGAACTTAAAACCCTAGCCTCCAAAAAATCTTCAGAAAAATCAGGAACAAGTAGTAGCAGATGTAGGTTCTGATACCGTGAAGAAGTTGGGAAATACAACTTCAGAGACCCCAAGAACACCTGCAAGCAAAATACCTATCACAAGAGAAGAATGGAGGCATAAAAGCAATAATGGCTCTGAAGAAAAATATTATCATTCAAAGAGTGAATCAATAAAAAAGTACAATACAATCCTTATAAAAGGAGATTAGCAACCCTAAAGGGATAATGTGCATTTAATAATTAGAATAATTATTAAATGCCTTCAATACTATTAAAAGCCTAAGTTTAGCTTAAGCATAGAGATAATAGACTAATAATTAAATAAATAATTATTGGCCACAACATGATAACTCTAATAGTTTTTATTGCACTTTTTCCCATATTTGAATATTTTTCACTATTTTCGCTATTTTTTTATTTTCTTTTCTTTTTCACTTTTTGATTAGGTTTTGAGCTTTTTCACTCTTTTTTTAGATTTTTTGCTTTTTCACTTTTTTTTTGGATTTTTTGCTTTTGCACTTTTTGTTTGGATTTTCTGCTTTTTAGACAAAAAAATTCTTCAGATGCATAGTGTTAATGGGTTCATCGAACACATCACCTTCTGGCGTTGACAATTTATATGTGCCAAACCCATATGTAGCAACCACAATAAAAGGACCTAACCAGTTTGGTTCAAATTTCCCCCTTTTCTCATGATCCTGTTGGTTGCGTGGATTTTCTCTTAGTACTAGCTCTCCTAATTGGAACACTCTAGGTTTGACTGTGATTGTTGATATGCTTTTAAGTGATCAGAAGCATTTTGGCAACGCTCTTGTAGCAACTCTAGTTCTTGTAATCTATATACCCGTTGTTCTTCATTTGGAATGAACCCTTTCAGTGACACTCATAGAGAAGGTATCTCTACTTCAATATGAAAGATTGCCTCTGATCCATACACAAGAGAATATGGTGTTGCCTCAATGGGTGTAAGGATACTAGTATGATAAGCCCATAAAGTAGGATTCAGCTAGACATGTCAATCCCTACTAGCCTCATTAATTGTCTTCTTCAAGATTTTTCAGGATAGTTTTGTTGGATGCTTCAACCTGATCATTCCCTTGAGGATAGTATGGTGTGGAGAATCTATGTTGGATGTGTAATTTCTCACAAAGCTCTTGGATATCCTAATTCTTGAACGGTCTTCCATTATTAGTGATGATGGAGATGGGAATGTCATAGTGACAGATAATGTAATTTAGGATAAAGGAAGAAATCGGTTTCCTAGTGACCGTTGTTAGAGGAACTAACTCAATCCATTTGGTAAAATATTATGTTTGTACCAAGATGAACTTATGTTTGTTAGAAGAAGAAGGATGAATTTTCCCCACTAGGTCTAGACCCCATTGATAAAAAGGCCACAAACTCACCAAAGGATGGAGTTCTTGTGTTGGTGCATGTATTAGATTGTTGTGAATCTGACATTGCTTGCATTTCTTGGCATATGCGAATGAATTTTTTTCCATAGTACACCAATAATAACCCAATCGTAAGAGTTTCTTAGCTAGTGTGAGACCACTTGAATAAGTGCCACAAATATCTTCATGGACTTTGTTTAAAGCCTTCTCATATTCGTGACATTTGAGGCACCTGAGGAGTGTACCATCCAGGACTTGTCTATAAAGGGTATCAACGATTATAGTATAATGAGCAAATTGACGGATAAAATTATGCTTTTGGTTTCTTGAGAGGTCGAGAGAGGAAGGATATTATCTATTAGGTATGTGTAAGTTTAGCCATAGCAGGAGGAATCGGGTCTGATTATTTAACAAACCAGTTGGGTATCAGGGGAGTCATGAGCTGGGTAAAATAATTCTTCCACCAGGAATTTATAATGCTCTTGATTTTCTTGTGTTTGCAAGAGAGATGCAATGGTAGCCATGGCATCTCCTGCTCTATTTTCATTCCTTGGGATTTGTGTGAAAGTGATCTCAACAAAGTACTTTTTGAAGTCGTCAATCAGTATTTTATAAGGCTTGAGTTTATCATCCTTGATTTGATATTCATCATTAAGTTGATTGATCACTAATTAAGAATCTCCATAAACTTGTAGCTCTTTGATGTTCCATTCAATAGCCATTTTGATTCCAATGACTAATGCCTCATACTTTGATGTATTGTTGATAGATGGAAAGCTCAATCTGTATGATTTTGGGATTGTATGCCCTTGAGGTGTTATGAAGAGTATCCCGACCCCTGACCCATGTTGTGTATAGGAGCCATCAAAATACAATTCCCAGGTTTTCTTGCTGATTGTGAGAACATCTGCATCAGGAAATTCAATCTATAATGGAATATCATCACACAGGGGTGCTTCTGCTAGTTTATCAGCGATCACTTGTTCTTTGATAGCCTTTATGTCTACATACTCAATATCAAACTCGCTCGGTACCATGACCCATTTCGCTAATCTACCTGTCAATGTCGCCTTGTTGAGGAGATATTTTAGAGGGTATTTTTTTTATCAACTTAACTGAATGAGTTAGCATATAATGTTGCAGCTTTTGGGACGTGAACACTACTGCTAAACATGTTTTCTCAACTAATGTGTAGTTAAGCTTGTAGCCAACTAGGGTCCTGCTAATGTAATAGATGGCACACTCTTTTCCTTCCTGATCTTGTTGTGCTAGGAGAACTCCCAATGATACCTTTGTGGCAGAAATATAGAGCAACAAAGTTTTGCCTTCGATTGGTGATGCAAAGGTAGGTGGAGTTACCAGATACTATTATTTTATCAAAGGCTTGTTCACATTTATTTTCCCTTCGAAATGGAATATTCTTCTACAATAGGTGAGTGAATGGATGACACCTACGATCCAGTTGAACAATGAATCTTCTTTTAGATTGCAGTCTTCCTTGGAGAGAACATAGCTGACTAATGTTCTTAGGTGATTCCATTTCCATGATAGCTTTCACTTTAGCTAGATCCATTTCTATTCCATGAGCTAAAATGATGTATCCTAGAAGCTTACCTGATGTGACCCCAAAAGTGCACTTTTTTGGATTCAGCCTCAATTTGTATTGCTCTAGTCTTTGAAATATCTTATCCAGTATTTCTAGATGTCCTTCTCTTGTATACGACTTTGCTAGTATGTCATCTACATAATCTTCCATGTATGTATGCATCATGTCATGGAAAATAGTTTTCATATCTCTTTGATATGTAGCACCTGCATTCTTGAGCCCAAATGGCATGATGTTCCAACATAAAGTACCTCAGGGGCATGTGAAAGTTGTTTTCTCTGACCTTGAGGTGCTATTTTGATTTGGTTATAGCGTAAGAAGCCTTCCATTAGAGAAAACATTTCATGTCCGACTGTTAGATCTACGATGATATCGATGCTTGGTAGAGGAAAATCATCTTTTGGCCATGCTTTATTCAAGTCCTTGAAGTCTGTGCACACTTTGATACTTTTGTCTGGTTTGGAAATAGGTACAATATTGGATACCCAGTTTGGATATGTGACTGAACTTATGAATCCTACATCCAACAACTTCTTCAGTTATGCTTTGACAAGAAGAGCTATGTGAGGATGCATCTTTCTCAGTTTTTGTTTGACAGGTTTAGCTCCTGGAGCGACATTTACAGGATGCATTATGAGTTATGGATCCAACCAATATGACCAGGCAAAGTTTATTTGTCCCCTCCTGAATAACTCATTGTAGTCCTGTCTTTCTTGGTCAGACAGTGATGTTGTTGGATATAGAATCTTAGGATTTTCTACGGTGTCAATGTTAATTGCTTTTGTCGGCTCAATCAATATCGCGGATCTCTCTTGAAAATGTTCAAGTAGAGTGTCAAATCTCCCATCTTTTGGTGCCTCATGGAGGTTTTCTTCATCATATACGCCCTTTATTTTTACTTTTGATTGATCTAATGTTGCCATTAACTAGTTTTCAACATTAAATCTATTTTTTGATTTATTTATTTCAGTTTTGCGACTGAAAGATTTGACACCACCCTGACTAGACGAAGCATTATCGAATTCATGGGTGGAAGTTGTTTTTGGTGCTATAGGTTTGATATCATTGAGATACAAAGAAATGTCATGATCATTCGGGAAGGTCTCTATCTCAATGAGTCCAGTGGTTTCCCAGTCAATAAGTTTTGGGTGTATTAAGGGTAAAGGATCGTCTGGTTGGTTTTTTTCAAATACCTCAATGGTCATAATAGATTTGTCAAATTTTTTCAGTTATTTCGGTGATTTCTCCTAAGGTCAGGATATTACTCTCCTCGAGATATACTCTCTCGATCTCTCTCTGATTATCCTTAATGAAGTTAGATTGATAAGTTGTGACTCTAATTCAAACAATCTATATTCTGGCATGTGTGCCTCATGCAAATGAATTACATCAATGTCAACATATTTTGTATAGTAAGATTCTTTAAAAGATTTTTTCAGAGCATGTATCCCACTCCCACTCGTTAAAGTCAATTTCACTAGAGGCTTGCAATTTCAAAATTTTCTCATAGAGGTTATGAGTAGCTTACTCTTTCTTTTTAGCAAGTTCTTGTCTTCTTTCTTTTGCTTCTTCATGTTGCTTGCGAGCTGCTTCTTGTTGTTGTTTGTGAGTGACTTCTTCTTCCCTCTTAATAGAAAGCTCTTCATGTCTTCTCTCATATTCATTTTCTTCTAGACTAGATGTTACTTTTTCTTTTCTTTCCACCAAGTCTTCTGGCCTTCTAACAAATTCTTGTCCTTGCTAATTAGAAGTCGCTTCTTCTATTTTTGTTGTATACTGACCAAAACCTAATCCTGACTTGTCTTTTGTATTTTGAAATCTAGGATGTATGGGTTCTACAATTCCTTCTTTTCTTTTACCCATGGGACTTGTGCTAGAATATCCCATTCTTTGTAGGATGTGGAATCCTTTTCCATATTTATCTATGGGTATGTTGATATTATTGATCTTTTGTTGAGCTTCATCATCCTTACAGAGCCATTGTAAAACACCTTTGTCCTTTGTCTCTTCAGATAGGGTTTTTGCTTTAACAAATGCTCCATCAAACATCTTGAGAGGTTTTTCCGTAGGTTGTTGTGAAATTGATGGTTTTCCATAAGATCGAGGAGAGAGTGGTAAATCTTGTAGAGAATATTCTCCCATTCTGTTGGCGTTCAGTTGTATCTTTTTCCCAAAACTTGCCAAAGTTGTTGTAAATGAGTTCTCCTTGGGTGATAGTTTAGGAGATAAAGACTCTGTTATGGGGAACTGTTACATCCCAAGCTGGTCTCAGATTACTGCAATGCTGAAAGGGATTTGAATCTGCTAAAATAGTGATCTCTTGTCCATCATCGGGAAACTTTACACACTAGTAATATGTTGAAGGAACTGCTTGCATATAATGGATCCAAGGTCTGCCTAAGAGTATGTTGCAGGATAAATTCAAGTCTAACACTTGACGAACTATGTCTCTCTGTACTGATCCTTTTCTAAGAGGTAATATCAGTTCTCCTTCAGAAGAGCGTGCCTCTTCGTCATACACTTTTATGGGGATTTTCTTCCTAGGATCCACTGCTTCTTTAGAAAAGCCTAATACATGAACTAGAGTTAATGCATAAATATTCAAGCCAGCTCCCCCATCTATGAAAACATGTTTGACACGTGTTTTGTGGATAAGCACTTCAATATGCAGCACAACATTATGAGGATTTTGCAAGGACATGTCATCATTTTCTGTAAAGGATAAGCAATGAGGCATTGTTAGATGTCCTACCATGGCTTGGAATTGGTCAACATCCAAATCTTTAGAGATGGTGGTCTATACTAAAGCTTTTTCCAAAATCTCTTTGTGCGTTGGTGAAAGTTTTAAAAGCTCTAGTATTGATATTTGCACAGGGGTCTTCTACAATTGATCTACTAAGTTACATTATCTAAAAGTGGATGTTGTGTTAGTTATCAGACCCAAGAATGTCACTTTAGCTTTGCTTCTAATGATAGCATGTGCGAGTTCTAGTTGTGTTTTTTCTTTAACAATGATGATATTAACCACATTGTCATATGCGTGAGCATAGTTAAATTTTTCTTTCCCTTTGCCATCATGTGTGTTTGATGGTTCACCCTTCTCATAGCTTGGAAGTTGGGTTTTGAATGTCGTGTGTGATTCATTTGCTTATGTCTATCCACCGTTATGACCTCATTGTCAATCAAGTCTTGAATGATGTGTTTGTCTTTGACAATCATTTGTTTGGTGTCCTTTGTTTCAATGATAATCACAAAAATGGTTGTCATTCCACCACGATGGTTTCACTTTAGGTTCAAAGTCTTTTTCTTCTAGAAACGTGATCAGTTTGTTTGCAAGAAGTGTCTTTAATGCCAATTGTAATGGTTCACCAACGTTGGTAAATTTCCTACGAAAGTTAGGAAAATATGTTTTTGGTTTGTTGTTATCTTGGTTAACTACTGGTGCACAACTTGATAGATTGAATATGGGTTGCTTTGGTTGCAGGTTGTTAGTATTTCCATCATTAACAATGTTTCTATTTCTAGTCCAAAATTTGATTTTATCATTTTTATAATTGCTATTGTTGTTGTTATTGTTAAAAGAATTATTTTTGTCTTTGTAAAGTTTTTAAATCTCCCTTTTTAACCATAGCCTCTTCTATCTTGATTCCATTTTTCCCCATTTTATTAAAATTGGGAGGACATTGTAACTTTAACCTATAGCTCATTTTTTTTGTGATATTGTCAATGAAAATATCCATTTTTTCGTTATCTGGCACAGGTATAGAATATCTGGAAAATAAATGTCTCTATCTTTGTAAGAAAGTTGTAAAAGGTTCTCCATTTTTATGTTTTATGTTGCACAATTCAAGCATGGTTATCTCATGTTGTATGTCATAGAAGTATTGTGATATGAATTTATTCATCGGTTCCTCAAATAATCTAATTCCTGGTGGTAGCTTTGAGAACCACTCCATAGATTGTCCGCTTAGACTTCTTGGGAATAAGCGCATGAGATATGTTTCATTATGTGAAAACTCCATGCTCATGGTGAAAAATTCTTTGATATGATCTTGGGGATCCATTTTGCCATCATATTTACCATATTTTGGGATCTCATAATTTTGAGGAAAAGGCACCATGTTTAAACTACTATCAAAAGGTATGGACAAATATCCTCTAATGAATATCTTTTGACGATTCCTCTTTGTATATCTTGTATTTGTTGTTGCAGTGTTTGCGTTTGTTGGGTAAGTGCCAAAAGAGGATTGTCAACAATGTTTATTGTTTCATGGTTGTTTCTTGTCCCATCATTGGTTTCATTATGAGTGTGATTTAGTGTATCCTCAGGTCGGTCATTAGCATCTCGGGTATTACTCAATTCTGCATTTTGTCTTAAGTTTGTTATGTCAAATTTTTGAGGTAGTTTAGCACCTGAATTAGCTAACATCAAGAAATATTTCTCCTTTTTGGTTTCTAACATCTTTTCCATAAATTTCCCAAATTTGGGATCTTGTTGTATTCCTCCAATTATGTCATCAGATATTTCTCCCTCCTCCTTTTCATGTCCAAATCAATGGGAGAGAGGATTCTCATTTTCCATCATAAATGTTTCTCTTTCCTTTACTTTGATTTTTTGTCTTTGAGCTCTAGTTAATACGAGCAAACAAGTGATACAAATGTTTTTGAAAGGTTTTTGTTAACATTATTTTGAGTTGAAGCCTATGGGCTGAATTTTGATCGGGGTACCCTTTTTCCTTTTCTCTTTCCAGTTGCACTCAGCGTACGGGCCAAGTGTCATCTTGGCATTGCTCCTGAAGGCCCATTTTTATGTTCAAGGTTTGAAGGAACACGGAGCTGCCAAGTGGCTCTGTTTTGATGACTCGGCATTCTATTGGACCCCACGCTGCATATTGAGAAAGATAGGGACACATGGCATCTTTGCGTTGCCTGTATTATTTTTGTTTGTATGCCCTTTTGCGAATGTCCTCAGAGTTGTCGCGTGTTTTCTATGGTGAGTTATCCATCAGGTTGTGGTTCGCACAAAATATTTTATGTTCGGGCAGGAATGAAGGTCGCCACGGTAGGGTGGAAGTAACAACCCCAAAAGTATTTTTCCTGGGTGTGTTCTTGCGAGATGCCACGATAGTGTTTTCTATTTCAAAGGTGGTTGTGCATGGCTCGAGGATGCTTTGAGTTGTTAGCGAAGATGAGGGCTCTATTTATGCTATGGTTTTCCCTATTTTAGGGGTTCAGAACTTTTAAAGAAAAAAGAACAATTAAGTATCTTTGATAGACTTTTAGCCTTTTAGCTGTTGTTGTTTCTGAGGAAAGGATAATCAAACTATGCCTACGGTCTTTGTGATGCCTCTTTCCAGTATGCTTTGATAGTTTTTTGTGCTTTCATGTAATTCTAATGACTTTAGACAGATATATATCTAATACTCTATCGATTCAACTATGTTTTGCACTTGTTATCGGGTGGATGCATGATTTATATTTCTTCATGTTTCCAAGGGATCTTGATTGTGTCTTAATTGTGGTTTTGTTCGGATATGTAGATTGTTGAATGGGCTTTAAAACCATATGTCTTTGGGTTTTATATGTTGTTAATGCTTTTACAAAATATTTTGGCGCATCGCCTCAATAGTTTAGATCATTTTGCTTTAATTTTGTTCTTTCCCTTTTCCCCAATCATCAAGAAGAGCCATGTTCTTAAATCCAAAGGTCATTCAGTGAGTCGCATGCAATAGGTCCCCCATCACTAAATTTCCCATAAGGTTGTTTGCTTTCAAAGTAAAATTTAGAGTCAACAGTTTTTTTTCGGGCACGTCCGGTGGGACAATATTTTGCATAAGCCCTGAGCTAGATTATGAGTCACAAGACTGTTACCAGGAGTCAAACTGCCCTAAATCCTAGTTTACTCCTACCACCCCTGGTAAACATTCATACGACTGCATCCTCTTCTTCTCAGAGCTTACCTGTCTTCCCTACAATCACCCTTACAGCAATGGCACATGTTCCCCCTAGAAATTTTGTGACCTGGAATAACGAGAGCCCTCTCATTCCCCCTACTCCACCTATAGTCTGGGGGCCAATCCCCGTAGCCATGCTTAAAGTCATGCCTAAGTTTACTGGAGAATGTCATAAGACTCCCGGGGAACATTTACAAGATATAGCCAGTGTCTGCACTGTCCATGATACCGAGCAACATGTAGCCTTGAGATTGATCGTAGCCTCTTTCAAGGGAAGAGCTTTAGATTGGTTCAGATCCTTGGTTCCTAATACTATAGTGGATTGGGACCAGCTAGGTGATCATTTCTACCAGAGATTCTCTGACAAGACCGACAAATCGTCATTGATGCACCAGTTGATCGCAATAAAGAGGGCCCCTCAAGAAGCGCTGACAGAATTCAATTTAAGATTCTAGAGAACTTGGCGAAGAATCCCTCTATTCGCTCGCCCTCCTGCGGAGATGGCGTTCATCTTTTACTTAAAGGCTTTCAATTCTGACATATCGATGATGATCCAATCTTTAGGAGGCAATACCCTCCCGCAAGCATTCAACATAGCGGTCCAGGCAGAAAATAATTTGATCGACACCGGGAAGCTTACCCCTTGCCCCATCATGCCAGTCTTTCCTGAGATATCTCATCAAACTCCTTAAAAGGTCGTCCCTAACACATCTACCCCGCAATCTATGTATGTGTACCCCAGCCCCCAGCAAACATATGTCCCTCTGCAATTGTCTCTAGCTATGGAGGTCAACGACATGAACAACTTGTTGAGATCCTTCTCGAACGAAATTGTTAATCTGAAAAAGAGCCCAAATCTCACCCGCTAGACCCCCTTTTCAGCAAAAATTCCAAGGAAAGAGACCCCCATACCAACATAATCAGCATGCAAACCACCGTGCCGATAAGTCTACCTAGTCGAATGGCAAAATAGTCCCAGTCCCCAATCCTTTGCAGATCGTTTACCCCAACACCAGCAAGGAGTTGGCAATGGGTCAAAATAATCTAGTGGATGATACTAACTCTTGGTGTTTTCCCTGCAATAACACTCACACACCAAGAAATTATCCAAGAGGAAATCTAAAGCAAAAGATTGCAAAGCAACGAAATCTAGGCGTGATGCCGGATGAGTCTGTTTATGCATCTCCTAGTATGGATAATGCATCTCTCATCGCCCAAATGCAGGGTATGTCGATGCAACAAGAAACAAAGATATCCCCAAAACACGCATTATTCTCTTGGATGGAAGACGAAGATGCAGTGCTCACCAATGGTACAATCTTCAAAGGAGGGAGTTCCCTTCATGCAATCAGATTATAATCTCCACTCTAAAGGGCATTTCACTGGGGAGAATATGAACACATCAGGGAGAGCGCCCGCATATAAAGCTCTTGAGCAACCTGCAGTTGTCCCCATATACCCAAGGAAAGAGTTCGTCCCCTATAAGCCAAGAGAGCCAAAAGCATCGGTGCCTACAATACTGGACGTGGTGGAGCAGCTGAAGAGGCTCCGGCTAATGTATCTTTGTGGGATCTCCTTAGCATCCCAGAGCAAAAGAATCGGCTGAAAGAAGCCATGTCTAACGTTGGTGGAAGTGCAAATGGAAATGCAACCAAATCTCTACAGATCAACGAAAGGGAGTCCCAGCCCTCTACAGACAAATCATGCTCTCTGACTGTGTTAACAAACGAGACCATGCCTCCCAAGTATCAAATGGAAGGTAATCCCAAACCGAACCCATTCTATCTAACCCTTATAGTTAGGGATAAACTCTTCCATAATTCTATGATAGATTCTGGAGCTAGCACCACTGTCATGCCTAGACAGATCGCTATGGTTTTAAATATCAAGTATGAACCTTTAAATAGGGGAGTCATGCAACTAGATGGGAATAAAGTCCAGACCATAAGCCTTATCAAAAGCCTCTCGCTGACATTGTTCGCATGTCCTAGTATTACCGTGCCCCAAGAAGTAGTGGTCATTGACATCCCGCCTGTTTTCGGGCTCTGCCTTTCCTGGGATTTTTACTGCAAAGATAGGAGGTTATCTATCTTTAGATCGGTCCCACCTCATCCTCTGCACTCAGAGTGGTGCCAAACTCAAAATCCTTTCAGAGCCCCTTCATGTCAAGCACATAGAAGACCAGGCCATGATTAATTTTGAACCCACTCATACTTCCATCTCAAATGAAGAAAGGAAAGTCCTAGAGCTCCTAGAGGATGAGGAAGTGACCGTGGAGATCCCACCAAATCAAGAGGTATTCCTAAATGAATTCATAGACTCTGATCTATTCTCCAACTACCATGCCACCGGCTTAGGTACCTACTACATTTTTAACAAAAACCAGATCATCCCAAAGCTTACCAAAGAACTGTTTTCTAAAGAAGAATTGTCATCTGCACTTTGGACCTTGCACTTTGATGGTACAAGATGCAAAGTAGGTTATGGAGCTAGGATTTGCCTCACTTCACCTACGGGTGAACAAATCTTGAAGTCTTTATGTCTACAATTTGCATGTTCGAACAATGAAGCAGAGTACGAAGGACTGATACAAGGTCTGAGCTCGGTGGAGAAGATGGGTATTAAGCAATTGAGAGTCTTGGGTGACTCTAAACTAGTGGTACACCAAGTTTGAGGAATTTTCAGCACCAAACATGTCTGCATGAGATCTTACCGTGCCAGAATGTGGGATTTAATTGAAAGCTTCGATGCTTTCAATATCCAGAGCATCCCTCGAAAAATAAATGTTGTTGTTGATCAGATGGCTACAATCGGATCACAATTCGACCCTACCACGGATTTGCTCACCAATTCCCAAGCGGTCTATGTGGTCTTTCGGTCGGCTATCCTTGATAACGATACCCACTGGAAAGTCTTTGAAAGTGATAAACAAATTGCATTGTTCATTCAAAAATCAGGGGAGTTTGCAGATCAGCTGCAACCTAAGGTAAAGGAGGCTTACGAAGACTAAATCCTCCAGCTAAGATCCAACAAACTTCCTAATGGTCTGATCACCATGGAGAATTTGTTCAATCATGATGACGCCAAAAAAGATAGGCGAAAGCTTACGGCCGATAAAGGAGATTATACTGAAATGTCGGTAGGAGATGAGAGAGTGCTCAAAGTAGGAAAAGATGTTTCTCCGAAAGACAAAAGGTGCTTGACCCAGTATTGTGATGAATACGTGGGTGTCTTGGCATGGTCCTACAAAGAATTGAAAGGTTATGACCCCAGCTTCATTCAGCACACCATTGAACTCTTTGATGGGGCCAAGCCAGTCCGACAGAAGAAAAGTCCAGTCAACCCAAAAATTGAATCCCTCATGGCCCAGGAGAAGACGAAGCTAATTAAATCAAAGATCATCTACCCCATTAAGCATAGTACGTGGGTGTCTAATTTGGTTCCCGTGAGGAAAAAGAATGGAGACATTTGGCTTTGTGTGGATTTTAGAGACTTAAACCAAGCGTCTCTCAAGGATCACTACCCCTTGCCGTCAATGGAACAATTGCTAAGAATGGTGGTGGGATCATAAATGTTCTCAATGCTCGATGGTTTCTCAGGTTATAATCAAGTCTTGGTGAAGCCCAAAGACCAACACAAGATGACTTTCACCACAAAGTGGGGAATATTTGCCTACCAAAAAATGCCTTTTGGGTTGTCAAATGTTGGTGCAACCTTCCAAAGAGCTATGGATTTGGCTTTTAAAGAGCTTATCAACAAAATCATCGTGATATACTTAGATGATTTAACAGTGTTTTCTAAACAGCGAGAAGATCATTTCGATCACCTTGAGTTGGTTTTCCAAAAGTGCCTCGAGTTTGGGATCTCTTTGAACCCAAAGAAGTGTATCTTTGGTGTCCCTCAAGGTAAGCTACTAGGACATATAGTGTCCAAGGAAGGCATCTCCATCGACCCTGACCGAGTCAAAGCAATAAAATAACTCCCCCTTCCGATCAATAAGAAGGGAGTTTAGTCTTTCCTGGGAAAGGTCAACTTTGTTAGCTGCTTTATTTTCAATTTTGTTGGAATGATAAGGCTCATCACGCTGATGCTCAATAAGGAGACACATTTCAAATGGACTCCTAGAGCCAAAGAAGCCTTCGACAAAATCAAAGATGCCATTTGTTCAGCCCCCATGTTATCTAACCCGGATATGTCAAAAGACTTCATAATGTATGTTTTTTCTTCTCATTATACCATTGCTATGGACCTAACCCAGAAAGACGCGAAAAAGGGGAGTGGGCATCCTATAGCCTTCCATTCGAAAACTCTCAAGGAATATGAGGCTAAATATAACTTCGTCGAAAAGAAAGCTCTGGTTATAGTCAAGGGCCTAAAAAAATTTAGACACTTCATTGCCTGCAACAAGACTACCATGTATGTGGCTCATCCTGCGGTCCGGGAATACATCATGGAAGGTGACATCACCAAAAATAGGGCTAATTGGATCACTAAGATCCTGGAATATGATGTTGATGTCAGGCCAGCCAAAATAATTTACGGCAAAGGTTTGTGTGAATATATTGTTCAGGAGTGCGAACCCTGGGAGGGCGAGGTGGCCATAGAAGAAGTCATGATAGTTTCCTCTGAGCCCCCAAATACATGATGGATGGAGGCCTGAAAGCATTTGATGAAGACAGGAAATTTTCCCGAAGGCCTCCCTCCTGAAAAGAAGAGGTTCTGTAGACTTCAAAACTGCGGCTTTTGCTTGGTGGATGGCATACTTTTCAAAAGGAATTTTGATGGGGTTCTGCTCTGCTGCGTAGATCAATGCCAAGCTGATAAGATCCTACATGAATTCCACTATGACTCGTCAGGAGGTCACTTCTTGGCACAAACAACTATCATTAAAATCACTCATGTTGGATATTTTTGGCCTTCCATGTTCAAAGATGTGCATGCTTTGGTGAGAGAATGTAAGGAGTGCCAGTATTACACTAGCAAGGGTAAAAGGGTAGCAATGCCACTCATACCCATTATGGTAGAAGAGCCTTTTTCCCAGTGGGGACTCGACTTTATAGGAATGATCAACCCCTCGAGCTCAGTCGAAAACAAGTGGATCCTGACCACTACTAATTACTTCACCAAATGGTCTGAAGTCATCCCCTTAAAGAATTCATTAGAAAGTGAGGTTATAACATTCTTGGAGGATCTGGTGTGCCGATATGGTCCACCAAAGACCATTATATCAGACAATGCGCATGCCTTCACTGGCTCGCGAATCACCCAATTTTCCCTCAGCAAAGGTATCTATCTCAAAACCTCCTCTAACTACTACCCACAAGGGAATGGGCTCACCAAGTCCACTAATAAGAATCTTATTAGACTCATCAAGAGGATAGGCTCAGAGTACAAGAGGGAATGGCACCACCACTTGAGGAGAGCATTGTGGGCTAACCGGATAACACCCAAGCAGGCCTTGAAAAACTCCCCATACAAGTTGGTCTACGGTAAGGACGCACTGTTTCCCATCTCCTTAGAAATTCCAACCCTACAGTTACTCAAGTCTATCGAAGAAGAAGAAGAAAATGGTCCCATGGACGTGAGGTTGGCAGAAATTATGGAACTAGAAGAAGATTGAGAAATAGCTTTCGCATCTCTCTAAAATTGACAGCAAACCACCAAGAGGTGGTTCGATAGCAAAAAGAGTTTTAATCTGGTTTTCAGACCAGGCGACCTCGTGCTGAAATATAATGAAAGAGCGGCTAAGCCCGGTCAACATGCTATATTCGATGGCTTGTGGGAGGGGCATTTCTGCATTATAAACTGCAAGGTTTTCAATTCATTCAACCTCAAAGATATGCAGGGAGATTCGGTCCAGATCCCGGTCAGCGGGTTCCGCGTCAAACCGTTTCATTAAGGCTTTTCCTCTCTAAATGTATATAATGTAAATAGTGTTTTTGTGTGCCTTATTTATTTTAATTATTCTCAGTCTTTTTCCAAGCAAAGCAAATGAAATCACAAGATATGCCATGATTAAACAAACAAAAAAAAAAAACTGTCATATTATGGATATTTTGTTTTTCTTTTACATTTTATAGGCAGACCTCTAGTCCCTTGTTTACAAAAAGAAATATGCTGAAGCACTCGAAGATGAGCTGCCACCTTCTCACTGATCCTCCCTATCTTCATCATCCTCCATCTAAAAATCTGGGTCCTCACTATCATCTGGAGTGTCCTCTCCCTCTGACCACTCGTGGCCATGATCATCACTAGGCACCCCAGCCATAGAGATAACAACCAAATTTGGTTGTATGTGCGATGTTAAGACCCGTGGAAAGATGTAGTCCCTGAAATCAGAGTACCATTCAATACCATTCAAGCTAGGAATTATCATGTGGACTCGTAGGAGGAACTCCGTAGTAAGCTTTGCGTGAAATTGATGGGAGGACAGCATCATTGTCCTCAGACCACTAATAAGCGGGTGCCAAGTTACCTCATCGCCAGAAGTAATAAAGTGCCTCAGATAAGACACTAAGGTAAGGCCCCTGAAGGGGACGTGGTATGCCATCACATCTTCTAGCCCACCCAGATAATCCTGGGAAAAGAGTGCCTTGGTGAGATTTGAGGCCAATAGCCCAGTCAACCCAGAATCCAGCAGTGAGGCCATGAAGCGTGAACAAATGTCCATGTTTACACATGTTTACATGGTACCAGCCTACATTGTCAATAAAATCTTCACCAAGCACCCATTTGACAATGGCAATTATCAGGGGATTCTTTATCCTTGTCATCATCTATAGCCTCCGATCAGAAATGTTCCCTAGGAAAGCGACCTACGCTTGTTGCTGACGAGTCTAATAGGAGTATCCATCTTCTAAAGAAACTTCATCATTAAGGCTAACACTGTGCAACAGAATGTCTGAAGAGACATATTTATAACGAATTTTAGCTCAAGGTGACAAGTGGTTGAGACACCTGCATCAAATTCCAACGCTCCTATTATTCTTTATTAATTTGCACAAGAAATATCCTGCCCAGTACCTCAAAGTAGGAGTTGATGCAAACAAATGCCATGCATATGTGTAAGTATATTGCATTTTAAATTGACTTCCGCAGGAATGCCTTAGCTCGTGCGAGCCTTGTTGTCTGTCGATTTTCTTAAAGAGGAGATCCTTTCGGACGAGTTTTTCATCTCAAGTGGCTTAAATCAGCGGCGGGATAAATAAGTGCTCTCTTGGGAAGTGAAAATAGTGGCACTCATCCCCATCAGAGTTAATTACAACTGCAGAGTGAGTTGGCATATGTGTAAACGGATGCTTTCCATTAAGCGTCCCATTTCAGGAAAATCTAGGCACGCATCGCATTTAAGGAATGAGGTTGCCCTTTTTCCATCTTATTGCTTTTTGGTAACCTAAGTGTACAGTGATCTTTCGAATTCTAAAAGGTTGGCGAAGAAAGGCCCTCAAGCAGAAGATGGAAGTCGAAGCCACATCCTCAGGCTCTACTCATGGGGAACTATGGGTGCATGTTTTTTGGGAGCTCTCCTACTCATCACATGTTATTCCCCCAAGATGGAGTACCCAAGAACCAAAGTAAAGATGAAGACGACCACCGCAATACTTTCGTTGTGCTTGATTCTTTCAAGAACGTCTTTGAGCCTAAAATCTGCAAGCAGCCCAAGAACCTCAAGGAGGCTGCATGCAATAGAATGCTCCACCACAAGGTGGAACCACAATCAACGGCGACTCGGTTGTGGAGCAGTGGCACGCATCAATTTGTGGTCCCTTTGGTTCCACACTGTCCGGAGCTCGTAGCAGTCTGCACCAATGAGTTCGACCCCACCTCCTATTCAATCAGCGACTCATTTCTTAGAGTAGTGATCTCCCCATAAACCATAAGGGCTATGATGTGTTATCTTGTTTTTGAAGGGATAGAAGTATTCTCTGAGACCACCATGGAAGAATTCAAGGGTACTAGAAGGGATGCCTTATCTTTTTGTCAAAGTATGCTTAACTGGAGTCTGTCTTCTAGGGTCTTGAGGTTCCCCTTATCCTACAGCGACCTGAAACATGAGGACCTCAAGGATATCTCCTCTACTCTTGCCTGGTTATGCGGTCATGAGAATGACCGAGACATCACAGTCACGATGATGGGCTTTCTTTTCAAATGCAGGAAGGCAGAAAGAGTCTTTTCATTTTGACTTCTCAGTTTTTATAGCTAAAGCCATGGTGAAGCAATTGTTAGAGTTTCAGCAGTTGCGGCGATTCAAATTTACCTCGGTCTTGGTCCATTTGCTCTTGCACCAGAATGAATCCTTTTTCAGCCAACACATGTTGTTGGCTACTTGTGACGAGTCAAGAAACAAGATGTTGGTGTCAGCTTGGACACCCCTATTACTAGCTTCTTTTGATGCATACCAGTTTTTTGATTGTTTCTTGACCCACATGCTTAAAGATTTTGGTTCAATTCATAACAAACCACTGGCCCATTTCTCTCAGATCCAGATGAACTGGATGCAAAATGTGTGCCCTCCCTGTGACTGGTTCATAGGCAGTGATTTTTCTTTCATCCAAGTGCATGGTTTCTTTGAAGAACAATTCCGCTTACCCGTCTATGTGACTGATAGATCCCTTGCTTTGGAGATCGCGACAGCAGTTGGTAAGGATTGAGACGGCCATCGGGTTGGGAAAACATGATACTTCTATCACCGAGGACTACAAGGCAATTGGTCCAATCACTCTAGTCCGAAGGAATATCGCAGAAGAGGTCCTGACATCCAAGCTAGTGCAGCTCGGGTTAGTAGTGATTGACGATTCCTTGAGCTATGACCCAGATGGTTGCCTCAATGGGAGGAAAAATGCAGTAAAACATGAGCTGCGGATCTCTTGGGAGGGGTGCACAAATCCTCAGCCTGATAACCCAACTTCGTATGTGGGTCTCAATGATTTCCTGTCCTCAAGCACTCCCCATGTTTGAGATTTTATTCAGTCATGCAGAGGTATAATTACGCGAAGCCTATTCCTCAGGCAATGCTAGAAGTCATGACTTCGGATTCCTGGCCCAGAAAGAAGAGGGAGGACTTTTGGATCTATTGGCAAGAGGTAAGTTAGCCTAGAGCTAATATCGGGAATACCCCCTTGGACGAGCGCTTCGAGCTAGATTGGCATCAGCACAATAAATCTGATGAAGAGATAGGTGATTTCTCTCCATGTGGGGACTCATCTCCTGAGGTGGCCTGGCGGCAGGATGTCGAGGTTATAAGTATTGAAGAGAGATCCAGAGCCCCATATCCTCCTGCCTCTAGCCGGTTCTGCTCTCAGGCCCCGTTCCACGGCTGGTAAAAGACAAGCTGAGAAGCACGCACGTAACTCCCCTCCCAGGAAAAATCAACATCTAAGTTCTGCAAAGAAGAGTTTGCCTCCTCAAGCCCCAGGGCCTCCCTCGGATCCTCAGTGGTTGGTGGCTTCCATGGTTCAGGTACACCCTTCTTTACCCTCTTCTTTTGCTCAAGCTTTTTCCTCTATTGTCCCTCTTGTCACAATGCAAACTCACATTCCCACTGCACTCACATTAACACTCGTCGGGATGCCGGTTGAACCCCAAGGTACATTTCCGCAGGCCTCCATTCCATTCCCAGCTCCCACTTTTATCCCCATGATTTTTTCCATGCAGATGTCTAAAGCAACCGCTGTCTCGCTTAGGCTTGGTTTTGGAGAGTCCACTCCTTCCCCAGTTATTGGGGTAGTGTCCACCGATCCTTTTCCTTCAGGAGCCTCTCTCTTCATCCCATTATTTTCTCCAACAACCCTTACCCATCCTATTTAGATGGATTTTGGTGGCCCCATTTCCCAGTTCACCTTTGCGATTCACACTGGTGCAACATTTGCAGGCCAGGTTATTGCCAACCCAGATGATTTCCAGCAGCAAGTTGCTTATTCCAAGATTGCCCGCATTGGCAGAACGGGGAAACAAAAAGAAAAGGAAGGTGCACAACCAGCCCAGTCGCACCTGCAGACACATTTCAGTGAAGAGAAATATTGTCTCTTCTTTGAAAACATGTTCCCCAATGTCGATAAGCTGGAATCTCAAATGAGACTCAATGACTACACTTTGCATGCTATCGGCGTCAACCTTCTAAATGCTACGGCATCTGACAAGGTTGAAATGATGGAAGAAACTTCAAAGGCCATGTCTACAGACTTCATCCAAAAGAGTCATCGCCTAGAGAAAATTCCAGCAGAAAATGTGAATCTCTGAGATTTCCTGACCCAACAGAGAAAAGAAGACAAAGCTCAAAGCGCACAAATCAATCGCTTGCAAGGTTTGCTGACATGGGCTAATTCAAAAAAAAGGAAAGCTGTAGTCAACCCTTAGTAATGTAAGTTCTCAGTTGAAGGGCTAGGAGACGACAAGAAACGTAGCCTTAAAAGAATTGCAAGAGAAAGACCTGGAGATCCAGCAGCTAAGAGCAACTTCTAGAGATGCGACCCAAGTGGAAGCACAACTGCATGAAGAAATTCGTCTAAAGGAAGAGTACACCCGACAGCTGAGTGACGCGCAGGTTATTCTTTCAGAGGAGAAGGCATGATTTGAAGCAGAGTTGCGTGAAAGGGGGAACAACCTAGAGCAGGCCGAGAGGAAATTTCTACATGCAAGGTTTCATTGCAACAAGCACGGGAACATACATCACAGCTCCTGCAAGCGGTGCAAGATGGAAATGCCAAAATCCTCGCTATAGAAAGCCAAGTGATCATTGAGAAAGATAGGTGCAAGAAGTTGCAACACAAAGTGACTACAAAGAGTGAGGAAGTCTCACAGTTGCTGAGTATTCCTCCCCCCATGTAGGTTTCTCAAGACTTTTCAGCAATTCTGGTGGAATTGTATGTTTCCCATTGGGAAAAAATTAAGCAATACAACCCCTCATTGTAGCCCGTGTTGAGGTTCATTCGAGAAGCACAATCTCTCTGCGTCGAGGCGAGAGCCCTCATCAATAGCTCTATGGTCATCCTTGATCCCAAGATCCCCATGGCTCGGGACCTAATCCAAATGCTATACGCAACCCAAGATGAATTGAGAGAGAAAGGGATAGCAGACTGTTGGCAACTGATCAAGAAGATGAATGTTTTCATCAACCACCTGCATGTATCAACGACACTTGAGCCATTACAGATCTTCCTCCTAGATATTGTTAGGACCTGGAGGCAACTAAGAGGGGGTGTGAATCAGTTGTCTATTAATTTCAACCCAAATTTAACTTAACCAAACTTAGTGCATAATACCAGTAAACCAAACTTAATGTCGGTAGATAGTTTAACAGTTAATAATAGTACTAGAAAAGTTTAATGCATGAAATAGAAAGACAAATAACATCCACAACACAACATAGATATTTGTACATGGAAACCATGTAAGGGGAAAAACCATAGTGGGAAACCTTACCCACAATCAGATGATACTACTGCAGATAATATGTGTGTACAAATGGGGTCTGCACATTCAGAAAGGCCAACTGCCTAGAACTCACTGCTCAATCACAAAATGGGAGTCACACTGACTACAATTGGATGGTTAAATCCAACGATAATGTACTGCTCAAAATAGCATCTTCATATGCTAGATTTAGTACCAGTTAAGCTCTGATTGTCTTCTTCATACCTTCCTTGAATATTCAAATGATGTCTGTGTGTATAGCTCTACTTATATTCACATATACCTTATTACAATCCTTTCCACACCTTCTTACATAATCTCACAAATGAGATCTTACATATATACCAAAACCTAAGACCAAATGTGTAGGTCATCTTACTAAGAATATTACAATCAAATCAACTACAAATGAATCAATATGAAATGCATCATGTTGGCTCAATGCATTTACAATAATAACCAATCAATAAAACATCTCCATAACGTGTCGTGCTGATTTGGAATAGATAATGCTTGTCGCTCCATAACCTAGACCTATTTGCCGGTAACAACAAATATGCAAACTTGATTAGACCAATAACCAAATTACCAAAACCAAGTGTCCAAACAATGTCTTCGACATAACCAAGTAATCTTTAGATGATAACAAATCATCCTTAGTGTTGATGAACAATATAACCTGTCAGTGAACCAGATACTGGTGACTGTGAATAAGTCACTGAACATGTCGGTGAACATAACCAAAGATCTCCAGAAGGATAAGTGTTGACATCAATGACAAAACCAATACAACATATCCATAATACCAACAATATCCCCCTTTGGAATTGATGGAAACACAAGATGGAAAAACCATCTAAGTGCCAAAGCAGAAATGCCAAAAACCAAAAACCAATAATCTCCCAAAGAGATCATTAACCAGAAATCAAAATACAGATACAAAGAGTAACAATCTCTCCCCTAATGAATAATCTCTCCCCAAAAGATAATGTGTTTTTCCATAGATATCTCTCCCCCTTTGACATCAAATGCCAAAGAAATACAAAACCAAATAAATTCAGTTCATAGAACTTATTACAAATACCGATTGTTATAACCAAATTTATTCAATCTACTCCCCCTGAGAAGTAGCTCTCCTTCATCAAAGCCAGAAAAAGATTTCTCTGTTAATTCTGTCGGTCTGATGCCATGCTCCAACTGTCTAAGTTTCTATCGGTGAGGGTATAACTCCAAGTTGCTCTCTTAGATATTCAAAAGTTTCCTTAGGCAAAGGTTTAGTAAAGATATCTGCAATCTTCTCTTTAGTATTCACATAAACCAATTTCACTTCTTTTGCTTCAACATTCTCTTTCAGAAAATTGAATTTGATAGAAACATGTTTAGTTTTAGAGTGAAATACCAGATTCCTAGATATATCAATTCCTACCATATTATCACAATAAATGATTATAGGTTCTTTGCATTTTACCTTTATGTCCTTCAACATTTGCTTAATCCATAATACATGTGTACAATTAGTTGTTGCTGCAACATATTCTGATTATGTTGTTGATAGTGATGTACAACTTTGTTTCTTGTTCAACCATGAAATTAGTCTGTTACCAAGAAAAAATGCTCTACCTGTGGTGCTTTTTCTGTCATCTACATCTCCTACCCAATTTGCATCTGTGTATGCACATAAATCAAAATTTTCATCTTTAGGATACCATAAACCAAGATTTGTTGTGCCTTGTAGGTACCAGAAAATCCTTTTCACTACTGATTCATGATTTTCCTTAGGATTACTCTGAAATCTTGAAACAATACATACTACATTCATAATATCAGGTCTTGTTTGTGTCAAATACAGTAAACCTCCAATCATAGATTTATATCATGTCGGATTAACAGGTGTTGATTCATCCTTCAATAATAGTTTATCAATTGTAGTCATAGGTGTACTTACCAGTTTAGAGTTTTCCATACCAAATTTCTTAAGTAATTCCTTCAAGTACTCTGATTGATTTAAGAATGTACCTTAATCAATCTGTGAAATCTGCAATCCTAAAAAGAATTTTATCTCCCCAATCATAGACATTTCAAATTCTTCCTGCATCTTATTAGAAAAGTCTTTACACAATCCTTCTCCTCCAAAAATGATATCATCAACAAAGACTTCAATAACCAAGATGTCATCATTAGTCACTTTGTAACATAAGTTGTTGTTAGCATTACCTTTAGTGTAACCAAGCTTCAAAAGATATTTGTCCAATCTAGCATACCAAGCTCTAGGAGCTTGCTTCAATCCATATAAAGCTTTCCTTAACCTGCAAACCATATCTTTGTCATCTGTCAAAAAAAATCCATCAGGTTGTTCAATGTAAACTTCCTCTTCAAGATCACCATTTAGAAATGCACATTTAATATCCATTTGATATACTTTATAGTTCTTATGTGCTGCAAAAGCTAAGAATAATCTGACTGCCTCAATTCTAGCTACCGATGCAAAGGTTTCATTGTAATCAATTCCTTCTTTCTGTGAATATCCCTTAAACACTAATCTTGCTTTGTTTCTGATTACCTTACCATCTTCATTAAGTTTATTTCTGAATACCCATTTAGTTCCAATTACATTTTTGTTTTTAGGCCGAGGAACCAATGTCCATGTGTTATTCTTTTCAATTTGTTCTAATTCATCTTCCATAGCCTTAATCCAATGTTTATCTTCACATGCCTCATTAATAGTTGCTGATTCAATTTGAGAAATTAGACATACCTCTTCATTTTCCAGTCTTCCTCTAGTCATAACACCTTGATATTTATTCGCAATTATCTGACTTTCAGAGTGATTCAATCTTACATACCTAGGTGTATTCACTTGTTGATGTTCTTCAGTCACTATGGAATTCTCAGATGATGTTGGTGTGATTGGATCAACATTCTATACCGGTGTACTTATTGTAGGTTCATTTGTGATTATCTCAACTATCGGTTCAGAGTCCATGGACCTTCTAAACTATTCATCAATCTTCACATTTGCACTCTCAATGATTTTCTACAATCTCTTGTTAAAACATCTATATGCCTTGCTCTTAGATGAATAACCAAGAAATATTCCTTCATCACTTCTAGGATCGAATTTGTCAATATAATCATCTCTCCTAATATAACATTTGCTTCCAAATATTCTGAAATATTTAAGAGTAGGAGTATTACCAAACCATAGTTCATGAGAGGTCTTACCAGTTTCACCTTTGATGTGAACTTTGTTGAATGTATAAATAGTTGTATTGACTGCTTCTCTCCAATACACATGAGGTAGGTTTGCTTCTGATATCATGCTTCTAGCTGCATCCAAAATAGTTATGTTCTTTCTTTCCACAACTCCATTTTGCTGGGGTGTCTGAGGTGCTGATAATTGTCTTTTGATTCCATTCACTTCACAAAATGTATTAAATTCCTTAGATGTGAATTCACCTCCTTGATCTGATCTCAATCATTTGATTTTCTTACCAGTTTCATTCTCTACAATGACCTTGAATAGTTTGAATTTCCCAAAAGCTTATGATTTCTCCCTGAGAAAAGTAACCCAACACATTCTAGAATAATCATCAATGATTAGCATAAAATATCTATCTCCTTGTAAACTTCTAGTTCTTGATGGACCACATAAATCAATATGAATTAAGTCAAGAACATTATTGGATTTTTCTAGAATACTCTTCAAAGTTGCTCTAACTTGCTTTCCAAATTGACATTCCTTACATACCGGATTGTAAGATTAAACAATCTTAGGTAAATCCCTTACTGCCTTAGTTGTACTAATTTTCACAATGCAATCAAAATTTACATGACAATATTTTATGCCATAACCAACTTTCATCAATATGTGCAATCAAGCATGTCTTCTCATTGTTATTCAAATGAAAGATATTACCTCTAGTCTGATTACCAGTTGCAATTTCCAAACCAGTTCTATTCATGATTTTACATTTACCATTATTGAATTGTAACTGAAATCCTTTTTCAACTAATTGACCAAGATTATGCTTCAAACCTTCAACATAATAAACATTTTCAGTATTGTGCTTACCATCAAAAGATATAGTGCCTTTTCCTCTGACTAGACAAGCTTTGTCATCCCCAAATCTTACTAGACCTCCATTGTATTCCTGAAAGGTTAAGAATTTACTTTTATCACCAGTCATATGATGTGAACATCCGAAATCAATGATCCATTCATCCTTTTCTTCAATTTTAGCTGCCAGGGCCTGCTCTACCGGTTGAATAGTGGGTGCCAGTTGATCTTGTGTTATTGCAACAAAAGCCCATCCATTGTCTATCGGTTCCTCATCAAAATCATCAGTAACTCCTTCATCAGCATAGTAACATGATTTGTCTCTATTCTTCTTAAATCTGTATCTCTGATATTTAGGGTTAGGCTTATATGTTCTTTTAGCTTCTTCTTTCAATCTTGCATGTCTATCAAGACACCTAGATGCCATATGACCAATTTTATTGCAATTAAAACATTTAAATGGTGCTTTACCTTCATACTTACTTCCAATTGGACCTTTAGGCATTTTCCTTGCAAATAGTGCTTCAAGCTCTTCAAGTTCTTCATTCTCTCTTCTGATTTCTTCAAGTTCTCTAGCATAGAGTGCTTTCCAATCAGATTTTTCAGATGATGATGATGATGCTGCAGATGAAGAAGCTTTGAAAGCCAAATTTGTCTTAATTGTAGCAATAGGACCAAATTCCTCAAGTTCAAAAGCTGAAAGTTTTCCAACCAAAGTATCTCTAGATATTGATGTATTAGGCATTGTTCTCAATTCATTAATAAAAGCTACTTTCATTTTGTATGTCGGCAAAAATTCTCTTAAAACTTTAGAAATGATTTCATCTTCACTTAAGGACATTCCACAACATTGTATACCCAAAACAATTTCATTAACTCTTTCCATAAAAGCATAAATCCTTTCATCTTCTTCCATTTTCAAATTTTCATACCTGACTCGGAAGCATTCCAGTTTTGCAGTTTTGACAGTGGTATCACCTTCATTCAATTTCTCCAATTTATCCCATATAGTTTTAGTAGTAGATCAGTCTGATAATCCCATGATTTTCTGATCTAATAATGCGCTCAAAAGTGCTTCTCTTGCTTTGCAATCATTCTCCTGATCTTTAGCCAAGGTTGGTGGATTAGGTCGACTCTGTGTAGGACCAACAAAGCCATTCTTTGTAACATCCCATATGTCTTTTCCAATGCAATTCAGATGTGTCTCCATTTTGATCTTCCATATACCATAATTAGTTCCATCAAGCTTCAGACTGTCCTTCCTGAAATAGTTAATTGTCATTGAATCTCCTCAAGCTATTAAACTTCTGCAAAAAGAGGACTTAGCTTTGATACCAATTGTTAGGACCCAAAGGCAACTGAGAGGGGAGGTGAATCAGTTGTCTATTAATTTCAACCCAAATTTAACTTAACCAAACTTAGTGCATAATACCGGTAAACCAAACTTAATGTCGGTAGACAGTTTAACAGTTAATAACAATACCGGTAAAGTTTAATGTATGAAACAGAAAGACAAATAATATCCACAACACATAACACAGATATTTGTACGTGGAAACCCTGTAAGGGGAAAAACCATAGTGGGAAACCTTACCCACAATCAGATGATACTACTACAGATAGTATGTGTGTACAAATGGGGTCTGCACATGCAGAAAGGCCAACTGCCTAGAGTCACTACTTAATCACAAAATGGGAGTCACACTGACTACAATTGAATGGTTAAATCCAATGATAATGTACTTCTCAAAATAGCATCTCCATATGCTGGATTTAGTACCGGTTAAGCTCTGATTATCTTCTTCATACCTTCCTTGAATCTTCAAATGATGTATGTGTGTATAGCTCTGCTTATATTCGCATATACCTTATTATAATCCTTTCCACACCTTCTTACATAATCTCACAAATGAGATCTTACATATATACCAAAACCTAAGACCAAATGTGTAGGTCGGATTACTAAGAATATTACAATTAAATCAATTATAAATGAATCAATATGTGATGCATCATGTCGTCTCAATGCATTTATAATAATAACCAATCAATAAAACATCTCCATAATGTGTCGTGTTGATCTGGAATAGATAATGCTTGTTGGTCCATAACCTAGACCTATTTGTTGGTAATAGCAAATATGCAAACTCAATTAGACCAATAACCAAATCACCAAAACCAAGTGTCCAAACCATGTCTTCGACATAACCAAGTAATCTTCAGATGATAACAGATCATTCTTAGTGTAGGTGAACAATATAACCTGTCGGTGAACCAGATACCGGTGACTGTGCATAAGTCACTGAACATGTCGGTGAACATAACCAAAGATCTCTAGAAGGATAAGTGTTGACATCAATGACAAAACCAATGCAACATATCCATAATACCAACAGATATCAAGCAGCGTATAGAGAGGTTCATTTCATTAGGTCTTCCTTCTTTGTTCCCCATGGATGGTTTTGTACTGGGAGTTGAGCAAGTATTAAATTAGGTCGCGCATTTACAGCAGGACAGGACTTTCATCCAGCGCCTGAATGACCCTATCTCGACGGAAGAGGTGGAACATCTCCTACACCCCCTAGCTCAGCTCTACATGCTCCTGAACTTGGTCCATAATGAGTCGGTAGGCTTGCCTTTCGATGAAATAATCTGTTTGGATGAACATTATCATAGTCTGGAAGCACAGGTATTGCCCTCTGAGGAGGATTGGTCCTCATTACAACAAGCTTTTGATCTGCTCTGCCCTATCCTAACATGAAGTCTAGTCTCCAAACCAACAATTTTGGGTTCTCGCACTCCACAGGTAGAATTCCCCCTTTTAGTTGCCAGGAAATGTTAACAATATTTCAAGTTGAAGTCCGTGGGCCGAATTTTGATCGGGGTACCCTTTTTCCTTTTCACTTTCCATCTGCGCTTAGCATACGGACCAAGTGTCATCTCGATGATGCTCCTAAAGGCCCATTTTTATGTTCAAGGTTTGAAGGAACACGGAGCTGCCAAGTGGCTCTGTTTTGATGACTCGACATTCTATTGGACCCCACCCTGCATCTTTAGAAAGATAGGGACACATGGCGTCTCCACGCTGCCTGTATTATTTTAGTTTGTATGCCCTTTTGCGGATGTCCTCAAAGCTGCCATGTGTTTTCAATGGTGAGCTATCCACCAGGCTGTGGTTCGCGCAAAATATTTTCTATTCGGGCAAGAATGAAGGTCGCCACGGTAGGATGGAAGTAACAACCACGAAAGCGGTTTTGTTGGGTGTGTTCTTGTGAGATACCACGGTAGTGTTTTTTGTTTCGGAGGCAGTTGTGCGTGGCTAGCGGATGCTTTGAGCTGTTAGTGGAGCTGAGGGCTCTATTTATGCTGTGGTTTTCTCTGTTTTAGGGGTTCAAAACTTTTAAAGAAAAAAGAACAATTAAGTATCTTTGATAGAATTTTAGCCTTTTAGTTGTTATTGTTTCTGAGGAAAGGATCATCAAATTGTGCCTATGGCTTTTGTGAAGCCTCTTTTCAGTATGCTTTGATATTTTTCTCTCTTTCCTGTAATTTTGATGAGTTTAGAGATATATATCTAATACTCTGTTGATTAAACTATGTTTTGCACTAGTTATCTGGTGGATGCGTGATTTATATTTCTTCATGTTTCCAAGGGATCTTGATTGTTTCTTAAT
Organism: Cryptomeria japonica; assembly: GCF_030272615.1. Taxonomy (NCBI): domain Eukaryota; kingdom Viridiplantae; phylum Streptophyta; class Pinopsida; order Cupressales; family Cupressaceae; genus Cryptomeria; species Cryptomeria japonica. Next base: position 328,417,090 of record NC_081412.1, read on the forward strand.
TGTGGTTCTGTTTGGATATGTAGATTGTTGAATGGGCTTTAAAACCATATGTCTCTGGGTTTTATATGTTGTTAATTCTTTTATAAAATATTTTGATGCATCGCCTTAATAGTTTAGATAATTTTTCTTTAAGTTCTTTCTTTCCCTTTTCCCCAATCATCAAGAAGAGTCAGCTTCTTAAATTCGGAGGTCATTCAGTGAGTCATGCGCAATAGGTCCCCCATCACTGAATTTCCCATAAGGTGTCTGCTTTCAAAGTAAAATTTAGATTCAACAGTTTTATCTTTGCAAATGTGACCCAATAGGTGATTAGTTGTTGAGGTAAATATGCTAGGTTGATTCGACCACTTCTATTGAGATATTGAGATAATCTTGACCTTTGTTCCAAAGCACACGTTATCAGAGGTTCTTCATCAAACTCCATTCCACGACTGTGTCGATAATCATGATAACAGTGTAAGAATGTGCGATGCTTCAATAAGAGTTTGTGATTTACGTAAAGAAATTTCCTCCTTTTCAAGATTGCTTTTTGACTAAGCTTCCTCTTTTTCAAACGACTAGAAATGGTCATGCAAGTATTTGAGAATTTGCTAGTTTTTGTGATCCTTATTTGGAGTGCAAAATTTACTATGATTTGACCAAGTCTAATAGGAAAGATATATCGTATGAAGAGACCTAGGTTAATCTGATCTAGCGTTGTAGTTTCATGATGAACGATGATAAATCCTGATAAGAAACTATGTCTGAGAGATCATTTGTCAAAGATGTTTTGATTATGCACTTGAGATATTTGGATCCTAAACTTGTTTAAGATGTTTACTTGTGAAACCTGTTATGCCTAGTTTTGAATTTGTCCTGACAGATATAACCTAAAAAAGAAGTGTCCAAGACTATGTTGAATTACCTGAGAAGGGATAGTTTATGCTCTTTTTTTGACAAAGTTTACCAATAACATTGAAAGAATGATAGAAAATGTTGATTCTAAGACCAGGATCGTTGAATCTAAGACCCAAAACACTAAACAGTTGACTAAAAACATTGTTTATAAGACTGAAAACACTACTTGTAAGACCCATAACTCTGTTTCTAAGACCTAGAACTTTGAACCGTTGATTGAAAACACTGGTTCTAAAATTTAAAACGTTGTTGCCAAGACCTACAACTCTAAAGTTAAGACTGATAACACTGAAGTTTAGACTGCAAGTGCTACTGTTTAGACCCAGAGAGCTAATCTACTATGAAATGTGTAAATCTGATAGTTTGATGTTTGAAGTTGAAAGTTTTGTGTTTGTAATGGATGATATTCTTATTTGATTTAAAAACATAGAAGCCAAATTTTAAACAAACAAATTGTCTTTGTTTCAAAGGACAACATAAAGTGTATGTGCGAGGCCTTAAAGAAAGCCCAAGTTTTCACGGGTATATAATATGAAAGACACACCAATCAGTTCTATCATAAGGAAATTGACTTCATTATTATTTCTTAGCCCACATCTTGGGACCCTTTCAGCTCACGCGACATTGTCACCCCCTAAAGGGTGCCCGTGTTTTTCCCTTTATGAGAGCTAGTGGAATCTTGTTATGAGCCTAGCAATAAGTAGTCAAAAGGGGAGTTCACACATATGCTCAAGAGGGATATATGGTGAGTGTCTTCGGGAGAGATTCTTCCCTCTCCCTGCACTGAGAGAATAATAATGTCCGGAGGTGAACTAGGTAGCTTCTAGTTAAAATGTGGTAGTAGTAAGGGTATCATTCAAGTGGTCATAATCAACAACATTTTCCACTCCGTTAAAGGAGGCTTCCTAGCCTGTAGAGGTTACACTATATAGGTTTTTCTACACCATATAGGTACTAAGGGAAACATGACATCATTATGACAACATGTACCACTTGTTATTTGCAACTTTCATCATAAACGCATTTGTTTATAGTGGTTCAGATTGCTTGGCTTTAGTCATTGCCACTTTGGTCGTTCCCTCTCACCTGACCTTATAGGCTACTCGGGAGGAAGGCCTGCTAAAGATATGAATTAATGAAATTAAATATGATGAGTCTAGCTTTCTAATCACCTAATAAAGGTGAGAGAATACTCGTGTATCATCAAAGACATGTTTTCCTTTGCCTTTCTAATTAGTCTATGTGCCTATTCAAACAAAACAAAGAATGGAATATACCACAGATGCAAATCAATATTAGTAGTTTATAATTTAGTCTTTGGTTGTAAAATATTTCATAACTCTGGTCTCTGACAATGGAAATGGTGTCTGCAAAACAAAAAGATTGAAAATTAGATTCTGGAAAATGAATTTTTGCAGATAGAACTAAAAACGCTATTTTACTAATTGAAAATGCTAAAATCATCAACTATAGCGCTAATTTAATGACTTAAAATGCTATATTGTGAAATTAGAGCGCTAATCATTAAAAGAAGAATGCTAAATGATTAAACTAGAATGCCAAAACAAAGGAAAGATAAAGAACAAAAAGAAATCATCTTTGTGCACTACAGTGGGTCCCAGAAACGCAATTTGAAGTGACGAGAACGCTGGAATGACTACTCAGAACGCTGATATTAAGCCCAGAAGAGATAAACTTAGTCTCGAAAATGCTACCCTATGAATCTACGAGATCCTATCAAGAAAATTTCTTGCAAGCAAACTTGTTAAAAATTTTGGGGCTAGGCCCCACGATGAGTGCCAATTAATGTGTTTAAAAAGAGTGTCAATTAACAAACAACGCGTAGATGGAACAAGTATTAAACTAGGAAGAAATTTAAAACAAGAAATGCAACTTATCCCCCTTCATGATATTCCATCCTCCTCTAATCTCAAGGACCTTGAAGGTTGATAGGTGTGGCTCTCGGAAGCAAGCAGTGACCGTCAAGATGCCAACTCGAGATATGAGTAGCTATATGATTCTAGATTAAATGCAAGATTATGATAATATGATGCTCAAATTATGCTAAATATGCTAAATGCTCAAAATAACTAGATGTGAATTCACTAGAGTAATGATGCAGAATTAAACTAGGATGTGGGGGGCGATTGATTAAAAATGAGGGGTAATTATAGGATTTCTAAGGCCAAGGCTGAGATGGTAGGAATCGACTGTCAGGATATGATCTGGAGATATCAATGGTTAAGATTGAGGAAGTTGGAGAAGAGGTTGGAAGGAGGGACACGTGTCATCTCTGTGGTGACAAGTGGCAAGGATCTTCAACAAATTGTCCATGAGAGGGCAAGTGGTCAAAGGAGAAAAGACATGTGGCAAATATGTCATGTGTCTTCAAGAGGGGAATGACACTCCAAAGAGGTTGGAAAATGGTTAGGATGTACAAGTTGGAGGTGATAGGGTTTGTTAGACCTAGGGTCAAATTGAATGGGTTAGGTTAGGGTGGTTAGGCTAGGTGGTTAAAGGTAGGAGCCATGTTGTCGTTTGAGTTTAGAAATTCAAATAATTAGGAAATGGATAATTAAATTCAACAAATGACCTTATTTGTTTTATTTAATTATAAGAATTAAAGAATTGAATTTGATGGGGAAAATTAATTAATTTAGATTAATTGAAGCACTTGAAAAATGTATTGAAAGGATTATGAACAACAAGAGAATGGCACGAACAACTGAATATTTGAATATGCATCAGGTGCAGTATGGTGGAAGCAGTGTGAAGCATGGCAGTGGGCATAGAGAAGCATGCAGAGGAGCATGCATTTGGGCTGGCGAGGCTGAGGAGGCATTTTCTATGGAACCCATTTGAGATTAGGCTACAAAGGGAAAGTGGAGGGCTTCAAATCCAGATAGATCACAATTTTCAGCCCCATCCAATAGCAGATTCCAAGTTGAACCAAACCCTAATCAGTTGCACCAGGCATTGCATGTGGCTCAATGGGTTTTAAGGGGGGTAGATGGGTCAACGAATGCCTTCCCTAGTCATTTTTGAAAGGTATTTAAGAAGGACAAATCTGTTAACCAACTGATTTTTAGCGACTATGTTGGGGAATCAGAAAGGAAAGAGCAGTGCTTTCTTTCCTTAGCTTTATTAAATATATCTATGTATGTAGGATTGGTGACTCTATTAAATCATCATCCAAAATCAAAAGGTTGCAAGAATGGGGAAAAGACCAAATCCCACCATCTTGGAAATTCTTGAGATGAATGATAAAGTGTTGCATGACTTTTGGGATCGCTGCAAAGAAAGTATTACTGAAGCTATAAAAACAAAGAAAATTATGGAATATGACCATGTATTTGCACTCTTATGGATGAGCCTATGCGCTAGGTTTCACAAGCTGAAAGTGTTGGAAGAAAGAACAAATTTGCCGCACGCACATGAAGAGAGAATATCCCAACTTAAAGAGGAATTAAGAGTTGATGATAAGGATGCCCCAGCTATTTCATTTTCTTTTCATTCTTGCAACTTTCCAATCTTGAGTCAGTAAGATGTCCAAGGAGTAACGATTCATCCTCATGAAGATTTAATATTATTAAGCAACAATGACCAAGACAACATTAGAGGACTTGTGAGCCTGGATGATAAAGATTCATTGAAATCTTTTTCTTTTGCCGAAATAGAAAGTTTCAGTTTTCAAATTATTGAAAGTCAGCTTGTCCCAAAAAAATTTAAAGATGAAACTTTTCAGATTAACACACAGCCAGAATATGAAGCTTTCAAGTTTATAGAAGATGGTAAGAATGATTCTTTGCAAGATTTTAATGAATCTATTCTAGAGTCATTTGACTTTGAAGATGCAATAACGTTGTTCAAGGTTGTTTACATAATGGGATTTGTGTTAGAAATAAAACAAAATCTTACTTTGTTGAAGATTTTTTTGAAAATATGAAAGAAAAAGAAGCTTTTGAAATGAATCTATAGCAAGAAAGTAGACAAGTTGTTAAAGTGTTGTAGTTTCCAAAAAATGGAGGTTTTGAAAGACATTTCTTTCTATGAAGAGGAAATCATATGTCAACTTTTGTCATCCATTGAAGGAGAAGGCTCTTCTATAGTAAGCTCAGGTATTGATGCATTTCATTCTTTGGTTGTGGATACGAAGTTTTCAGATTTGATTGCAGTAAAGAAAAATGAAGTTTTTTCAGCTAGTGTGGATCCTATGCTTGATGAAGTCTTTCTTTATTCCAAGCTCGGTATAAATGCTGAAAGTCCTTTTAAGAGAGATGGTTTTAATAATAGAAATTCTAAAGATGATGCAGCCATTTTCTCTGACTGTTATTATTTGCAATACAAAATAGAAAAATTCTTGAATAGTACCATGCAGGCAGTTCAAGAAAATTCAGAAACTTATGATGAAAGGTGGCTTTTTAAAGATGAGCACATATACAGGTTTTTCTTGCAAATCATTAATCTGAGAGTTAGCAATGAAGCAGTTGCCAAAGGGTCATTATCCTTTCTATATTTCATGGCCACAATCCATTGCTGAGGAAGGCTCATATTTTTCCCAGCTAGTTAACGCCTTTGCATAGCCATTTGGGAATTGGTTTTGTTGCACCTAGTCTGGGTGTGTAAGGGTTTTAGTTTCATTTTCCTATTGTGTGTCTTTTGGCTTGGCTTTCTAGTTTTGAGTTGTGGTTAGTTTAGTTTCTTTTTAGCTTGGTCAGTTTTGGCTTGTTAGTTTTTTTAGTTCTTGTCTTGTTCCCCTCCACCCCTCTGTAAAACACTACCCTTTATTCATACAATTTATCTCTCTATTGCCCAATGGATAAGGCACAAGTCTCACCCAGAGATGTTCTAGATTCACTTCATCCTTGTAGTCCTCGTCCTCTAGTCAGAACCAATTGTTACCCTCCATATTTTGCTTGCACTATGTCTCCCGCATCCTCAAATAAGGAATGTTTTATTTAGTTTGGGTTTGCATAAGTCTTGGTTTTTGTTTTGTTGAATTTTTTTTTTGAACTGAACCTCTCACTTGAACCTCATCTAAGTTCAAGGTTCAAGTTCAAACAGAGTATGTTGTATCACGGCCTTGTTTTTAAAAGAGTTAAAGGTCTTTGTAACAGTTGTCATTGAACTTGAACTATTGAACCTTTTCAAAAAGTTCAAGGTTCAGGTTCAAAGTTCAAGGTTCACGTTCAAAGTTCAACGTTCAAAGTTCGGGTTCAAAGTTTTTGGGTTCAAAGTTTAGGTTCAAAGTTCAAGTTCAAAGTTCGTGTTCAAGTTCAAAGTTTGGGTTTGAGTTCAAAGTTCAATGAGTTTGCAAGTTCAATTTCAGAGGTTCAAATTTAGAGTTCAAAGATTCATCAGATTAAACAGATGCAGGTTCAGAGTGCATGAGTTCAAAATTCAGCGAGTTTAATAATCCAATAATATTGGCATGAGTTGTTTGATGTTTTAAAGAAATGGTATTGTATACACCTAAAAATGGTCTGAAGATAATTAATTAAATAAGCAATTATTTAATTAATCTCCCTTCCTAATTTAATTGAATTCACTAAGTAATTTGGTTAAATTCTCCCCTTTCATCTACTTATTAATAAATCTAAGGATTTATTTAATAGGTTCATTTTCATAATCCCCTTTGATTAATTAATTCAAATTAATTAATTATCCCCCCATCTTCAATTAATTCTTCTAATCTTCTAATTAATTAAAAAAAATCAATTTATGAGTTCTTGAGAATTAATTAGTCTTATTTGAATTTTAAATTCAAATTACCCACATGCTTCCTAACTTCTAACCACCTAACCTAACCCATTCCATCTAACCCAGGGTTTAGTTAAACCTACCTTAGCTTGCACATCCTAACCTCCTTATCCTAACCTCCTATGGTGTGGATACTCTCCCCTTGAGACACGTGGCATTCTTGGGCCACATGTCCCCTTTCCTTAGTCACTTGCTCTCTCATGAACAAAGTCTCTTGACACTTGTCACTGTAGAGATGACAAATGTTCCCTTTCATCCAACCTCTCTAGAAGCTTCTTGACACTTGTCACCATAGAGATGGAAAATGTTCCCTTTCCACCAACCCCTTTTCCAACCTCCTCCAATTTTACCATTGATATCTTCAGACTTAATCTTGACCGTTGATTCCTGCCACCTCACCCCTCGCCTTGGAAATCCTATAAATATACCCCATTTTGGAGCAATAATCATCCCGTCTCATTTGCATTTCAAGCATTATTACTATAGGCATATTGATCTTAGCATATCATTTGAGCATTGTTATTATAGGCAATTGCATTCTTAGATCTAGCTTATTTTCTAGCATAATTGTTGAATCATGTAGCTTAATCATTCTCTTATTTACATTAACAATTGATCACTTATCAAAACAATTTTTGGACAATTGAACCCCTGAAACAGAAATAGAAACATTTGAAATAGTTGAAAAACATATCAACATGACATACCAAAGCAAAACACAAGAAGAAAACATAACAAGACAATATATCAGAGAAATCAAACAAGTCCAAAATCAAAATCCAGCTATGTCAAAATCTCACAAGGATTCAAATATATCTAAAAAGAAAGGTGGCTCTTTTATGCAACTCTTAAAGATATCCCTAAAGGATTTGGCTGAGAAAGATCAAAATTGTGCACCTATGTCTAGCAAAGGCTCATCCCCCCATAAGCAAATTGACTCTCCAAAGGCATCTATTCTTACACTTCTTAAAAGCTTGCAAGAACCTTCCATAGCATCCTCACCAAACAATATACCCATCACACCTATTTCAGAGGGTCCTATTCAAATCTCATCTCCTTCATATCGAAGCATTGATTCCTTGCAACATCCCCATAGTGCTTCCTTGCAAATCAAAGTCCTCATTCATAGAACACTTGTTAAACATGTCCTAATAGATGGATGAGTTGGCTTAAACATTTTCTCTTTGAGTCTTGTTTGTGCTCTAGGTTATTCAGAAGATGCAGTTGATCCTCAGAAAAAGATAAACATCAAAGCACATAATGATGAAGAACATTCCTCTAAAGGAACTGTGGTATTACCCATCAGAGTGGGACCTTTGCAGAAAGACATAGCATGCCAAGTTCTAGACTTAGATTTATCATACAACATACTCTTGGGAATACCCTAGATACATGACATACAAGTTGTTCCATCAACATACCATTAGTGCTTAAAATTTCCATACAATGGGTAGGAAATCACAATATCAGCAGACTCAAATCCATTGCAGTGTTGTAGTAATATGAGATCAGCTCAAGAGGTCATTGTTTCACATAACAGAGAGACAACATCTTCAAACACACAATCCAAGGAACAATCATTTGCATCAATTTTGTCAAGCATGGAAAAACAAATGCAGCTAAGAGACCGAGGGAACGAAGAATGTTTGCTATCATGGAAAAACAAACAAGAGCAACTTGAAATTGAAAGGGATGAAGAAATAGATGTAAATGTCGATATAGTTCACACATATGCAAGACAAACGTCAGGAGCTAACCCGCCTGAATCAGAATCACATTTGGCTGACTTGGACAATCAGGAGTTGCTTGCGTGAGGTCATTCTGACAAGAGTACCATTATAGACATGGAAATACCTATTGAAAATTCTGACATCTCTAATTTAACCCCTAATATCTTTGACATAATCCAACATGAGGATCATTTATCCTTAAATCATCTTGAACCTATGGACTGGGAAAATGAAGAACATACTGCAATTGATACCTTTCCAAATTACCACGCCATATCCTTATATCTTAATGAAATAAAACCCACAACAACTTTCACCAGGGATTCCGCTAATGTATCTTCAAGTCAAGTGGGTGTTAAATCTCTCCTAGTCGCAAAAATGAAAATAAGGAAAACAATATCAAGTATAATGTTGAAAACCTGTTTATTGGCAACATTAAACTGAAAAAAAAAAGTAAAAATAAAGGACGCATATAATGGTGAAAACCTCCTCGAGGCGCCAGAAGATGGGAGATTTGACACCTTACCTGAATTTTATCGAGAGAAGTCATCTATCCTGATGGAACCAGCAGAGGCAGTTACTATTAGCACAACTAATCTATATCCAGTAACTTCTCTATCAAAACTAGCAAGGCATAAATATTTGGAACCCTTTAAATGATGGCAAATCAACTTTACTTGTTCATATGCAGACATTCCAGGGTTCAATTACCATATCTTACAATACATCACCCAAATATCAATCTAGGAGCAAGCATCAATAATCGAACACAACATGGATCAGGAGTAGGTATTCTATTCATCACACCATAAGGTCATACAATCCCAAAAGCATACAAATTAAGCTTTCCATGCACCAACACACCGCAGAATATGAAGCTTTGGTTATAGGTATCAAAATGGCTATAGAATGGAACATTATACAAATTCAAGTCTTTGGAAACTCTTAGCTCATCATTAATCAAATTAATGATGACTATCAAACAAAGGACAAAAATTTAATGCCTTATAAATGATAGTTTTGATACTTAATATAAGTACAGATACAATAGCCAACAAGATGAGAGGGGGGGGGGTGAATCATACAAACTTAATCTTCCATAAAAATATCAGATTCAACCTCGATAACATATATTTCAGTAATATAACCAAAAATGTTAAACATGCAAACTCAAAAACATATAAACATCATAAACCTCATAACACCAGATTTAATGTGGAAACCCAAATAGGGAAAAACCATTGTGGGATTTCGGACCCACTAAGAAATATACTCTTCTAGAGTATGCTCGGTTAAAAGCAAATCATGTTAAAGATTACAAACACATTGCTAGATGTGACCCGGTTAAGGGATTTCCCTCATATCTATTAGGATCTTCACCTTGTAAGAAGTGACCTTGTTAAAGGATTTCAAACACTCAATCAAAATGTCACCTTGCTAGAGGGTTTTACAAATAAGACTGTCAAGTCCATTCGGTTAAGAGATTTTCTGTCACTTTCACAAAATAACAGTAATAAAATCTATCTGCAACTTCACATCTAAAATGCTAAAGAAGATTCTTATTTGTTCAATACAATCTATACATAGAACTAATCTTGTCCATCTGCTAGGCTTCTATACTCTGTTATTCAAACAGGTCTTCAAGCTTTTGTGCTCGGTAATCACTATGTAGCATCCATGTGCATACACTTGCCCGCACACATTGTTTATCAACAGTTCCCTATTTATAAACAATTAGGTAACCGCTTACTCTCCTTGATCACATTTCCCGTGATCAATCATAGCCATCAGATCTTCAATATTGTCCAGGTTCAATGCATCTTTCGATCTAAAAATGTTTTACCCCACCTTGGAACTTGCATATATTTCTTGGAACTTGTGCCAGGATATTGCGATTCAATCTGTGTTGTAGATCTTCATGCCGACTTTCCTTTGCCATAGATTCATTAACAAACTATATTAACGGCATACCAATATTTAATCAGTTCCAGCTCATCAGCTTCCTTCATTAAATAACGCATGTAACCATTTAATGCATTCTGTTATAGCTCGGTTACAACTTGGTAAATACTAAACTTCACTCAGTAGGCATTCCGCCTTCATTAACCGATAGCGATAATCTTAGGGTTTACAGACTAGGTTCTTTGCTTGATAACATAGTATAGTATTAACCTTTACAATTTACAACATATGTATGATGTTAAAACAATCTGAACATCATGATCTCATCATTGTCTAACTCGGTAATAGTTGCCCATTGAATACCTTATTCATCTCCTTATTCATCATATTCTTTCCTGTGTCTTTTACCGACATCTTTATATTCTTCAAATCCTACTTCTCAAGATATGGCAACATCATACTGAATTAGAAAATCAATTTCTTGACATCAATGACAAAATAATAATATCAAGACAGTAAACATCATTAATCAGTTATATCCATAATCATCAACATCCTTCTCAATATCCTTATTGAAATGCCAACAATCTGTCATTGTCTGTTATAATGGTATATTGCCAACAATAAAAAGATGGTTGATGATATCAAGAAATACTTTGTAGAAATAACTTTCTAGCAAATTCCAAGAAATGACAACAAAGCAATAGACGTCATGGCTACACTTGCTTCTCTCCTTCAGACACAAGAAAATCAACAACGTTATGAATTCCTAGTGGAAGAGTTGTTTTACCCTTCTCACAATTGTCATGATTCCCAAACTATCTGTCACCTTGTGGGGCATGATTCCTCACACTATGGTCAAACTTACACATACCTGAAAGATAACACCCTACCTCCTAACTTATCAAAAAACCAAAAGAGAAACTTTATTCGCCAATCCTCCCATTGTACTCTTGTCGCGGATACCCTGTTTAAACAAGGTCTAGATAGTACTCTTCTAAGATGTCTCGAACAAGAAGAATATGAGAAGGCCTTACATGAAGTCCATAACGACATTTATGGCACTCATTCAAGTGGTCTTACCCTTTCAAAAAAACTCATACGCTTGGGCTATTATTGGCCGACTATGGAACGAGGTTCTTTTCAGATAGCTAGAACATGCAAACAATGTCAGATCCATGGGAATTTGATTCATGCACCAGCACAAGAACTTCATGCTTTGGCAACATCTTGGCCTTTCTACCAATGGGGTCTTGATCTAGTAGGAAAGATAAATCCTTTTTCATATAATGGTCACAAATTCATCCTTGTAGCTACAAAATATTTCACAAAATGGATTGAGGCAGTACCTCTCATAAATATCATAGGAAAACAAATTGCTGCATTTATCTTGAACTATTTCATCTGTCGCTATGGAATACCAATGACCATTATCACTGATAATGGGCGACCATTCAAGAATCAAGATGTACAAGAGCTATGTGAGAAATTCAAGATCCAACACAGATTCTCCACACCCTACTATCCACAAGGAAATGGACAAGCAGACGCATAAAACAAAACTATTTTGAAAATCCTCAAAAAGGCAATGAATGATGCTAGAAAAGATTGGCATATTCAATTAAACCCTGCTCTATGGGCCTACCATACCAGTATCTGCATGCCAACAGGGGCCACACCTTTCTCTCATGTTTATAGATCAAAAGTAATACTACCAATAAAAGTAGAGATACCTTCTTTATGAGTATCATTAAAAGGTTTCATCCCAGATGAAGAACAACGGGTATCTAGATTACAAGAGTTAGAACTGATCCATGAACGAAGACAAAATGCCTTTGATCATTTAAAGGTATATCAACAAACAATGTGTCAGAGCTATAATTACAGGGTCAAACCATGAATCTTTCAAGTAGGGGAACTAGTACTAAAAGAAAATCCACACAACCAAGCAGATCGAGAAAAGAAAGAAAAATTTGAACCAAACTGGTTGGTCCCTTTGTGGTCACAACAGTATTTGGATCAGTAGCATATCAACTATCAACATAGGATGAAGATCAGCTCGAGGAACCTATCAATAGCATGCATCTGAAGAAATTCTATGTTTGACAAAGTGGAAAAATCAACAAACAAACAAAAACAATGAAAAAGAAGAAAATCCAAACAAAAAATCAAATATGAGAAAAAGTGCAATAAAAATAGATGGTGAAAACATGGCAAACAAGCGCTATCTGTCTGCTAGCTCTTCCATCTATTACTTCATGCATCATTTTGCTTGCATTCATTTTCCATCAGCACTATCCATCATGAAGTCTTTGTACATATGCAGGCATCCCAGCTAATCTCTCGCCATGGTCTGGATTATTCAGTATCATAACGACTTTGTTTCTAGGCTTGGGGCAAAATCCTGCACTTAGCTGGGGGCAAAACTTCTTGATCATTTTGAGCTTAAACAAATAGGTAGAACTTCAGTTAGACAACTTTTAACAAGCGAAAACTATGACACATCCAATGTTGAACACGAGATCAAATTATCAACCATCAAACTATCACAAAGTTAGTCTAAACACATCACACACTTTTCAATGGATGATATCTTTTGGATAATGATTTTAACATGATTGTTCAACTTTTTTATCTTGATTTTCGCTATCATGATTTCTGAGTGACTCCGGGATGTCTTTGACTAGAGGAACAAGGAAGGAACATGATATTTTTCGTGTCTACTGTCTGTAAATTAATCATTAATATGTGCAAATTTGTCTCAGGACATGATCATCCGAGTATCATCGAAAACATTTCCGATTTGCGTATTGAAATGATTAATACTACCTATTTTACGCAAGCAACACTCTGGTCATCTTGGTTCAATTATACCTCGATGCTTGTGCTAACTTGCCATATCAAAATTTAGGAAAGCAGTGTTCAGGTCATCATGGTTTAATTATACCATCGATGTTTGCACTCACTTCCCACATTTTCAAAAGCTCAATGACAACAAAATGCAATAATCCAGTGAGTGGTCCGATCATAGCTTTGCATTTGCATTTTATCTTGCATTTCATTCTTGCATGGGATCCCATATGCTCCTTTTATCCAAGGTTAAATCTATCACAGGAATCATCAAGGTATCATCACAAGTGTATACACAATCAAACTAATGACTCATATCTCTCCAGATATTGTCGACCTAGCAAAAATCTTATGCTATCCTCTCAACAGAATCAACATTAGCATATCTGAATATTTCTGCAACTTGATATCAACAAACTGTCAGTTCTTTATCTAATCAATCTTATCAATTCTATCAATCCATCTAATCGATTCTATCATGTCTTATATAGGATGTATCTTTCCTGAAACCAGACATTCTTGTCATGTCTTATACAGGATATATCATTCCTGAAACCAGACGCTTTGATCATATTTGTCTTATACAGGAGGTGTCATTCCTGAAACCAGACTGGATCTCAATCTTATCAATCTAACCAATCAAGCTTTATCAATAATCAAGAACCACATCACTATGATTGTAGAACTCGCATTTTCATCAACCACAGTTGCAGAAATCAATCATAATCTATCGGGAAATCAATTTCGCAAAATTCGCAAAACTCCAAAGATCAATTATCTCAATTGATCTCCTGAGGGGGCATCATCATACCACAATTTATCAATCAAGAGTTGGGGCATCCTATCGAACCAATATCATCATCAAAATGAGATTATTCTTTGAATCAACGCTTCATCACACCTCACTTCAAAGAGGGGCAAAATGTATACACCTAAAAATGGTCTGAAGATAATTAATTAAATAAGCAATTATTTAATTAATCCCCCTTCCCAATTTAATTAAATTCACTAAGTAATTTGATTAAATTCCCCCTTTCATCTACTTATTAATAAATCAAAGGATTTATTTAATAGGTTCATTTTCATAATCCCCTTTGATTAATTAATTCAAATTAACTAATTCTCCCCCCATCTTCAATTAATTCTTCTAATCTTCTAATTAATTAAAACAAATCAATTTATGAGTTGTTGAGAATAAATTAGTCTTATTTGAATTTTAAATTCAAATTACCCACATGCATCTTAACCTCCTTATCCTAACCTCCTATGGTGTGGATACTCTCCCCTTGAGACACATGGCTTTCTTGGGCCACATGTCCCTTTTCTTTAGACACTTTCTCTCTCATGAACAAAGCCTCTTGACACTTGTCACCATAGAGATGACAAATGTTCCCTTTCATCCAACCTCTCTAGAAGCTTCTTGACACTTGTCACCATAGAGATGGCAGATGTTCCCTTTCCACCAACCTCTTTTCCAACCTCCTCCAATTTCACCATTGATATCTTCAGACTTAATCTTGACCGTTGATTCCTGCCACCTCACCCCTGGCCTTGGAAATCCTATAAATGAACCCAATTTTGGAGCAATAATCATCCCATCTCATTTGCATCTTATGCATTGTTACTATAGGCATAATATCTCTTAGCATATCATTTGAGCATTGTTATTATAGGCAATTGCATATTATATCTAGCTTATTTTATAGCATAATTATTGAATCATGTAGCTTAATCATTCTCTTTCCTATCTTAAATGCATCATTATCATCTTAAATCCTTCATCTAGATGTAGTCAAGTCACTAGAATTTGCTTATCTAGATCTGAGAGCAAATCTAAACTCGCATTTATTAGGAGGTGATAGATTGATTAGCCATGGTTTTATCTTTATTTGTTCTAAATTTTCTAACCATGCTTGTAATGATCTATTGAGTGTTTTGTGTTGCAGTTGCAGGTATACACTTCACAGGCACGACATTTTGGCACCCACCGTGGGGCCCGAATTATCATTTTTGCACTCTTAAGCTTCATCGACATTTATCTATGCCCGGGTCTGGTTCAGAAACTTGTACGAGCTCCTTTGTTGGCTCGTACGAACTTCTTTTTGAGTTGGCACGATAATCATTCTTTACTCATATAAGCTCATTTCTGTGTCGTACAAGCCTATTTCTACTTTCGCACGAGATCTAAAGTTCTGTCGTATGAGCTAGTAGAGTGTGTCATACAACTTTCTGCTTCTATTTTTTTAAATAGACTGCATTTTAGGGTTTTTAGATTTTAATCCGATCATTATTAATGCTAACCTTGATTTGTTTATGAGCTTTTTGGCAGCCTAACTAGTTTTGCAGGACGATTGTCGAAGATACGTTAGCCAAAGACTTATTTCAACCAAACACATCATGATTACTAATGGATCTATTTTGTAGGTTGCCTAAGAAGAATTCAACAAAACTTTGTGTATTCCTTAAATTTTTCTAGGCACACTTGTCTTTTGCTAAAGGAATGAACAATCATGTATTTTGTGTTTGTGATGATAGGCGAGTACTCTCTCAACTTTCTTAGGTGATCAGAAAGCTAGACTCATCTTTTACTTTCTTTAGTGCATATCTTTAGCGGGCCTGCCTGCCCTCCTGAGGAGCTAATAACTCTTATCCATTAAGGTTGGTGAGAGGGGAATGACCTAAGTGGGAACGGCTAACGCCAAGTAATCCAACCCACTATAAAATAAATGTGATTTGATGAAAATCAAGTCAACGACAATGCTTGGGTATAACTCTCCTTCGTACCTTCGGGTATAGAAAACCTTAGTTTTCAAGGCTAGGAGACCTCTTAATTGAGTATTATACCCTGACGCATCGAACAAATCCCTTACTAGTTCAGGTTAAATTAGAAGCTACCCGATTCACCTCCGAAAGGGTGATAATCTTTGTGCAAGAGAGATAGTAACTCTCCCAAGATACTTTCCATATCATGCCCCCATTAGCATTTGGAGTTGGATAATATGGCATTGAGAATCCATTGCGTGAGACTCAGCAGTCGTATTTTGATTAGCTCTTGGGTGTGTACCTAAGTCTGCAAGCAAAGGTTTTCTCTCTCAGCCAACTTCCTTAGGGTTTAGCATGCTTGTGGTCACTTATCATATCCCGTGTTTGTTGTTTATTCATCCCTAAATTGAAAAATCAGACATCTAAAACTGGAAAACATAAGGAATTCATTGATCAAAATTCAACCAAACAAACACATTTACCTTTGTCCTGATATTTGTGGTATGAAACATTTATCTTGTCGTATGGTTCAAAAAAGTTTTTTGTACGAGCCTGTTCTTTTTCACATGAAAATCCTAGTTTGTCGTATGGCCTTGTATCTTTTGTCATTCGAGGTTGTATAGTTTATCATCTGAGTCTCTGTTTCTGCCAGTCCAGAGTTGTGTCCTGTATGCCTTTTTTGGATCTGTTATTTCTACTTGATCAATTTGCAGTGAGGATAAACACCCATTCTCTGTCATTCTATGCTTGGATTATCTCCTTTGTTCGCTTGATCAAGTTATCATCTATCAAAATCAGACTTTAGAACATAAACACCTCAATATTTTCAAGTGCTCACCCTCAACAAGTTCAAAATATAAACATCTCAAAGTGCAATATCACCCTCTTTGGTAAACTGATCACTCAAACATAGTTTCTCATCAAGATCTATCATACTTTATCATGAAACTGAAACGCTTGGTTAGGATAATCTTGTCCCACATCATAGGATATATCGTTCCTACTAGACTTGGTTCTTATCAAACCATCATCATTGCACTCCAAAAACTGAAGATCAAAAAACTTTCAAACCTTTAAACACTTGAACCATCTTTTCATGTCATATCGCGCTATCACATTTACCTTGACAATTGATCACTTATCAAAACAACTTTTGGACAATAGAACCCCTAAAACGGAAACAAAAACATTTGAAATAGATAAAAATCATATCAACATGACATAACAAAGCAAAACACGAGAAGAAAACATAACAAGACAATATATCAGAGAAATCAAATAAGTCCAAAATCAAAATCAAACTATGTTAAAATCTCACAAGGATTCAAATATATCTCAAAAGAAAGGTGGCTCTTTTATGCAACTCTTAAAGATATCCCTAAAGGATTTGGCTGAGAAAGATCAAAATCGTGCACCTATGTCTAGCAAAGGCTCATCCCCCCATAAGCAAATTGACTCTCCAAAGGCATCTATTCTTACAATTCTTAAAAGCTTGCAAGAACCTTCCATAGCATCCTCACCAAATAATATACTCATCACACCTATTTCAGAGGATCATATTCAAAGCTCATCTCCTTCATATCCAAGCAATTATTCCTTGCAACATCCCCATAGCGCTTCCTTGCAAATCGAAGTCCTCATTCATAGAACACTCGTTAAATGTGTCTTAATAGATGGAGCAGCTGGCTTAAACATTTGCTCTTTGAGTCTTTTCCATGCTCTAGGTTATTCAAAAGATGTAGTTGATCCCCGAAAAAAGATAAATAACAAAGCACATAATGAAGAAGAACATTCCTCTAAAGGAATTGTGGTATTACCCATTAGAGTGGGACCTTTGCCAGAAAGACACAGCATGCCAAGTTCTAGACTTAGATTTATCATACAATATACTCTTGGGAAGACCCTCGATACATGACATACAAGTTGTTCCATCAACATACCATCAGTGCTTAAAATTTCCATACAATGGGCAGGAAATCACAATATCAGCAGACTCAAATCTATTGCAGTGTTGTAGTAATCTGAGATCAGCTCAAGAGGTCATTGTTTCACATAACAGAGAGACAACATCTTCAAACACACAATCCAAGGAACAATCATTTGCATCAATTTTGTCAAGCATGGAAAAACAAATGCAGCTAAGAGACCGAGGGAACAAAGAATATTTTCTATCATGGAAAAATAAACAAGAGCAACTTGAAATTGAAAGGGATGAAGAAACAGATGTAGATGTCGATATAGTTCACATGTATGTAGGACAAACGTCAGGAACTATCCCACTTGAATCAGAATCACATTTGGCTAACTGGACAATCAGGAGCTACTTGCACGAGGTCATTCTGACGAGAGTATCATTCTAGACATGGAAATACCTATTGAAAATTCTGACATCTCTATCATGACCCCTAATATCTTTGACATAATCCAACATGAGGATCCTTTATCCTTAATTCATCATGAACCTATGGGCTGGGAAAATGAAGGACACATTGCAATTGATACCTTTCTGAATGACCACACCATATCCTTATATCTTAATGAAATAAAACCCGCAACATCTTTCACCAAGGATTCTGCTAACATATCTTCAAGTCAAGTGGGTGTTAAATCTCCTAGTCACAAAAATGAAAATAAGGAAAACAATATCAGGTATAATGCTAAAAACCGTTTATTAGCAACATTAGACCGAAAAAAAGTAAAAATAAAGGATGCATCTAACGGTGAAAATCTCCTCGAGGCACCGAAAGATGGGAGATTTGACACCTTACCTGAATTTTATCAAGAGAAGTCATCTATCTTGATGGAACCAGCAGAGGCAGTTGCCATTGGCATAACTGATCTATATCCAGTAACTTCTCTATCAAAACTAGCAAGGCAAAAATATTTGGAACCCTTTAAAACATGGCAAATCAACTTTACATGTTCATATGCAGACATTCCAGGGTTCGATCCATATCTTACCATACGTCACCCAAATATCAGTCGAGGAGCAGGCATCAATAATGGAACACAACATGGATCAGGAGCAAGTATTCTATTCATCACACCACAAGGTCATACAATCCCAAAATCATACAAATTAAGCTTTCCATGCACCAACAACACCGCAGAATATGAAGCTTTGGTTACAGGTATCAAAATGGCTATAGAATGGAACATTACACAACTTCAAGTCTTTGGAGACTCTCAACTCATCATTAATCAAATTAATGATGACTATCAAACAAAGGACGAAAAGTTAATACCTTATAAAAAGATGGTTGATGATATCAAGAAATAATTTGGACAAATAACTTTCTAGCAGATTCCAAGGAATGACAACAAAGCAGCAAACGCCATGGCTACACTTGCCTCTCTCCTTCAGACATAGGAAAATCAACAGCATTATGAATTCCTAGTAGAAGAGATGTTTTACCCTGCTCATAATTGTCCTGATTCCCAAACTATCTGTCACCTTGTGGGGCATGATTCCTCCTGCTATGGCCAAACTTACACATACCTTAAAGATAACACCTTACCTCTTGACTTATCAAAAAATCAAAAGAGAAACTTTATTCGCCAATCCTCCCATTTTACTCTCGTCGCGGATACCCTGTTTAAATGAGGTCTAGACGGTACTCTCTTATGATGTCTCGAACAAGAAGAATCTGAGAAGGCCTTACATGAAGTCCATAAAGACATTTGTGGCACTCATTCAAGTGGTCTTACCCTTTTGAAAAAACTCATACGCTTGGGCTATTATTGACCGACTATGGAACGAGATTCTATTCAAATAGCTAGAACATGCAAACAATGTTAGATCCATGGGAATTTGATTCATGCACCAACACAAGAACTTCATGCTTTGGCAACATCTTGGCCTTTTTTTCAATGGGGTCCTGATCTAGTAGGAAAGATAAATCCTTCTTCATCTAATGGTCACAAATTCATCCTTGTAGCTACAAAATATTTCACAAAATGGATTGAGGCGGTACCTCTCACAAATATCATAGGAAAACAAATTGTTGCATTTATCTTGAATTACATCATTTGTCGCTATGGAATACCAATGACCATTATCACTGATAATGGGCGACCATTCAAGAATCAGGATGTACAAGAGCTATGTGAGAAATTCAAGATCCAACACAGATTCTCCACACCCTACTATCCACAAGGAAATGGGCAAGCATAAGCTTCAAATCCTCAAAAAGACAGTGAATGATTTTGGAAAATCCTCAAAAAGACAGTGAATGATTCTGGAAAAGATTGGCATATTCAATTAAACCCTTCTCTATGGGCCTACTGTACCAGTATCCGCACACTAACAGGTGCCACACCTTTCTCTCTTGTTTATGGATCAGAAGCAATACTTCCAATAGAAGTAGAAATACCTTCTCTACGAGTATCATTAGAAGGTCTCATTTCAGATGAAGAACAACGAGTATCTAGATTACAAGAGTTAGATTTGATCCATGAACGAAGACAAAATGCCTTTGATCATTTAAAGGTATATCAGCAAAGAATGTGTCGGAGCTATAATCATAGGGTCAAACCACAAATCTTTCAAGTAGGGGAACTAGTACTAAAAGAAAATCCACACAACCAGATAGATTGAGAAAAGAAAGGAAAGTTTGAACAAAACTAGTTAGGTCTGTTTGTGGTCACAACAGTATTTGGATCAGGAGCATACCAAGTATCAACACAGGATGGAGATCAGCTTGACAAACCCATCAATAGCATACATCTGAATAAACTCTATGTTTGAAAGAAAAGAAAAAAAATGAATAATAATAAATAAATAAAAAAGAAGTAAAAAAGCAGAAAATCCAAAAAAAATCAAATGTGAGAAAAAGTGCAATAAAAAAGATGGTGAAAACCTTGCAAACAGGCGCTATCTGTCTGCAAGCTCTTCCATATATTAGGTCATGCATCTTTCCGCTTGCATTCATGTTTCAATCAACATTGTCCATATCCATCATGAAGCCTTTGTACATATGCGGGCATCCTAGCTAATCTCTCGCCATGGTTTGGATCATTGAGTATATCATAACGACTTTGTTTCTAGGCTTGGGGCAAAATCCTGCAGTTAGTTGGGGGCAAACTTCTTGATCATTTTGAGCTTAATCAAACAGGTAGAACAACAGTTAGACAACTTTTATGAAGCGAAAAATGTGACACATCCAACATTGAACACGAGATCAAATTATCAACCATCAAACTATCACAAAGTTAGTCTACGCACATTCACACACCTTTTCAATGGAAGATATCTTTTGAATAATGATTTTAACATGATGGTTCAACTTTTCTATCTTGATTTTCGCTATCATGATTTTTGAATGACTCCAGGATGTCTTTGACTAGAGGAACAAGGAAGGAACATGATATTTTTCTTATCTGATGTCTGAAAATTAATCATTAATATGTGCAAATTTGTCTCGGTACATGATCATCGAAGTATCATCTGAGACATTCCAATTTGCGTATTGAAATAATTAATACTGCCTGTTTTATGCAAGCAACACTCAGGTCATCTTGGTTCACTTATACCTCAATGCGTGTGTTAACTTGCCATATCAAAATTCAGGAAAGCAGTGCTCAGGTCATCATGGTTTAATTATACCATCAATGTTTGCACTCACTTCCCACATTTCAAAAGCTCAATGATGACAAAACATAATAATCGAGTGACTGATCCGATTGTAGCTTTGCATTTGCATTTACGTTTTAGCTTGCATTTCATTCTTGCATGGGATCTTGTATGCTCCTTTTATCCAAGGTTAAATCTATTGCAGGAATCATCATGGTATCATCACAAGTGTATATGCAATCAGAATAATGACTCATATCTCTCGAGATATTGTCGACCCAACGAAAATCTTATGCTACCCTCTCAACAAAACCAACATCAACATATTTAAATCTTTCAGCAACTTGAAATCAACAAACTGTCAGTTCTTTATCTAATCAATCTTATCAATTCTATCAATCAAACCTAATTGATTCTATCATATCTTATACAAGATGTATCTTTCCTGAAACCAGACATTCTGATCAAGTCTTATATAAGATATATCATTCCTGAAACCAGACGCTTTGATCATCTTTGTCTTATACAGGAGGTGTCATTCCTGAAACCAGAGTGAATCTCAATCTTATCAATCTAACCAATCAAGCTTTATCAATAATCAAGAACCACATCATCGTGATCGTAGAGCTCACACTTTCATCAACCACAGTTGTAGAAATCAAATCATTTCTAATCGGGATATCAATTTTGCAAAATTTGTGAAACTCCAAAAATCAATTATCTTAATTGATCTCCCGAGGGGGCATCATCGTATCACAATCTATCAATCAAGAGCTGGGGCATCCTATCAAACCAATATCATCACCAAAATGAGATTATTCTTTGAATCAATGCATCATAACACCTCGCTTCAAAGAGGGGCAAAATGTATACACCTAAAAATGGTCTGAAGATAATTAATTAAATAAGCAATTATTTAATTAATCCCCCTTCCTAATTTAATTGAATTCACTAAGTAATTTGATTAAATTCTCCCCTTTCATCTACTTGTTAATAAATCTAAGGATTTATTTAATAGGTTCATTTTCATAATCCCCTTTGATTAATTAATTCTCCCCCCATCTTCAATTAATTCTTCTAATCTTCTAATTAATTAAACAAAATCAATTTATGAGTTGTTGAGAATTAATTAGTCTTATTTGAATTTTAAATTCAAATTACCCACATGCTTCCTAACTTCTAACCACCTAACCTAACCTATTCTATCTAACCTTGGGTTTAATTAAACCTACCTTAGCTTGCACATCCTAACCTCCTATGGTGTGGGTACTCTCCCCTTGAGACACATGGAATTCTTGGGCCACATGTCCCCTTTCCTTAGACACTTGTTCTCTCATGAACAAAGCATCTTGACACTTGTCACCATAGAGATGACAAATATTCCCTTTCATCCAACCTCTCTAGAAGCTTCTTGACACTTGTCACCATAGAGATGACAAATGTTCCCTTTCCACCAACCTCTTTTCCAACCTCCTCCAATTTCACCATTGATATCTTCAGACTTAATATTTATCGTTGATTCCTGTCACCTCACTCTTGGCCTTGGAAATCCTATAAATAAACCCCATTTTGGAGCAATAAGCATCCCATCTCATTTGCATTTTAGGCATTGTTACTATAGGCATATTGATCTTAGCATATCATTTGAGCATTATTATTATAGGCAATTGCATTCTTAGATCTAGCTTATTTTCTAGCATAATTGTTGAATCATGTAGCTTAATCATTCTCTTTTCTAGCTTAAATGCATCATTATCATCTTAAATCCTCCATCTAGGTGTAGTCAAATCACTGGAATTTGCTTATCCAGATCTGAGAGCAAATCTACACTCCCATTTATTAGGAGGCGATAGATCGATTATCCATGGTTTTATCTTTATTTGTTCTAAATTTGCTAACCATGCTTGTAATGATCTATTGAGTGTTTTGTGTTGCAGTTGCAGGTATACACTTCACAGGCATGACAAGTATAACATGTTGGTTTACCAAGCAAGCTGATAATGGTGATTTGTCTAATGCTCAATGTCAAGCTTCAATGCAACCTATAACTGATGAATAATGATGAACAACAAATACCCTAACTGGTACTGAGAGGGGGGTGAATTAGTATAGACAAAAACTTCTCAACAACTTATCAAGTTAAAACAATGATAACCGGTTGTCTTCATCACTGAACTTAACCATGGAAATACTGGTTAAACACAGTAAGACTTCAGACATCTAAACCAGTAAAACTGAATACTTCAAATAATATTCAACACTTGATAACTACTTCACCAATATACATATGCATGTGGTGTATCAGTAATACCGTAACCATTAGCTCCGCATGAATAATCACCTAAACAAAGTTTGCTCAATCATCACATGAAAAATACACAACTCATGACACACAGATTTTTCACATGGAAATCCAAACAGGAAAAACCACGGTGGGGATGAATACCAACAATCTTGTTTTTGAACTCTTTTGAAGCTCGCTTTGTCAGGAGCCTAGTCCGGTTAAAGACTTTACAATAAGGTTCTGTTAGGAATCGATCCTGTTAAAGATCACCCAGTTAAGGGATGGCTATATACCCTTTTAAAGGTTGAAACCTTGTTAAAGGTTACCTTCCTGGAGGATTTGAAGAACTCAATGATCTTGAGTCACCTGGTTAGAGGATTTATAATAAGTCTGTTAAAGCTACCCGGTAAAGGGATTTTCCTACTGTTGAAATGGTTAGAAGACAACAGGTAAAGCTCTCATCTGATAACAACACTACATGTTAAGGCAGATCCCTTTCAACTCCTCTACTTTGCAATCACACTCTGTAGTTTTCCACTCACTGGTCTGGCAAGTATCTCATCACTCGAATATAAAACACAACATTTGCCAACACTTACAATAATAAAAATCATCGACCTTGTAGACAACAATTAGGTCGGTAGCATAAACCCTAAACCCTAAACATTTTAGGTTTACAATTACAAGCGATCCAATCCTGACCGTTCAACCACTTTGCATAGAATAAAACAATCTCAAACAGATCACAAGTCATTCTGCATTGTCCATTCTTCACCGCACATGAGAACCAGTAACCCATCCCACTCTCTTTACATACCGCTAAGAAGAATGTTCATTCCTGAGGTAGACATTTAATGCAATCGATCTTCACATGCAAGATCCTCAAGCAAATCCTTCACGTGCACAAAACTGACGTGGCATCTCGATCTCATCCTTTTCTCTTAGCTAACTCATCACAAGATGTCATCGGTTGCATCGCACAAGCTAGATTGCCAAACCAAAAACCCTAGAGTTGAGACTACCAACCGGTAGTCACACTTAGTGAAACCCTGACACCGGTTCACTACATCTCTTAATACCGGTTCTCCAACTTGAACATTAATAAAAACTTCTTCTAATCTTCATATCGGTTCACCTGTACTTATTGACATCAATGACAACATACATTATCATCATATCAATTCATCATAGGCCAACAATCTCCCCCTTTGGCATTGATGGCAATACTCAGTGTAGCATTGCAACTATAAACAACATAGACCAGTGCAACTATAACATATATCTTCATCATCAGATATCTTCTCCCCCATACATCAAATATCTTCTCCCCCATACATCAAATATCTTTTCCCCCTTTGACAACAATGCCAAAGTGGAGGCACGAGCTTCCATTCTCCACTATGTTGCTCCCCCTGTGGAGTAGCATCCTTCAACACATCAACCTTGTAAGATTTGTCATTGTAGTACCTGACTGATGTGGAGCACACATTTTTAGTTTACTTCATGAAGGGGCAAAACCCCTTATTCACCTCTAAAATAGGTAAATGTAGTCTTCGGTAAGGGCTTAGTGAATATTTCTGCTAGCTGCTCCTTACTGAAAACATGTTCTAATACAACCTCTTTGTTTTGAACCTTCTCTCTCAAGAAATGATACTTGAGCTCAATGTGCTTAGATCTAGCATGCAATACCAGATTCTTGGAAATATTTGTTGCACTTTTGTTGTCACAAAATATACTCACCGGTTCAGATATAGGTACTTTGAAACCATCCAATACATGTTTCATCTAGATTGCTTGAGTGTAATTCATAAATGTTGCTACATACTCTTCAGCTGTAGACTAGGAAGTACAACTCTACTTCTTACTCATCCATGAGACTAGTCTTCCACCAAGAAAGAATGCTCCATCGGTTGTGCTCTTTTGGTCGTCCACATTACCTGCCTAATCTACATCGGTATATACTTTAAGATTAAAATCACCATCGTATGGATACCACAATCCATAATCAACTATTCCTTTCAGATATCTAATAATCCTCTTGACTGCTACCAAGTGGGACTCTCTTGGACTTTTCTAAAAACGGGCCACAATACCCACTACATGAGCAATATTTGGTCTGTTGTGTACCACATAATGCAACTTACTGATCATTGACCGATACTCCTTCTCATTCACCAATGTTGAATCATCTTCCTTAGTCAATTTACACCCAGTCACCATTGGTGTACCAACCGGTTTGCTCTCCTCCATGCCAGAGGTCTTCAATACCTATTTGACATACTTGGATTGGGTAATAAAGATGCCCTCTTTCATCTGCTAAATCTGTAGACCAATGAAGAACTTTATCTCTCCAATCATAGACATCTCAAACCCTTTCTTCATTTCATCTACAAATGCATGGCTCATTTCATCATCTCCTCCAAAGATTATGTCATCTACAAACACTTCACAGATCAGAATCTGATCACCTTCAGATTTCAGGTAGATGTTGCTATCCTCACTTATTCTCTGAAATCCTATCTTCACAAGATGAGAGTGTAATCGTTCATACCATGCCCTTGGTGCTTATTTCAATCCATACAGGGCCTTGTGTAATCTACACACCATGTTAATATCTTCTGATAAGGCAAACCCATCTGGTTGCTCAATATACACTTCCTCTTCTAGGATTCCATTCAAGAACACAAACCTCACATCCATTTGGTATACCTTGAATCCCTTAAATGTTGCAAATGCAAGTAGCATTTGAACACCTTCCAGTCTAGCTACTGGGGCAAAGGTTTCTCCATAGTCTTCTCCTTCTTCCTGAGCATATCCCTTGCATACAAGTCTTGCCTTGTTCCTTACAACTGTGCCTTCTTCATTCAGCTTATTCCTGAAGACCCATTTGGTACCTATGACATTCTTGTGTTTCGATCTGGGTACCAAATACCATGTTGTATTCTTTTCTATCTAGTCCAACTCTTCTCTATTGCCTTAATTCAGTTTTCATCTGTAAGTGCCTCTCTAGTGGTTTTAGGCTCAAATTCAAAAATCATGCAAGAGTTTTCTTTCACCTTTCTTCTTGTGAGTATCCCCGCATCTTTATCTCCTATGATCTTCTCCGGATCATGATGTAGTTTCACATATCTAGAAATGACTCTAGTTGGTTCTGCTTGCTTTTCCTCTTCTTCTTCTTCTTCTCCATCTTCTTCTTCACCTACTGCAGCTTCTATCGGTACAAGAACATTGAGGTCTTTTCTTGTTTCTTTCTTAACTGGTTCCCAGAAGGCTACACTCAGTTCACCTTCCACTTGCTCGCTACAAGTTTCCTCAAGCTCTTCAGGGGATTCATCAACCTTGACATTGATACTCTCAACAATTTTTTGAGTCCTATTGTTGTAGCACTTGAGAGCTTTGCTCTTAGTGGAATACCCCATAAATATTTCTTCATCACATTTGGCATCAAACTTGCTCAGATGCTCACTTCTCTTGATATAACACTTATGGCCAAATACTTTAAAATAACTCACAGTGGGAGTCTTCCCAGTCCAGTACTCATAAGGGGTTTTAACTTTACCTTTCTTGATGAGTACCCGGTTCATAGTATAGACTGTAGTGCTCACTGCTTCTCTCCAAAAAGTGTGAGCAACCTTTCCTTGGATCAACATTGTTCTGGCCGCTTCAACTACAGTCCTGTTATTCCTTTTTGTTATGCCATTCTGTTGTGGTGTCCTTGTGGCAGACAACTACCTTTTGATATCGTTCTCTTCACAGTACTGGTTGAATTCATCAAAAGTGAATTCACCTCCTTGATCAGCTCTTAGGCATTTTGTCCTTTGACCACTTTCCTTCTCTACTAATGCTCTAAAGGCTTTGAAATTTCCAAATGCCTCTGAGTTGTCTTTCAATAATGTGAACCACATCATTCTTGAGTAGTCATCAATAAGAATCATGAAATACCTATCTCCCTGAATACTTTTAGTTTTCATTGGACCACACAAATCTGTATGCACAAGATCAAGTAAGTTCTCTGCTGAAAAAGACTTACCTTTGAAAGTTGAGGAAGACATCTTCCCAAGTTGACATTCTCTGCACAAAGAATTCTCCGGTTTGTTCAGCAAAGGCAATCCTCTTACTGCCTTGATCTTATTGGCTTTTCCGATATTATCAAAATTCATATAACAAAGTCTCCTATGCCATACCCAACTGTCATCAAACTTCACCATTAGACACTAACTAATCTTGGCATTCAACTAAAACAAGTTACCTCTGGTCTGCTTACCGATGGCAATAAGTTCACCACTCTTTCTAATTATACTACAGACTCCACCTTTGAACTCTAGAATGAGTCCTTTGTCATTTAGCTGAGCAACACTCAAAAGGTTATGCTTAAGACCTTCTACCCAGTAGACATCATTCGCATTGCTCTTTCCATTCAGTGAGATGGATCCTTTACCTTTTACCAAGCATGGTGCATCGTTGCCAAACCCGACAATGCCTCCATCATATTCTTCTAGAGACATAAACTTTCTCCGATCACCAGTCATGTGGTGAGAACACCCACTATCAATAATCCACTCATTAGAGTTGTCAATGCGAGAGACAAGGGCTTTCTTGTCAGACACTTCTTCCTTTACATCTACAAATGCTATGTCTTCATTCTCTTCATCCTCAGATTCTCCATCAGTAACACCTTCATCAACTACAACAAGACAATTTTTCCTACCTCCTCCTTTATACTTTCTAAACCTCTCTGGTTTATCCTTATTGTCATTGTTAGGATAGTTAACAGCTATATGTCTTATCTTATTATAAGAAAAATATTTTAAAGGAAGCTTACCTCTGTATTTTCCGGTGCCTTTTGGAAGTCTCTTGGCAAGAAGAGCTTCAAACTCCATCATAATATCTTCATCATCCATATCTCTGCATTGCCTGGATTCATAACTGGTACTTACTTCTTTTCCTTTTCTGGTTGATGCAGCAGATGCTCTAAAGGCTGACTCAGTCTTCTGAACACTACCATCATAGCTATTCAACTCATATGTTGTCAACTTTGCAATGATAGAGTCTAAGGATACCTTGGTTTTGTCGATAGACCTTAGCTCCTTAATAGTAGCAACTCTGATTGCATAGACCGGTAACAATGATCTCAAAACTTTACTGACAACGGTGGCATCATCAATTGTTCCACCAATGCTCTTGATGTCTCCAACCACAGTCTTGATCCTTATCCCATATTGTTGAATGGTCTCTCCTTCAACCATCCTCATGTCTTCAAATTTTCCTCTAAGGATTTCTTCCTTACCCTGCTTGACATGCTCATCACCGCCATAAATGGTTTCCAGCATGTCCCATACATCCTTAGGAGTGTCCTTATCTTATACATCAATGAACTCAATATCGGATAGACTACTAATAAGGGCTTCCATGACTTGCCCATTTTCTTGAATCTCTCTTTTCTAATCATCGGTTAGAGTGCCAGTGAGGATTACATAGGCATTCTCCACATAGCTCCAGTGTTGAGCACCCAAACTCTTGATATAGATCTCCATTCTGTCCTTCCATATTTTGAAGTTATCTCTATTGAACTTAGGACCTTCTATCTTTATCATTAAAGTAGGATATTTTACCTCAAGTGGTTAAGCTTATATCACCGAGGACCTAGAGTTTCTCTAATACCAATTGATGAATAATGATGAACAACAAATACCCTAACTGGTATTGAGAAGGGGGTGAATTAGTACAGACAAAAACTTCTCAACAACTTATCAAGTTAAAACAATGATAACCGGTTGTCTTCATCACTGAACTTAACCATGGCAATACCAGTTAAACACAGTAAGACTTCAGAAGTCTAAACCAGTAAAACCGAATACTTTAAATAACATTCAATACTTGATAACTACTTCACCAATATACATATGCATGTGTTGTATTAGTAATACCATAACCATTAGCTTTGCATGCATAATCACCTGAACAAAGTCTACTCAATCATCACATGAAAAATGCACAACTCATTACACATAGATTTTTCACGTGGAAACCCAAATGGGAAAAATCACGGTGGGTATGAGTACCCACAAGCTTGTTTTTGAACTCTTTTGAAGCTCACTTTGTTAGGAGCCTAGTCTGATTAAAGACTTTACAATAAAGTTATGTTAGGAACCGATCGTGTTAAAGATCACCCAGTTAAGGGATGGCTATATACCATGTTAAAGGTTGAAACCCTGTTAAAGGTTACCTTGCTAGAGGATTTGAAGAACTCAATGATCTTGAGTCACCTGGTTAGAGGATTTACAATAAGACTGTTAAAGCTACCCGAGAAAGGGATTTTCCTATTGTTGAAATGGTTAGAAGACAATAGGTAAAGCTCTGATTTGATAACAACACTACATACTAAGGCAAATCCCTTTCAACTCCTCTACTCTGCAATCACACTTTGCAGTTTTCCACTCACTGGTCTGATCACCCGGATACAAAACACAACATTTGCCAACACTTACAATAATAAACATCATCGACCTTATAGACAACAATTAGGTCAGTAGCATAAACCCTAAACCCTAAACATTTTAGGTTTACAATTACAAGCGGTCCAATCCTAACCGTTCAACCACTTTGCATAGAATAAAATAATCTCAAATAGATCACAAGTCATTTTGCATCGTCCATTCTTCACCGCACATGGGAATCAGTAACTCATCACGCTCTCTTCACATACCACTAAGAAGAATGTTCATTCCCGAGGTAGACATTTAATGCAATCGATCTTCACATGCAAGATCCTCAAGGAAATCCTTCACGTGCACAAAACTGATGTGGCATCTCGATCTCATCCTTTTCTCTTAGCTAACTCATCACAGAATGTCACCGGTTGCATTGCACAAGCTAGATTGCCAAACCGGAAACCCTAGAGTTGAGACTACCAACCGATAGTCACACTTAGTGAATCCCTGATACCGGTTCACTACATCTCTTCATACCAGTTCTCCAACTTGAACATGAATAACAACTTCTTCCAATCTTCATACCGGTTCACTTGTACTTATTGACATCAATGAAAACATACATTATCATCACATCAGTTCATCATAGGCCAACAGTAACCACGAATTTTCTAAGTTTTTTTTGTTTTTAGATAGAAAAATCAGTCTCTGTGCGGGGGGGATAACTCTCAATTAAACCGTTGGATCTCAATTAATTTTTGATATGTTTTATAAAACCTAGTTTTCTAAATTCTCACTGAAGTGATTTATAAAATTATGTCTGGTTCGTAAGCTATGGATAACAGAGCACAACACTATCAAAACTATCAATGATAGTCACATTAATTGGGAGATACTTGGGTTTTTACTCATATAAACTCAAACACTAAGGAAAGTGGGCAAGTATTTTCACCTATAAGTGAAAAAGTATTCATCGAGGCTAGCAAGTGCAATTATGTATTAAAATATTTGAGCTTATTTCCCTAAAGGTGAGGATTGTATTCACGGGAATGTTAAGTGAGAAGGAAATAAATAATCTTTTCAAGAATCAGTTATTGATAACTGAAAGTCTCTTAAAAAAGAGAGGCTATATATATATGTAATGAAAGGAAAAAGAGGGATGATTCTTCTTTTTCTACTGTAAAAAAAGAGAGAGCAGCGTAGTTTTCTGGACTACACAGTTTTATTTTTCAGAAGTGTTGAGTCTGTGAGCACACATTTTGGCATTGATGAAATAAAGAAGATTTTGCTGATCTGTGTATCTGTCAATATTTTCTTTTGGTTACCATGAGCTTTGTTTTTCTTGTAATTACCTTTCATTGCATGTTCTGCTACATCAAACTGTGTATATGCATTTGATTCTGAAACTTTGATTTCAGAAATAATTTGTATGTTGGAAAGAAATCTGTTGTTAGCTCTTTGCTTGGGTATTCTGATCCCCCTTGTCCTTTGAGGTATGAGAGAGACTCGATCAGAGTCCTGGGCATTTTGATTCTATTGGAAAGGGTATTTTTGTGGGTGTGGATAATTAAACTATGTTTTACTTATCTTCATTCACTTCATTATAAATCTATTTTTTGCATCTATGTCATGGCTATGAGCAGATGTTAGATTGTCTTTATTGCTTTCCAGTTAAAATCATATTTAGAAAATATACATTTTTATCCAACGAAGGGAGTTGTACCTTCATATCAAAATTCAAAGAGCACTTTCACTCACCATTGCAAGTGACTCAACTATTGGTTCTTATTTTTGTCTTTCAATTTGGGCATTTGGGAGTCATTTTTGAAAGGTATTTAAGAAGGACAAATCTGTTAACCAACAGGAACATTGTTAAACCAAGCACAACTAGCCAAGTTAAGGGTACTCTCATTGATCCAGGAATTCTAGGTTGGGTGGATGAAGATAAGGGCTCTATAGGGTCACAGAGGGGGTTGTCGATTGATGAAATTATGGGAGTTCCAACTGTTACACCTAACCCCATCTCTGAACCATACCTGGAACCACTAGATCAGAATGGCACAGAGAAGGTTAATTCAGAAGCAAGATTGGGAGGTAGTGCAGAAGACCTGCAATTATTATTAATGGAAACTAAAAATTTACAATCTGAGATAGAAATGAAGATGAAAGATCTCCCAATGTCACAAGGGGATGGTCTGGTTTCAACTACTATGGGGGAGTTGGAAGAAGAAGCCTCCACTGGGGGACCAAAGAAATTGGTGTAGGAGATGCTGGGGGCAGCCCAAATCCAGTCAAGAATACTCCCCTCGGAGGTCCGTGAGGATGAGAAGATCTTTGTAGAGCACAATGGAGATATAGTCTTGGAAAATCTGGACCCTTAGTTGGAAGCCATTAGGGAAGAGGAAGCCAAAGCCAAATCTGAATGGGAGGAAGAGGATGATATTGAGGTTGAAGAATTAGGAGACTGCAACACAAAAGGGTCTGAGGTTACTGTTTGCAAAATCAGTAAACCCAACATCAAACCCAAGGGAAGGAGAAGGCGCAAATCTAATAAAAATATGCTGGAAATAGTAGCAAATGTTGTAGGGCAAACCAAACATTCAATAGGTAAGGGTGCTCCCCTTCACCAAGGGCAATGAGGATCACAATCTGGAATGTTAGGGGCTTAAATTCCCCTAACAAGTGGTGTCTAATTAAGCGCCAGATAGATGAGGCAAAGGGGGGTATATGGTTATTACAAGAAACTAAGTGGAGTAGGGCTGAAATTGATAAAAAGATGATGATGTGGAGGCAGTGGTCTGGACAATTTGTAGAAGTTGAGGGTGCATCAGGAGAGATAGGCATTATCTAGAATCCGTTAGCAGTAAAAGGAGAAGTATTGGGCAAGGCCAAGAGTTGGCAACATACTAAGATAACAATTCTAACGAACAATGAGAGTTTTTTCATTATCAATGTGTATGGTCCTACAACCACTACTGATAAGAGGGAGCTTTGGAACCTAATCACAAGCAAGTTGGAAGGTAGTAGCAATGAAAGGAGAATTATATCAAGTGATTCCAATGCCATTTTGAATGATCAAGAAAAGATGGGAGGTATCCAAAGACCCAATGCAGTTAAAGGGATTTTCAGAGGTTTGTGGATCAGAATCAGCTCATGGAAATTATTCCAAAGAACGATTTATATACTTGGTCAAATAGGAGATCAGGGTTCAAAAATATTGTTGAAAGGATAGATATATTTATAATGTATGAGGATTGGATTATGCAAGACCCTCTTGTAGAAACTTCCATCCTTCTTCTTACAGGCTCCGATCACTTTTTTGTTCGACTGACAACATCACCTTGTCACTCTAGGGGAGGCATCCCTTTCAAATTTGAGAAAATGTGGAGCAGAGATGCCAGATTATAAAAATTTGATTGCAACTTGGTGGAATGATATTGATGTGGGAAAAATTCACACCTCTACAAATTATGTAGGAGGTTAAAATACATCAAGACAAAAGTCAAGGAGTGGAACCAAGATCAATTCAAAAATATTTTTGCATAAAGAAGAGTGGAGGTTTATCCCGAAAGGATCAATGAAGTTGTGATCAACAGAGGAATGGATAACTTGGATTTCCTAAGAGAAAAGTTGTTGAAAGAAGAACTCAATGAAATACTAAAAAGGGAATAAATACATTAGCGATAGAAATCTAGAGATATTTGGCTCAAGGAAGGGGATAGGAACACCAAATTCTTTCACAGATCTGCAGTTGCTAACAGAACTAAGAACATGATCTCTAAAATTAGGAGATTGGATGATAACTTGGCTTAGAACTCAGAGAATGTTAGTAGAGAGGTTGGAAACTATTTTGAATCGATCTTGAATAGAGACAAGTAGGTGGATAGAAGCGTTAGGGATAAGATTTTGGATTCCATCCCATCTTTGATATCAAAAGAACATAACAAGAATTTCTACAAAATGATCGATGTGGAGGAAGTAAAAAAAGCTACCTTTCAACTCAACCCAGACAAGGCCCTGGGGCAAAATGGCTTTCCTGCAACCTTCTTCCAAACCTATTGGGGCATTATTGGTAAGGATCTTCACTTGGCTGTGGAAGAATCTAGAAGGAAGATGGCAATACTGGGAGCAATTAATCACACCTTTCTAGCTTTAATCCCAAAGAAGAGTTGCCCTCAAGACATGGGAGACTTTAGACCAATTGCCTTATGCACTACAATATACAAGATAGTCACTAAGATTATTTCAAATAGGTTAAATTTGATCCTTAATCACATCATATCTGATGAGCAGAGTGGGTTTTTCCCCGAGAGATCAATTATGGAGGGTATCATAACAACCCATGAATCCCTGCACTTTGCTAGAAAAACAAGGAATGAATGTATGATTTTGAAGATGGACATCCTGAAAGTCTATGATTTGGTGGATAGACAATTCTTGTTTGAAGTATTGGAAAAATTTGGCTTCAAAAGCCATTGAATTAAGTGGATTGAGAGTTGTTTGTCTACTCCTAAATTCTCCATATTAATCGATGGGTCTGCCCATGGTTTCTTCTCCTTTACAAGAGGTATTTGGCAAGGGGACCCAATTCCCCCTTTTCTATTCATCATTATGACGGAGGCTCTTGGAAGATCCATAGACAAAATTTATCAGGATGGGCATTGGATAGGGGTAAATGTGGCAAATGGAGTTGAGCATACAACCCACCTTCAATTCATGGATGACACAATGCTTTTGGTGTTTCAAGTAGATGTGAGGCCAAAACCATTAAGTCCTACTTGGAAGATTATTGTAAGGCATCAGGTTAGAGTATTAATTGGCATAAGTCTGAAGTTTTTTTAATCAATACTCAACCTAGAATGTAAAGAGCTCTTTCTAGAATTTTAAATCTAAAAGTTATCAATTTTCCTAGAATATTTTTAGGCACACCTTTGTTTGTAGGCCTAAATAACATCAGCTATTGGGACAAATCGGTTGAGAAATGCAAAGGCAAACTTGAAAGCTGGAAAGGAAAGTGGCTTTCTTTGGCTGGGAGACTCACTATGTTCAAATTGGTGTTCACTGCCATCCCAATATTTTCAATGGCATGCTTGAAAATCCCTTTGACAGTAGAAGAGGAGCTCATCCAAATCATGTGTAAGTTCCTATGGAATGGGGTCGGTGAACAAAACAAATTTCCTCTAGTTGCCTTGAAAAAGGTTAGCCAACCTAAGGATGTGAGAGGTGCAGGTATTCGACAATTGTCAATTATAAATCTAGCCATGGGAGCAAAATCTTAAGTAGTCATATGGTCATCCCTTATGATGAGGAGGATATCATTCGATGGTATGGATCAAAAGATGGGAAGTATAAATTCAACTTGAGCTACAAGATTAAGGAAGTTACCATGGCTAACTAAGATTGGCCGACAAAATTGTTGTGGAACAAGCACTGCTTGCCGAAGGCTAGGGTGTTTACTTGGATGGATCTGTAAAAGAAAATTCTAACTAATGATAGACTCATGAGATTTGGTATTTAGGGTCCTATCAGATGTGTTCTTTATAGGCAGAATTTGAAATTGGTGGAACATTTGCTATTGTCATGTGAATATGTGAGGTACTGTTGGTGAAATTTCATGCAAAAGATGAATTTTTCTTGTCCCTTTCCTTTAGGGATTGACGATTGGTTTAGAATGTGGTTGTGATATTCTTCGAGGGCAATTTTTGGTGATATATGGTAGATCCTTCCCTCCTTGCTAATTTGGGGGCTATGGAAGGAACGAAATTAGAGAATTTTTCAGGACAAGAACATAGACTCTGAAAGACTTTGTCACAAGATTGAATCATAATTGATTGACCTTGCAAATGAAGAACTAAATAAAAAAACCTTGAACAAGAATTCATACAGTTGGTTGGGATAATAAAATGAAGCTAACCTTTTCAAATATTTATATTCCTACCTTGTTTGGGAGTCACTGCAACAATCTTTTGGCCAACTCTAGACCTTTGGTACTGTGGAGTGCTCCTGATCTTGGATAGATTAAAATTAATTTTGATGGGGCATCGATTAGTAATCCTGGTCTGAGCGGCATTGGCTATGTTATCATAGATGAGCATGACAATACTTTGGCAGAGGTGGTAGAGCATATTGGGCTTGCTACAAACAACATGGCAGAATTTTCGGGCTACATTGCGTGGTCTCTAGGATGGAGTTGATGGTGAGGCTCGAAGAATCCACCTGGAGGGTGATTCATTAAATGTGATTAATGCAATTAGGGGGAATGACAACCCAAGTTGGATCCTTAACCAATGGCTCCATCTAATCAAAATCATTTTGGATAGTTTGGAGGACTTTCACATAAGCCACATATATAGAGAAGGCAATGAGGTGGCGGATAGGCTAGCAAAAGTGGCAGCTCTGTCAATCAATACAAAATTACTTTGTACTATTGGTCACATCATGTGACCACCTGGATGGGCCGTGGAGTTATTTTAATCATGTTTCGATACGATATTATTCCCCCCTGTTATTCATATTATGCAACATGGATTAAAGTATTCATTTCTTCGTATGCTTCGGCTAGGTGTGAATTGGTATGATTAATTGAGCCAGACCATCAAGCTTATTGAAACTTTAAGGTTCAACAGCTTGGATGTCATGTGGCATGAAGGAACAATTAATGATAAGGGTGATTGGACATCTCACATTATCTTGACCTTCATTATTCTACATGGAAAGTATCTATTTATAGACTTTCCGTCTTTCTGAATTCACACTAAATTTAGTTGTTGAGAGCTAGTGTGAAGTGGTAGGGTTGTTAGATTGAGTGTAGGTAGGGATAGACATGCCTATCATGCTAGAGGCTACAAAATGCCAGATGGCATTTATGGGGGAAATTACTAAGAAGTAGTTGTTAGCTCTAACGACCACTAAACACCCTCTCATTTTGCATGTTGTGAAAAGAGTTTTGGTTGGGAAATTTAGTAGAGCATATCACCACTATTGGGTAAATTCAGACATCCCTACCATGTTTGTAGCGATGATTTATATGGGGGTTAGCAAGCCGAGAGTTAAGAAGATCACTCAGATGATATTCAAGCATTGTTTTTTTTGGGAGATTGATATTGTCTTGGACATTATTGATGATCATTTAAACACCCCTATCCCTCAAAACTACTACATGTATGTTGCTATGGGTGTTGAGGTAAAAAAAATTGTGGTGGTTCAATCCTTCGACCAAGAAAGTCTAGTTGCAGAGTTGGAGATGAAGGACTGAAACATTTCCTTCTTGCTAAGGGTTACAGGCATTCTACCTGGTTTTAGCAAATATTGGAAGAGGCAGTATGTCGTTATGAAGGGATTGAATGGGAGAAAAGACATTGGAATTCTAGAAAATGGAGATGAAGACCCTAAGAATGAGTTGGGTTTTGGTCGCGGTGAGCAGTAGATCCCGAATGACAATCGTCTCCTCGAGGAAATGGCAGACTTAGAAGCACATGTAGAGTGTGGTTTGGAGTGCTTGGTGATCCTAAGAGCTATTATGGTCCAAAAAGAAAAGGTGCTTGATCCAGAGTTGGAGGAGGATGAGGAGGGTGATCCAGATGCCTTCAATCCTGAGGATGTGGATGTTGGGGTCGTGTGAAGATTATGGCTTTTTGTTTTAACTTCTATGTTTTTGCAGGGTAGAAACCTTGTATTTTGGTAGTGCTATGGCATTTCTCGGTTTTTGCTTCCTTTTAGTATTTTGTATAGGTTAGGATATAGTT